>NW_027555514.1:242326079-242926079 GCF_003287225.1 Phascolarctos cinereus
CTAATGAAAATGCAAGTGCTGAATAGGAACTAAGAAATATGAACACAAGTCAAGAAAAACCTAGAAAGGCAAATTTATTTGAACAATTGAAAGAAGCTGCATAATGATGTAGTGTTAATATTCTAACAGCAAGAGAAGAAACAAGGGTCTCTTTAGAACCTTAGTGTATTAAAAATGTATTGAAGGAGTTTTGAAACAAAATAAAAGAGGTCATGGAGGTAGATTGGTTCAGTTTTGAATATTTTAAGATAAGAAAGAGACGGGAGAGTAAAAGGAATATATGAGTGCAGTGTGTAGGAAGACAGAGAGGTGCAACTTAATATTTCTCATAACTGGGGCATATGAGAAGAATATCGAATACAAAAGAAAAAATGGGGGGAAGGAGGCAATCAGATGAACTTTACTCTCATCAGAAGCAGGAAAAGAAAGGTTGAACACACAAATACACACAGTTTATTGTAGAAATAACATCAAACTCAAAAGTGAAACAGACAAGGGAAATCATGTAAAGAGACAGGATAATAGTGGGGAGGGAATAGTCATAAGCAAACCAAACTTCCTTATCCTGAAGGAGTGATGAAAAGAGAAGGGGAAAAAAGAAAAGAATGAGAATACAAAGATGTGATTATCAATTTAGAAACAGTTGAATACATTTTGGCATATGAATGTAATGAAATGTTATTGTGCCATAAAAAATGATGAAAGAGATGATTTCGGAGAAGTAGTATGAATTGATGCAGAGTGAAGTGAACAAAATCAGGAGAAGTTTGTAGAAAGACAATAATATGGTAACAAAAAAAATACTTTTGAAACACTAAAATCTCTGATCAATGCAACAACCAAGCACATGTCCAGAGGACCTATGATGAAACGTTGCCCATCTACTGATGAAGGCAATGGACTAGAGGCACAGAAAGAGAAATACATTTTTTTTGACATGGCCATTGTATACATTTATTTTGTTTGGCAATGCTTATTTGTTAAAAGGGTTGATTTTTATTTTTCTTTCTCTCTGTAATTGGTTGGGGGGGGGGAGTGAGGAGAAAGAATAATAATGGTGTCCAAAAAGAGGGCTATTAAAACTTTTTTTAGTGAATGAACAAAGAGAAGTTCAGAAGAAAGCATAGACAAGCAGGACAGTTTTGTAAATGATGTGTTGAATTACTATATAGTGATTTTTTTCCTCTTAAATCAAGTGATATGAAATGAAGATTAGCAGTTTTCTATATCAGGGGTGTGCTGGATCCAACCAATACCAGCTAACATGAGCCAATTTTTAGTGTACAGATTTACATCTCAGAAATCAGCAAACACTGTAATTTAAGGCTTGAATTATTGTTTTATTCATTATCTAGACTTAAGAAAATTAAGGAGAAAGTGTTAATAATCCAAATTAAACCTAAAAGCGTGTTCTGAGTATACATCTACCAGTACATCCACAGAGTTTTTGTATTTTACTATATATATGGAAATGCTCCCCCCTTTTTTGGATATTTTTAAATAACAAAATAAAACTAGACTGAATAACTTCTAAGGACCCTTCCAATGCTAACTGCTAAATTATATGGATCCTATAAGTGCACGAAGGTTGAAGTGCTCACTCTGGAAGCCCATTTCTGACTGCAATTTGGCATCCAGACTTTCCCCTACAATCTAAGATAAGAATCCTGAAACCTAATTAAATTCTGGGAACTGTAATAGTAAACTAAAAGAATTTTCTTCCCTACTTTGGGAGGCACTGAGTGACTATCATAAGCTTTCTTTGAGCTAAGGGCAAATTTCACAAAACTGGTATTTTTGAGTGGCACTGTGGCAGAAGATGAGGGCTTTTGCTTTCAGTTTTGCAGAGAGATGAATGGAGGTGGATTCTGGTAGAGGAGGAGAAATCCAGTGAGTTAGACAGGTCTGGAGTGTAGGAGTATTTTGAAAGGAGTTTAAGACTTGTCACCTCTACCTTCTCAATAGTTGCTAAGAGATGTAGCTGAACTGTTTCTCCCTGGGAGGCTGAGTAACCTGGAAAAAGTATTGTAATTCCTCCTCCCTTCCTGCCTCTACCTCTACTTCAGCCCACAAGTGGCAGGCATTTTATCTAAAATTATTTTGTTCTTTAATTCTGTTTATATTTCTTGATTTAACCCATGTGTTTGGAATTATTTTACCTATTGAATAAAACTTTGATTGATTAGATCTGCTTCGTAGTACATATCTGTATATAACTTGCATGGAACAGAGTTGAAGAGCACCAGTGACTAGTTTAGTATGCACAGAAACAAATAGGTTTAAGGGTTTACTTTAAACATTTATTCAAAACATTAGAGTTCTCCCTAACCGGGAGCTCTGAGCTACAATCAAAAGAGAATGTTATCATTTTGATTTTATTAGTAATTTTATATATTCCTAAATAGCAGAGAGAGAGACAATCCATGTGACCTGGGACGATGTCACCCCAGGATTAAACAGTCATTGTCAAAGCAGAATGAAGGAATCTCATTGAAACTCTGACATTCAAAGGAAAAAATAATAGAAAAGAGACTTAGGCCGAAGGAATTTGATGCCTCCTGGAAACAGAAATTGTTTTCTGGAAAGAGTAACCATGTCTTTCTACAAGAAGTTACAAAAGTGGAAGGGAAAACCTTTTCGCACAACCAAACCCCGCCTGTAGGGCAAATCTGCTGATTTCATTAAAAATAAAGGGTAAAACCAGGATTCCTGCTCTAACTTACTAGCTATGAGACTTTGGGCAAATCATTTAACATGAGACAGGATATGAACCCCAATTTTCCTGACTCCAAATCCAACACACTCCCTGCTATATCGTGCTCTCTCTATCTCTCTCTGTCTGTCTCTGTCTCTGTCTCTCTTCCTCTCTCTATTCTAACTATTATCAGATGGGTATTGTGACAATAAAAGATAGTGTATTTTAAAGGCTTTGGTAAACCAGCAACATAAACATCAGCTAGGATTAAGGAGGTGATTCTAGCTAGCGGCCTTGGGTGATCAATGACCTCCAGAAAACCTCAGCCTTAGAATTCATTTATTCATTTATTCAACACATATTTACTGAGTATCTGCTACATGGAAAATACCATGCTAGCCCTTAAGGGAATAAGATAGAATCCCAGCCTTCGAGGAGAGGAGACATGTATCTAAATATCTAAAATACGAAAATCACCTAGTAAGCATCATTTGTTATTCAAATTCAACAAAGGAGCTCAAAGGAAGAAAAGGAGTAAGTTGCATTGCTTTATTTATCTCATCGTCTTATCAAGCAATTAAGGACATTGAGGGGACATTGAGCTTAGAACTTTACCTAAAAATGCTTGGTTCCCAGTCTCTGAAATAACAAGACTAAGGAAATGTGAGGGACAGCATGGTGTAGTAGATAGGGAACTGGCCTAGAGATCAGGAGCAAGTTCTGAGTTCTAGTCCTACCAACACCACACACTGGCAAAGTAATTTAACTTCTTAGTGTCCAAGGTAATGATCTAACATGATCAGTTACAAAACTAACGAGCAGTGGAAAGAGTATTAACTTGGAATCACAGGTCTTGAGTTCAAATCTCAGTTGTACTATGTACTGACTGTTTGACCTTGGGTGGGTCACTTAACCTCTCCCAACCTCAATTCCCTTGTCTATAAAAAGAGACATTTGGATTAGATGATCCCAGAGTTCCTTTGTTGCTTTGAAACTATGATTCTATGAGATGATGATGTGCAGGCCAACAGGGAGTTTCCTCTGGGAGTTTTCCTGCAATGATAAAATCACAAGTCCCATGATAAGGTGACTCACAGGGGTGAAAGAACAGAGCACTTACAACACTAAAAAAAAAAGCACATTTGAATCACATTTTATGGTTTATAATGTATTTTCATAACAACAAATTTGTGAGGTTAATGGTGCAAGCATTGTTACTCCCATTTAACATATGAGGAAACCAAGGCTGAGACAGGAAGTGAGTATAGGCTCACATCTCGGTTTTCAGACTCTGAGTCCATTGCCCTTTGTCGTTTCATCATGCAGAACAAAATCCAACGAAACAAGACAGATACAAGTGGGATTAGAATTTACCCAGGTACTCAAAGTAGTAAAGGAAGTGCAAAAATGTGTTAGACTTTGGATATATCCAAATTGGATCTCTTGGTTTATTCGTATCTTTTTAATTAAAAGACTGGCTATCTCAATCTTGACCAGGCTAGAAATTCAAGGGCTGCCTACTGCTGAGAGACACAGGGGCGTTTACCTGCTTTGTTTCCGACCTGGGCTCATTTGCCCCTCCTTAGGCAACCTCATGACCATCAAACCTGGGGCTTGCCATGCTGATACCAAACAGTGTGGACACCTGATTGGCATAGCCCACTGCAGTTCAGAACTCCTGAGATGAAGAGATCCACTAGCTTCATTCTCCACAGTTATTGGGTTTAGAGGCAGCTAGGTGGTGCGGTGGATAGAGTGCCAGGCCTGGAAGCAGGAAGACATGAGTTCAGATTTGACCTTACACACTTATTAACTGTGA
Organism: Phascolarctos cinereus; assembly: GCF_003287225.1. Taxonomy (NCBI): domain Eukaryota; kingdom Metazoa; phylum Chordata; class Mammalia; order Diprotodontia; family Phascolarctidae; genus Phascolarctos; species Phascolarctos cinereus. Next base: position 242,330,594 of record NW_027555514.1, read on the forward strand.
TTCTGGGCAAGTCATTTAACCTTTGTTTGCCTCAGTTTCCTCATCTACAAAATAGAAATAATAATAGCACCTATCTCCCAGAGATGTTGTGAGGATCAAATGAGACAGTCATTGTAAAGTGCTTAGAACGGTGTCTGGCATATAGTAAACACTATATAAATGTTAGCTATTATTATCTTGGCTTTATTGTTTTATTATTATCTTTCTTTTCCCATCTTTTTCATTTTTCTTTTCTTCCTCCTCCTTCTAATTCTTCTTATTGTTATCATGACTATATTGATTCCATCACATCTGAGTTACCCTTGCATCAAGTATTATCTGACCTCAAGAAAGGCTAAGCCAATTTAGCATAAGCTCCTGCAAGTGAATTAGACCTAAGAAAAAAAGCTTACTGTTATAATTCTACTGTAAAAAAAAAAGGTGAATTGGATAAAATTATTGTCTATTTTTAAGTACCATAGCAGTAAAAACTCTGTCTCTATTTTTAAGATGCACTCAGCAAAATGCCCCCTGGCTAGAGTGTGCTATAAATAATATGTGAGAAGGGCAAAGATGAGAAGAAGAAGAAAGGAATGAAATTCTAGAAATACTTGAAATTGTACAAGATTTCAGTTTGTTTTCTGGCTCAACAAAGAAGTATAAGGAACTCTGCCTATGAGTAAGATGTTTCAGGTAAAATGTGATATTAGCCATTCCGAAAAGTTGATTCCAATGAAAGCTTTAACTTAGATTCAGGGATGGGGGACCTGTGGCCTTGAGGCTTCTAGGTCCTTGGGTGTGACCTTTCGACTAAATCCAAGTTTTACAGAACAAATCCTTTCATTAAACAGATTTGTTCTGTGAAGTTTGGATTCAGTCAAAAGGCTGCACTTGAGGACCTAGAGGGCCACATGTGGCTTTGAGGCTGCAGATTCCCCATCCCTGACCTAGAACCATTTCACAAATGGAGACACCAGTCTCCAGAAAACCATTCTACAGGAATGAAAAGCAAGCAAGGATGGGAAACTGTTCTGAAAATTCCAATCCACCATTTTTGTTTCCATGTGGTACAATCATAGGATGAAATAAGAGCAGAATGACATATTCTATATGTGAAAAAGAGGGATTCACACACACCTCAATGGATATAATCCCATAATCTAATCACATAGTTTATATGAGGATCAAAAGAAGTCATACATCTCTTTGACTTTAACCATTCGGATAACCCGAGGCAAGCCATGTAAACTCTCTGAGCTTCATAAGAACATGGAATTTAGATCTAGAAGATCCTGGGGATCCTCTAGCCCATGTATCTCATTTAACTGATGGCTAGTAATTGACCAAGATGGAGCTCGAATCCAAGTCTTCCGATTGTTAAGTCTAGCATTCAGTCTACTATACACACTGTCTGCATTCTGTTCTAATGTTGTTGAAACCTTTTATGATATCCATTGCCCTCAGAGTTTTCTATATCTTTCCAATTCCAAGGTCCCCAAGTGGCTACAGCAATACAATCAGAGTCTGATTCATTCTATGAGAAGAGCTACCTCATGGTTCTTGCTCCCTATGTCTTTTTTCATAACTTAAAAAACAGTGGTTTGCATTTGTATTGTTACTTGCAATCTGGGTAACCCAGATTGGTCCCAGGCCATGGAAGACCTCAAAAAGAGTAACCCTTACCATGTAATAAACAAACCATCTGAGTCTTCCTGGTTGGTCGTTTTGCAAAAATCATTTTGCAGCTTATTTTTCCTCCAAAGAATGAATTAATGTCTCCATTGTTCTGGAACTTTTCCTTTGCATTGGTGGGAGCAGATCATGGCCATGGTGTTGGAAAGGGATAGGACAATACAGTTACTCTTGACTTTACACTTGCTACTGTTGATGGTGGGGTCAGGTACCTTCTGAAGCACATATAAGTTGCCACCCCCCTCATCATTCTCCAGTCGAGCTGCTATCATCCCATAACTTGTGGCAGAGAAGGAGTACTAGAGGAAATCCATGTAGGTCAAGATGGACACTAGAACAAAACAGGCAGCTCTTCAGCTCTTTGAGTGGAAGGTACAGGGAGATAGATTCTGTCTTAACAAAAAACTTTCTAACAATCAGAGGTATTCAGACATGCCTTATGAAGCAGTGGCCTCTGGCCATCACTGGAAGTCCTCTAGCGGAAGCTGAATGTCCATCTGTTAGAAATGCTGTAGATGGGATTCTGGATACTTTTACTGGGGGGAGGGAAGGGGATTGAACTAGATGATCTTAGAAAATCACTTTCAACTCAGATTCCATGCTTTTACTTATCTTGCACCCAGAAATTAAGAAATGCTTAGACAATCCACTGTGTAGCCTAGGATTTAGCCCTATCTCTTACCTTAACCTTATCTAATGTCCCTGCTGGGATGGCGTGCTCACCACCAGCCTGCTTCCTATCAGATCTGCCCTGTGGCTTAGCATAATAGAAATTTATTGGATTTTCATGTTGATGTTTGAGCCTAACAGCAAAACTACTTCAGTCTTCTTAGGGAAATAGGTTTACATCCTCATACAAGATCAATCAGAAAAAGAAGGGGGTGAAAACCAAGAGGCCACATGGCCTGTGCCTTAAACTCAGAGGGATTATCAAACTCAGCCTATAAAGAATGATAACGCTTTATTACAAAAGAGTTCAAATGATCTCAAGAGGTTTAATATCAGCTATGATACTAAACAAAAATCTAGATTTTCCCTTCAGTGAATAGTGCCTTTATACAGTAAAAGGCTAGGCAATGTTTGATCATTTTTTTATTAAGCTTTTTTTCTTTTTTTTTTTATTTTTAACATATGTTTTTAAAACTTTGGGTTACAAATTTCCTCCCTTGCCCCATCCTCACTGAAAAGGCAAGCATCTTGATTCAGGCTATAGATGTGTAGTCATGCAAAATACTTGCATAGTAGTCCTGTTGTGAAAAGCTAAGTATATTTCCCTTCATCCTATCCTACCTCCCATTTATTCTATTCTCTCTTTTGACCCTGTCCTTCCTCAGAAGTGTTTGCTTTTGATTATCCCCTCCCCCTAATCTGCCCTCCCTTCTATCAACCCCGTGCTCTCTTGTCCCCTTCCCCCCTTATTTTCCTGTAGGGTAAGATAGATTTCCATACTCCGTTGTATATGTTATTCCCTTCTTAAGCCAGATCCTATGAGAACAAGATTCACTCATTCCCTCTCACCTTCCCCCATTTCCCCTCCACTGTAAAAGCCTTTTCTTGTCTGTTTCATGTGAGATAATTTACCCCATTCTACTTCTCCCTTTCTCCTTCTCCCAGTATAATCCTCTCTCACCCCTCATTTTATTTTCCAGATATCACCCTTTCTTCTTCAACTCACCCTGTGCCATCTATCTTTCTATGTATACATACATATAATTTTTCCCCTCCCACTACCCTACTACTGACAAAGGACTCATGAGTTATAAATATCATCTTTCCCTTCAGGCATGTAATCAGTTCAACCTTAATAAGTTTCTTATGATTTCTCTTTCCTGTTTACCTCTTCCATGTTTCACTTGAGTCTTGTATTTGAAAGTCAAATTTTATATTCAACTCTGGTCTTTTCCTCAGGAATGCTTGAAAGTCCCCTATTTCATTGAATGACTGTTTTTTACCCTGAAGGATTACACTCAGTTTTGCTGGGTAGATGATTCTTGGTTGTAATCCTATCTCCTTTGCCCTCCCGAATATCATACTCCATGCCCTCTGGACCCTTAATGTAAAAGCTGCTAAATCTTGTGTTATCCTGATTGTGTTTCCACAATACTTGAATTGTTTTTTTCTGGCTTCTTGCAATATTTTCTCCTTGATCGGGGAATTCTGGAATTTGGCTACAATATTCCTAGGAGTTTTCCTTTGGGGATCTCTTTCAGGAGGTGATCAGTGGATTCTTTCAATTTCTATTTTGCCCTCTGGTTCTAAAATATCAGGGCAGTTTTCCTTGATAATTTCTTGAAAGATGATGTCTAGGCTCTTTTTTGCATCATGGCTTTCAGATAGTTCAATAATTTTTAAGTTCTCTCTCCTGGATCTATTTGCCAGGTCAGTTGTTTTTCCAATGAGATATTTCACATTCTCCTCTATTTTTTTCATTCTTTTGGATTAGTGTTACAATACCTTTATTTCTCAAATTGTCACTACCTTCCAATTTCTCCATTCTAATTTTTAAGGAAGTATTTTCTTCAGTAAGCTTTTGGACTTCTTTTTCCATTTGGCCAATTTTTCTTTTTAGGGCATTCTTCTCCTCATTGGCTTTTTGGACCTCTTTTGCCATTTGGGTTAGGCTATTTTTTAAGGTGTTATTTTCTTCAGTAGTTTTTTGGGTCTCCTTTAGCATCACTCTCAGTTTTTCCTCTACTTCTCTTAGGTGTTTCTCAAAATCCTTTTTGAGCTCTTCCATGGCCTGGGACCAATTCATATTTTTCTTGGAGGCTTTAGATGTGGGAGCTTTGGCTTCATTGTCTTCTAGTTGTATGTTTTGATCTTCTTTGTCACCAAAGTAAGATAATATAGTCTGACTCTTTTTGTGCTGCTTGCTCATGATTCTGGCCAATTACTTGAGTCATAAACTCTTTGTTAAGGTAGAAGTCTGTTTTCAGTGTGGAGAATGTACTGTCCCAAGCTTCAGGGCTTTGTATAGCTGTTTTCAGAGATACTTCTAGAGACCTATAAATTTTCAGTTCTTCTAAGGTGCTATGATCAAGGGCAAGGTATTTACTCCTCTCCTGGACTATGCTATGGTCTATGAGTGACCATAAGCACTCTTTTCTGTCTTGGAACTCTGAGGAGGATTTTCTCTATACAGCCACGACAAGCTCCACTGGGCCAGTGTTCCTTGCCCCAGGACTGCCGCCCAGAACTGTGACCCAGATCCAAGCACAGGCAAAGCAAGAGAATCCTGCACCAGCAGACAGATCCCTGCAATCCCTCTCTGATCAGTCACTGGATTCCCCCTCAGTCTGTGGGCCAGAAGCTCAGGAGGCAGCCACCACCCCAGGGCCAAGCTCAGGAACTGGAGCTGAGACCACCTCACTTCTCTCTCTCACCACAGACACAGACTTTTCCCACTGACCTTCTAAGTTGTCCCTGGCATTCATGGGTTGAGAAGTCTGGAAACCACCACAGCTGCCTGTGATTCAGTCCTCTGGGCCTGCTCCAGGTTCACTGTGGCCTGCACCCCCATGCCGAGCTGCGCTCCTCTTTATGCCTGGCACAATATACCTTTCTGATCAACCATCCCGGCTGTCTTTGGCTGGAAATTTGTTTCACTCTGTCTTTTTGTGGGTTCTGCTGCTTTAGAATTTGTTTAGAGCCATTTTTTATAGGTATTTGGAGGGGTTTGGGGGAGAGCTCAAGCAAGGCACTGCTTTCACTCTGCCATCTTGGCGCCGCCCCCAATGTTTGATCATTTTTTTTTAAATTGGTCTCGCTATGTCCTTTTTTACTTCTTTACTTTATCTTGGGGGTTTTTTTTAAGTTGTTACAGGTATTGATTATTCCGTCTTGTATGTTCTCTCTCTCTCTCTCTCTCTCTCTATCTATCTATCTATCTATCTATCTATCTGTCTGTGTCTGTCTTTCTTTGTCTTTGTCTTTCTCTCTCTCTGTCTCTCTATGCCTCTGTCCCTCTCTTGAGGCAGGATTTGAAGTCAGGCATTCCTGACCACTCACTGTCCCCTGTACATTACCTTCTACCTCCTCCCACAGCCAATCCTTTGCATAGACTGTACTCCATTCCTAGAGTTAACCCTCTCCTCACCCCCACTTCCTGGAATTCCTAACTCTGCTCCAGGCTTAGCTCAAGAGCCACCTGAACATAAGGTCTTTCCTTCTATTATCACTTTCTCTGCCTAAAACTACTTTGAATTGACTTTGCATGGACTAGATCAGTAGTGTCCAAATCAAAAAGTAACAGAGGCCACTAATCCATACATAAAGATCCTTGTAGATCATGTATTGACTTAGTTTTAAAGTGTAATATTATCTACATGTAATTATCTTCTTATTTTGTTAAATATCTCCCAATATATTTTAATTTAGTTTAGATTACACTCAAGAATGTTGTGGGCTTTATGTGGCCCACAATGTTTAATATCTCTAGACAACGTGGCCTCTAAGGCCCCTTCCAGGTCTTATAATCCTATGAGACTATTTATCTGTATGCATATTGTCTCCTCAAGTGCAATGTAAACTCCTTGATATTAATGAATATTATTCAGTGTGTGTGTGTGTGTGTGTGTGTGTGTGTGTGTGTGTGTGTGTGTGTGTGTGTGTGTCCAGCCACTTAGCACAGTGCCTGGCATATCAATCAACAAATTGTTGATTATTACTTGGTTGCTGATTGGTAATTGTTGATTATTACAGGGTACTCTTAAGTACCTGGGGACCATTGCCTTTTGTCCTGACCTATGTGTTCCCATTGGACTCTGATACCTCTGGAGGAGATAGTGAGGCTGACAACCTTGCACAGTTCTGCCTCACTCAAATCCAATTCACTCCCAAGTCAAGACATCACCTTCTTAATGTCATTGGTCCTCTTTGAGAATGAAGGACAAATAACATCAATATTAAGGACCTACCATGCACCAAACAGGAGGCTAGACACTGGGACGCAAGACAAAAATGATACAGCCCGTCAAAGAGCTTCCACTCTATGGGAGAAAATGTGTAAAGAAACATATGCAAGTACCTATGTGCAAAAGAAGTGAATACGAGGCAATGCAGGGGAAGGGGGTACTAACAGGAGGGTAAACCAGAAGAGGCATCTGTAGTGGGGTGTTAGAACTGGGCTCTGAAGACGCTGGGAATTCTAAGAGGTACATCGCTGCTTTGGAGCAGGTAGGTGGTGCAGTGGATAGGGCACTGGGCTCGGAATGAGGAAGACCCATCTTCATGAGTTTAAATTTGGCCTTAGACACTTCAAATGGGCAAGTTACTTAACCCTGTTTGCCTCGGTTTACTCCTCAGTGAATGAGCTGGAGAAGGAATTGACAAGAAAACTCTAAATAGGGTCACAAAGAGCCATACACAACTGAAATGACAGAAGAGCAACAACATAGGTGCTTAATAAATGCTTGCCGAATTTAATTCAATTGAATTGAAGTCACTCTACCTCTGTGGGCCTCAGTTTCTTTATCTATGAAATACAAAGTTGGATCAGGCCATGGGTTCTCAACCTAGGGTTTATGAACTTGTTTTTTAAATATTTTGATAAGATATTTCAATGTAATTGGTTTCCTTTGTGATTCTGTGGATTTTATTTTATGCATTTAAGAACATTATTCTGTGAAAGGGTCCATAGGCTTCATTGGATTACCCCAGGGGACCTTGACATGGAAAAAAGATTAAGAATCTCTTCACTAGGCTAAATGATTCCCTAAGATTCCTCCCAACTACAACATTCTGTGCATGGATCAAATACCTTGATGACCCTCCCACCAGACAGTTGGATTTCAAATCTTAGATAGAATGAGGAGAAACAAAGCATAGAAAACATAATTAGGGATTTATAAGACTAGGTCATCTCTTGGGGTCAGAAGATTTAGCTCTGCAACAGACCATAGAGACCTGTTCCAATCTTCTAGTTTTAGGCTGAGGAAACTGTTTTCAAAATCTAAGACTCATCAAGTTGTTCCAGGGCCACTGACTTGGGGAGTTGACAAGTAACAGAGCACCCTTCTAGTTTAGAAATAAGGGATCAGCTGCAGTGCATACGCCAGTCATCCGATACCACTGAGTCTGAAGAAGTCTATCTTTTTTCATCTCTGAATTGGACCTGTTCCTTGGCCCCAAATGAGAGACAATGTTTTACTGAAGAAATGAAATCGAGCTGCTTAAGAAAATACCTTTGAGTTGCTCCAATCTCACAGGCTACATTTCTCTGCATGATTCCCAGTTAACTCCTGCTGCTTTCTTTCCAACAACACTCTTCTATTAAGGAGGCGAGAATAAATCAAACCAAACCCTGTGATTAAACTGATGACAGTCTTCTGTTTAAGAGGGGGGTGGGAGGAGGGGAAGTGGATAGGAGAAGATGCATCAGATGACAGGGACTGAACAGTCACTGCTCACAACTGAATAGTACTCTCTCTGTGTCTCTCTCTCTTTCTCTCTCTCTGCCTCCCTCCCTTCCTTTTCTGTGTGTGTGTGTGTGTGTGTGTGTGTGTGTGTGTGTCTGTGTCTGTGTCTGTGTCTGTGTCTGTGTCTGTGGGGGGGGCTCTCTCTTTCTCTCTCTGTCTCTCTGTGTCTCTCTCTGTCTCTGTCTCTCTGTCTCTGTCTCTGTCTCTCTCTGTCTCTGTCTCTCTCTCTCTCTCCTTCCCTCCCTCCTTCCTCCCCCTCTCTCTTTTCTTTTGCAGAACTGCAGAATACATGAGTGTGACACTCAGAGCCCAGGACAGGAAAGGGGCAGATCCTGGCCTGACCCAGGAGAATGCCTCCAGGGTAGTCATGTTCAGAATTCCAACATGTGATCAAAAACAAAGGAGCCTTTCTTCCTCTGCTGCTACAGTCCTGGTTGGTTTTCTATCCCTCAGCAAGAGTTGAAAGAAACCATAAGAAGCCCTTTAACCAGTTGAGGAAGAGATGAAAGGCTTAAGAGAGAGGATGGGCTTCCAGGAAAGATTAACTTACATTAGAAAATATTCTTTTTTTCTTTAAGTTAAAATGATCTTTTAATTATAAAATTATATATGTGTCTGGTTGAAATCAGCAACTTTCAGTTGTGATTATTTCAACTATCTGTGGCTTAAAGCCTGATATGCAGGAGTCAAAGGTCTGCCTGATTTCTTAAAACGCTCCCTCCTTTGCCCCCACCCATCCCATTCTCACCATCCACAGAAAAATATAAACCATTGTACATTTGGGAGAGAGCCAAGAGAAAAATAAAAATCTTTTCCCCTAACAGAATCTACAGTCTCTCAAGGATAAGTACTGATGAGTCCATGGTATTTTTGTTCTGTTCTCTCCCATGACAGTGGAGATGGTGATGATGATAACTGATAGTTTTATATAGTGCTTCAATATTTGCAAATTGCTTTAAATACTACTAGATGCCAGGTACTTTGCTTATATGTCCTTGCCCTCAAGGAGAGAATATTCATTCTTATGTGGGGTGGGGGGAGAGAAACAAATGTGAGTAACTAGGTGTCTACAAGATTTACACAGAGTAGATAAAAGGTCATCTCAGAAGGAAGGTACAAAAGGAGGGATCTTATTTGATTCTCACAACAGCCCTGTCTGGTAAGTGTTATTATTCTCCTTATATTACAGGTGAGGAAACTCAGGCTGAGAGATGTTAGGTAATTTGCTTAAGGTCACACAGCCAGTAAGTGTCTGAGGCAGAATCTAAACTCAGGTCTTCCTTACTCAATAGCTCTCAATCGGTCATCCTAAATTGCATTTCTAAGTAGTGAGCTGCTTAATTATCTTTGCCAATGATACATGCATCTGAGTTCCTATACCTGCTGGCTTATTTAAGAATGTCAAAACATTCAGAACTGTACCACAAAACTTCACCTTGGCTCTGCCAGAGAAACTCAGGCAGAGACTATTCCACACAGTAAGTGGTAGGTGAAATAAATGCAGCAGGATATAAGCTCCTTGAAATCAGGGACTGGTTTGGTTTTTTGTCTTAATATTCCTAGTACCTAACACAGTGTCAGGCACAAAAATGCTGCTTAGAATTAAATTCAGTGGATAGATACTTGTTTAGTTAAAAATACCACCAGACACACACACACACACATCCGTATCATGTCTCTCTCTATGTGTCTCTATCTCTATGTCTCTGTGTGTTTCTCTCTCTCCCTCTGTTTGTCTCTGTCTGTCTGTCTGTCTCTCTACCTCTCTCCCTCCCCATCTCTCTCTGTCCTTCTCTGTCTCTCTCTTTCCCCATTCTGACAAGTATGGATATTGAATTTGTGTAAATTAAATGTGCATATGATGTAACTCCATTGTAAATGTCTCTGTCTCTATCTCCATCTTCTTCTTGACATCTCTCTGTCTCTCTGTCTCTGTCTCTGTCTCTGTCTCTGTCTCTGTCTCTGTCTCTCTCTCTCTCTCACTCTCACTCTCTCTCTCTCTCTCTCTCTCTCTCTCTCTCTCTCTCTCTCTCTCTCTCTCTCTCTCTCTCTCTCTTCTCTCTCTGATTCTGTCTGACTCTCCTGGTAGTTTGAGGGGTAGAAAGTGAGAAAGTGATAAATAAAACTAGTTACTCCCACTTAGCTGACACAGCCCTTGTATGAGCAGTGCCACTCTTTCCCAGCACCTCTTTAGATTTGGCTTTCTCTTCAGTGGATGTTGTTGCTCTGTTTCTATTTGTCTCTTTCTCACTTGGTGGTATTTGTCCCAAGGACACACACAAACAAATAATAGAATGATTAATATAAATAAATATAATTATATGGTATAAATATAAATACTATAATGAGCCAGTGAGAAAATTGAGTTTCTTATTAAACAAATGGCAAAAAAAAAAAGGAAGGAAGTAGGCAGTTTCTTAAATAACAAGGATTGACAAAGTAGATTAAGATCCTGCTATAGAGAATGAGAGGTTGGGGAAAAGGTGAATGAAAGAGTAGGAAAAAGGCAGAGATGGAAGAACAGAATTCTTCATGGGGAATTGTCTCTGCCATACAACACATCTCTTATTGGTTCTGCTAGGTTGACACTCCTCTTCACTTCAGTCCCTGTAGCAAAAATGACTAAAGCTATCCATGCAGAGAGCCTGCAAGCTGCTGTTGCCTCCTCATACCACCTTAGTTTCCTCATCTGTGAAATGAGGTGAACTAGCCAGCTTCTAATGTTTGTTCCACCTCTAGACCTATGATATGATGATCTACCACTCTCTTATTGTTACTGCCCCTGAGGCTAGTTATTAGAAGGCTAGCTGCTAACATCCTTCCCTAGGTACATTCACTCACTTCTCACCTCTGGAGAGAGTTCTGCTTTCCTCCCTGCTTTAGCATGAGCAAGGGAAATGATCCTTTTGAATACTTTTGACCCTTTCAGACACATGGGGCAGAGCATGCTGGGGATTTTGTGTCATAATCAGCAGGCATCCTTCTTCAACATCCACTTTAATTCCTTGGCCAACCATGGAGGTAACAGGCCTCTGGAAGATAAATCAAATACCAGGTACCCTTGGAGAAGAAGACATCAATAGCTGGGGGAACCTGGAAAGGCCACCCAAAAAAAGATAGTGCTGGAATTGATTCTTAAAGAAAATCAGGGCTCCTGAAGGATGGAGAGGAAGAAGGAGTACATGCCAAACATGGGAGCTTAGTGCAAAAACATAGAGACAAGAGGATATTAACTCTTAGATTTAGAGTCAGTGGGAATCTTCATTGGTAGATGGAGGTTTTTCATTAACAGTACCCTATAGGAATGAAATCACAAATCCAACCCATTTCCTTTGTACCTCTATTAGATTGCAATCTCTGAGAGTTTAGGGACTATATCATATGTAAACTTTGAAACTCCCCAGGACCTAAAACAGTACTCTGTACACAGCAGGTATTTATACATGGTTTTTTTTTTAATTTGAACTCAAAGCTTCATAAACAGAATTGCCTTCTACATTCTTGAGACAATCAATGTGCAATGCACCATTGTCTTTGAAATATGTACATGCTTATGGGAAATTTCTGGCCAGGATATCTTTATTTTTGCCAAGTTGCATCAATTAGCCATTAGTCCAACAAAATAGTCCAAAAACTCAGTGCCAAGCTTTGGTTCCTCTTGTTTGCAAAACCTCTATTGATCCTTGAGCCAACTGTACCCTAGGCAGGAGGGCTCTATCCCAGGACCCCTTCCCTGTTGGGTTTGCCTTTTGGAAAGGTTCTCTTCTCCTTTGTCCTAATGCCATTGTTCATTCTTCTCAAATATTCCACTAAGTACTCCAGGGCCGATGGTGTTCTTGGGATGTTGTCGTTGTTTTAATAATCTTAGAGAAACACAATTCCTCCAAAAGCATTCTCATGAACAGGTCTCATAGCACATCTTCTTTGGATTCTATGATGAGTAAAGAAAGCAGTAAAATAGAAGACATTGTTTTTCTTCCTAACCCACCTCCCCATGGCCACATAACAGGAATAGGAATGGGCATTCAGATGGGGTAGGGAAGCTGATAGAGATAAGATAAATTTAATTTACTGTGTCAAAAGTTACAAGGCTTTACTTGATGTATTCCAACTTTCATTTCAAAGAATTAAGGCTCTGGAAAAGGCCGCAGAGAGCATCTAACCATATCTAGTGGCTGAATATGAATCTCTTCTCCATCATTTCTAACAAGCAGTCATCAGTCTCCTCCAGAAGTGAAAACGAAGCCACTATCTCCCAAGACAGACCATTCTATCTTCAGACAGCTTTGTTGGGAAGTTTTCTTTTACATGGAGCCTAACGTTTGTCTCTCTGAAACTTCTAGCCATTGGTCCAAGTTGTGTACTCTGGGGAGGCAGGCAGAACAATTAATTAATCTTCCCCTTAGCAGCCTTTTGAGTACTAGAAGACAGCAATCGCATCTGTCCTGTCTTCTCTAGCAGGAAACAGGCTCAGCTCCATCCGTTTCTATCATATGCCAGGATCTCAAGGCTCTTTGCTATCCTGGTTGTCCAGCTCTGGATACCTTCCCTCCCTCCACCCTGCAGCCAATTTGTTAGTGACCTTCCTAAATTGTGGTGCTCAGAACTGAACACAACATTCTAGATGTGATCTAAAAACAGGGCTTTTGATCTCCCTCCTAGTACATCTGTGATGCTAGTCAGCCCCATCAGCGGCCTATGATGTAAGTAATCTGTTACTATTGGCAAAACACTCCTGCTACCCACTGAAACTCAGAACACTAGCCTCTGTTCAACCCCTTCGCCTTCTCGTTCCCAGGTAACATCAGGCAGGGAGACCCACCAGCAGCTATTACAATAGTCCAGGTGTGCAGTAATGAGGGCCAGTACCAGGGTGGTAACACCAACAACAACTTAATGGGCCCTTCAGGAAAATACAGAAGTTATCAAAATAGAGTTTAGCTAACTATGAACCTAAGTCAGTCAGTCAACAAGCATTTTTTTTCCATTCCTTTTTTTATTTTTATTTATTTTATTTTTAATTTATGGAATAAAATGAGCATTTCCATAACATAATATAATAAAAAAGATGAGTGCACGATAAGTATTTATTAAGTGCTTAATTACTGCATGCTGGGCACTATACTAAGCTTTAGGGATACAAAGAAAGGTAAAAACAGGTAGTGCAGTGGATAGAGCACTGGTCCTGGAGTCAGGAGCACCTGAGTTCAAATCCGATCTCAGACCAGACACTTGACACTTACTAGCTGTGTGACCCTGGGCAAGTCACTTAACCCCAATTGCCGTGGGGAAAAAAAACAGGTTCCATACTTTCTAGGAGCACTGATTCTAATGGGGGAGATTACTGCACAAACAATTATGTAAGTACAAGACGCATACAATGTAAGTGGGAGACAGCTTCACAGGGAAGGAACCAGAGAAGTAGGGAAGTAGAAGGGGACAGATCAGGAAAGGCCTTCTGAGGGTAAGATTTGGGCTGAATCTTGAAGGAAGTCAGGGAAGCCAAGGGGTGGGGGTAAAGAGGGCTGGCATTCCAGACTTGGAGGCAAAACAATGCAGAGGCATAGACTTAGGAGATGGCACGTCAGAGGTGAGGAAGAGTAAGAAGGCCAATGTTTCTAAACCATTGAATCTGGAAGGGGGTTAAGTATAACAGGACTAAAAAGATAGGAAGGGTTCCAGGTTGTGAAAGGCTCTAAAAGTCAAACAGAGGATTTCATATTTTATATTTGAATCTGGAGTTTCCTGAATGTGTGGTTGTGGGTTTTCAGGAAGTGGGTGCAGGGGAAAGGGCATGGCACGATCATACCTGTGCTTTAGGAAGATCACTTTGGCAGCTGAGTAGAAAATGAACTGGAGTGAGGAGAGAATAGAGGCAGGGAGAATCCCCCAGCAGCTATTATAATAGTCCAGGTGTGAGGTGATGAGGCTTAATACCAGGGTGGTGGCTTTGCAGAGGAAGGGATATATGAAGGTAGAGATATGAAGATAGAAACAAGACCTGGCAAGTAATCTGATCTTGGTTTTAAGCAATCACAGAATTGATGTAGTTTGCTAAGTAAGTAAAATGTGTGACAATGAATACCTGTGGAAAAAAATATCTTTACCCCATATCCTGTTTGAACAGATGTTTCTTAACTATAGGTAATTGCCTGTACTATAAATCATTTATATACTGCTTTCATTATCTGTACCATATATCTCCCATATCTTTTGAAAGTAGGTATTTCTTGGCTGTAGGTTTGTTTTTGTCTTAATTCCTGTTCCTCGTTAGTGTAGCCAATCAGAATAGAGTAAGCAGTTCCTTTGATCTTGTTCTTTTTCTGTATGAAAGAAGCATTATTGTAAAATCTAAGGGAGTTTGAACTCAGAAATTTCTCTGTGTGCATGTTTCTCTCTTGCATTTCAAGGGAAAAATATGGAGAGAAACAGAGACAGAGAGGGAGGGAGAAACAGAGACAGAGAGACAAAGAGGGAGGGAGAGGGAGAGAAAAAGACACAGAAGGAGGGAGAGGGGGAGGGAGAGACAGAGACAGAGAGAGACAGAGAGAGAAAAACAGAGAGGAAAGAGAGAGAGAGAGAGAGAGAGAGAGAGAGAGAGAGAGAGTCTGTTTACAAGGGACTGGGTTGGTCTCAGAGCTTTTCTCTCAAGTATTGTAGGATGATCAGGATCTCTGCATGGCTTTTTCCATCCTGTGAAAAGTTATCTTCTAATGTGGAAAATCCTGCACAAGAATTTGCCCTTTTTATCTTTCTTGGTCCTCAACTTCCACGTGGCAATAAAATTAAATCAGAACAATTTTCAGTTTTTGCAATCTCCTGCATGGAAGGCTGTACTCCATAGGGTGACAGAACTTTAGAGCGAGAAGGGCTCTGAAACCACCTCATTTCATAGTTAGGGAAACAGACTTGAGAATTAAAGTGACTTGCCTAAGGTCACATAGGTAGTTAATGGCAGAGCCAGGATAAGACCTCAGTCTCTTGTCTCCTAATCCTATCTCTCCCAATTATATCACAGATATCTTCCAGAAGAAAGCTATGTTTTCCCTTCCAGAGTCCCCTCCACACTATATTATTTTATAACCCTGCTCTGGAGGCAGGGTACAAAAATCCCTGAATTCATAAAATATATTTTTATCATCCCAGAAATTCTTTCTCAGTTATTCTCTCACTTAAGCTTTGATATTAGGCACTGAGGTCCTTCATGGCAACCAATATCTATAACCTTAGGAAAAATAGCTCCGATATTATTGGGCATTTTTAATTGTATTCAAATTTTTTAAAAGTCTTGCTCATTTGCTAGGAGATTTCTTTCAGACCCACTAGGAATCCTTTAAGATGAGGGCCTGAGGCTCTATACTTATTTGCACAGTTTATATATTGGACTTAGGTGTCAGTCAGGCTGCAGCTTACGGCTAACATAACATTCAGGGGGAAAAAATTTTCTTAAGATGAACATTTTCATCAGACTGCTAAACATCACCTCCCCAAATACTTTGGGGATTTTCTACTTTCAGTGGGCCTGAAAGTCTTATCAACTGAGGGAATGATAAACTCTGATAAATACATAGATACACTGAAAAGAAGAATCTTTCTGGAATTACAGAAATTCTTAAGTGGAGATAGAATACTCTAGGAAGCTTCAAAGGCCTGGGAACTCACATGGTTTGAGCCCCATTAAAACCCACAGACAGTAACCAAGGATGCACTTGGAGAATTGGACTGTTCATTAAAAAATGAACTTAATAGTCAATGTGATAAAACTGTGGTTTCACAATAAAGAAATAAAGAATGCATCAAAATCTTCTGAATTCAAGGTCAAATTGTGTGAAAATAAATGATTATAGCGATATAAAGATATAATTAAAAATTTTGTAAGATGCTAAAAAAATAATGGTTTTGCATGTCAATAAATGAAATTATTTTACTTTGTTCCAGTTAATTTTAACCCCACTGTGCATGCATGTGTACACATTTTTGGCTAGAAGCAAAGTCTTTAATACCTGTGTATGAGCTCCAATGAGACAAAACCAGCTTGAAAAGACAACGTTGCCTTTCCCTTTACTGTGGAAGAGAAATGTCATGAGAAGAAGGTGTACCTGATGGCATAGGGGTAAATAGAGAAGCTAGATGTGCAACTGGAGAGAGCAGGTGGGATGAATGGATGAAGCATCTCAGCTGCCACCACTGCTAGGGGGGTACTGGGGAAGTGGGTGGGGTGATGGTGCAGAGCTACCCAGAACTGAGGGAAGAAAGGGGAGAGACAAAGAGACTGAGACAGAGAGACAGAGACAGAGACAGAGAGAGATAGAAACAGATGCAGAGAGATGGAGAGATAGCAGAGAGAAAAGAGGGGAAGAGACAGAGAGAGACAGAGAGAGAAACACAGAGAGACAAAAAGACAGAGAGACAGAGACAGAAAAAGAGGGAGGGAGGGAGAACATTGCTGCCTATTTTTACTCTTCTGCCCTTCGCATCTTCTTTCCTTTCCCCAGGAAGAGCGATTAGCCATCCCAAGTTATCTCTTTTCTTTAAAGCTTGTTTATTTCCATTTAATTAGTATTAAATGGTGGCCTAAGATAAAGTTTTGATTGATAATAGCAGCTCCTGATTTGTATGTGTTTCATTACTTTGAAGTGTGTCCTCCTGTATAAATTACGAGTTTATCCATATAGAATGTCTAAATGTATAGACTGATGGTTCACAGGGAGGCATATATAGATGCCTCTGGACTTTTGCCCAACCCACTTCAAGTAAGACTGAGATTCCTGCCTTGAGTGGAGCAGAAGAAGGGCTCATGATGTTGGCTACTCTATTCTTCTCTGAAAGAGGAGTGCCAGTCTAGAATTAAATCTATCTGCCCCTTAAATATTGCTGGTCTAGAGGCACTATTTTTAGGTCTGAGTAACTTTCCTAGATTCTTTTTCTTAAAGAAGGAAAGGACCCCAAGCTTATACTCTCAGGCTTGACTTCATCCTACCAAATGTTTGTTTATAAAAAAATAAAAAATATATTAAAAGACCATCATAAATAATGAATGGTGAGTAAATCCATTTATCCAAACAAATAGTAAACAGATATTGGTGGAAGCTCTATAGTTTAGAATACATAAGATACACAGGTGTCTTACTAGGTGGCAAGGTGGACAGAGCACGCCAGCCCTGGAGTCAGGAGGACCTGACTTCAAATTCAGCCTCAGACCCTTGACATTTACTAGCCGTATGACCCTGGGCAAGTCACTTAACCCCGATCACACACAAATGTGTGTGTTGTATGTGCACATATGTGTTACATGTGTACATATGGCATGTGTATGTATGTTACATGTATATTGTGGCATATTTGTGTACATACATGTACACAACGAAAAACAGACTAAATGAGTTCTCTCGCTGATCTCACCCAAGAGGAAATTCCCAGTGACTATGGCTCCAATTCCACTTAAAATCAATCAACTTTATTCAAAGGAATATTTACTTTGAAGATATACCAAGAATAAATGTACAAACATGTCCTTCCAGCACTGTGTCCCTCTAGAACAGAGCTTGGCTCAGTTTCTACAAAGCATTGGTCCCACCAGGTTCACGGACTGCCAGCATGAATCCGGACTTAGTTACCACCGGTTTGGATCTCACGGGTCACTCTGAAGGTCACCCTTTGCTCCATAGATTTTATGGGTACATTGAGTGCAAATCCAGACTCCGCAAAGTCAAGGCTCCTATCACCTAGAACACAAAAGAATGACTAAAGAAAAGAACAAGGCCTTTATCTGGGGACCGTATGGCCTCAGAGGGGGAAAAGGCCCAAGGCCTCTTACTAGACACTATGAAATTAGAAGATCAACGATCAACAGCAGTTGAGAGGATTGAGGCAAGAGAAAAATGGCGGAAGCCACATGGTGGCTTTTGAATGCTCTACGGTCAATCAAAGAGCCTTCTGCGTATTATGTGTTTATCCAACTAGAGACAGCTAACAAATATCTGTGTATGATCTATAGTCTCTCCAAGGTGATTTCTTGCCACATCATTATCATCACGACTGTCCCAGAAGCAGAATCCCAATGTGGGAAGATCCAGTATCTTCATGAGGAGACATGACATCAGGGGCTTTCTCTAGATACATAGATAGATATGCACATATACATACATACACATACATTTATATACATATATAAACATGTGTGTATTTGTGTGTACTTATAGACATGTATTCATATGTGTGTATATATGTATCTTAGTTATTATTTATATCAGTGTCCTCTTGAGAGATTTTGGTGTGGAGGGGAAGTAGATCACCCAAGGTTGCTTGATAGAATTAGGGAAACACTGTCTCTGAGAAATTTCCACAGGGGCCTAGTCTCAACCATTTTACATAGATTCCTGCCAGTTTTCATTTCTGAAAGTGACATTTTCTAATCTCTTCCCAAATTCTAGTGATAAATTCTGTGTGAGGCCATTTTTATCCTCCATGCCCCGACTGCAGGACTCTGCATGTTAGAATGAGAGCTCCATGAGGATTCATCAGTACCTGAAAGTTTCCTAAGATTCCTTGGCCAGAAGCTAATTCAAAGATAGGCAGAGGGGCAACTAGGTAACTAAATAGATGGAGCAGCTGCCCTGCAGTCAGGAGGACCCGAGTTCAAATTTGACCTCAGACATTCACTAGCTGTGACCCTGGGCAAGTCACTTAACCTCAATTGCCACCAAAACCAAAACAAAGACAGGCAAAAGAGTGAGGCCAAGGATGCCTCTGGAGAAAGCAAGAAAGTCTAACTGAGGAAAGGGCAAGGGAAAAGAGCACAGCTTTGTGGAAGGAAAACTTGCCTCACAGGATTTTGGGGTGAGATATGTCTCCTCCATTCTCCTTATATCATCTTATATTTAGTCTGCATGTATTTTGTACCTTCCTGAAGTAGATAAATAAAATCTACTAAATCCACTCGATCTAATTCTTTGTGAAATAGACAAAATCTACTATATCTACTTCTGGGCAGGTAGGTGGCAGAGTAGGTAGAGTCCTGGGCCTGGAGTCAGGAAGACTCATCTTCATAAGTTCAAATCTAGCCTCAGCCACTTACTAGCTGTATGACCCTGAGCAAGTCACTCAACCCTGTTTGCCTCAGTTTTCTCATGTGTAAAATGAGCTGGAAAAGGCATTCCAGTACCTTTGCCAAGAAAACCCCAAATGGGGTCATGAAAAGTCAGACACAATTGAAATGATTCAACAACAAATCTTCTGTATCTATTTGCATGTGAAAGTAGAAAGGCAAAATCTGTCAGCTAGGTCACACATGAGGAAATAACAACAACAAAGTGGATAAGTAAAATCTACTGGATAAAATCATCTATCTACCTCTATGTGGACATGATGTTCTCCCTACAGATTGTAAGATCTTTGTAGGTAGGGATGCTTTGCATTACCTCTCCAGTACCTACTACATGGTAGGCTCTTAATTAAATGCTTAGTGAATGATAATGTCAGCAAGGGAGTAGACAGGCTAGAATAAGGGGGCTTGGAGTCAGGAAGACCTGAGTCCAAATTCTACCTCAGACATTTATTAGCTGTGTGACCCTGGACATATCACTGAACTCCCCCGAGCCTGCTTCCCTATCTATAAAACTGAGATAATGACAGCACTTTCTTCCCAAGGTTGGGAGAATGTTTTGAGCGTCAAATGAGATAATATATGTAAAATGCTTGCAAAACCTTAACATGCTATATAAATGCTATTGTTCTTATATGTATGTGAAAATATTTTATAAACTAAAGTTCTATGTAAGTAAGGCATTATTAGGATTGTTTCTGGCAATACATATACAAATAAAAACCTAGAATCTTTAGAAAACTAAAACATAGATGGGCATCCAGCAAAAATATAGCCTTATACTAGAGCCTCACCCAGAGATCTGAGAGATTTTTTTTTCTCTAAATCCCCAACCTTGTAAGCTTCTGTTAATCGTATTGGGCAAGTAATCATTACTTCATGGGATCATAGACTTTGGGCTAGAAGAAGCTTTAAGGGTAATCCAACCCAAGCCATTCATCTGACTGATGGGGAAAGGGAGGTCAGGAGAGATTGAGGTCATGCAGGTAAAAGGAGGCAGAATCAGGATTCAAACCCAGGTCCTTTGACTCCAAAGCCAGCTCTTGTTCTACTCTACCAGGTTTTGTCCTCAGGATGGAAGAGTAAATGTCACATTTTAAAACTCAAGAGTAATTTTCCTGATTCATGTTCCTGTCCGTGCTTTGTCGTCTGAGGGAAAAAATGATGATGCTAATTCCTTCACTGACTCATCAGGGTTTACAGGGGAAGTGATTAAAACACTGCCCACTCAGTCTGGGAGGCAGTGCAGTATGACAGAAAGGTAATTAAACTTTCCTATGGAGAGAATTTCATGATGTACGAAGTGTTTGCCTCACAACGGCCTAATCATTAAATTATAGATTTGGCCATGGAGGGGATATTAGAGGCCATTCAGTCTTCCACAAAAATCATTTATCCCCATTTTCCAGACAAGCATGCTGAGGCTCTGAGACATTAAATGAGTTGGCCATAATCATATACTTAGTAAGTATTCTGGGCAAGATTTGATCTCAGGCGTCCTTCCTCCAAGTATTATGACACCTCTAGAGGCTTGGACTAGATCATAGCATCACAGGTTTAAAAGGCACATGGGAGGTCATCTGGTCCAACCCCTTCTTTCTGCAGTTGAGGAAAATCAAGCCTAGAGAGGTCAAATCACTTGTTCAAGGTTACATCAGTGACCATAAGTGCCCAAGGCAGGATTAGAATTTTCTTTCTATGTCTCTCTGTTTATCCTTATATCTCTATCTATCCCTGTTGATCTCTCCCTCTCTGTCTCTGTCTGTCTCTCCCCTTCTCTGATTCTCTTTGTATCGTATCTCTGTCTCTTTGCTTCTGTCTTCCTCTCTCTCTCTCCCTGCTCTTTGTCTCTCTCTTTTTCTCTCTCTATCTCTGTGTACCTACCTGTCTCTCTCCCCCCTTCTGTCTCTCTCTGTCTCTCCCATCCCCCATCTCTCTCTCTCTTTCTCTCTCTCTCTGTCTTTCTTCCCCTCGTCTCTGTGACTCTCTGTCTCTCTCTATCTCTCTCTGTCTGCATCTCTCTTTCTGTCTGTCTCCCCACCCCTCTCTATTGTCTCTGTATCTGTGCCTCTCTTGTCTCTGTACCTGTCTCTCTGTGCCTCTGTCTCTTTGTCTCTCTGTCTTTCTCTCTGTGTCTCTCTGTCTCTGCTTCTATATCTGTGTCTCTGTCTCTGTGTCTGTCTCTCTCTTTCTCTTTTTTTCCCTTTATCTTTCTCTCTCTCTATGTCTGTCTATCTTTTTTCCTTCAACAATTTATCATCAGCGTGGGAAGCCCCTGGTGAAGAATTTCACATACAGCTTATGATCTTAACCTTCATCTGTGTCATGGACCCCTTTCAGAGTCTGTTGAAGCCTCTGGCCATCTTCTCAAAGTAATACATAAAATGCAACAACAACAACAACAACAAAAAATACATAGGATTATAATGGAATTCAATTATATTGAAATATAGTTATCAAAAAATTTTTTAACTAATTCACAGACTCCAGGTTAAAAAACTCCTATCATTAAGAGTTGCCTGAGGTACAGCTAGGTGGCACAATGGATAGAGCACCAGCCCTGGATTCAGGAGGACCTGAATTCAAACACATAACACTTACTAGCTGTGTGACCCTGGGCAAGTCACTTAACCTCATTGCCTAGCAAAAAAAAAAAAAAAAGAGTTGCCTGAGAGGCTAAGTGATTTGTCCAGAGTCACACAGCCATTATATGTCAGTGGCAGAATTTGAACTCAGGAGTCCCTGACCAGCCAGGCTGCCTCTCACCAATCTTTTTACATACTATGTTGCTTCAACACACAGCAATAGAATAGTAAAGCAGAAAGAGGCCTGTACTTGGAGTCAGGAAGACTTAAATTCAAATCCTACCTCAGACACCTATTAGCATTGTGACCCTTAGTTTCCTCACCTGTAAAATGGGTATAATGATAGTACTTACCTTCCAGGGTTGTCATAACTTAAAAAAAAAAAGTGAGACCATACATAAAACACTTTGCAAACCCTTCAGCTTTCTATAACTGTTGGCTATTATTATTATAAAGGGGGGGAATATTTGAGTGATGAGTCACAAATACAAATGAATTTTAATACATATTTGTTTTAACTTACACAAAAAGTCTGAAAATAGTTCTTTGATGTAAATTTCCCACCAGATTTCAGGGTCCTAGTCCCTTCTCAGCCATTGGTTTTGTCACCATGGCTAAATTTACCTTCGTCCCTCTGGACCTCAGTGTTCTCACCCCTTTAATGCGAGAGACTGGGGGGAGCTGGGGAATCCCAAGGCAATAGGGAGGAAATTGTATGGAGAAGTATATAATACTATAAAAATATAAGGCTTTATTAGTTTCCCACCCAATAGTCCCTATAGAAAAATGCCTGGCGGGACTTAGGTGTGATTTTTGAAATGATGTAACAGGATGATTTAGAAGAGGATGTAGTCCTTCTGGCCTTCTGACTCACATCTGGCTCTCTGAAAAGAAACAGCCGTGTGGCAGAGCTCAGTTTATTCCATGGACACGTAGAGACAAGGGTTGTTTCTAAGGAACATGACCTCAATGCTTCTCTAGAAGAGAAACACTGCGTTCAATAGGGGTGCCTGGTTCACTTGCTATTTGCACAAGACCATCTGCTGAAGATGAGATTGGGATCCACCCAGGTGAAGACACCATGTATGTACACATGCAACAAACATTTCTCAAGCACCCACTCCAAGCAATACTCTGCGTTGGGTGCTATGAGAGATACAAGGACAAACAAGACCCCATCCTTGCCTATAAGGAGATTATAATAATCCTACACTGGCTATTCAGGGAGACAGATTGTTACAGGAGGCCCTCAAATTCTTTGGTAGGTGGAAGGAGCAAGGCAGGAAGATAGACATGTATTGCTGTTAGAGGAAAAAAGAATTGGATATAATAACAACGGACATCTATATAGTTATGTTCTTATATCAGAAGATCATAGACTTAGAGGTGGCAGGGGATCTGAGAGGTCAACTCATCTAACTTCTTCATTTTGCAGATGAGGAAACTTCAGACCAGAAAGATCAAGAGATTTCCCAAGTCCTCTATCTAGTAGCATAGATGAAATTAGAACCCAGGTCCTCTTCTCTTCAAGGCCAGTACCCTCTGCCCTATGCTTTATGGGCTCCCAAAAGATGCTGAAGGCCCTTGATTCATAAACGTAATTGACCAGAATGGTTAGCTATTTCAACATGGAGCCCAATGATATAAAACAAGCACATTACCATAGAAGCATATGCAAATAAATATTGGGCTGATATCACAGTTAGGAATGAGGATCTGGTACCATGGAAATTATTATGGATCACCTTATGAAATGGAAACTAAGAAGAATCATCATAAAATGGATAAAACAGAAGCTTCACTCACCAAGGCACTGGAGTCTATTTAAAAAGAAGAAATTAAAAGGTTCCAGGAAAGTCACCTATGGTAGGATAGTGTTACTCAACAAAGTTGCTCATTACAAAGTCTTGCTTATCCTAGAAAGAGCTAGGATGGTAAATTTATGGTAAGGCAATTGGCCAAGAGGTATTCCAGTATAAGGGATAGCCTATATAAGTCCCATCTTGCCCGTCAGTTATTTCTTCCCAACTGTTTCCCAATAAGTACAACTCAAACAATTCATTGCTTAGTGGTTACCACTGTTTATAAAGACAAAGTCAACATTTAAAACAAAGAAGCATAAACCAACTCTCCCACCCCACCCTGGACTTACGCAATATGACTTCTTTCCTGACACACCCCGATGACCAATTGACCCAAGCAGTCTCTTTCCCAGATTCCTGACCCCTTTCTTTGTATCAGTTGCCTCTCTGCCTGATGCTTCTGCTCTCACCTCCACATGGCTTCCCATAGCTTCCCTTTCTCCATCTTTGATGCTTTCTTCTCATCCCTTCAAGACCTCTCCTCTCCACAGCCCACATCTCTTGATTACTAGGGGACATGCTCTTTGAAGTTGCTATTTCTCTCAGGTCCCTCTATATTTGTGCCTGTCTCAAATGCATGTTTCTGCTCCCTGCTGAAAGCAGTGTTCCCCTTTGGTCCAATAACTTCCCTTCAAAGTTACATACATGCCTGAAGGAGGAAGGAAGGAGGAGAGAGTGTCTGCCATAAGCAGCCTCCAGCTTGCAAAGTCTCAGAACTCTCAAACTTGAACTGCTAGATGGAGTATCTCCCTTTGCATAAGTCAATGTTAAACACCAAGACCAATGCAGGGAAAGAGGAGAGAGAAACCTCCTGCATTAAGTGCTGCCAAGCCTTAGTCATCCCTCTTTCTCCAGGCTTAGCTATTTAAAGCTCCCAGAAGCATAGCTAATTCCTTTTCTTGGCTAACCTTGTTATTCCCTTCTTGACTTACTCTGAAAAAAAGATTTTTAACATCATAAAGATATCAAGGCTAAATCATATCTTTTTCTTAATTTTATTCATTTTGAGCTTAAATACATAAAGACAAAAAAATTTCTATGTACACAGCACAATACAAAAAGAGGATTCAATATAAAACCATGAATTTCCATTTCACACTGTTCATATAATCACATCTTTTACAGTTGCTTTAAAGATTGGACCTAAGTCCAAGCAGATTGACACCTTGTTTTCAACTTGGAGTCTCAGAGCAGGGATTCATAACCAGGGGGGTCTTGTTCTCATTTTAATATTTTGATATAATTAATTTCCTTTGCAATTCTGTGTATTTTACTTTATGCTTTTAAAAGCATTATTCTGAGAAAGGGTCCATGGACATCACCAGATTGCCAAAGGAGTCCATCTCTCTCTCTCTCTCACACACACACACACACACACACCCCACGTACAAGCTTAAATGAATCCATCTTAGAAAATTACCTAGATCATTGAGAGATGAAATAAATTGCCCAGGGTTATGTAGTCACTATGTGTCAGAAATAGAACTTGAAGGCGGGCCTCCCTAAGTTGTAGGCCACCATGCTGTCTCTTACTTTAAAGCTGTACTAATACCTTATGGTTACATTCTTTGCTTTCTATGATTACATAAACTTTGGGGTAGAGGGAATCACATTCCTCTACCTTTACACCGTGTTCTTCCTGTGTTGTTACATGAAGGTCATTTAATACAGAATATGAAAAGAAGAAATCACCGTGCATGCCACATTATACCTGCTGGTCATCTGAGCTCTGCCCAATCAAAGCAGAAGTGGAATCCTGGACAGTGACTGCATCCCAAAAGGATACCATCCCAAAGTGATGGTCCCTGGGGCCTACTGTTATCACTTGATTCTTGAGTGCACTTTGAACTCTGATACCTTTGCTGTTCATCCTTCTTTTCAAAGAGGACCAATGACATCACAGGATGATGTCTTGACTTGTGTGTGGATTTAAGTGAGACATAGGTACACAAAGTTGTCAGCCTCACTCTCTCTTCCAGAGTCATCAAAGTCCAGTGACAAGACAAAAGTCAAGACAACTAACATTGACTCGGGATGCAGTGGACGACCTTGGAGTCTTCAGAGTCTGACCAAACTCCAAGCATCTGCTTCAGCCACTTCATGGCTGTTGGAACAAGTTGTTCTCATATGCTCATTCTGCCAGAGGAAGTCTTCACATGCTTAGGATGGACACCTCCTCACTCACCAACAGATTTAAGGACTATTGGCTACCCTTAACCTGGTTTAGTCTGTCTGCCTAAATGGTTTTACCAAGGTGGGGGGCCACCATACATATATATCTTTGTACCCATATCAGTGATGAGAAGTATAGTAAAGATTATGTGTTGAATAATATGCTACATGTACCTCCTTTGTTTTTCGAAAAGAATCTAGATTCCCCTAAGCATCATATTCTCCACAGCTATAGAACAGAGGCAGAATCAGACACAGCCATGTATAGTGGTGGGGAGGCGGAGAAAGATGAACAGAGAGAGGAAAGAAAAGACAATCTCAGGGAGTCCCTGGATTCATCCGAGCAGTATAGGCAATAACCTTTTGTGTTCCAGGTGCTTAGCCTGATCGTGCCTTGGTTTCTTTATCCCCAAAATAGCCATGATAAGATATTAATATGAGTGAAGAAGGGTTCCAATGTTTGAATGTAGAAAGCAGAAAGTAAGGGAAAAGAAAAACAACCAAATGCAGGAATCCAGCTGGCATTTATAGATTACTTCATAATGGTGTTTTACCAACATTATCTCACTTGAAACATGGTATAATGTGGATTGTGTTCTAGATTTGGATACAGGAAGACTTGGATTCAGATCCTGCTGCTTGATCCTCAGGAAGTCACTTCTTTCATCCTCCGTTTCCTCATCTATAAAACAGGAATAATAATAATAGCACCTACCACACAGAGCTATTGTGAGGATGAAATGAAATAACCTATGTGCTTTACAAACTCTGACTTCTAGCTTTGCATGATACCATGCTATAATAATTAAAAACAGTTCAAGGCAACCTTAAATGGCCAATTAACTCCACCTAAAATAAAAGAAAGGTCCATTAGACTCGTCTTTGTACATAATTAGAGATGATAGGTTGTTTTGGGTTTTTTTAAATCTTTTTGATGGAGGCTATACCCTGTTAACAACTGCCCTCAGCTAAGACGCCTACATTTCTGGAATGGATACAGCTTTATTTCCCATAAGAGAGGAAGTGAAATCAGAATCTAAACCCATAGATGGAAACATTCCACCTTACCTCAGGGCTAATCAGTCCCACGTCTACTTACAATTCCAAGGATACAAATCCTTCTCCTAAAGGATTCACTTTCATCATGGAGTGACCTCTCTTCCATTAGGATGCTAAGACATTCTAGCCATTGTTCATACTAATTTTCTAAGCAAAAAAAAAAAAATCCCAAGGCACACCAAATGCAACATTTACAGACAAGCCAAGCACAAAAATAGAAAAGGTATCCATACTGTGAAAGACCAGAGAACATCCACAATGCCTTCCTGCCTTGTGTTTTCCTGGTCTATACAGCTGTGTATCGCTCTGGGGGTCATTGTAACACAAACACACGGTAATCTCATCCCCATCATTGCCTTTCAAAAAAAAAAAGAAGAGAGAGAGAGAAAGAGAAAATGCTGGCACTTTGCAGAGGTCCCACGGGGCTGAAAACAGACACTAGTGACTTATTTTTTCTTTTTTTTTTCTTAAGTGGATCCCAGATAATGAAGGAAACAGGTGGGAGACTATGGGAGCAGCTGTTGGAAGCAAAAGTAAAGAAGGAACATTCATTGAAACCTTGTTCTTACTTCATTCTGACAGATGGAAGGGGCAAAAGGTATACAGTCTTTGATATGGCTTCTGCTCCCCATCAGATCAACTGTATCAAAAGAGGCTATTACATCTAAAATGCCCAGAATAGTCTGCCACTGAGGTGAATGGCAATCCTCAGATTGTTCTGGGTCGGTTTCTAAATAACATTTTCAAGTCTCTGAAAAAGGAAAAGGCCTCTGTATCCAGCCCTAGGTCACCAAAACCTAGCTCCCAACAAGAAGCTTCTGAATTGTAATTGTGACTTTTAGTCAAGATTTCCAGTTGCTTCAGTGAAGGGTAAGCAAAGTGAACAAACACACTTTAAAAAATAAGATTTGTCATCATCTCTGTTCTTCACAGTTCTTGGGCCCTTTTTAGGACAAGGAGTGACCACAGCTTCTAATTCTTTATTAAGCGTGTGATCAATGAATGGTGTTGACTGAATTTATGTCACATAGAATTAAGGGCACAAGAACTGAACATTAAAGTCTTGACATCAGCAATATATGGCAACATTTAAAATCAATCAATCGACATTTGTCAAGTACTTACTACTCCTTGGCTTCCTTCAAGTTCCAGCTTCCACCTTCTGGAAGCTTTTCAGGATCTCCCTTAATGCTAATGCCTTCCCGATATTAATTATCTTCTATTTATCCTGTACATAGCTTGTTTGTACGTTGTTGTTTACAATGTTATGATGTGAGCGCCTTGACAGCAGGGACTGGTGGTTTTTGTTGTTGTCATTATCATCTTGTTAACCAAGGGAGGCTTACTTAGTCATAGCAAGAGTAGGATCTTCAGAAAAAGAAAAGGAAATTCTGACAAAACAGTTAATTCAATTCAGTCCTGGTGTTGGTCATCATATTAGCCTGCCAGTGAATTTGTCATTATGTTGGCTAATTGTGTTGTCTAACTAATTAAAGTAATCTCAATAATAGGAGCTCATGAGCTATGGTTTTATGAGTACAGACCCACAGAGTTCCTTTGAACTTGTGAGAGTAGCCAAACTGGAGAGACCCAACCTAGAAGTGAAAATTTGAGTTACAGAGTTACCCCAGCCCTTATTGTTATCTGATATTTAACATTTTCCGAAGGCTTTCATAAATATTGTCATTTGATCTTCATAACAATCCTATAAGCAAGGTAGGAATGATTGCATTTATTACATAGTTGCAGAAACTGAGTCTCTGAGAGGTTATTAAATGGTTTACCCAAAGTCACAGACCTAGTAAGTGACAGAGACATAATTAGAATCTGGGTCTCTTGGGGCAGCTAGGGCACAGTGGATAGACTAGCGGCCTGGAGTCAGGAGGACCTGAGTTCAAATCTGACCTCAGACACTTACTCGCTGTGTGACCATGGGCAAGTCACTCAACCCTGATTGCCTCAAAAAAAAGAATCTAGGTCTCTCGATTAAGAGGTAAACTGGTTAGAGTACTATACTCAGAATCAAAAAGATCTGGGTTTAAATCCTACCTCAGTGACTTACTAGTTGTGTGACTCTAGGCAAGTCATTTAATCCCTCTGTGCCTCAGTTTCCTCATCTTCAATATAGAAGAGTTGAACTTGTTGGCTTCTTAAGTGCCCTGCCAACTCTAAAGCTATAATCCTACAATTCTGATTCCTAATCTAATGCTCTTTCCAATATACCAAGCAAAGCTTAAATGAGTAATTGAGTATGAAATGATATAGACACACTAATTGACTTAATTGTAAAAGGTTAATTGTTACAAATACTGCTGTAACCTGGGTAGGATGGCCAGGGCTTTGTCCCACATGATCAACACAGATATCCTCTCCCTCCCCACCCCACCTTGGAAGTCTTTTTACCCATTCTCCCCATACTGGATTGTCATCCACCAACCTATGCTGTTGAAGGGGACTAATCCTACATGTGCTCCTGACTGAGGAACACAAACCCCAGGATCCCATCACCATGGCAACTCTCTCCCAGAGTGTGCCTTCCAAATTTGTTCTTTTTTGTTTTTTGTTTTGTTTTGTTTTTTACCACTAGCCATTCCTGATCTCTTCATAGTATGAGATAGGTCTGGACTCCTTTTTTGGGGGGTGGGGGGAGAATGGGCCAACTCTCCTCCCTAGTGACTGAATTCAGGTCAGATGACATCAATGTCATCTGTCCCCATCAACTGGATTTGCCTGAGGAGTGAGAATTCCTACTTAAATCTCTGCGAATAAAAAAAAAATATGCCTCATTTAAGAGGAACTTTTAAGACTACTAAGAAAGAAAAATAGGGATCCTAAGAACAGTAGATAAAAGGGAAACTCAGGTCTCTGGATTGGAGGGAAACAATAGTTGGAGAAAGCTAGAACCATAACTAGTCAGAATTTAGCCTTGGACAAATTCAGGAAGAGGGGTTATCATGATGGCACAGAGGTACAGGATATGATGGAAGAGGTCAGGAAAAAAGGGAAAAACATGATGGAATGATGGTAAGAGGAGAACCAGAGAGTCCCACTGGATTCACAGTTTCTCTCATGACTCTAGAAAATCAGTACATGAAGAAGAGGCGTGGAAGCCTGTCTTCCTCTGAAGAAGATGCATCACCACCTTCCATGTCAATACTCTAAGATAGGACCTCCACTGACTCTATGCTGTTTGCAGTTCTGGAGAATATTAAATGCTAAATAAAAGAAGTTGGTGGGTAGAAAAGATAGATTGAATGGCAGTTTGAAGACCTCAGTCTGGAAGTGAGAGGCAATGTGGTAGAGAGGACAGGGAACTGGACCTGCAGTCAGGAGAGCTCAGGTTTAATTCTGCCTCAAGCATTTACGAGCTGCGTGATCCTAGTCAAATCACTTTACCTCTCTCTGACTTAGTTTCCCAAACTGTAAAATAAACAGATTAACCTAAATGCTTTCCACTTCTAAATCTATGATCCTATAATTGCTTCATTTTGGGACTTAAATCTGTTCTCTCACTGTGCCTAGCACAGTGCTTAATGTATGTAAAGTATTTAACCATATTTTTAGTTGTTTGATTAATTGAGCAGCAAGACCTGAGGATCAAGAAACATATAGTTTCCCAAGTTAACTAAGGAGATTTCAGCCTAGATAAAGAATAAACGTAGGGTGGAATTTAAAAGAAAAAACAGGCTTCTCAGGCAAGCATGGGACCAGGAAACTCAATATGACTTGCCTCTCAAACTGGACAAAACCCAACTCCATAATGCCTTGTGATTCTTTAAATTACCTCTGATTGCAATCTCTTTCAATCTTAATACCTATATTAAATCAGTTTATTTGCCATCCTCCCAGACACTGAATCAAGAGTATATTATAGAATATGCTATTAAGGGGATACAGTGGCTAGGAGTAGCTAGGTGGCATGCTGGGTAGAATGTTTGATGACAGTCAGGAAGATGAGTTCAAATCCAGCCTTAGACACTTACTATATGTGTGACACTGAGCAAGTCACTTAATCTTTATATGCCCCCCTTTCCTCATCTGTAAAATGGGCATAATAGTAGTACCTTCTTCACAGGGTTGTTACCAGGATCAAATTAACCAAAAAGGGTGAAGCACTTTGCAAACTTTAAAGAGATAAACTTATGTATTAATAATTAAGCTATTGATAATTAATATTAATGATTAATAAGTGAGGCATTATGATAAGAGGAAAGGCAAAACAACAACACAGGTCATAACCATGAAGGCAGGGAACTGGTCACACCTCCAGTGATGATCAGATATGACCCGATAGACATTCAGGCTATGTTATCTGCCAGAGCAATGTCTTTCTATTTTGAGAGGTTTGCTACTATTTCTGCCGGTGTTTCAAGATTACACGTAGAATTGATGGTGCAAGATGTGCCACAAAAAGCTAAAGATCCAGTGAGAGCATGTCTAGACTTCAGGAATTCTCTGGAGGACTTAGCAGTTTTCCATCAGTCCTCCTGAGCGTTCATTTGTGACTTAACTGCCCAGATGGAGAATGCACTTACCTCCAGAGAATTCAATAATGATCGTTAGTGAGGACAAAGAGGAGCTCTGGCAAACTGTCTTTGCTGACTGTCCATTCCCCCCACATCCTCCTCATACACACACAAGTGTGGAGGGGTGACCTGAAAGACAAATGGAAGTGTGACTGATTTCCCTCTACCTGGAGTGAAAGTTACCATTTTCCATTTGCATTCAAAAGTTTAATGTCAGCCAGCTTAATTCTCCCTCTCTTAGATGGGAGAAAATGCCTATTCCTGACACTTTGAAACCAAGCTGCTTTTTCCATCCTCAAGCTAAATCTCACTGGCAATCACAAAGGGGAGAAGAGAGAGCTGTCAAAGGCATGCTGGTGGCAGAGCTGGCAGCTGGGCACAAGTGGCAATTTGCCCACTTGCATACCAGCTGCCCAGGAAGCCAAGTAGCTTATTCCACTTCAGGACCACAATGGAGCAAAAGAAATTTCATTCATTCACTCTTTCATTCATTCGACAAACATTTTTTTTTAGCACTAACTACATGCAAGGACAGGCCAATACTCCAACAGATCTGTGATCTCATCAACATGGGTATTCCTTTCTATGATGCCGATCACAACCTATCCACTCTGACCCATCCTGGATGACTTTCAACCATGTCCTCTTATAAGTCCACTACAAGGGGTCAACCTTATGTGCTAGGTACCTTCTATAAGTTTTCCTAATATCGCAAAGATGCCAGTGGATCAAGGGAGCTATGCATCAGCTACCACTCACCCTCGATGCGTGATCCAACCCATTTTCTTTCTTGATCAGCTCTTTAATTGAGAACATCTTTATATTTTCTCTTCAGCATAATTCCTTTTTTGTAATGTGTTGCAGCCTTCTCATATTCACCACATGCTACAAGCCATATGTAAAGAATGTTACTAAAATCAATACTTTTTTTAAAAGTCATAATAACTCATCAGTAAAACACAAACCCTCATTTCTGCCCACCCCATCAAAAAAGCAATCAATTTTTGTAATAAAATACTGGTCAAACTGGTCAAAAACTGAGTGGTTGGTAGTTGGCAGTGGTTGCTTACGTTACATATAAGGAAGTTATGGGGCTAGTCTCTAAAACTCCAGAAAGGAAAGATTTTGGCCCCTGAGTTCAAGGAGCTTACAATTGAACCATTCCAGACAAGAATCATTCCTTCAATTTCCTGTGTGTACAGGCTCTGCAGATACCAGATGAAAGAAGATGAAGTTGAACACTTGTGGGATTTATAGTCTGGTAGGGGAAACAAGACAGGAATACAAGTCAGAAGGTTGGAAGAAATCTGAGTCCTAGATTACAGCAAGCACCTGGCACCACCTGAATTCCCAGATCTGCCATTCCCCAGGTTAGATGTCAGCTCTCTTGCAATTTGAAATCTAGATTTTCCTTGTTTTCAGTATTTCCCAACCTCACTTTAATTTCTGGGTATGCTTTAAGGTCAAAAGGAATATTTGCTAAACCAAAGGGGGTTGAGGCACAAAAAAGAAAGAAAACAATGTAGAATAATAGTTGAAAAAATTGCTCTCTCATGACTCTACGATATTTTGCCATAATTTCCTTTTTTTATTTCGTCTATAGTTCACTCTTATAATGGAACAGGCAGGCTAGATTCTACCACTGGAATCCCTCCAGGCAATTGACAATCCAATGCCTATGCGACACTGGACAAGTCATTTATTCCTTCTGAGCCTTGGTAAATAAGAGGGTTTGACTAGGTGACCTCCAGTGCCTCAGCTATGACCCTATGATCATTTTTTCAGTCCTCCTCTCCCCCACCTTTCCTTCTCCCTACTCCTTCCTATCAGACCTATCTTACCTCTCATTTGGGTCAGAAAGAAGGGAAGAGAGGGTCAGGGAATGGCAGGATCAAGGGAAGGTACAGGGAGGAGTGGATCTTAAAGGCAGAAAAGGATTTCAACGGGACGAAATAGTACCAGGGCAACCATTCCAGACATTTGTGGCACAACAGAGTAAAATGCAAGGAGGCAGGAGAAGACATGTTGAGATCAGAAGACAGCAAATGGTTCAGCTTGGCTAGGAAGTGAAGAGAAAAAAGAGGGGAGGGGGCATAATATGACATAAAATTGGAAAAGTGGGCTGGAACTAGATTGTAGAAGGCCATGAATGCCAGTCTCAAGAGTTTATATTTCACTCTATGGGTTATAATAGGGAATGAGTGAAGGTTTGGTTTTTTTTTTAATAGAAAAGATCAGAACTATGCATTAGGAAAGTTTCTCTGGCAGCAGAGGGTAAGATGTTTTGGGGATGGGTAAGATTGGCTATAGAGAGACTAGTTTAAAATCTGTTTAAATGGTCCGAGCAGAGGGTAAGACACACTGAGGGCTTGAGTGAGGGTGGTATCAGGGTTAGTGAAAAGGAAGGGACAGATTCAAAAGAAAGAAGGAAAAGGAGACAGTTGCCAGTTGAGTCAATCTGCCATCACTATCTTGATCATCACCACCCTTCAGACTCTGGTGAATGTAGCCCAAGACCCCTTGCCCAAGAGCCCTGGGAATAGCTGTACCACCCAGACTACTGACCCTGCTTCCAGCCCAGAGACCCTACAACCTCCCTTGTTAGCCTACTCCACTGTTTTATTGCTCCTGAAGTTGAAAAAGATTTCTTCTGTTCACCCAAAGCTTCTCTTGCATTGATGGAAATCTATTTTCTCTTGCTCAGTCTTTCATGAATCCAGGGAACCATTGAATGTTCTCTTCATAAAAACCTATTCTCTAGGTGAAACAAGATAATTTCCTGCTGATTTCTTCTAGGAGCACTGTTCTATCCCTTTGATCATTTATGTTGCTTTCCTTTGGATTCTTTCCAATCTCTCTGCACTCTTTTGAAGTACAGAGGCCAGTATGGGTTTCGGTATTCTAGCAGCAAGGTCTGACTGAAACAGAGTGTAACATAAGGATTATTTCTTGACTGACCTCTGCTCATAATTTTCTGATTAAACACATCCCAATTCTATTTTATCACTTTTCTCCACAAGGCATTATATATTGCTAATTTATTTCAGCAAACTCTGACCTTCCAGTTCTTCTATAATCAAAGTTCAGATGAAAGCAAGTCTAGGCTTCCCAGTATTCTGCGAAGTACGCAGTAGACCAGGAGTGGGGAACCTGCAGCCTTCAGGCCACATGCCAGTGGCCTTCTAGGTCCTTGGGTGCAGCCTTTTGACTGAGTCCAAGTTTTACAGAACAAATCCTTTTATTACAGGGATTTGTTCTGTGAAATTTGGATTCAGTCAAAGGGCTGCACTTGGGGACCTAGAAGGCCACATATGGCCTCAAGGCCACAGGTTTCCCACCCCTACATTAGCCCATTCAATTAGAAACTACATTTCCCCTGAGTACTCTAACCCCAAGAGTCAGACTTGGTTGCAAGTGGATTGAGACTTCAAATTCTAATGAGACAGTGTGCTTACTGGTGGCACAGAGAGTGTCATCATTATGAGGAGAAAGAAGCTAGTGCAATAGAGAAAGAAGTTGGTGCAATAGAGGAGAAAGTAGAAACAAAGACATGCAATAGAGATGTTACTGCATGGGTCCTGAGTCACGTAGTCAGCTAAGAGCAGAACTATGAGAATGATGCAAGCCTACTGAGCTGAAGAAACTGTCAGATTTCCAATACTGTGTAGAGGCTGAGGAGACCTTTAGTAAGGGTAGAGTAACAAGCAAGAGCTACAAGCAGTGAGTAGCTGAGAACAAGTGGAAGCAGTGATCCTGGCTCATGAGGCAAGTAGAAGGGATCTAGGGGGCAGTGTCCTACAATGCAAAGATCTTGTCCATATTGAAAGCACGAGGAGAGAGAAGCAGGGAGCTTTCTTCCCAGACCACATTGGTGAAGGTGGAGTGGGTACTGAGAATGTTTCTATTGTTTTACATTTGCATTTCATTTCCAAATAAATACTTTTACAAATTATATGCTATTGTTTGCCTTGGTGTCTGGTTTCATGGTAATAATTTAATATCCAGACCCACGTTTACTTTAGAAGTTCCCAGACTCTGACTGGATAGGGCCTAAATAAACCAGGAGATGATTTACCAGACAATTTCCCCATAAAAATGAACCCGTTCCCATGAGGGGCTAGTGCTTTCAGGCATAGGAGCAGCGTATATTTATACCTAGCCAACATTTCCCCATTAGATTTTGTGTTGATAATTTGGGGTTCCTACTCCTTGAATCATAATTCAATGTTGTCACTTTTTTGGGATCTTTTTTAAATTTTTGGTAAATAGTATTTTATTTTTTCCAATTACATGTAAAAGTAGTTTTCAACATGCATTTTTCATGAGATTTTGAGTTTCAAATTTTTTCTCCCTCCCTTCTTCCCATCCCCCCCACCTCAAGATGGCAAGCAATCTGATACAGGTTATACAATGCACAATCACGTAAACATATTTCTACATTAATCATATTGTGAAAGAAGAAACAGAACAAAAGGGAAAAGCCACCAAAAAAAATGAAAGAGAAAATGGTATGCTTCTATCTGCATTCAGACTCTCTCTGGCTGTGGATAGCATTTTCTGTCTTTTGGACTTGTCTTAGATCATTGCATTGCTGAGAGGAGCTAAGTCTATCAAAGTCAGCCATTGCACAACATACAATGTTATTGTATACAATGTACTCCCGGCTCTGCTCACTTCACTCAGCATCAGTTCATGTAAGTCTTTTCAAGTTTTTCTGAAATTTGCCTGCCCATCATTTCTTATGGAACAATAGTCCATTATATTCATATACTGCAACTTATTGATAGGCATCCCCTCAATTTCCAATTCTTTGCCACCAATGTTGTCCTTTTCTTTAAAAAAAAAAAGTATCATTTTTGACTTTGATAGACAGCTCTTCTTAGCAATGCAAAGATCTAAGACATCTCCAAAAGTCTCATGATGGAAAATGCTATCCACATCCAAAGAAAGAAATATGGAGTTTGAATGCAGATCGAAGCATACTATTTGCTCTCTTTTTTCCCTTCTGTTTTGTTTTGTTTCTTCTTTTTGATGCTTCCTCTTATGGGTTTTAATTCTACTTTACCACATGACTAATGTGAAAACACGTTTAATAAGAATGTACACGTAAAGCTTATATCAGATTTCACGCCGTCTTGGGGAGGGAGGCGGGGAAAGGAGGAGAAAAATTAAAACTCAAAAGCTTTTGGAAGCAATGGTAGAAAACTAAAAATAAATTAATTTTTTTTAAAAAGCATCATTTTTATGAGGGTAGAGAAGAAAGAGGGGAAGAGACAATTTAGAACTCAAAAATTTTTTAAATGAATGTAAAAATTGCTTTACATGTAATTAGAAAAAAACAAAATACTAAATTTTTTTAAAAAGAGTAATATTTTTTCCACTTGCCAAGATCATTTTGAATGGGGCTTCTTCACTTAACAGTAGTAGTATACAACATAAGATCTAGGGCTCTCTTTTCCACCCCTACACATGCACACATACACATTGGAGGTTCTGGTCCCTAGAATAGTACTTTTATGACTTTTTTCCTAAGGGTAAGCCTGAGAGTTTGGGGTAGTATTAATAATGTTAATTATTAATCAGAATTAGTTAATTACTGTTAGTTAAAAATAAATGCTATTGGGGCAGCTAGGTGGCACAGTGGATAGAGCACCGGCCCTGAAGTCAGGAGGACCTGAGTTCAAATCCGTCCTCAGACCAAACTTGTTACTTACTAACTGAGTGACCCTGGGCAAGTCACTTAACCCCAATTGCCTAAAAAATAAAAAATAAATGCTATTAACCCTGAGCCCCCATTTGGTGGATTCCTTCACCAATGTTATTAATCAGTTAATATCAAATCACTTTTGAAAGACAATATTTCCTGAGAAGGTATAGCAGGAAAATAAGCATCTCACACACACACACACACACACACACACACACACACACCACACACACCCCAACAGGGAGAACCATTCTCCCATCTACATTCCCCCTCAGTCCCTGGAAAGAGTGAATTTAAGCCCGAAGTTGTTGTTTCAAAACATCCCTTCCCCCATTCTGGAGGGCGGGAGTACTTTCTGACTTTGGGAGTCTTTTTTGCCCTTTGAGGAATCCCCACAAAGTTTGCTTTGAGTATAGCATAGATAATGGATAAGCTCTTCCCAAGATCACAAAACAGAGTGGGATCTTGGATTCTGGTTTAATTAACTTATGGACTAAGCCAAATTGGTCTCTCTTCAGGGCTGATTCCTCACTGGATTAACCCACTGCTGCTCCCACCTCTCCTTGCTGAGGGGACATTTGATGATTTTTCAAACATTTCAAAGCTCTTGAGGTTTTAACCTGGTCCAGAGAGATTGTCACTTGCCCAATGGCACACAAGTGGCAAAGCATAAGAAGTAGGATGTGAACACAGGTCTTCTGACCCAAGTTCTTTTCACCATACTGGTGATCAAGGACATAATGAACTGCCTACTTTCATCTCTACATTTCTAAAAATAAAAACAAAAATAAATAAATTTCAACACTGACAAAACAGCCATGGCTTCTGTAGAACACAAACTGAGCACAGCTCTCTCTGTCTTGTGTTAAGTATTAGTTCACCAGTTAAAGGACCTCCTTGCCATGCTCCCCACCCCAATAACCCCTCCACAGGAACATCTTGTGTGACGACATTTGTTCAGGAAGACTTCAAAAGTTTCCTGATTTCAGGAATCAGCTTGATCATGCAGGTCAGAGTATTAACCAGCTCTTGCAACATCCCCTCTTGATCTCCTTTTGCATGAAGTCTTCCGCTTCCTTGTGGTTTAAGCGTATACAAGCCCCATGCAAACTCACTGTGGGGAATCTCTGCCTGGGTGAGTGGGGCTCCCTTGCTGGTGAACTCAATAGACCCCAAGACAAGTGTGACATTCTAGCGTCTTGTTATTTCTGCATCACTCACACTCCTCCTCCGGATTGGCCATGTCCTCAAGTCCTCCACAACAGAGCCTACCCTTTTTGGCTAGAAACTCCCTAGCAGCCGAGTGACGCAGAAGATAGAGCATTGGGTGAAGAGTCAGGAAAACTGGAGTCCAAATGCAGCCTCAGGACTTACTAGCTGTGTCAACACTAGGCTAATCCCTTAACCTCTTGTTTGTCTCAGTTTCCTCAGCTGTAAAATAGAGGTAATAGTACCACCTGCCTTGTAGGGTAGTTGGGAGGATCAAGTGAGACAAGGTTTGTGAAACACTTAGCACAGTGCCTGGCACATAGTAGGTTGCTTAATACATGCGTGTTTCCTTCCCTTCTAAATCTCTTGACATTGCATGGAGGTCAATAAAGAACTCAAGGTCTCTATTACTCATGTCTCACCCCTGGTCCATGACCAGGCCATCTCCTTCCCCGCTCATCTGTTTCTTTCCTATCTTCTATATCTCTCTCCAATGCAACTCTTCATTAATAATATGTTGTAGTCCACTCACTTTTCATCAAGCATCTTTTCGTTGCCTTGCAGATGACCCTGAATTTGAATTCTTCAGAGATTCTATCAGTCCTTCCTCTCAGCTTTCAAACATGCTTAATATTCCCAGGAATTTTTTTTTCCTTAGACTCCCTTCAACGATTGTCTCTTTCTTTTCCTTCCCTTCTTTGCCAATACTCTTAAAAGGATTATGGCTTTTTCCTTCCTTTCCTTTAACTCCCTACACTCTCCCCTCACTCCTTTCCTTCTCTTCCCTTCCCTTCATTGCCAAACAAATAAACATATTTGTGTATGTATGTATGTTTATAGATCCCATGTTAAGAACCTGTGATTTGGTCACATGTAATTTTTTTGATCATAGATCAATTAAAGTAAAAATCATGAGGGTTACAGGCATGTATCCCCCTCTCATATATTAGCCTGATTGAGTTTGAAACCAGTTGGAAACAATTGAAAAAACCCAGTGGAAGTTTCAATGAAACAAGGAAAGAATTGTAAGAACTAATGCAAAGTGAAGGGAGCAGAATAAGGCGAGCAAATTATATAATAACAACATTAGAAATAACATTCAAATACTTAAAAACTCTGAGCAATACAATGACCAACCACTGTTATAGAAGACCCATGATTAAACAAGCTGCCCACCTCCTATCAGGGAAAAGGTAGACTCTGGGTGCAGAAAGGTGTGTGTGTGTGTGTGTATGTGTAGAAAGAGAGACAGAGGGAGAGAGAGAGTCAATGCAGGAATTTTTTGTTTGGTGATGCATTTTTGTCACAAAGATTTTCTTTTTTTCTTTTTCTTTATTTTCTTTTTAATTTATGAGATAAGCATTTCTATAACATAATATAATAACAGAATGATTGTACATGAAACTGAAAATCTATTATGTACAATTTGCTTTTCCTTTTAAATATTTAATAAAGTCATCATGTAACTTTTTTTTTTCCCTTCCCCATCCCTTCCTAGAGCTGGCTACCATTAGACACAAAATATGCATGTGTGTGTGTGTGTGTGTGTGTGTGTGTGTGTGTGTGTGTGTGTGTGTTTATGTGAAATCATTCAATACATCTATTTCTCAGTTTTTTCTCTGCATGCAGATAGTGTCTTCCTTTATAGGTCCTTTGTAGTTAATCTAGGTATTTATAACAGTCAAAGTGACTTAGGCTCTCAAAGTTGTTCTTAGAACAATATTACTGTTATTGCATACAGTGTTCTCTTGGTTCTGCTTATTTCTCTGTTCTTTATTTCATGCAAGTCTTTCCATGTTTTTCTGAGATCACTGAACTCATCCTTTCTTATAGCACAGTAGTAGTATTTCATCACAAATCACATACCACAACTTGCTCAGCCATTCCCCAATAGATGGGTGTCCCTGTCAATTTCCAAAGAGGATTAGGGAAAAAGGAAAAGAACATATTTTAGAACATATATGTTCTTTTCCTTTTTCTCTAATCCTCTTTGGAAATTGACCTAGCAGCTTCATTGCTGGGTCAAAGGGTCAAAATACGTAGCTTAATAACTCTTTGGGCATAATTCCAGAGTGCTCTCCAAAATGGTTGGATCAGTTTGCAATTCCCCCAATAATGAACTAGTGTCCCAGTTTTTCCATATCCTTTCTAATAATTGTCACTTTTCCCTTTAATCATTTTAGCCAATCTGGGAAGTATAAAATGTTATCTCAAGGTTGTTTTGACTTGTTATTTATTTAATCAATAATGACTTAGGGTATTTTTGTTTTGATTTCTTCATCAGAAAACTGCCTTTCATATCCTTTCACCAATTATCAATTGGGTAATACCTCATATTCCTATGGATTTTACAAAGTTGTTTATATATTTGAAATATGAGACCTTTATCTGAGAAACTGTCTTTAAAAATTTTTCCCAATTTTCTGCTTTCCTTCTGATCTTGACTACATTTGTTTTACTTGTACAAAAACTTTTCAATTTAATGTAATCAAAATTATCCATTTTATACCTCATACTGCTCTCTATCTCATTTATTCATAAATTGTTTGTCTGTCCATAAGTCTGATGAGTAATATGTTCCATGCTCTTCAAATTTTCTTGTAATATCCTCTTTATATCTAGATCACGTTTCCATTTTGACCTTATCTTGGTAAATGGTATAAAATATTGGTCTATGACCAGTTTCTGCCATGCTGCTTTCCAGTTTTCCCAACAATTTTTACCAAATAATGAATTCTTATCCCAAAATCTGAAATTTTTCTTTTTTTCATTAGTTCTTTTGATATTCTTGACTGTTTGCTCTTCCAAATAAATTTTGTTATTATTTTTTGTAATTCAGTAAAATAATTTTTTGTCATTTAATTGGGATGGTATTGAATATATAAATTAGTTTAGGTAAAATTGTCATTATTATTATATTGGCCCTGCCCACCCATGAACAATTAATATCCAATTATTATATAATTTATATCTGATTTTATTTGTATAAAAAGTTTTTTACAATTTTGTTTATATAGTTCCTGGGTTTGTTTTGGCAGGTATACTCCCAGTCATTTTATACTGTCTAGAGTTATTTTAAATGGGGTATCTCTTACTATCCCTTCTTGCAGGGTTTTGTTTGTGATGTATAAGAATACTGATGATTTGTGAGGATTTACTTTATATCCTGCTACTTTGTACAAGTTATTGTTTCAAATAACTTTTTAGTTGAGTCTTTGGGATTTTCCATGTATATGATCATATTGTCTGTAAAAAGAGATAATTTTATTACCTTATTCAATATTCTGATTCCTTCTATTTCTTTTTCTTCTCTTATTAGTATTGCTAGGATTTCCAGTACAATACTGGATAATATTGGTGACAGTGGGCATCCTTATTTCACATCTCATTTTACTGGTCAGGCTCCTAGCTTATTCCCATTACAAATAATGCTTGCTAATAGTTTTAGATAAGTGTATTTTATCAATTTAAGGAAAACTCCATTTATACCAATATTTTCAAGTGTTTTTAACAGAAGCTTTTTCTGTATCTATTGATACAATCATATGATTTTTAAACTTTTTATTACTGATGTAATCAATTATGTTAATAGTTTTCCTTGTGTTGAACTATCCCTGCATTCCTGGTATAAATCCCATTTGGTCATAATGAATAATCTTTGTAATATATTGTTGTAATCTTTTAGCTAGTATTTTATTTACTATTCTTTTTTCCAACAGTGGGAGATGATAGAAAGAAGAAGAAATAGATTTTTTAAATAAAAAAAAAATTAATGGCAAACCTCATGGCCACAATAACTTCATATTCTTGGGTACAGATATAAGGTAATATGATGTAGGTGAAAGATAGTGTTGGCATTAGCATTTTTTATGCTCTTTTCCCAATAAGCTTGGTTCTAGGAGCGTAGGAAAATTGCATTTTTCAGTCACAAGGCAGTACTGAATTAGCCCCTTCAAGATGCCTAAAACATAGTCCCTGTGTTTCTATGGAATTGAGCATGTCTTCAATTTTTCCAGGCAAAAGAGGGCTCCAACAAGAGAGAAAATAAGAATCAAAGAAATGATAGGGGGAGAAGAAAGGAAATCATGGCGATTCTCTGCCAAAATAAACAGATATGGGCAGAGAGCAGAAAAGACACATTTCTTTTATAGCTTCTGAGAAGGAGAATTAAAAAGAATTCATCAGCCCATTTCTGGAGCAGAGACAACAGCTGTAGAGCGAGGATGAGTCCCATGTGGGGGCTAAGCACATACTGGATTTGCTATTGCTGTCTCTCCCCCTGGCATAGAACCAAAGATGCCTTTCGCTGGTATTCACTTGAACTGGTCAGAGGCCAGTTGGACTGCCTTGTGGCATGTTTCTATATTCTTCAGCCCGCATAGAGTTTCTTGTGGTTTGAAAGCAATCAGGACTGCAACATTCAAACAAGCCTGGGCAAGTACTCCTCCCAAACCCTTTTTCCTCCTCCCATCCTTAACAGCCTTCTTCCACTTGGGAAAGAAACTTGCCAAAGCCTGGCAACATATAAAAAGAAAAGAAATTTTAAAACAGTATGTAAGAGATAGTGAAGGTTGAGCACCAACTATGTTCCTGTTCAGGAAGTGAGGAATAAACTGACCTTGGGCAATCACTTCCTTTTCTGTGCCTCAGTTTCCTCACCTGTAAAATGAGGGTAATAAGCACCTCCCCACAGGGTTAACTGAGACAAAGTATGTAAAGCTTTTTTGTGAATCGGAAAACATTCTATGAATGTTGGTTAAAACTCAAAGTGCTCTATACATATAAATTAAGATTTTTTTTTTTTTAGAAAACTTGGTCTCATTTTAGGAAACAGGAGGGAATGATATCTGTCCACTGAGATCTTTCCTCTTTCAGGAAAAGGAAACTGACCTAGGGCCAGTCCCTTTCTTAAATCTCTGATAAGTTTACAATTTTCCCAACACCTGAGTAAAATCCAAGGAGTCGCCAGGAATCAGTATCAACAAAAATAGGCTTAAAAAAAAAATCAACAGGGGCAGCTAGGTGGCACTGTGGATAGAGCACTGGCCTTGGATTCAGGAGGACCTGAGTTCAAATGTGACCTCAGACACATAACACTCACTAGCTGTGTGACTCTGGGCAAGTTACTTAACCCCAATTGCCCTCACCAAAAAAAAAAAATCAACAACAACAAAACCAGAAAAATGGAGCAAATACACCAAGTAGTAATTCCCACCTTGAAAAGTTTGGAGGTGGTGCATAGACAAATGTTGTCGTTGCTGTTGTTGTTTTGTGTGTCCTTCATTCTCAAAGAGGACGATGATATTAGAGAGGTGACGCCATGACATGCAAGTGAATTGGATTTAAGTGAGACAGGGACAGGGTTGTGCAAAGTCATCAGCCTCACTTTCTCCTCCAGAGCCATCTGGGTCCGATGAT
The DNA here is from genome assembly GCF_003287225.1 of Phascolarctos cinereus. Taxonomy (NCBI): domain Eukaryota; kingdom Metazoa; phylum Chordata; class Mammalia; order Diprotodontia; family Phascolarctidae; genus Phascolarctos; species Phascolarctos cinereus. Next base: position 242,374,323 of record NW_027555514.1, read on the forward strand.
GAGATGTAGATCAGGATGACTGGAGATGGCCTTGGATTCAGTAGGAGACCTTGGCCTTTTTTAAGCTAAGGTCTTTAACAGCTCTCAGTTTTACTGAGGTAACATCCATTTGGTGATTAAGGCTAGGTAGGAAATGAGGCAGAGAATGGCCTCTTTACCTAGTTAAAAAAAAAAAATCAGTTGCTGAAACCTTTTTTTTTTTAAAGTACCTCACCTTAAAGCAAAATTACTCTGGCTCTTCTTGATTAGCCAGCTATAGGTCCAAGGCCAAGCCCCACTTGGTCATTATTTGGACCCTGATTGGCTCAGAGTGAATGTAGACCAATGGGAAGGGCACAACCAAAATACACAGAAATAGAGCAGACTGCAGCCTCTCACTGTCTTCTGAGTAAGTTGGCACACTGAACAACAAATTGAAATTTACAGCAGACACTGTGTTCACTTGACATTTACAAGAACTCTCAATGCAAACTTGAGAACATTACCCCCTAAATGGAATTTTATATTACTTGAATGACTCCTCTTCCTTGTCTGGAGGAGGAATTAATCTGGTAAAGAAATATTGTTTTTACTAAATAGATTATTCCAAAGGGGCTGCTTTGTGGGGAGCCCCAACCAAGTTGGACCTCTGCTTCTAGTATACTTGCCCCCTTCCAGTGGGATTCATGGCACGGAGAGCAAAATAGCCAGAATGAAGTGGCTTTCCTTGCCTGGACTGACAAAGGCCGATGAGGTCTCATGGCCCAGGCCTTGCTACTCCTTGCCACCTCTTCCTCCTTTCCTTTCTAAAACTATAAAAACTTTTTCATGGATTTCTTTGGTTGGGAAATCCACTGGACACCCCCCAGCGTGGCAAGTTTGCTACCCTGTTATCTCAATTAAAGATGCTTTAGTCTTCAACTCATGGTTTTGATTTATATCAAGACTTCACAGGGAAGACTAGTAAAGGCTCCTTGCAGAAGATGAGACTTTAGCAGGGACTTGTACTAAGCCAGGAGGCAGAGATTAAAACGGAGAGTTACAATGGGAAGGGGAAAGAATAAGCATGTATATAGTGTCTACAAAGGGCCAGGCACTGTGCTAAGTGATTTTATTTTGTTTTATACAAATACTTCATTTGATCCATGCAATACCTCTAGGAAGTAAGTGTTATTATTCTCATTTTATAGTTGAAAAAACTGAGGCAAACAGAAGCTAAGTGATTTGCCCAGAATCACACAGCGAGGCAATCTGATGCTAGATTTGAACTCTGGGTTTCCTGTGTCTCTAGGCTGAGGGCTCTTTCTAGTGTACCACCAACTGTATCTACTAAGACTGGGAAGGTAGGAAGAGGCCAGGTAATGAAGGGCCTTAAAAGCCAAACAAAGAATTTTATATTTGGTTCTGGAGGTAATAGAAGCCAGTGAAGTTTATTGAATAGAGGGCAGGGTTGGGGTGGGGAGTGAGTGACATGGTCATACCTGCACTTTAGGAAAATCACTTTGACAACTGAGTGGTAAATGGCTGGAGTCAGGAGAGAGGTAAAGTAGGGAGGCTACTGCAATAGTCCAGATGTGTGGTGAGGATGTGGCAGACAGAAGGAGAAAGAAAAGACAAGATAAATCACAAACTGAATAATCAGCAGTTGATTCTCATGCATTCAAAATCATTTGTTTCTGTCCACTTGAGTGAAAAGTCTTAGGGACCCACAGGAAACCATTGGTGAAATTTCTGCTTTTCTACTTTTGCAGTGACCACCATAACAACAAAAATGCCTCACAAGAGGAACCCCTGAGAGTCAACCTGGATTTCAAGACTTGGAGAGAATATTTTCTTTCAGAGATTTATCTCTGATATTTCCTGCTTGAAGTTAACTTCTATAATCAAATGGGATTTTATTTGACCTAATTTGGGTTCTAAGATTAAAACGGGAATTAATGGAGAGTATGTTAAAAGGGATGACGATTACCCTGGGGCTAACTAGACACCGATGATTTCACAAAAAGGCTCCAGATACTCCCAAGCCTTTTACTTCTTCAAATGAAAAAAAAAGTGCCAGTTGGCAGGATATGACAGCTGGAGGCAGAAAGAGTGCTGGGTTCAAATCCCACCACTGATACTTACTAGCTGTGTGACTGTCCACAAGTTATTTTTACCTGAGTCAATTTCCACATCTATAAAATGGGACTTAATACCTGTAGCAACTATTTTACAAGGTTGTAAAGCACAAAAGGGATTATGTCCTTAAAGCATTTCACAAACTAAACCGCTACATGTGTGTTAATGATTAGTAACTATTGTAATCCACATTCTGGAAATCCATCAAAAGGTTTGGACGTGGAGAACAGAGAGCTAGGGACTGTTTGTAGGCAGGCAGCCTTTTACCCAATTCTATGAGATTTCCAATGTTTTGTCATTCAGTTGCTTCAGTCATGTTTGAGTCTTCACGGCCCCATTTCGGGTTTTCTTGGCCTGAGAACAAAATGCCCAGAGTGACTCTAGCCCTGACATTGGAGGAGAAGCAGGTAAGTAGTCAAACAGGGAGGACATCCCAAGTGAGAAATACATGGAGGTATGGGAAGTGGGGAGTTAAAAGGGAGTTTGTATGAGCACTTATGGTGAGCCCTGGGCTGGGGTAGCACAATCAGGGAGATGCCTGATAGAGGCAACCAGATTGTTGTTTGTCCAGGAAGGTGATGTCTTGACTTGTAAGAGAATTGGATTTAAGTGAGGCAGGGCTGTCCAAAGTCACCAGCCTCACTTTCTCCTCTGAAGCCATCTGGGTCCAGTAGCAACACATAGATCAGGATGACTGGAGATGGCCCTGGATGCAGTGGAGACCTTGGCCTTTTTAAGCTACAGTCTTTCCCAGATTTCAGTTTCTCTGAGGCAATACTTATTCAGTGATTAAAGCTAGATAAGAAATCAGTCCCCCCAAAAATGGCCTCTTTTACCTAGTCAAAAAAAAAATCAATCTGGGAGGGGGAGACCCTCCTAGTTTCTGGCCAGAACAAAAACAATTGATTCCTTCCTTTATTCCTTCCTTCCTTCTTTCCTTTTTTCCTGCAATCAGAAGCACCTGCTGAGATAAAAGCCGTGAGTCCTTTTGCAGAAAGTCTAAATTGATGTGCAGGAGGGAGGGGCAGCATCTGAGATCCATAGCTCCAGGGCAGGTCGCTGGCCAAAGGGCAGGAGTGAGGTTATGACCCAGACTTCCTAGCAAAACCCCACCCTTGAAGGTGTGTAACTCTGTGCTAATTATCTACTGCTTCCCATTTAGATTTGATTTACCTACTATAAAAGGCTAAGCTGTGTGACCCTGGGCAAGTCACTTAACCCCATTGCCTAGCTTAAAAAAAAAGAAAAAGAAAATCTATTGGCCAGAAGAAATGCTAATCTGCATATATATTAATTTATGCTTACAAATAAAAGATGAGAAAGACAGAGACAGAAGAAGTTACTTAATCAAGAGATAAGAAATGTTTTGTTCAGACAGAACCTGAAGGCTTGGAGTTAATTTAGAATCATAGGGCAAAGTGGAAATAGTGATGTTAGGCTTTGTATTCATGGCAAGAACCCAAGATGAAAATACTCCTAATCAAAATCATGAAGGGAGCAAAGGTGTGTGTGTGTGTGTACACATATATACACATACACACATATATGCATATATACACATATATATACATATACACACATATATACCCACATGCATATAGTTATAAATTTATATGTATTTAAATGGTATTTTATTTTTATTTTGCTTTTTTTGATGCTAGCTTCCATATTTAGCATGTGCAAGGGAAGTTGCCAGCCACCTCAAAAGGAAGGAGAGAGACAAATTGCACAGAAATGAAAAGCCATACTCCTGAAGAAAAATGAGTTTCTGGAACTCTCTGCCGGTACAAATGCATGAGGAAAGGGGTATGTTGTCCATCTGTACTCAGATAGGTCCATTACATCAGTAGATGATTGATAGCTCAGATTACCTAATACCCTAGACTTACCTCCTGTTTATACAAGGATCTACGGAAAATTCTCATAAAACACTTTCTTGCTCTAAGAATGAAAATACTACATGCAGGAGCTATGGGGAGGGTATGCTAGGACTCCAAAAGAGACAAGAGTTTCTCTGTAGTTTCAATTTTCACCCTTCTGAAGACAGGGGCTAGATTTAGAATTTAGAATCTCCCTGCTTCCAAACCCCCACTGCCCACTGAGCTGAGCTCCTTCCCCACTCTAAACCACCTCTGTTGAATATCCTACTGATACCTACAACTGATTATGTCCCAAACTGAGCTCATCTTTGCTCCATAACTTGCCCTTCTTCTGAATTCCTCCACTTCTGGACTATATGTGTGCATATGTGTGTGTATGTATGTATATGTATGTATAGAGATATATGTATATGTTGTATATTTATATTATTGTTTATATATTATTTGCTTTATTGTTTATAATATTGTTTATGTATACACACATGTGTGTACATGCGTATTTACATTAGTGTTTATATACCTTGTTTATATTAGTATATTGTTTGTGTATGTGTGTATGTCTATGTATATATACATATGTATTACATATTTAGATTATTTCTTTCTTGTTTATATATGTGTGTGTGTGTGTGTGTGTTTACATTATCTCCTCCAAACACAGAGCTCCCTACCTCTCCATTGCTCTCCCCTCCCACTGGATTTGGAGTCAGTGGCCCCAGGTTCAAATGCTCCCTTTGCCCTTACTATCTTCATGGCCTTGGACAAGTCACCTAACTTGTCCAGCCTCACTTTCCTCATCTATGAAATGTGGGGGTTAGACTAGATGACTCCTAAGATCTTTTCCAGGTTTAATCATTAAGTCTACTATTTCTGCCTGAGAAATGAGAAGTGGTTAACAATAGAGAGAATGCTATTTATCCTCGAAAATTGTACAGACATTTGTATAGACAATTGTACATCAATATCTATCCTTTTTCAAAGTCCATCTCAACAGCTTCCTTGCTCATATCTCCTTCCCTAATTCACCCAGCTAGAAGTACTCTAGCTCTCCCTTGAATTCCCCTAGAGCTTCCTTTGTAGGGGAGTAGATAGAGTACTGAACCTGGAGTTAGGAAAACCTGAGTTCAAATCCTGACTCATATACTTTTTTAGCTGTGTGACCCTGGGCAGGTCACTTAACCCCTGTCTGCCTGTTTCTACATCTATAAAATGTAGAACTATTTCCCAGGATTGTTATGAGTATGACCTGATACAATATTTGTAAACTATTTGGCAAACTTTAAAGCATTATATAAATAAATATATTACCCCCATTAGACTGTGAACTCCTTGAATGAAAGGACTGTTTTGTTTGTTGGTTTTGTCTTTCTTTGTATACCCAGTGCTTATCACAGTCCCTGGCCCATAGTAGGAACAAGTATTGGTTGACTAATTGAATGAGTAAATATGCCCTTATACTGTATTTCCCATTATATTTTCCTAACCACCCTCTTATCGCCCTGTAAACTCTTTTAAGGTAATTCTCTCAGTGCCTAGCACTATTTGATAAATGTTGGCTGAATTGATGAGTCAAATAATTTTTGAAGGTCCTTTCTGATGCTATGATGCCACAGAGAGTATGGTCCCTTTGGTAAGGCTGCCAAAGTGGAAGTAAATCCATTAGCAGATAATATAGAATTCATTTCAAAGGGTAAAATATAGAACAAGGTTTTAAATTTGTTCCTAAAAGGCCTATGAGGAGCAATTGGCTTATATGGCCCTCACTAAGAACAGGGGATAGCATCTCTATAGAGCAGAGCAAAGAGAGAAATTGCCCCTGGTCTAATCAATGTTGGACAAAATATTCACTAAGGCCGTATCAGCCAAGTACAATTCCCCATCACATCTACAACAACAATGAAAACTACACCATTTCTAACCTTTCAAGCTGCAGGCTCCTGGAACTCAAAAGCAATTTATAGATACTGTTCCCTGCCTAGCCCAGCGGTCATCTGCTCCCGTCTTGTTCCAAACGTGCTAACACAAATGCTGCATACATTTCCTATGACACAAGCCTCCTGACAGGTTTTAGGGGCTATAGAGTGAACTGATTAAGATAACTGGCAGCACTGAGAAGCCTGTCAAGAGGTTCCACCATTGTGGCCCCTGGGACAGACAGCTTAGCCCTCCAAGTGTCAGCATCTGGGTAATAAGATCACTCTCGTACTGCAGGTCCCTCAAATTATTTCTGCCATGGATATTAATGCAATTCAATGAAACAGCTGTGATCTGGGTTAAAACTAGATATTGATGATTTGTCTGTGCAGTTTTAGGAAATAAATAGCATATTCTCATTATATAGTTCTAAGGCAACAGGGGTTCCCAACCCATAGGCAAGAGTTTTTGCAAAAGGTAAGCAAATTCATGGATCCATAAATTCAGGAGAGACATTATCCAATAAGGGAAAGAGGAAGATGGGACAAGTAAAAACTATGGATGTCTCCCTCCCTAGGGATACTGAAGTAGCTATTTGAGATTTTTTTGTTTGTTTGAGGATTTTTATTGTCTTTGTTTGAGAATAGGCCTTTCTATCTCACTTAGGCTGGAAGTATATCACCCGCTCACTCGCCTGGCCTAATCTCAATCCTGATTGATACAGAAGATTTAACTTGCTCTGTTTTGCCAAACTGAACCATTTCAGCCACTCTTGGGCAGCTTAGTGCCCCCCATCCTGTTCTTGAGGGCTCCTCATACTGGCATCAAACTTAGCCCAAACACCCAGACACCTGATTAAGCTTTCTATCTACTCCAACTCTGAACTCTCTAACTCACTTTTTTTTTATGTGCCTAGAGAAGGACCTATATGTTCCCATTAATCTAATATGGCTAAATAAGCCATCAGTTAACACAGGAGTCAATCCCAACTTCTCCCAAGCTTCCCTTCCACCGTTTCCCATTTAGTCATTAGGATACAAATGATTTAACCAGGGCAATAGGCAGACACTTCAATATATCCTCAATGATTAAACATAAAATGGATGCATACCTTCCCCACTTAATTCCAAAGACCTTCAAACCTTCCACCACAATGGCTCCTTGGTGTGCTCAAGAATGTGATTTCCACTGATTGCCTGAGGGAAGTCATTAGCCAGCTAACTTACTTGTCAGGAGACACTGCAAAACCCTAAAAATCAGTTCTACTATCAGGCAAACATGTTTCTCTGTGCAGCTTTTCTGAAACAGTCAAGATGAAAGTGTTGACTTGAGATGAGTCTAATATGAGTATTTGCACTCATGCCCACATTGATCTTGCTAATATAACAATGTCAGTGTTTTTTGAGGTTGTCTTGCAGGACCATTTTATTGGATCTTTTTTCCCCAGCAGGAATCCAAATTTACACAGTACCATTTTTCCAACATCAGCGAGCTTGGTGACTGTATTGTGGATTATCAGTCTTCTTGGTGAAAAGAGATTTTAAATGTGCAACTGAGGAGGCAAAATGCAGCTGTGCACATTTTGTACCAGCAGAAAAAGGAAACATCTTCCTTAGTGGGAATAAGGACCAAGAAGGACAAAAAAAAAAAGGTAGGCATCAAGGGGGAAAGAAAAGAACTTTCTTTTTAATGGAACATATTAGGTAGAATAGACATCCATTTCATTCAGTCAGTCAGCCAATTGATAAGCATTTATTAAGCACCTACTATGTGCTACATACTACAAAAAATCATGAAGCTTATATTCTTGGAAGAGTACAATATAGGGGACACAAGATAACACAAAACATCAGGATAGGAACTGATATAAACAAAGGAAATACAAAGTAATTTGGGTAGGGAAGGATACCAGAAGGGGAGGAGGAATGACTAGATAGATCTGTTGTAAGAGATGGCACTTCAACAGATTCTTAAAGGGGCTTCCAAGAGGTGGAGGTGAGGGGTAATGTATTCCAGGAATGGAGCCTGTCTATGCAAAGACATAGAGATGGGAGATAGAATGTATAAGAAACAGCAAGAAAGCAGGCTTAGCTTAGATTAGAGTGTGTGACATGGTAGTTATGTGCAGAAAAGGTCATCTGAAACTCTACTGTGAAAGACTTTAAATGTCAAACAGAGAAGGTCGTATTGACCTTCAAGGTAGCATTGAACCACTTGGGTTTCTTGAGTAGAGGAATGACAGGATCAGATATGTGCTTTAAGAATATCAAGTTGGCAGTTGCCTTGAAGATAATTGGAGAGGGGAAAGACCAGGTGCAGGGAGACCAGTTAAGAGGCTGAAGCAATAGACCAGATTTTTTCTTTTAATGCAACAAAGTCATAAGCAGAGGCCAGAGTGACAGTAAGGTTTAAATGCCTTGAAAGTTAGGCCAAAGGGAAAAGAGAAAATCCCTGCTCTAGAGCAAAGTTAACGAACGGGAACACAAATTCCATGTAGGCTCAGACACCTACCAAATCCATTGGCTTGAGGCTGAGACCTGTAATATGTAATAACTTGAACTGACAGGGGGATGTGTTTGAAAGTAGGGAGTCAACTAGAAAGGAATGGTACAATGGGGGAAAAAAATCAGAATTTGGGGTCAAAGGTCCTGACTTCACATGCCACCTCTATCACATATCCCTTTTAATTCTAATGTCTTCCTTCCAATAATTATTTTCCTTTTATCCTGCATCTAGCTTGTTTGTACGTAGTTGTTTATTTATCAGTCCTATATTAGACTAAGAGCTTCTCAAGGGAAAGGACAGTCTTTTGCCTCTCTTTGTATCCCTAGCACTTAGCACATAGTAGGTGCTTAATAAATGCTTACTAAGTGAAGTATTACCTTTGTGACGTTAGACAAGACACTTAATATCTCTAAGACTTCAATTTCCAGTAAAATGAGGAATTGGAAATTATGGGGATGCCCATCAATTGGGGAATGCCTGAACAAGTTGTGGTATATGAATGTAATAAAATATTATTGTATTACGATGAGCAGGCAGATTTCAGAAAAACCTGGAAAGACTTATATGAACTGATGCTGAGTGAAGTGAGCAGAACCAGGAGAACTTATATCAGATTGCTTGCCATCTTGGGGAGAGGGGAGAGGAGGGAGGGAGGGAAAAAATTGGAACTCAAAATCTTACAAAAAATGAATGTTGATGTCTACTATGGACGTGTTTTGCATAACTGCGCATGTATAACTTATATTGAGTTGCTTGCCTTTTCAATGAGGGTGGGTGGGGAGGGAGGAAGAGAGAAAATTTGAAACCTAAAGTTTTAAAAACATATGTTTAAAAAAAATGTTTTCACATGCTACTGGGAAATAAATATAGGAAATGGGGTACAGAAGTCTTTCCTGCCCTACAGGAAAATAGAAGGGGAAGGGGATAAGAGAAGGGGAGAGAGACAGAAGAGAGGACAGAGGGATATTCAGAACGCATGACATCTTGGGGTGGGGGGAGGGAGGGAGATGGGGTGAAAATTTGGAACTCAAAAACTTGTGGAAGGGAATGTTGAAAACTAAAAATAAATAAATTTATATTTTAAAAAAATGAATGTAGAAAACTATCTTTATGTGTAACTGGAAAAAATAAAATACTATTTACATAAAAAAGCTTGCTGATTGATTGAAGGGTAGAAAAGGCCTACACTTCCCTTCCATAATTCTGAAGATTTGGGGTATCCCATGCAGATAGGAGAGCTGGTGACCCCTAGAAACTAGTAGGGGATGCCAGTAGGTCAAGTTATGGGACTTATTAGGGAAAGAAAACAGTAGTGTATGGGGCTCTGATATAGGTATGATTGGGGTATAGTAGCACATCCTTTGGCCTATATCCTTCCACCTAAAAACTTTGGACTGCATGTGTTACAAATCCATTTACTCCCATCCCCAAACCTTAATGTTAAGGAACCTAGGATAGAAACAAAGATGGGTATGACTGCCTCTTCAGAGCTGGCAATCAGCTTCGGTGCATCTTGGGATCTTACTAAGGAGAGGCAGAAGACCCGCAGCAGCGGCCCTGATCCTGGAGACACGGTTGTCTAACCAAAAAGATGTTATCTTTCTCTATCAGCACCCTCCCTAACATATTTTTTAGAGTCCTGGAACCAAGTCTCTTGGTTTTCTGTGTAATGGGAGTACAGGTATATCTTGGAGATATTGCAGGTTCAATTCCAGACCACTACAATAAATGAATATTGCAGTAAAGTGAGTCACAATTCTTTTTGTTTCCCAGTCCATATAAAAGTTATATTTATACTATACTATAGTCTATTATGTGTGTAATAGTATTGTGTCTTTTTTTAAAATCAATAGACATACCTTAGTTTAAAATGATTTATTGCTACAAAATGCTAACCCTCATCTGAGCCTTCAGCAGGTCATAATCTTTTTGCTGGCGGATGGTCTTGCCTCCATATTGATGGCTGTTGATTGATCAAGGTGGTGGTTGTTGAATGCTGGGATGACTATGGCAGTTTCTTAAAATAAGCCAGCAATGAAGTTTGCTGCATGGATTGACTTTCTTCCTTTCACTTGAAATTTAGAGGACATTGTAGGGTTAATAGGCCATATTATTGTGTTTCAGGGAATAGGGTTGCCTGATGAGAGGGAGAGAGACATGAATGGCAGCTCGGTGGAGCAGTCAGAACACACACAACATTTATCAGTTATGTTGCTTGCCTTAGGTGAGCATGGTTCATGGTCCTCCAAAATTACAATACTAACATCAAAGATTGCTGATCACAGATCACCATAATAGATATAATAATAATGAAAAAGTGTGAAATATTATGAGAATTACCAAAATGTGACTGTGAGCACATGCTGCTAGAACAAAATAGCACCAATAAGTTTGATTGACCCAAGGTTGCCACAAGCCTTCAATTTCATAAAAAAAGAAAAGAAAAGAAAAGAAAAGAAAAGAAAAGAAAAGAAAAGAAAAGAAAAGAAAGGAAAAGAAGGAAAGGAAAAGAAAAGAAAAGAAAAGAAAAGAAAAGAAAAGAAAAGAAAAGAAAAGAAAAGAAAGAAAAGAAAAGAAAAGAAAAGAAAAGAAAAGAAAAGAAAAGAAAAGAAAGAAAAGAAAAGAAAAGAAAAGAAAAGAAAAGAAAGGAAAAGAAGGAAAGGAAAAGAAAAGAAAAAAGAAAGGAAAAGAAAAGGAAAAGAAAAGAAAAGGAAAAGAAAGAAAAGAAAAGAAAAGGAAAGGAAAGGAAAGGAAAGGAAAGGAAAGGAAAGGAAAGGAAAGGAAAGGAAAGGAAAGGAAAGGAAAGGAAAGGAAAGGAAAGGAAAGGAAAGGAAAGGAAAGGAAAGGAAAGGAAAGGAAAGGAAAGGAAAGGAAAGGAAAGGAAAGGAAAGGAAAGGAAAGGAAAGGAAAGGAAAGGAAGGAAAGGAAAGGAAAGGAAAGGAAAGGAAAGGAAAGTGTTTGTAAAGTGCAACAGTATGAAATGCAATTAAACTAGGCATGCCTGTACTCATGAAACACTCCCTCAACCCAACTCAATGTGCTGTGGTTCATACCTCATAGTGAACTTGAATCAAGCTCCTAGGCCACTTCAAGTTGGCTCAGTGCTGAAGGACTCGGCTCTTTGGCATGGCATAACCACTAGGAAAAGGGAATACATTAGAAGATCATTGGCCATTGAGCCACAAAGGACTGCTGACACCTTCTTTATGCATTGTCGTTACTGTTGTTCATCCTTTGTTTTCAAAGAGGACCCATGACATCACAAGGGTGATATCTGACTTACATGTGAATTCGATAGAAGTCAGGCAGAGCTGAGCAGAGTCATCAGCCTTACTTTCTCGCCTAGAGTCATTAAAGTCCAATGGCAAGACAAAGGTCAAGACAACTGGTGATGGCCCAGGTTGCAGTGGCTGGGTCTTTCCCAGTCTCCTGAGTTAGACTGAACCTCTTAAAAGCATTAACTATCTCCATTTTTCTATTAGTATCCCCAGTCCTTCGCACATAGTAAGGACTTAAAAAATCTTTTTTCATTCATTCATCATTCAGTAGAATAACTCCATTTGTGCTTCCTTCCATTTGCCAAGTGTATAGAGATTGTCAAAGCTGAGTGGCAGCAGGAGTTGCTTTTTGGCAAGTATGCCTTTCTCAGAAAATATGACCACTGTCAGGAGGATGAGTCCATGCCCTGGTTTGACTTGGCAAAATATATGGACTTTAAGGAAGTTGTTTGAACAGTGCAGAAACTTGGAGAAGTGAAGTGGTCATACAGGAGTCCTACACAATATCATATGTTTTGATGTTTTAAGTTTCAACCTTCCATGAAAATATAAAAGCAGTTATGAGTTACTGTGTCCTGTTTTAACTCTTTGTCCATTTGTTGTAAGTATATGTCAATATACACTTATGAGTATACTTTTTAAACATTTCTTTTATGTGGAAGAAATAAATAGTTGTCCTATACCTGACCTTCATTGCACATTACTCTTCCATTCTCTTTTTGGGGAAATCCTAGATGTGAACCATACCTAAACCTTAAATTATTTTCTATGGGGTAGAAGGTAAGGGCATAGACATAGTGAGGAAAAGCCTGGCTCTTCTCTTTAGAAGGCAGGTTCTTCCAGGACTGAATGTAGTCCACATACAAGCAAAGAGGAAGTACCCTTTTTGAAAGGGTACAAGTCCCAGTCTCCCTGGACATAACTGTTACATGTTATAACTGTTTGCACAAAATAAAAAGGCATCGTTTGACCAATACAACATCTGCATTTTTTTCACAGATGCAAATGCCAGTCAAAATAACTTGAATAGATACATACAAAAAATAAAAAATTAAAGACAGAGTTTTAAAAATTGATATACACCTAACTTATGATATACTGTCTCCCCCTTTTTATTTTTCTTAAATATAGTCACCAAACTGTGGTTATACACCAAGGATTTCTCCATCCCATCCCACCTCTAGGTGTTTGGCCAGGAAGTTGGTGGGTCTTTTTTTTTTTTCAGAGTCATATACATACTCCTAAGACTGTGCCTTCATTGTCAGGCCCCTCCCGGCATAAGGAAAAAAATAATCTGACCTCAGTTTGGAAAATATTGCTCTAGCATAGCCCACACTGTGTTCCCTAGTTTCCCCCTATGAGCTAAACAGAGATTCCAGAAGAAAATTAGGTACTAGTGATGATTTCCTTTTACAGCAAGATTTCTTAAGTGGGAGTCTGTGGATACAAACGGATGTACATAGTATTTCAATATAATCATTTCCTTTGTAATCCTATACATTTTATGTCATACATTTAATAGTATTATTCTGAGAAGGGCCCCATGGGCTTCATCAGACTGCCAGAGAGGCCCATGACATAAGAAAGATGAAGAACTCCTACCCTAAAGTATTATGGCAGGAAATTGAGGGAATTTTACTACTATAGGAACCCATAATTCTTCTCCACCCCTGGAGGAAACATAATCCTTAACCTAAACTTAATCCAAAAATTGCCGTCTCCTGGGGTACCCCTTTCCTGGGAGAAAAACCTAACAAAAACCTAATCTTAAACTTCCCCTGTCCTGGGGGAAAACTTAAACCTAACCCTCACCTTCACGCAGAAGAAATAGGTATGGAGAGCAGGAATCCTACCTCCAGGGGCAGTCTTGCTTAGAAAAAGTCCCTCCATGAAAGATCAACCAGAGCATTCTAGGGAGTTTTTCTGAAACACTATAGGCCCCAAGGTTGGAGTCCTGACTCAACCTTGCTTGCTCTACTGAAAACTATGGTGGGTAGAAGATGAGATGACTGAGGAAGCAAAGGTTTGAGCTTCTGAGTATATTGATTCATCAAGCAGTGCATGTTAATTACACAACAAATTAAAACCAGACCTTCTCAGCTTAGGGCAGGGCCCTGAATATAGAGAGAGATGCTATACACTAAAAACAATCAAATAAGAACAATTAGTTAAAAGAAAACAAGCAGGATGCAAAATTAAGTAATCTGGTTTCTAATTGGAAGAAAGATTAGGGACTTCCCAAATTGGGAGGTACAATTCCCTGAAATCAGAAAAAGAGGTGCCCCAGTCCCTCTCAAATGTTTGCATTCAGTCAAAGGAACATGGAAACAATAACTGGTTGACTAATATAGGGCCAGTTTTCAGATAAGACAGATGGTTGCTTGAGATATATAACTGTGAGAAAACTCCTTGCCTCAATCTTCAGATCTAATTGGGTTTCTGTTCAAATGATAGCTAAGCTATTCTCTACTTTTGTGACCTTGGACAAGTAATTTTATCTGTTTCCTGAAATATAAAATTTGGAGGATATTGGACTATATCATCACTAAGGTAATTTTTGGCTTTAGGTCCATGATCCTATGAAGTTAGATATTAAATATCAAATTACATGTGGATCTAAACTTCTTTCATAAGCAACAATCTGAAGATATGAACATAGGCTGAATTCTTTCTATGTTATTCCAAAATTTCCCCAACCTCTCATTTTCCTGGCATTACTAAGTATTTCCAGCCCCTCAGGGTTGACATTAATGGTTTCCTCTACATATTTCAAGCCCATAAGCATCCTGTGGCCAAATTAGTTTAGCAGACACTAATCTAATGGAGTAGTAACCAAAACCTAGTCCCCCATAAAAATAAAGAGTTAAAAACAATTAAAACAAGGTGTTCAATAAATAAATAAAAAGAAAACAAAACCAAAATGTCTAAAGCGGAAGTTAAAGTTAGATCTTAAAGTAAACCTAAGTCTTTAAAGGGTAACATTATAATTAACTAATAAAAAGCTGATAAGGGCAAAGATATATAACTTCCAGATATACTTATGTTGAGGGCCTCATGGGCACTTAAAGAGAGATAGAAAGGTCATCATAGAACACTATAGGCAGAGAAAGGTCTTGCTTCCTGCTTCCTGTCTCCAAAATTTCTCTTTTTGGTATCAAAAGTGTTCAATGTCTTTACCATATGGCCCTTCTGAGGGGCACAGCTGAAGGACAGAAGAGGAAAGGAAAGATAGAGACAGGACCAGCACGGTTAGCTAAAAGGCAGGCAGCATCATGTTTCCAATTGATCTGCAATCTGAGAACATGAGTTTGCATCACAGATGTGATCCTTACTAGTTGTTTCACTATGGGCTAGTCAATTGATTTCTTTAGGCCTTGGTTTCCTCAAATCAGGGTTTTCTAGGAAATTGTCTTCAAGCTTCCTTTTAGCTCTTATGATTAATTAATTAATTATTTAAGAATTAACTAATTAATTAATAATTAAAAAGTTTCAAGAGACATCATTTCTGGGTAATTTAATAATTTTATCAATAAGTCCAGCAGGTTATTAATAAAAGGATGGTCATTTGACCATTTCTCTCAAACCAAAGACCCCTAATAGCAGTGAGATCACAGTTTTTATGCCCTTCCAAGAGGAAATGTTCCTGGAAGATGGTTAATCACCTCTGATTGGTTAATCAAATGGGAAGTAGGCTATCTTAGATATGTGACTTAGGTCACTCAAGTCTTAGTCAAAGAGACATCAATTCTCATATCACCTATCTTGATAATAGGGAGAATCGACATTTTCCCCTCCTCCCCGCCAGGACCTGTCTGAGCAAACATAATGAGCAGGAATACACCCATTAGCCTAAACTTAGAATTTCTTTCACTGGCTGATTAGATCTTGGCCTGGGTAAATATCTAAGAGAAAATTTCCCACGCTGGTTGGTTTCTGTATGAAGAAGTAGAAAAGAGGTCCTAATACAATAATTAGGTATTAAATATGAGAGAAATAGTCATTTCTCATACTCTAAACACAATGCTCTGGCTCTTCTGTCATATGTCCTGAATCAAATGTCCTCTTCTTTAGAGCCCATGCTCCTTCCTACCCAGCTCACAGAGGGTGCGTTCAGCTATTACTCAATAATTTGTACTAGCTAGGGCAGCTAGGTGGCGCAGTGGATAGAGCACTGGCCCTGAAGTCAAGAGGACCTGAGTTCAAATCTAACCTCAGATCAAACACTTGATACTTACTGGCTGTGTGAACCTGGGCAAGTCACTTAATCCCAATTGCCTAAAAATAAAATAAAATAAAATAAAAATTTGTAGTGGCTGCTAGAACGGGCCCCTGAAGACAGCTGATCACCACCTCAGTCATCCCAAAGAATCATGGGGATGGGAGAGAGAAAGATAAGGGTGACTTTCTTCTAGGCCTTGAAAAAAGGATTAGAGGGGCAAAGGTATAGGAAATACTCTAAGGGAATAAGAATAAAAGTATCATAGGCCAGGGGATTTGGAGGGAGAGGGGAGAGTAGATAGGATCACAGACTAACCCAGAGGCATATCCTTCCCCAAACCCAGCTCATCATGCCAAACAGGAGTATGAAGGTTTTGAGTCTAGTCAGAGCCTATAGCAGGTAAGAGGATTTGTGCTCTCTTCCCTCTCCCAGACACATGACAGAAAACGTTTAAGCCATCAAATGGCCTTCAGAAACACTGAGGAGTCTCAGTTATGTCCTCTATGAGCTGTAAAAGGTTGTTGTGTTCTTGTGTAACAAATATATTTACTGTTACATTCTATTACACAAACATGTTGAGCGCTGATGTACAAGGCACTGTTATAATACAATAAACAGATCTGATTGACCAGAAAGAAAAAACAATTTGGGAATGTCATGACTTCAAAATCATGTAGAAAGTTCCCCACTGGAGGGGAAAAAATTAATTTAATTCAATAAGTATTTGAATACTTATTATGTTTCAAGCATTGTTAAGCGCCGGATTACAAAGACAAAGACAAAAACAGTTCCTACCCTCAAGGAACTTACCTTATACTGAGGGAAAATATGATGAACAGACACACAGACACACACACACACACACACACAAATATAAAATATATACAAAGTAAAAAGAAGAGGAAATACCACAAATACACACAAAAAGAATTACAAAATATATACAAAATAAGGGAAAATACCATGAATACACACACCAAAAAAAATACAAAATATATACAAAGTAAAATATGAGGAAATTACCATGAACACACACAAAAAGAATTACAAAATATATATAGAATAAAACAAGGGGAAATACCATGAACACACACACACACACACAAAATTACAAAATATATACAAAGTAAAACAAGGGGACATACCATGAACACAAAAAATAAAATACAAAATATATACAAAGTAAAACAAGGTAGTTTATGTAGAGGATGAGAGGGGGAAGCTGACAAATGAGAAGAGAAATAAAGTCCTCACATAGGAGGAGGTGGCACAATTAGAGTGAAGGGAAGTAGGCATCTCAAAAGTGCAGAGATGAAGAGGAAAAGCATCACTTGCATAGGTGGCAGCATATACAAGGACCAGGAGACAGGAAACAAAATATCTTGCAAGACTGAAATGATTCAGCCAAGGTCACACAGCTAGTAAGTACCGGACCTGTGAGTCAGATGCAGGTTCTCAGACTCCTGAGCCAGTAGAAACACTCCCCGGCCTTGAATCTCGATTGACTCTGTTTCCTTCCTTTCCTCTTCTGTGAATCATCCATGCCACACAAAAGGTAGGTATAAGATAGCACACGAGTCAGTTTAATTGGAATATAGGATGTGTGCAAAATATAGAATGTGAAGCCAGTCAGGAAAGATAGGTTGAGGCAAGATCATGAAAAGCTTTAAATACCAAACAGAGGAATTTATAGTTTATACTAGAGGCAAGAGGGAGCCGTTGAAGCTTCTTCAGGAGGGGAATAATACAGTGAGACTTGGGCTTTAGGAATATCAATTTGGCAGTGGGGTGAAGAATGGATTGGTGGAAGAAAAACTATGGAGACCAATTAGGAGTTCATTTCAGTAGTCCAGGAAAGGTGATGAGAGTTTGCCTATACTTGACTCATAAGGGTGCTGGCCTTGTGAGTAAAGAGAAGAGGATGAATTAAAAAAGATAGTATGGATATAGTATTTGATAAGATTTGGCAGCTGATTGGGGTGGGGGAACAGAGAGAGGAGAATGGAGGATTCTCTGAGGTTGGGAGAGCAAATCTAGAATCTGGATAAACAGTTGTGTAACAAAGAGATTTGCTAAAGATTTCCTTAAAATCTAGAATATGGTAAGAAATGCCTTTTTCTTTGGAGGTCACACAGCAAAACACAAATAACACTTTGGTTGAAAGAAGTTACTGGGTTAAGGTCTCTATCATTGTTATAGATTTAGAGCTGTAACTTCAAGCGGCACACTGGCCAACATCTCAAGGGCAGTCCAACCAGATTAAAACGTAATTGGGAAATATTTAACAAAACAAATAAAAATAAAATTAAGTAGAGAATGTTAGAAATGTAAAAGTAAGTCAACACCTGGCCTGCAGGGAACTTTATGTATAGACTAGTAGTTCCTGTTTCTATTTGAGTTTGACACTGATCTCATCCAACTTCCTCAATTTACAGATGAGGAATCTGAGATCCAGGAGACTTAAGTTACTTGACCAAGTTGACACAGAGAGTGAGAGGCTGAGAGCGGTTCTAATTCAAACCCAAGCTCTCTGTTTCAACATTGTGCACGTTACAGGGCCCTTTGCAGCTTTCCAGAAATGCCAGTCTTGTCTGGGACAATCTATCTCCCTTGGCTGGGTAAAATATTGACCTTTGACACTTTGCTGTTGCTTTAAAATGGTTAAAGAATCAAAAAAAAAAGCCCTTTTCCACACGTAAGCCTCCGCCCAATACAGTCTTTGTATGTTAGAAAGAGCAGGAACAAAACAGAACTGGAACTTGAAATGGTCCCTTATAAAAATATACCAGGGGACAGCTAGGTGGTACAGTGGATAGAGCGCTTGCCCTGGAGTCAGGAGGACCTGAGTTCAAATATGACTTCATACACTTACTAGCTGTGTGACCCTGGGCAAGGGACTTAACCCAGTTGCCTCAAAAAAAACCCAAAAAACCAACAACAACAACAACCATGCCATTCCTGCTAATAGGGTCCTTGGGAATCTATTAAGTTCAACCTTTCATTTTACAGATGAGTAAACTGAAGCCCAAAGATATGAGATCTGTCCAAGTTGGTCTAGGACTTAAACCCAGATCACTTGACTCCTAGGCTGGGCCCTTTCTTACTATTAAAAAAAAAAAACTTACTCCAATTGCAACCTATGGTTTTTCAGTCTCTCATTCATAAATCAAACTTTCTAGCACAAATTAAGGAATTTCATGAATAGTCAAGCTTCTCTATCAATCAATCAGTCAATCCACAAACATGTATTAAGTACCTATCATGTGCCCTGCTGTGAAATATAAAGACAAAAGTGGAACAATCCCTGTCCTCAAGGAGTTTACATTTATGGACATATATAGGTATATTAAAAATATATATATATACAAAAGTTATACAAGGCGATTTGGGGAGGAAGGGCCCTAGGAGCTGAGAGATCAGAAAAGGTTTCATATAGAAGGCTGGGTCTTAAAGGAGACTGGGGCTAAGCGTCAGAGATAAGGAGGGAGTACATTCCAGAAGTCACTACATGAATCATTTAAAATAGTAAGTAATACAAAAGTGAATCATGTTTGGCTTTAGAGATTTTTAAATAGCTTTATAAAGTGGTTATGGTTTCCTAACTATACTTTGCATATCCAACATATAATTAGTTATCCTTTCCTGAGCATTTCTCAGAGAACTGGCCCCAGACTCAGAAGACTTGGGGTTAAGGACCATCTATGCCATATACTAGTTATGTGACCCTGAGCAAGTCACAACCTCGCAGTGCTCTGAGGCAACAATTCTCTAAAATTATCCCCAATCAGGCAACCTGCATTGATAAGAGGAAGTTTCCTATTTCCATGAAAGTTGAGGTCCAATTCTTATCCCTAACTCTAGCACTATCCCTGAGCACGTGCTGCCTGGCTGATAAGAAAAGTGGATAGAAACAAGGCAGGTGATGGGAGGAGTCCAGTCTAGGATTTAAGAATTGTCAAAGATACTCTGTAAAACAGATAACCTGTAGATAGATAAGGAGAACTGATTACATTATCAAATTACTGAAAACATAGCTAAGGACCAGGCTGCAAGTCATAACAAACAAGTTCACTTAAAAAAGTTACAATAAGAGTATACAGAATTTAGACACAGCTGGAGTCAGTGTCATTGAAAATAAAATGAAGAACATTTGGGAGCAAACTGTGGTCTCTGTAAAGGAACAGATATCATCAGCATTTAGCAATAATGTTCTAGGAAATGAACATGAGATAATATTTTCAGAATAGCCTCTGGGTGATCTAAGTCCTTATTATCTCCTTATGTGATTCATGAAGAGTAGATATTGAACCAACAGAAGTCATAGGATCTTAGATGGATAGCAGGAAAAGGCCTCAGAGGTCATCCAGTCTAACACCTTTATTTTACAGATGAGGAAAATGAGGCCCAGAGATTTGAAGAAACCTGCCCAATGTCACTAAGGTAATATGACACAGAGAGAGAGAGAGAGAGAGAGAGAGAGAGAGAAAGAGAGAGAGAGAGAGAGAGAGAGAGAGAGAGAGAGAGGCAGGCCAGGGTGCAAACCCAGGTCCTCTGACTCTGATTCCAGCACTATCCACGGTACCACACTGCCACTGTCAGAATACAAAGAAAACAAAAAAAAAATCAATGCCATCCTCCTTGAGGAAGTCAGCTAATGAGCTGGCTGGTAAGAAACCAAATCTGTTTAATTGTAAAGAGAGATATTTGTGCGTGTCTGTGTGTGAGCGTGTGTGTGTATAATACACATACATATCTCTCTTCATCACTAAACAGATTTGGTTTCTTACTACCTATATTACATATAGTATATCTAATCTATAATAATATAACATAAATAATACATATACATATACATTTAAATACATGCATACACATATATAATTATGTGTTTTATAATATATTGTATATTATATCAATTCTATAATAAAATATAATTAATAATATAACTATAATTTAAATTTATATATAGATAATTTTTAAAGGAAAATTGTTTTTTAATTTTAATTTTAATTAAAATTTAATTTTAAAGGGTAATTGTTTCTCAAAGAGTTCAGGTCCTGTAGGTCCCTTAATATATATTGGTTAATCTGCCTGAGCAGAGGAAAGATAATCAGAAAATCATGGACTCAGCCCTGACTATTAGGTTCACCCCTTTCATCCTACAGGTGAGGAAAGCAAGGTCCAGAAACCTTAAGGGACCTGCCCAAGTTAGTAACAAAGGAAGGAATACAGCCCAGAATGCTTGACTAGCAGATTGGGGCCCTTTCTAGTATCTTTTTTTTTGGTTTTCTAAGTATAAACTATTAATGGAACTCTAACAAATATGTGTTCCTGAGGCTTTCGCCCAGAGAACTCCCATGGGATGGGTAGGTAGAAGAGAAATGGGAGACAGATGTGGGAAGATGACAATGACTGTGAGCACTCTCAGAGGAAAAAGTACATCCAGGCCCTTCTTTCTGGCAGGCCTTCCCTCAGGGCCACACCAGAGCATCAATGCCTAGCTTCATTGGACATCTGCCAGCAGTATGCTGGCACTAGCTCAAACTGGCTAGAGTGAAAGCAGATTGTTAAATTTTCAGTGTGAGCATTTAGACCTCTGAAATAGGTGAAAAGCTGAAAAAAAAACAGGCTTGGTTTATTTTTCTGTCTTTAGACTTAAGAAAGTGATGGAGAAAATGTGAATAATGTGAATTAAAGTGTTTCAGGGCAGCTAGGTAATGCAGTGGATAGAGCACTGGACCTGGCGTTAGGAGGGCCTGAGTTCAAATGTGACCTCAGACACTTACTAGCTGTGTGACACTGGGCAAGTCACTTAACCCTAATTGCCTCCATACACAAAAAGTGTTTCCTGCGTACATTTTTTCCACCAGATAGCTGGTTGTTAAATATTTACCATCACACCACTGACCAGCATCAATCACAATGATAACCAGGTTGCTCACCAACCCATGGTGTTTTAGAAGGCGAGGGAGGAAGATGAAAGGCTCTCTGTCCCTTCCCATCCCATTGGATTCCCCAGCTGAGTTTACCCTAGAACCAGAATTGCCAGTTCAGACTATGTTGTAAAGATTGCTTAAGTTACAAACAGTAGCATTGCCTTCCATACTTTCATTTGACTCTCAGTTTATCTTTGCTAGTGGTTTGAGAAGTGGACTCTCTGAGGCATATCATCATCATCATCATCATCATCATCATCATCATCATTTTAACAAAGGACTCATGCAACTAAAAAGTTTCAGTTGTAAGGACAGGCTATGCAGTTAATAGGGGCAATCATAGGATTGACCATATAATAGTATCTCTACCTCTCACTCACTACACTATAGTGAAGCTTGTTGAGTAGGAGGAAGGGGACTACAGAGTCAAAACGGCCCTCCCACAAGTAGAGCCCTATATCAGATGGCACCGCCCTATCTTGGGGTTGTGGGTGAGGAGAGAGGAGTAGAAAATTTGGAACTCAAAATCTTTTGGAAGTGAATGTTGAAAATTAAAAATAAATTAATTTAAAAAGGAAAGGAGAGGAGAGGAGAGGAAAGGAGAGGAGAGGAGAGGAGAGGAGAGGAGAGGAGAGGAGAGGAGAGGAGAGGAGAGGAGAGGAGAGGAGAGGAGAGGAGAGGAGAGGAGAGGAGAGGAGAGGAGAGGAGAGGAGAGGAGAGGAGAGGAGAGGAGAGGAGAGGAGAGGAGAGGAGAGGAGAGGAGAGGAGAGGAGAGAAGAGAAGAGAAAAGAGAAGAGAAGAGAAGAGAAGAGAAAGAGAAGAGAAGAGAAGAGAAAGAGAAAGAGAAGAGAAGAGAAGAGAAGAGAAAAGAAAAGAAAAGAAAAGAAAAGAAAAGAAAAGAAAAGAAAAGAAAAGAAAAGAAAAGAAAAGAAAAGAAAAAGAAATACTCCTCCTGACCATCTTAACTGATTCTGAGAGTCTCCAGGGCAGAGATTCCTAACCTTTTTTGTATGTGGCCCCTTTTGGCAGTCTTATAGACATCTTCTCAACATAATGTTTTTAAACACATAAAATAAACCACATAAGATTGCAAAAGAAACTAGACATATTAAAATAATTATTAGGGGCAGCTAAGTGGTGCGGTGGATAGAGCACCGGCCCTGGATTCAGGAGGACCTGAGTTCAAATTCGGTCTCAGACACATTACACTTACTAGCTGTGTGACCCTGGGCAAGTCACTTAACCCCAATG
The DNA here is from genome assembly GCF_003287225.1 of Phascolarctos cinereus. Taxonomy (NCBI): domain Eukaryota; kingdom Metazoa; phylum Chordata; class Mammalia; order Diprotodontia; family Phascolarctidae; genus Phascolarctos; species Phascolarctos cinereus. The sequence continues at coordinate 242,397,403 of NW_027555514.1, forward strand.
CCTAATCAAAAAAAAAATAATTATTAAAATATTAAAAGTGGGTCTTCCTTTTATTCCTCACTATCCCACTCTCCACAACTTTTCTAAGCCTTTTCTTCCTTCCTCAAATTTCCCATGGTTCCCTCCGTCCACTCTCTCAGCTGAGAACTTTGCCTTATATTTCCACTCACAAAATTGAGCCAATTCACAGGGATTTCCCTATTATTCCTTTGTCTTCATCTCACATCACTCATATACCTTCTGCCACTATTTCCTCCTTTACTCCTCATGTCTCAAGTGGACAGATGGCCCTTCTCCTTGCCAAGGCAAACCCTCTATAAGCACGCATAATCTCTTTCCAAACTGTCTTCTGTAGTACATGGCTTCTTCTATCATTCCCATTCTCTCACTAATCTTAAATCTCTCCCTGGCTACAGTTTTCCTACTGTCTACAAACAGGTTCATATTTTTCCCATCCTCCAAAAACTCTCTCTTTATCTGTCTGTTCCCTATAGCTATCATCCTATATCTCTGCTTCTCTTTCCTGGATAAACTCCTTGTGAAGGCCACCTACAATTGGTGTCTGCACTTCCTTTCATCTCACTTTCTTCTTAACCATCTGGAATTTGTCTTTCTTCCAGCCTCATCAATCAACTGAAGCTGCTCTCTCCAACATTACCAGTGATCTCTTAATTGCCAAATCTAATGGCCCTTTCTCAAAATACTTATTCCTCTTGACCTCTCAGCAGCTTTCAACACTGTTGATCATATTCTTCCCTTTGACACTCTCTTCTCTTTGGGTTTTCGTGACACTCCTCCTACCTGTTCAACCCCCTCCCTCTCAATCCCTTTTGCAAGCTCTTCATCTAAGTCATGCCCACTAAACCTCATGAACTCTCTTCACTTCTTGCTAGATGCTATTTTACGAGGTGGTCTCATCAGCTTTCATAGATTCAATTCTCATAGCTATGCAGATGATTCTCAGCTCCATTTATACCACTGTAACCTCCCTGTTGATCTCCAGTCTTGCATCTCCACCTGCCTGTTGGACATCTCCAACTAGATGTCCCATAGACATCTTAAACTACCAAGTCCAAAACTGAACTCGTTATCTTCCCCAAGAACCTCACCCCCAACTCTTGCTACCTTCCTACATGCTATTGAGGGTGCAACCAACTTCCCAGTCATCCAAGCTCAAAACCTGTGTTGCTACCATCTCTTTACTCTCCACCTCTTCCCTCCAATATCCAACCAGCTGCCAAGCATTTTTATTGGCTGTCCCCCTTACCTGGAGCTCTCTTCCTTCTCACCTCTATCTCCTTCCTGCTCATCTTTAACTCTTAGCTAAAGTCCCACCTTCTATAAAAAGCCTTTTCCAATCCTCCTTAATCTTAGTGTCTTTCCTCTAAGATTATTCCCAATTTATCATATATGTGTGTATATGTATATATGTATATATATATATAATACACATATATACATATATACATATATACATATATACACACATATATACACACATACATATACATATACACACATATATGTATGTATATGTGTATGTATATATGTATATCTATATGTATGTGTGTGTATATATATAGATAACTACATCTATATATCTTGTTTTACATAGTTGTTTGGATTTTGTCTCTTTCTTTAGACTGGGAGCTTCTTGAAACTAATGACTGAATTTTGTTTTGTTTTGTTTTGCCTTTCTTTGTATCTCCAGTGCTTAGCACAATACCTGGCATATAGTAGGTACTTAATAAATGTTGTTGGCTTAAAAAAATAAAAGTGCATGGGCCACAGGTTAAGAACTCCTGCTCCAGAAGAAATGGCACATCCTTCTTCTGTGCTTTCTTCTGGAAGACCTCACACATCTGCTTCCTTGAACTGCTGCTTACCTGCCCCTTCTCCTTTATAAAGGAGTGCCACCACTCTCCCCATCCATCCTAATCCATACTATCCCATGATAAGCCTCTCTGAACTTGGGGTAGGGAGCAGTCAATAACTAGACTTGGAGCCAATGTCCTTCCGGTGCAATATTGTCTGCTAGAGCTGGTGCTCTTTAGGACCATCTTTCAGGAACCCAGATTCAACTCTGAACCACAGTGAGGCATAAGATTTGAGTATCTTTAAAAGTTGTGCACCAATAATCCAGCCATTCTGGAAAGTCATTTGGAGCCATGCCACAAAAGTCAATAAACTGTGCATACCCTGTGACCCAGCAATGCCACTACTACCTAGATAGGTCAGAGTTGGAGGGAAAAGACCAACGTGTACAAAATACACACACACACACACACACACACACACACACACACACACACACACACAAGCATTTTTGGTTACAGCAAAGATCTAGAAATAAAGGGGTGCCCAGTAATCAGGAAATGGCTAAACAATCAATTAGCATACATGAATAAAATGGAATATTACTGGGTTGTAAGAAATTATGAAAGCCACATACTCAAAGAAATCTGAGAGGATTTCTTTGAACTAATGCAGAGTGCAATGAGCAGAACCAAGAGGACAATTTATATAATGACAACAGTATTGTAAAGGAAACAACTGTAAAAGACTTGAAAACTCTGATCAACCCAATGACCTTTCGGGATTAGAGAAGACTGATGGCCCATCATGGTTCCACCTGTTGGTAGAGAGGTGAAGAATGATAGCTGCAGAATGAGACACACATTTTCAGAGAAAGCAAATGCACGGATTCATTTTGCTTGACTACATTCATTTGTTGTAGGGATGGTTTTCATTTGGGAGAGGGGCATGGAATGATTAACGGGGAGGAGCAGTGCAATAGTGGTGTTTAAAGCTCATCACAACTTGGTCTCAGTTTATATTTCCAAACTTATTATACAGTTTTCCTCTTTGCACATTCTATGTCCAACCCAACTGGCCTTATTATTCCTCATATACAGCAATCTATTTCCCGACCCTAGGCCTATGTGCATGGTTGCCTGGAATGCTTAGAATGCACTCTCTCTCACCTCTGCCTCTTAGAATTCCCCAGTTTCCTTTAAGATCCAAGTCAAGGATGATTGCACATATATAACCTATATTAAATTGCTCAACTTCTTAGGGAGAAGGAAGGGAAAGGAGAGAGGGAAAAAAATTGGAATTCAAAATTTTATTTAAAAATTAGTGTTAAAAATTGTTTTTACATGTAACTAGAAAAAATAAGACACTTTTTAAAAAAATTCATCTTTTGCATGCAGCCTTTCCTGATTTCCCCACCTGTTAGTGACTTTCACCCAAATTACCTTGCACTTATTTTGTATATAAATTATTTTGACTCTAAGAGAAGGTGCCATTTGCATTGGTAGGGGATGTTTTCCTCACATGAGAGTTCCCTATGCCAATGAAATCAGGCCCAGTTTCATATTTAAGTATGTACATTTTTATGTCTATCATGTCTCCCCACCATAGACTGTAAACTCTTTGAGAGCATGAACTGTTACCTCCAATGCACAGCACAGTGCCTGGAACATAGTAGACCTTTAATAAATGTCTGTTGATTGATTGATGGAATACTAGCTAGGTCCTTATTAGAATCTTTTGACTAATTAGGGGCACTCTGTTTTAAGAATACTGTAAGAAAACCGGGAACAATCTATAAAACAAAAGAAAATCATTAAAGAATTAAGTAGGCTATATGAGGAAAGAGCAAATAATTTCACGTCATTCCTATTTAGTCCAGAGAAAAGAAGACTGAGCTTATCTCAATCATTATCTTCCAACAACATGAAGGGTTATTTTAGGGAAGGGGTGATATGGGTCAAGCATTGCACTAAGTGTTTTATAAATACTTTCTCCTTGGATCCTCCCAACAACCCTGCAAGATGTAAACTATTATTATCCCATTTGACAGTTGAGGCAACTGAGGCAGTCAGAGGTTAAGTGATTTGCCCAGGGTCATAAGTTAGTAAGGGTCTGAGGCCAAATTTGAACTCAGGTCTTCCTGATTCCAGGCTCAGCACTCTATCCACTGACTAGCTCTCTACCTTATACCTTGGACTTGTCCAAAGGGTGTCTTCAACTAGTTCTTCCAGGGCTCTTTGGATTGAAGCAGACTTTTCTAAAATACAAGAGATAAAATTATCTCTGGAGATAGTGTTAGTCTACCTAGGGAATCAAAAAGAGAAAGTGATTTAAATTGTAAGACAAGGAATTTGTAGCAAAAAATATTTTTAAATCAGTTCAATTCAATAAGCATTTATTAGATGTCTACCATGTATCACTGTACTAGGTAGGCAAAATTTTTAAAAACAGTCCCAGTCCTCAAAGAGCTTCCATTTACTAGAATGTAATTTGTACAGCTGGGCGATGCAGTGAATAAAAGCACCCGGACTAGAATCCAGAGGACCTGAGTTCAAACTTGATCTCAGGCACTTACTAGCTGTGTGACCTGTTTGCCTTAGTTTCTTCATCTGAAAAATCAGCCTGAGAAGGAAATGGCAAACAACTCCAGTATCTTTGCCAAGAAAACCCCAAAAGAGGTCGTAGAGAATTGGCCACAACTGGAAAAGGACTTAACAACAACAAAAACTTGTAATACAATGATAAAATTAGATACTAGATTACTCAAGGAAGCAATGTGATTTGATGGAAAGACTTCAGGATTCAGAGTCAAAGGACCTGGGTTCAAAGCCTAGTTCTGCTACTTACTAGGGTATTTTCCCACTCTGTGCCTCAGTTCCTTTATCTGAAAAAGGAGAGGTTGTCCTGGATGACCACTAGTTCTATATCTATAATCCTGGTAAGTAGTTAGGATGGAAGAGGAAGATGGAAAAATAATTAGACAGAAGCAGGAGGCAGCTAGGTGGTTCAGTGGATAGAGTGCTAGGTTTGGAGTCAAGGAGACCTGAGTTCAACTAGCTGTATGACCCTGGGCAAGTCACTTAATCTCTGTTTGCCTTAATCCATTGGAGAAGGAAATGGTGAACCACTCCAGTATCTTTGCCAAGATGGACATACTGTCCATGGGGTCACAAAGAGTCGGATATAACTGAACAACTAGAAGACCTATTCTTTAATCTTGGGGAACTCAAAAATCAACTGAGTTTAGAGTCTTTAACCTGAGGAGATATGAGATGACTCCTTAGCTACTCTGAGTCCAAAGAGCTTACAACCACCCCCACTGTCTTATACAGATAAAGACACTTCCCATGTTCACAAGGTCAGAAATTCACCCAGAGGCGTTTCAGCTCACTGGTAGGCATAGAGAAGGGAGGGACCCAAAAGCCAAGATCTCATTCTTGGAACAAAGGAAATTATTTTTTTGTGAATCAAAGAGGCTAGTATGTAAATAAGAGCTTTGCATAACCCAGACTCCAGTTTATCTTCAGCCTGAGTCACTTCCTTTGTAAAGCCAGAATTGAAGGAGATAGAGATACATAATCTATTATTATCCAGGCCATACCTTTTTAACAGTCCTTTCCTTGTCTTTCAAATAGCAAGCTGGTGAAGTGTTCCCTTTTTGACTAGGCAGCATTATTGTTTTGCATAAGGTGCACACCCTATCTGCCAGTTAACAGCCTTACTGAGCAGGGAGGGTGGGAGTTAAGGGACATGAATGGGTGAGTGAGATAACTAGCGTTCTGGTGTACGATAAACACACACATGCACTGAGGAAAGGGCCACTGCTTCTTCTGGGAAAGTGAATCTGACACCTACCAAGACCCTATGGGCAGCGAGGTGGTACAGTGGATAGAGCACCGGCTGTGGAGTTAGGAGGAGCTGAGTTCAAATCTGGCTCAGGCTTGACACTTACTTAGCTGTGTGACCCTGGGCAAGTCGCTTAACCCCAATTGCCTTGCCAAAAAGAGAGAGAGAGAGAGAGAGAGAGAGAGAGAGAGAGAGAGAGAGAAAGAGAGAGAGAGAGGAAGAGAGAGAGGAAGACTCCAGTACTCACCAGAGATGATATAGTCTACCCCACCATGAACAATGATAGGGAAAGACTCAGGTGAAGCTTTAATTTTGCTTCCAGCATAGTAGCTGAGAGAGGACCCCTTGTACCAGTAAGAACAGTAAATTTGGACTTGGAAGACCTGGGTGCCATTTTCTCCAATTCTGACTGGGAAATCTGCATCCAGAGAATAGAAGTATGTATAGAATGATTTTATTCTCTCTCTCTCTCTCTCTCTCTCTCTCTCTCTCTCTCTCTCTCTCTCTCTCTCTCTCTCTCTCTCTCTCTCTCTCTCTCTCTCTCTCTCTCTCTCTCTCTCTCTATCTCTATCTATATATATATATATATATATATATATATATATATATAAATGTATGTATATATATACATACATACATACATATATGTATTTGTATCTAATAGTAGCCATCTTGGGGGAGAGGGAAGAGAAAAAGGAAATTTACATGATAACATATATTTAAAAGAAATAGCAAGCTGTACATAATAGATTGGCAGTTTCATGTGCAATCATCTTTTTTGCAGTTTCATGTGCAATCATCTTTTTTATTGAACTATGTTACAGAAACACTTGTTTTATTTCATAAATTAAAAATAAAATAAAATTTTAAAAGTGGGATATAAAAAAAAGAAAGAAATAGTGCATTATTATGGATGGGCAAGTCAGTTAAATTCTCTAGGTTCTAGGATTTGGGAGCTAGAAAGTATCTTAGAGGTCATCAGGTGTGCCTCTCTCATTTTACAGATCAGGCCAGTGAGGACCTAAGAAGTGAAATGACTTGACAAATTCATATAAATTGATTTGTGACAACTGTCACAATTTGGTCACAAAGAGTCGTTCATGACTGAAAAACAACTAAACAATAAAAATCTGCCACTAATGGTACAATACAGGCATAATAATACTTAGACTACTAACCTCAAAGTATTGTTGGGAAAGGAAAGGGCTTTGTAAACCACAAAGTTGCTACATAAATACGATCTATGGTTGTTATTATCTTAGGATAGGACTGGACCTGTGATTTCATTGCTGTAGGGAACTCTCAGATAAGGAAACTCTCTACCAACACAGATAATACATCTTCTGCAACTTGTAGTCTTAGACACCTGCCTAGAGCACTGTTGTTAAGATGTTTTCCAGTCGTGTCGGATTCTAGGTGACCCCGTTTGGGGTTTTCTTGGCAAAGATACTAGAGTGGTTTGCCATATCCTTCTCTAGCTCATTTTATAGATGAGGAAACTGAGGCAAACAGGGTTAAGTGACTTGCCCAGGGTCACACAGCTAGTAAGTGTGTGAGGCCATATTTGAATTCAGGAAGATGAGTCTTCCTGACTCCAGGCCCAACACTGTAAGCACTAAAGGATTAAGTAACTTGCCCAGAATCAAAAAGCCAGTATGTATCAAAGGCAGGACTTGAACCCAGGTCTTCCTGGTTCCAAGGCCAGCTCTCATTCCTTTACAGCACAGTGCCTGTCATATTATTATCTTAGTGTGTTCATCGGCCAGAAGATTGAGAAGGAAAAAAAAAACCCACTAATCCATTCACATATAAACATTCTGCCACTAAATTTGTGGTCTGCTTTGGTCAATGAGTATATTAGCTTGCTCATAAAAATAATGAAAAGGCTACATGTTCGTTATCTTCTTTACAACTTCGTTGCCTGACAAAGTTCATTTCCCAGTTCATTTCCACATCCATTTATCTAGGAAAGAGAATCACCAAATCAGAGAACCTCAAAGTAGGAGGGTCTCAGAGACCACCTCACCCATTCTATAACCACACAATAATCTAGTCCAAGCTAGTTCCTCTCCAACATCCATGAGGAATCTTTGCTTAAGTCAGAGGGAGCTGCCCTCTGTATCCAAGCAGTACAATTCTTTTTTTTTAACTAACTTCTTTTTTTTTCATCTAATTTAATAGTATTTTATTTTTTGAAAGATTTTCAGTTCCAAATTTTTCTCCTTCACTTCTCCTCTCCCCAAAATGGCAAGCAATTTGTTACAGGTTATATAAGCATGTATAACATATTTCCACATTAGTCATGTTGTAAAAGAAGAAACAGAACAAAAGGGGGAAAAACATAGAAAGAGTGAATATGGTATGCTTCAATCTTCATTCAGACTCCATCCATTCTTTCTCTGGATGTGAGTAGCATTCTCTATTGTGAGTCTTTTGGAATTATCTTGGATCAGTGCATTGCTGAAAAGAGCTAAGTCAATCACAGCTGATCATCACACGTTGTTACTGTTACCATGTACAATGTTCTCCTGGTTCTGCTCGCTTTATTCAGCATCAGTTCATGTAAGTCTTTCCACGGTTTTCTGAAATCTGCCTCCCAGGCAGTATAATTCTGAATCCTCTCCCTCATGGCAGCCAGTCACATGCTTGTAGATAACAACCCTGACTCTACTGCCCTTCAAACCTTCTCTCTTTTAAACTCAGTATCTCCAGTTCCGTTCTTTTCAATTATTTCTCTGAAAATGTAACTGTCCTGGTCACCAAAGAAGAATGGCAGCCTTTCTGCTTCTCACATCCTTCCTAAAATGTGGCGCCCAGTACTGAACACAAAGCTCCAAGCATGGGAAGACCAGGGCTCTGAATTTTGTTCGGCAGTTAAGACATGATTACCCCCTTCACCTGAGTAAAAAGCAAACATCCTACCTATAAACAGAAATCCCATTATCCAATCAGCTCCACCCACCTTCTCCCTCCTGGAACTGATCTTCAGATAGCTGCCTAACTTCCTTGTTTTTTCATTTGATTTTATTTTTCAATTAACAAGTATTTTTCTCCTCCTTCCACCTCCCTCTCATTTAAAGGAAAAATAAACCCTTATAATAAATACACACAGTTCAGCAAAACAAATGCTTACAGCATCCATGTTCAGAAATGTATGTCTCATTCTGCACCCCTGGATCCATCACCTCTCTGTCAGGGGTGGGTAGCATTCATCACAGGTCTGCTGGAATCATTGCATTCAACAGCATTCTTAAGGCTTTATTTCTTCTTCTTCTTTTTTAAACTTTTATTCACATCTTTTGTTTCTACATTACTAACATTTACAGATTATGTTCACTTTGTAAGATGTCTCAACAAATTAAAGAGCTAAGTAACACTAATGTCATTGGAAAGTGCACACAGTATTTCATTTCTATAGTACCTCCAACTCCATTTTTGAAAATCAATAGAAATCAATTTACTCTCCCTCCCACCTCATACCCCACTGAGGAAAGAAAAGAAAAAGAAATTTTTTATAAACAAATGTGCGTAATCAATCAAAATAAATTCCCTCAATGTCTATGATGCAAAAATTCAGGGTCTTGCAAAGGTTTTAATGCAGTTATAAGATTTGAGAGCAGTTAAGAGTTTTAGACTTTTGGGGATGCCCTTTATCTATGTCCCATTCTAACCTCTAAGGCCATCCCCTCTCTGTCATGGATAGCCTGGTCCTTTGTAATCCTGATTTGTTATTGTATTGATCATACTTCTTACAGCTTTCAGAGTTGTTTGTCTTTACAATGCTGTTATTATCATACATTCTGCTCTCCTGGTTCTGCTCAATTTAGTCTGCAGAAGTTCCTAAAACTATTTTCTTTCTTTTTTTAAGGCAATCAGGATTAAGTAACTTGCCCAGGGTCACATAACTAGTGTCTAAGGCCTGATATGAACTCAGAGGGGCGGCTAGGTGGCACAGTGGATACAACACCAGCCTTGGAGTCAGGAGAACGAGTTCAAATCCAGCCTCAGACTCATGATACTCACTACCTGGGCAAGTCACTTAACCCTAACTGCCTCGACAAAAACAACAATAATAATAATAATAAAATAATAATGCTTGAAACAAAAAAGGGGGGGCAGCAAAGTGGCACAGTAGATAGACCCCAGCAGAGGACCTGAGTTCAAATCCAGCCTGAGACACATAACACTCACTAGCTGTGTGACTCTTGGCAAGTCACTTAACCCCAACTGCCCTCATACACACACACACATACACACACAAAACAGATATGAACTCAGGTTCTCTGCTAGCTATCCACTGCACCACCTAACTGCCCCCCTAAAACTATCTTCATGTGAGTTAGAATTTTTATTTAAGATTTGGTGTATTTGCATGGCACAAGTAATTCCTAAACTGTAACAACACTCAATTTTAATTTATAGCAGCATTTTACATAATTGCATTTTTAAAGCAGGTCAGCAATTTGTGCACTAAATAACAAAGTATTTATATTATTACATGTGCTTTCCACTTATTATTTACCATTTAGAATATTTACAAATGTTTAAATGTTACATATAGAAGAATGATTTTTAACCCCACATTTCATCAAAATGCTGAAGGTTTTTATACTTAAACCTCAGTTCTGACCTGATCAGGAGTTCCAGAAAAGATACTTGCATTTTAGATGGGATTCTTGGTTTCAAATGTCTTAAAAGTTTTAAGACTGAAAAGAACTTAAAAACCCCAGTCATCATCTTTTTTTCCAAATGAAGAGGTGCAAAAGGGTCCCACTCCTAAGTTTTCACTGGGAGTGAAACTTGAGAGGGTTGTAGAGCATTTGAAGGGTTCTAAAACAAAGTAAGCTCCCTATCATCACACTGCACACACATGGATATCTTAAATTCTGTTGGCTATTGTTTAGGAAAGATACTGAAGAGGCTCCCAGGGACTAAATGGAATGGCGGAAACCCAATGAGAAAGTATTTGAGCTTGATGCCAACAAACTTTGCTTCTCTGGTCACATGGCCCTCTGGAACTATGCAAGAGGAAAGGGAGATGTTAATTAGGAAAAGCAGAAATAATATTGTGCACAAACATAATCTCTCTTTTCTAAATTGATTCCAAAGACCCTAGTATTTTCTACACAAATATTCCTACCTCCATCAGTGATACATATATATGTATATGTGTATTTATATATAAATCATACGTACATATGCTTCTATTTCTATGTATAAAAATATTTACATACTATATGGGAGCAGGTAGGTGGCTCAGTGGTTCAAAGTGCTGGGCCTGGAGTAAGGAAGACCTGAGTTCAAATCCACCCTCAGACATTTACTAGCTGTGTTACCCTGGACAAGCATTTATCCTCTGTTTGCCTTAATCTATTGGAGAAGGAAATAGCAAACCATTCCAGTATCTTTGCCAAGAAAACCCCATGGACAGCTTCAGTGTGCAATGGTCCACAGGGTCACAAAGAGTTGGATATGACTGAACAACACAAAATATATAAATATATATGTGAATATGTATATATACATATGTGTGCATATACACATATACATATATGTGTGCGCACATATACACATGTGCTGGCATACATACACACATGTATTCAGCCAAGATTGAAGGAACTTCCATTCTTCTACTATTAGAGCATATGGAATGTTGGGTGGAGGAGGTGGGTGGCAATTAAGCTTTGACTTACTCTGAACTAGTACTGGAGAAAGGATGAAGAGGGGGACAGAAAGAAAGATAAATGGATAGGTAGATAGATACATAGATAGATTTCTTCATCCTTTTTATATACGTACATATACATGGGGTTGGGAGAGATATATCATCAGAAAGGATTTTGGACTTCATTGTTATGTGAAACTCTTAGCAAGAAAATATAATTTCCCAATGCAGATCAGTAGCTATTTTGCAACTTATAGTTTGCCTGGGACACCAGGAAATTAAGTGGAGTCAGAAAGACAGCTAGTAAATGTCTAAGGCTGGATTTGAACTCAGGAAGATGAGTCTTCCTGACCCTAGGACCTGTACTCTATCCACTGCACCACCTAGCTGCCTTTGTATTTATTATGTATGTACTTAGATATGAACTTGTTGTTTGCCCTGTTTTAATGTAAACTCTTTGAGAGTAGAGATTGTTTCAATCTTTGTATACTCCCAAGCTCCTATCTTCCCCCTTACCCCAGTGTGAGCAGAGCCTTCTTCTCAATGTTCTACTTCCTCCAGGCTACCTTCTGCAGATATTCTCTAAGCCCTAAAAAAAAAAAAAAAACCAAAAACGATTTTAACAGCTTTCATCTTACAATTAGAGATACGGCTTAGTTCTCCAGCATAGATAACTCATAGTATGCCATGCTGCCTCCTGCATAAAAGTACCTCCTGCATAAAAACCCCCCAACCTGCTTGCCCCAGATATAAAAATCTCTAGTTATATCTCAGCTTTTATTGGATTTTAGAGGTAAACAGTATTTTGAGCTATCAACCAAAAAAGTCCAGATGCTTCTCCAACATGCCCTATGCCACCTACAGAGGCCACCTACAGTTATTTCATCTGTCAAAAACTGCCTTAAGTGATTTTCTAGCTATAGGTTCCCTACCTGAAGTTTGGCCATGGTAATAGTCTAGCTGCCATCATGTTCTTGCCAGATCTTTGAATGGGGCTCCTATTTGGAGGATTAACTAAATTCATCCTAAATCATTTGTTCATTCTGCAGGGAATTCAGGGGAACCAATTATTTTAGTTTGTTTTGTAAAGGAGGTCAACTTTAAAGAATTATTTTGGTTTATCAGAGCAAACGATGTTTGCAGAAAGTTTAAAAAAAAATCTGCTTTCCTCCATAAAGATTAATGTAGCACTCAATTTCTGCCACTCCTTACCCTATAAAAACAGGCCTAGGTGGGGAAGTTTCAGTCCCCAAGAGCCAAAAAATAAACTTAGCAGTGGATGGGGTTAAGGGTTGCTTGGCTGAGTTAGGAAGAACTGAATTCACATACAGCCTTAGCCATTTTTTAGCTGTGTTATCTTGGGCAAGTCTTTTAACTTCTATTTACCTCATTTTCCTCAATGAAAGTAAGGATAATAACAGCATCTACCTCCTAGGGATGTTGTGAGGATCAAATGAGGTAATATTTGTAAAACACTTAGCACAGTGCCTGACACATAGTAGGTTCTTCATAAACATTTGCTCCCTTCCCCTTTCCAGAAGAGAAGCGTCATGTACTCCCTCTCTCTGGCCTCCACCTTTATGTGAACAGAACCATTCATTTCTAGCTCCTCCCTTCAGGTATTCAACGGTCATAGCTTTTCCCTTAGCCAACACCCTCACTTTATTAAAAGAGTTGTCAAAATACCAAAAAAGGGAAAAAAATGCTTATGGACCCCAAGTTAAGATCTCCTGCACCATATAATCTCAGTGAAGATTTACTATAGCATCGACGGTCAGAAGGAACCGTAGCCAGGGCAGCCAGCCTGGAGCTCTGAGGAAGGAAAGAAAGGCCATGCCTGGTAGCCATCCAAGGCTAAGAAGTATCTTCAGGGCTTTCCTTGGGCAGGAAACCATAGACTCCTACAACGCTTTCCTCTGCGGTGAGCCTTGACCATCCCCATGAACCATGCACATAATTATTGGAGGTGAACCTGAAAGCTTGAATCTAGTCCATCTGCACAAGAGCACCAAATGATGTAAGTTGCTTTTCCAATACTATACTATTACCATACTACATTATACTATTATTATTCTATACTATTACTATACTATACTACACTATGCTATTACTATGCTATACTATACTATTACTATACTACATTATACTATTATTATACTACACCATTACTGTGCTATACTATTACTTTACTACACTGTTACTATCCTATTCTACACTATGCTATTACTGTGTTATACTATACTACATTATACTATTACCATACTACACTATGCTATTACTATACTATACACTACACTATTACTATGCTATACTATACCATTACTATATTATACTATTTCTATACTATACTATACACTATATCATGTTGTTGTTCGTTCATTTTCAGTCACATCCAACTCTTTTTCACCCCATTTGTGGTTTTCTTGGCAAAGATTCCAGAGTGGTTTGCCATTTACAGATGTAAAAACTGAGGCAAACAGGGTTAAATGATTTGCCCGGGGTCACACAGCTAGTAGATGTCTGAAGCCAGATTTGAACTCATGAGCCTTCCTGACTCCAGTCCCAGCCTTCTATCCACTATGTCACATAGCTGCCCACACTATACTATATACTATTACTATACTATACAGTACTATAACTATACTATACAATACTATAACTATACCACTATTCTATACTATTACTATACTATACTATGCATACTATACTATTTACTCTAAAATTTTATGTTATTCTAATTCAATCATAGACACATAAGACTTTGGACCTAAGATTTCACGGATACGGGAAACTCTCTTGACCAATGTAGGGTGGTACCTTCTTTTGCAACTTAGAGTCTTAGAGCTACCTAGAGGAATAAGAAGAGCTTAAGTGACTTGACCAAGATCATACAGCCACTAGGTGTCAGAGGCAGTGTTTAATTCCACATCTTTCTGACACCAACACCAGTTCTTTATCCACTACACCAGCACTACTTCTCATAATTAAAGCAGATCATAGGTTAATTAAGCTGTTGTGGCAGGGTCTGGGAACCAAACCACCATTTATATCATCATTGTTTCTTTGGGAGAATGTATTTTGAGATTGAAATAACTGATTTTAAAACAAGTTTTTGGAACACAACTCTTGAAAATTGGGGACTGTCTCTATTTCCATGAATCTGAAAAGATGACTAACCATATTTATAAACATTTCAGTGACTTTGCAATATTGGGGAAGAAGTAAAATGTATTTTGCTCATTTATAAAGATTGAATCACTTCCCTCCTTCCAAATGAGTATATATGCCACGTTTAGTTAGACAATGTCTTCTCTGGGTCTCAATTGTTTCATCTCTAAAGTAGGAATAATAATACTTTATCTGTCAGACCAAAACCTTATCTTTTTTTAATACCAATAGTCTTAAGGTGATTCTGTAGCCCTCAATCTTTTTGGTCTTAGGACTCCTTTATACTCTTAAAATTTATTGAAGACCCCCCCAAGAGGCTTTTGTTTATGTGATTTATATCTATTTATACTAACCATATTAAAAACTCAAATGGGTAAATTTTAAGATATTGATTTACTTATTCTCTTTAAAATGTCAGTAAACCTATTAATTAAAATAAATATTCTTATAAAAATAACTACATTTTCCAAAAAAAGTAGTGAGAAGAATGACATTGTTTTATATGTTTTGAAAATCCCTTTTATGGGGTCACCTAGGTGGTGCAGCAGCTACAGCACCAGCCCTGGATTCGGGAGGACCCGAGTTCAAATCCGGCCTCAGATACATGATACTTACTAGCTATGTGACCCTGGGAAAGTCACTTAACCCCATTGCCTAGCCAAAAAAAAAAATTCCTTTTATGTCCAACTTAATAGAAGACATCCAGAGTCTCCTATCTATTTCTTTTCTTTTTTTTTAAGGCAATTGGGGTTAAGTGACTTGCCCAGGGTCACACAGCTAGTACGTGTCAAGTGTTTGGTCTGAGGCTGGATTTGAACTCAGATCCTCCTGACTTCAGGGCCAGTGCTCTATCCACTGCACCACTAGCTGCCCCATCTCCTATCTATTACTGCATTATTCTATCACAATATGCTGTCTTGGGTGAAGTATATATAAAATTTAGCTTCACACATATGTGGATCAAACATATATATATATATATATATATATATATATATATAGATAGATAGATAGATAGATAGATAGATAGATAGATAGATAGATAGATAATTTAGCTTCACATAGATATGTGGTTCAAAAAGGAAGGAGTATTTTCATAGGCAAATCACATCTTAGTATTATTATGAAAATAGTTTTGACCTCACCACCACTGCCAGTTACTCTACTCTGAGAGCCAATACTATAGGGCTATAGACCATGAAAAGCCATTGTCTCTAAAGAATCAAAATTGCAGCTGACCCTAAAATGGACACCCAATAAGCGGCCAACAGCAGATGACCAACAATGACTGGTGCTGAGAAGTGACATAAAGGGCAGTCATTAAAGAATGGGACAATGAGAAAAGAGATTAGGCTGTTCCTGTAGCAAGAACAAAGGTAAACAGACGAAGAGCCTTGATGTTCTGGTACACAAAGCATGCTGAAAGGCAGAGAGGAAAAGCCTGTAGAATGGTGGGTTGACCCTGTGTGGAAGATTTTTATAAGGCCATGGACAGGAAAGCACAGGATGAGGTTGCAGTCTGTACTGTTGGAGGAAATATCCATATTGATGAGATCAGAGACCCACTGAAGTGTGACAATATACCTGTCTGAAGCCAGGAGATTGGATTAAGGTTTCTGATCATATATCAGTACTATTACCCAGTTTAGGTCTATAAGCTACTTTTTTTAAAAGTAATTAGGGAGACTATAGAAAATTAACATAAATATATCAGCATGGTTAAAAATATGATTACGACATTCAGCCCAATTTGGAAATAAAAATAATAAACAAATATATGCCAAGGAGGTCATTGATATAAAGAAAGTCTCCATAGACAAATATTTGTGGTAATACCTTTTGTGATAGCAAAGAAATCAAATCAACAAGCATTTATTAAGTGCTTACTATGTTCCAGAAACTGTATTAAAGGGCTGGGGATATGAATACAGGCAAAAATAAAGGTAGTCTCTGCCCTCAAGGAGCTTATAGTCCAAAGAGGAAAGATAATACATAAAAAGGATCTGGAAAGAGTTGGGAAAAAAGCATGGTGGCTAAGTCCTGAGAATGAAGGAAGGCTGGTCTGAACCATTCCTCCAAACGGAGGTTCTGGGAGGAACTCAACAATGGGAAAAGGAGGAAGAAAGAAAGAGAAAAGAAAGTAAGTAGGAGGAAGAGAAACAAAGTAGATAGATGCCCATCATCTCGTGGTACATAAATGTAATGGAACATCAGTGTGCTATCAGAAATGGCAAATGTGAATACAGAAAAGCATGGAAAGACTTATGTGAACTAATGATACAGAACCAGGAAAGCATTAAAAAGAACAACCACAAAAAACTGTCAAAAATGAATGTGGCGAGGGGCAGCTAGATGGCACAGTGGATAGAGCACCAGCCCTGAAGTCAGGAGGACCTGAGTTCAAATCCGACCTCAGACCAAACACTTGACACTTACTAGCTGTGTGACCCTGGGCAAGTCACTTAACCCCAATTGCCTAAAAAAAAAAAAACAAAAAAAAGTAAACAAAAGTAAAAATGAATGTGGCAAATTCACAAAGACTGAGCATCGCTCTAAAGGAAAGATATAAGAAGACATCTCCCTTGACTTCTTTAAGTGGTAGAGGGTTCACAGATGTGGAACATTGCCTAAACTGTCAGTTTTATCAATGTTCTGATGAGTTTTGAGAATTATTTTTTCTCTTCTTTTTCTTTTTTCTTAAAAAAAACTTCTTTATATAGGAAGTTTCTCTGGGAGAGAAGAGAAGGAAGGAGAGGGAAAAAAAATTTGTTGTTCAGCTGTTTTCAGTCATGTCTGGCTCTTCATGACCCCATTTGGAGTTTTCTTGGCAAAGATACTGGAGTGGTTTGTCATTTCCTTCTCCAGCCCATTTTACAGATGAGGCAACTGAGGAAAACAGGGTTAAGTGACTTGCCCAGAGTCACACAGCAAATGAAGCTGGATTTGAACTCAGGTCTTCATGATGTGTCCAGGTGCTCTATCCACTGTACCACCTAGCAGCCCTAGAGGGCAAAATAGGCGATATAAAAATATATCAATAAAACTTTATTTTAAAAAATGGTAGCCAGGTTCCAGTGATGATTTCTGCAGATGGAAGGAGAGGTTTTAAGTCAAAGAATGAACACAATTGACTAATTCATCTGCTTATGCAGCATACTTTGTTCCTCTTGCAAAAATAGCCTTTGACTTCATTCTACTTTTTGTTTCCAAGCCATTTGTATGTGTTTCCAAAGTCTTCAGGAACCCCGTTATCAAGGAACAGCTTCTCATGGATGGTCCCTGCTGAACTCCTTGGCATCATTTTCTGGCCATTGACCAGCTATGGAAACAGGATTAGATCAAGACACTTCGAATTAGAAGTGACAATGAGGGATCATAGGATCATAGATTTGGAACCAGAAGAACCTCAGAGGTTATAGAGTCCAAATCCTTCATGTTACCTGAAGAAACTGAGGCTTGATGTTCCTAATTTAGCGTTTCAGTCAAAACTAAAATAATTGCGGCAATTAGGTGATGCAGTGGATAGAGCATAGGCCCTGGAGTCAGGAGGACCTGAGTGCAAATCCAATCGACATAACACTAGCTGTGCGATTCTGGGCGAGTCTGCTAACCTCATTGCCTAGCCAAAAAAAAAAAAAAACTCAAGAAACTAAAAAAATCTTCCATTTATCAGCCTTCAAGGATATCTATCATTTCCCTTACAAAGCTCAAATGAGGTAATGCGTGGAAAGGACTTTGCAAAGCTTAAAACCCTGTAAAATTGTCAGTTTTTTTTTCTACATTTGTTATCATTGATTACGTCTTAACAAGTATTTTATGATTGTCTTACTGCTTTTTTCTTCCTGAACATCTCTGACTTTTGTATTTTCTATCAAGCTTAATATAACTATAACTTCAAATTATTTCATTTTCAGAAACTTTCCACCGAACACCTTTCAAATTGTCAGCAATCTTGCAAATAGATTGAACGCTTGAAGTTGGTTAAAAAAAGCTATTTTTATTCTTTTAAGAATCGAGAAATAATTCCATTACATAGCAAGCTAAATGTTACAAAGTACTTCCCTTGTGACATTCTTGTGAGGGTGACAGCATAAGAACATATGTTATTATCCCTATTTTTATAGATGAGGAAATTGAAATTCAATGTAACTGTGAATTGTGAATCCCTGAAAGTAGGAGTTCAATGCATGTTTCTTGAGAATACACACAGGCTAGGAAAAAGATGGAAAGGAAGGAAGAGAGAAGGAAAGAAAGAGAGAAGGAAAGAAAGAAAGAAAGAAAGAAAGAAAGAAAGAAAGAAAGAAAGAAAGAAAGAAAAGAGAAAGAGAGAGAGAAAGAGAAAGAGAGGAAAAGAGGAAGAGAGAAAGGAAGAAAGAAAGAAAGAAAGAAAGAAAGAAAGAAAGAAAGAAAGAAAGAAAGAAAGAAAGAAAGAAAGAAAGAAAGAAAGAAAGAAAGAAAGAAAGAAAGAAAGAAGAGAAGGAAAGTGAGGGAGGGAAGAAAAGAGGAAAGAAAGGAAAAAAGAAAGAGGAGGGAGGGAGAGAGGATGGAAGGAAAGAAGGAAAGAATGGAAAGGGCGGGGGAGAGAGAGAGGAAGAAGAAAGGAAAAATTTGTACCTTGCTTCCAATAGCTTTGAAATTACTGTTAAATTTAGGATGGTTTAATCACCAAAAATGGTGACATGTTCTACATTGGATAGCAATGAATCCCTTACAGTTTCAATTCTGGGGAAGTTTAATCATCATTTAGATGAAAATTCTGGGTTTCCCAAAGGCTGAAAGGAATGCCTTCTTAGAGACTAGGGACTGATTTGCATGAGTAAAGACATGTTCAGAGCAGAACACAGGTGCTTTTGAAGAGCGTAGGTGGGAGTGTATGTGAAACCACCATACATACACACTCAAAAAAAAATAGATAAATGCAGTCAAAATCATGACACCTATTCAACATTAAACAAAGGACACAAGAGAACTTATTATGGGAAATAATTTTCTATAGATAAAAAAGAGGAGATCAGATTCCACTGAGGCTGCATTCCAAATAAATAAAAATAAGGTAAATACGAGGTGTACTATGTTGCAGGCACAGTATTATTGAAAATTGGTCTGTGGTGCAGAGGAAGGGGAGGGGCACAACTCCTGGTGCTTGCTGAGGCAAAGCTGAAAGGAATACAGTTGCAGTAGATCATTCCCTACCCAGTTTTTCAGTGAACCCTGATCCCCACTACTGATCAAAACCTTGTTTGAGAACTCATGAGAGCACGCATTTGCCAGTCCCTTAATTCAAATAAAATCATAGGCATGAAAAGGTCCTTAAAAGGTCATTTGGTGCATCCTCTCCTTCCAGCAAAACTGCCTCTAACAGTGGATATGAATCCACTTGTTTTTGAAAGTCATACAAGGAGAAGCTGACTTAGCTTAGAGCCATAGCTAGGAATTTTTGCACCTGGGGCAAGAACAGCAAACTGAACCCCGGGCAAATTTGATGAAGCTCTTCCACATGAAGGAGGGGAGCACCACATGTGGGGAGGAAGAGGAAGAGGCCCTGGGACCCTAGTATAAAACTGCTGCTGGGTAGGCTGCTAAATGATAATGAGCCCAGCTCGCCATCTAGTACCTTCCTATTTTAACTAATCATTCTTGCAAACTAGGTGATAAACTTCATTGTTTCTAAGTCTATTCCCACCTTGTATTCATTGGGAAAAGACTCTGTTCACCCTGCCTTAGTTATTACTTTGTTTCAGACTTCCCCTCAGACTTCTTCACTAACCCTTAAAATTCTCATTGACAAGAAATTCACTTTCACTTTTATTCTTTGCTAAAATCTGTCATGCCATCCTCTGGGGCCCTTTCCTTTCCTTTTGTGGACCCCTGGGTATGTGTAAAGAAAACCTGATTGCCCCTCTCTGCATTATCATATAGGTTCTTCTTGGAGAGACACATAAAGTAGTTGGAAGACTTGGTTTCATTTGTACCCAAAGCCACGTCTATAGAGATATAGTCTCATTGTCAATGGCCATGAGACATTGAATCTATCACCCAACATCATATACGCTGTCTTAGAACACTTACAAAGATGAAGGTAAGAAGAACCCCCAGACCAGACCCAGTACGTTCAGAAGGATTCTGTACTAGAGGCAAAGAAATCACTTTTTTCAAGATATCTCAAGGACTGACAGATACAAAATTGACTGGAGACAGAACATGGGCAAGTATTATCTCCTCCCTAAAAAGTCACTCTGTGATTCAGACAAACTGGCCTGTTCTCTGCTCCCAATACAAAACGCTATCTCCCATCTCCACGCCTTTGTACAGTTGGCTCACCACCACCTGTAGAAACTGCTGACCAATTGCCCCCAACTGATTGATGGGTCCCAGAGCCCTGGAAGAGGAAGCTGTCCTTCCTCCTCCCAAAACACTGGTCCTGCTTCCATCCCATTCCCTGCAGCCTCCTTAGAAACGTGACCTGGCAAAGTGCTTCTGAGAGACAACTACTGAAGATAAAGTACGTGAACTACCTGTCTCACAAGGTCATATGAAGAAAACACTTTGTAGAATTCTGAATGCCACGTTAACATGAATTATTACTATTATTAGACAGCAATAACTAAATGGATTTGGCCTTGGGAGTTATGAAACTGAGGCTTTTTGTGAAGTATGTTTAAAAGAATCCGTCGCTAAAAATTTTTGTTTTACTTTAGTTTTGGAGGGTGGGAGGTTTTTTTGGGTGAGAACCAACAGTAGTAGAATGGAGCAAGGATGATTATATTTAGATTAATTGTATAATAATAGCTAGCATTTATATAGCACTTTACAGATTATCCCATTTGACCAATATGGGAATTTATTTTTCTTAACTATTCATGTTTATTACAAGGCTTTTCTTTCTTTTCAAAATAAGTTCTATTGATGACTTTTGTCTTTACACCATAGTCATTACCAGGAAAAAATTATTAATAATTACAAGGGACTGGTCTACATGAGAAGATGACATTGAACAGTCTCCTAAAAGAGAAGTTTGAGAAACCACGACCTAGCTTCAAATCTAGGGGGTAAGAATGGCCTATGCTGGGATTGCAGATAATTCTTTAAAGCCCCTAGGCCAAGAGCCCACTGCCATAACAATCAACAACAAACATAAACAAAAGAATCCCCTCATAAATAATCCATAATAAAATAACAAAAAAAAAAGGCAAAGGTAGAAGAAAGGACATTGCCAATGCTTCCTTAGGCCTAGTACCTGAGCCTCTTTCGGCCTGCTGACTGAGTCAGCTTGAGCTGTCCAGGCTTATTTTCATGGCTCACATTGAGGCAAATAATTCAGCACTTTCAAATCTGCTCTTTTCGTATGCACTTCAGCTTCATCAGCCATGGACAGAGGGATAGAAGAGAGGAGAGGGAACCAACTGCCTGAGAAGCATTTGATGAGGTGTGTAGATGAGCTCTAAGCCAGAGTTTAAGGACCACCCAAATCCCATCGACAGAAATCCATTTCGAGCTCCTAGTCTGCCTCCTGGCCATTGGTAACATTTTACCAGGGCCTGATACAATGAATTACCTTTTCCCCTAAAGCAAGAGTTCTTAACCTAAAATCTAGAAACTTTTTTTAACATTTGTTTTATTTCAACATAATTGGTTTCCTTTGCAATCCTATAGAATTTTATGTATTTAAAAACACTATTCTGAGACGGAATCCATAGTTTGATCAGATTGCCAAAGAGAACCATGGCACAAAAAAGGTTAAGAACCTGTCCCCTAAAGAGAAGAGCTACAAGTATGAAGGATCACCCACACACACACAGAGCCCAGCCCTTGGAACAACTCTGATTTTTGTTTGTTTTCTTTTCAAAAGCCGTGACTTTGAATTGATGTCCCTGGGATTCATTTGGAGAAGGAGTCTACCCCTGGCACTATCAGCTTTCTATACTACAAGGAAGGAAAGAGGGGGAGCCAAGGGCTACTCAGACGCAGGTATGTAAATGCCAGGCTGAATGGGCGTGCATCGCAATATTGTACAATACTGAACGAAGAGGAAACACTTCTGCTCTCACCTCTACTATCATCATGGCCACCAGCAGGACCAGATGAGAAGGAAGCAGTCTGGGAAGTACCCTCTAGATATTCTGCCCTGGGACAAAGCATCCTGGCCACACCTAGTTACAAGTATACTAGCCCATCAATATACTAAGTGCTCAATGGAGGATGTACCTAAACGAAGGGAAACCAGGTTATTGAATAATTGGAATGGAATGCAAGTCAAACTCTCTTTCGATATATTCCCCTCCCGTCACAGGCTCCTTAATGAGTCGTTCATTTCACCTGGAATGAATTACAAGCCAATGTACATATTAGCATATCACATAACATTCTTTAAGGATTTATGGCAGGAGGAGACAACCAGGTTGCCTAGGAGCAGCTCCAGATAGGCATGACTCATGAAATTCTGAATTCACACCCCTGGATCGCCTGGATTGGCAGGGGTCCAGATCAGGTCCCTGGGGGAAGGGAGCATCAGAGTTACTTTTAAGTGACTCCTCCCCCTTTGGCTGTCATTCCCCAGAGGAATGTGGATGGGGGTTATCCTGGATGCTGCAGGTTTATTTTCACAAGGCCTAGTAGCAGGAAAGAGGAATTTTCCTCCATTTTCATCTCTCGAAGTTCTTCGAGAAAACAAAGGCAAGCTGAAGCCGAACGTCCTTCACACACCACGTCGAAGAAGGTTCTCTGATTAGACTCCTTCCTAGCTCGTATCCAATAGTAAGACTTCAAGGACATCCTGCCGATCTGGTTTGTCCAGAATATCAGTGGAGTTGGCTTTCCAGCCCCACAGAGGGTATTTTGTATTTGCTAGTCCACAAGGAATTAATTTCAGCAGCCACAGGGAATAATGAGTTGCTACCTTCAAAAGAGGCTATCCACAAGAAGTATGCCCTCTAATTAGTCAGCTGGGAAATTCATTCTTAATGTAAGGCTTGTCATTAACCATTTCCTTCAAACACCTATTGAAGCCTGTATGTATCTGCAGCATAGCGTTTGAAATATCACAACAGACCCCTGGAAATCAGTCAGTTCTCATGTTTGCTGTCCCCTGTAAGGTGGGTATTCATTCTGTCATCTTCGTCTTCCTTATCCTTTTCATTGCCATACAATGTGCCATTTTACATAAAGGCAGAAAAAAAAGAGAGAACACCTGGTGTAAATCTTTGAGGTGTTTTTTTTTTAAACACAGCAAACTAGGAACCCCTAACAGTAAGAAGCTGCTGTGCCTCATATACAAGTACAAGCTAGATTAAGTGTCCAGTGGAAATAGTACACTGGGGGCATGAATTTATTTTCAAGATTTGTGAGCTGAATAAGAGCTACATTTCCAGTGAATATTAAATGAAATCATCTTGTTCCTAGAAGACAGATAGACTGTGTTTTCCTTCTGAGACTTTCGAGGAATCTCACATCTCAGAAACTTGTTCTTTGCTCCAAATGAAGTAGGTGCCAGAGATTTGGAATTAATCCTTCTAAGTGAGGAGAGACAGAGACAGAGAAAGACAGGAAGACAGAAACAGAAAGAGACAGAGATGGGAGGAGAGGACCTTTCAATTGGTCTATATTTCTCTTTAAATTTTGCCAAGTTTTTGACTAAAATGCATGGGGGAAGGGGGCGATTGGACCTCTTTCAACTATTTCAACTTGCTTTATCCTCACCATCTAGAGAACTCATAATTTTCATTCCCAGGCCCAAAATTAGTACTTTGGAGGTAGGAAAAACTTGGGCAAAATTGTAAAGCCAGGGAAATGTGTCTTTGGCGCCTCCAGCTCCCCATCTCTCCCTCCACCCCTACCTCATCTTTTGCTTTCAGTTGACAAATACTTTACCATATCAAAATTTTCGCTGAGGAAGGACTCTGACCATAGTCATTCACACCTAAGTACCATGAGGATAGTGTCGTTTCAATCTTGGAGGCAAGAAAAATCTGGATTTGAATTCTGCCCTGACACTACTATCTGTGTAACATTGGGCGAGTCCCTAAAACCTTTCTCTGACTCAGTTTCCTCATCTGTAAAATGAAGACAACTATTCATCTAACACTTCTTTCCAAGTGTTATTGTAAGGCTCAAATGAGGTCAGGTCAAAAGACGGTCTGCAAACTTTGAAGTGCTATTTGGTGATTATTATTACCTCTATGCAGATGACTTCCAAGTCTATATACATATAGCCCCAATTTTTCCCTTAAGTTCTGCTCCCACATTTCCAAATGCCTGACTGATGTCTCCTCCTGGATATCCTACTGACACTTCAACCTCAGCATTTCCAAAACTGAACTCATCTACCGCCAAGAACATCTCATCTTCAGTTGAAATCTCTATGCCCCCCACCTTTTCCCATTGGTGAGTTCTTCCTGAGGTCTCCACTTTTTTGGAGGGGCCCAGGCTGGCCAGCCCAGCCCTGTTTCCCTCCTGGCCTTTTCCTGATTATCATACTTCAAACAACACCCCCAAGCTGATATGCCTACTACCCTCCTCCACCACTTTTCAGCTTTCTTTTGTAGGCTGTCTTCCCCTACTGGAATGTCAGCTCCTGGAGGGCAGGCTCTGACTTTCTTCTTGTTTATATTTTTATCTCCAGAGCTTAGCACAGTGCCTGGCACATACTATCAATTCACAAATCCTTCCTTCCTTCTTCCTCCTTTCCTTCCTTTTTTTCCTATATTCTTTCCTTCTTCTTTTCTTCCTTTGCTCTTTTGTTCTTGTCTTTCTTACCTCCTTTCACCTTTTCTTCCTTCCTTTTTTCCTTCCTTTCTTCTTTTCTTCCTTCTTTCCGTCTTCTTAGGTACTCAGACTCAAAAGCTCAGTCCTCTCTCATGTGTCCTTCTCCATTACCATTCACACCCAGTCAGTTTCTACGACCTGCCTAGGTTCTTCTGGAATCTCTTTTATCCATCCCTTGCTCAGCTCCCACTGCTACAGTCTTGGTTCAGACTCTTCACAACAGATACGATAGCCTTCCAACTGTTCTTCCTGTCTCACCAGGCCATTCTTCCTACAGGTACCAACTCAACCTTCTTAATACACAGACCTGGCCATGTCATCCCTTGCTTAAAACCCTACAGTGGTTCCCTATTACCTTTAGAACAGGGGCTCTCCACCTATGGTCTGCAGACCCCCTGGGATTAGATTATTTTTTACCTGGAATGGGAGGGGGAATTGGACCTTTATTTCAATATAATTGGTTTCCTTTGTAATCCTATGTATTTTATTTTATGCACTGCTGAGAAGACTTCTGAAAAAGATTATTCTGAGAATAGACTTCACCAGGCTTCTTAGGGGGCCTATAACCCCTCCCCCCAAAAAGTTTGAGAATCTCCTTTACAAAAAATGCAAGCATTTTATATAGCATTTAAGGTCCCCTAAAAATCTAATGTCAACCTGCCTTTCTAGCTTTATTTCATGGTATACTCCGTTGTTGTTCAGTCATTCAGTTGTGTCCAACTCTTCATGACCACATGGACCATACTGAGCCACCTAGCTGCCTCCTTCATACACTCAAATTTTAGCCGGATTGGACAATGTTGTCTTTCTTTGTATCTCCAGTGCTTAGCACAGTGCCTGGCACAAAGCAAACCCTTAACAAATCCTTGTTTGACTATTATTAGTAGCTGGTTCCTAGTCTCATTCTGCATTCATCTGTCTCCGTTCTTTGGCTCAGGCTTTTCTTAGAATCTTCAATTTAGAGCTGAAGGGAACCTTAGGGGTCATATAGTCTAACCCCCCTCATTTGACAGATCAGGAAACCGAGACCTTTAGTAAATGAGATGAACTGCATTGCCCAACTAGTTAGGCAGCTGGGTGGTGCGGTGGATAGAGCACCAGGCCTAGAGTCAGGAAGACCTAAGTTCAAATCTGGCTTCGGACATTTACTAGCTGTGTGACCCTGGGCAAGTCACTTCACCCTGTTTGCCTCAGTTTCCTCATCTGTAAAATGAGCTGGAGAAGGAAATGGCAAACCATTCCAGTATCTTCACCAAGAAAATCCCAAATGGGGTCATGAAGGGTTGGACACGACTGAAAAACAAGAAAAGTTGCCTGATGTCAAGTAGGCAGTAGATATGCAGTAGACCTGGGATTTGAACCCCAGTCTACTGGCTCCAAATCCATTTTGTTCTCCACTGTGCCACACTGCCCTGAGATATCCTCCTTCCACAGCTCAGCCTGTTAAAAATCCTCCTCTTCCTTCAAGGTCCAATTCAGGTGCCAACCTCTCCATGACCCCTTGCCTCATTCTGTCCCCCCTCCCCTCTCTCACTTCCAAAGTGTTTTCTCTGCCTCACTTTTTATAGCACTGCTGTTTTTGCTTTTATAGAATTCCACCTTGGATCATACTTTCTTGTGTGTATGTTGTAGCCTCCCTAGTACATAGAGTGTAAGCCCTTGAGGGCAGGGCCTGGCTTATTTTTCTTCTTCATATCTCCAGCAGCTAGCCCAGGTCTCCATTTAACTACTCTATTTTTATCTGCTCTGGGGTTGCCACAGGTGGCCAGTATACCTAGCAAAACATCTACCTCCTGAAGTGGCCCACTCCCTTTGAAGCGGCCCTGGATTGTCACACTTCAAAGAAATCTGAGCTTTATTTGTCACCTTGGAAGTCAGCTGTAAAGGCAGAAGCTATCACTGAGAGGACAGAGAGTTAATATGTCACCAAGAAATGAAGTCCATCCACCTCCATGGAACTTTTGGAAAGCTAACCAAGGCGTGGGTACATTTTTCTACCTTGGTACAGTGCAGTCACATGCTTTGTCCTCCCCGACCCCCGACCCCCAACTCAGCAAAACATTATCAAAGCACAGCTAGACAATAAAACAAATGCATAGCTTCCACAGCACTCCAAGGATAAAAGAAGACAATGAGCTGGGGTGTGTGTGTGTGTGTGTGTGTGTGTGTGTGTGTATGAATTTTCTGAACAAAAAAATTTGAGTAGCAAGCTAAATATTTAAATTTAAAATAAGTAGGGCAGTGGATAGAGAGCTGGCCTTGGAGTCAAAAGGACCTGAGTTCAAATCCGGTCTCAGACATTTGATACTAACTAGTTGTGTGACCCTGGGCAAGTCACTTAACCCCAATTGCCTTGCAAATAAATAAATATAAATTTTAAATAAGTATAATTTAATGTGAGGAGGCAGAATGATATAGGAGGGAATTTTGAGTCTGAAGACCTGGGTTCAAACAATGGTTCCAAAATTTACTACTTGTATAACCTCGGGCAGGTCATGACCTCCTCAGATCTTTGTTTCTTCTTCTATAAAAGGAGAAGGTCATACTAGATAAACCCTTAGGTCCCTTTCATCTCTAAGTCGTTTGATCCTATAATTCTCCATTGTTGGATCATAGATTTAAATGTAGTAAGGCACCTTGGAATTTATTTAGTCCAACCTTTTCATTTTTACAAATGAGGAAACTGAGACCCTGGGACATTGGATGACTTTTCCACAAATCACACAATCACACACAAAGGCTTACACAAAATAATTGTCAGAGCAGAGAATTTCATGTAGGTCTTTTGATTCAAGATTCAGCACCATACTGCCTCCCATATCATTACAGCCCAAACTGATGATCATAATTAACCATGTTCTCAACTAATGTGTCCTTTTCCATTCAGGATCTCTAAGTACTTTATACAAATTAATTATCTCTCATCACACCCTCTACTTGGTATGCACTCAATTATTATTTGTCCTTTTTCTCCTTTGGGTAAACAGCTATCTGAGTCTGAGTTAGGAAGAAGAATGTAGGTAAGATGTATTTACAAATTGCAACATAAATGATGTAGATTAGATATATAGAAAGACTTCCTGATGGTCAAAGTTGTTAGATGTTGAACTGGGGTGCTGTGGAAGCCTCCTTCTCCATCAGCCTTTAAAAATAGAATAGATCAATACCTTTTGGAGGATGGGAGTTAGAAGATGGGGGGAGATGAGTGTGATAGATATTAAATGAGGATTGAGCACATTTTTGCCTAGAAGAACTATGAACTAGACCATATGATGACTTTAGATTCCTTCCTTCCACACCCTGCTTTTAGGAGTTTCCTGGCTCTGTCTCTTCCACCCATTTGTGCTCTCATAAATCAAGAACAAAATGGCCTTGTAGTCAAGAGGACCTGAGTTCAAATCCGGCCTCAGACACTTGACATTTACTAGCTGCATGACTCTAGGTGAGTCACTTAATTCCAATTGCCTCACCAAAAAGAAAAAGGGGGGAAAAAAAGAAAAAGCACAAAATGGTCTTTGAACCCAGCAGGGCTCTTTGTGAATTCACTAAGCCACTTCAGGTCAGGAAACTCTCTTCAGCTGACATACCTCTTTTCATCTTTTCTCTCACCCTCTTTTCCTGGTTCCTTAAGACATCAAAATGCCACAGGTTATGCATTTCTTAGATTTTATGGCTAAAAAAAATATAAAGGTAAATTTAACCTAGTGATTCCACTGAGAAGGTCAAGGAGAAAGAGAAAGGCATATGAGCAAAAATATTTACAGGTACACTTTTTGTGTTAGCAGAGAAATGGAATCAAAGTGGGCATCTATCAATTGGGGAATGGCTGAAACAATTGTGGTGTACAAATGTGATGGAATAGTATTCTGTCATAAGAAGCAATACATATAAACTCAAAGAAACATAGGAAGAATTGTGTGAACTGATTCAGAGTGAAGTAAACAGAGCCAAAACAATTTTCACAATGAATGTAAATACAAATAAAAATGTAAATGTAAATACAAACAATGTAAAAGAAAATAAGATTGTAAGACTCAAATCTATCAAGTCACCTCCTAGATTGGACATGCTCATCTCAGGATTACTCTTCGGTCACTTACCATTAGGCAAACAAACACAACACTGAAGAGGCAGCCAGAGGTTCAAGCTGTCTTAGTTGCATTCTCCTGTTGTCTCACATGGGAGTGGGTCACCCTATATGTGGTCAGAGTGGAAGAAGCCCCCACTGCCATTCCTCAAAAAGAGGCTTCAAGTATTCTTACACAATCTACAGCCCTCAAGGAGCTTACAATCAAATGTATTATAATAGATAATAAACAAATGGATGTAAATAAGACCCTTCACTAATTAATAAGAAATTCCAGTTCCTCCTGGGTCAATGCATTCCTTTTTTTTTTTTACAGCTCTAATTGTTAGTAAGCGTCTCATTATATCAAACTGGAATATCCCTCTCTGTAGCTTCTAACTGCTGTTCCTAGCTCTACCATGGTGGAAAAGGAAATAAGGCTAGTCTAATACAACCTATTCTAGATAAATCTCTGCTGGTTCTTAGTGATCAGTGATGATATTTAAGTTTTCCCTTCCATTCCTGGGACACCAAGCTTATAAGTATTGCAACAGTAGTAGCCCTGTGGTGGACATTGGCATTCTCTTCCCTCTATGCTTCTCCCTCCAACCCACCATGCCTGGAAAGACAAAACTTGGGACTCCATGTGGTTGTACCCTGTACAGTGGTGAGTGCAGCTGCAAATTCTCTAAGGCTCATAGCATTCCTGGGACAAGAGCCCAAACATTGACATGCAGTGCCTTTTCTGAATTCTTCTGATGAGCAAGTCATTACACCCTACATATTGTCTAATTCATTTTACCAAGAAGGCAGGGAGGGTCTGTATTTCAAAGAGATTAAAAAAAAAACTGTATGTATAAAAATATTTATAGCAGCTCTTTTTGTGATGCAAAGAATTGGAAATTAAGGGGATGCTCATTAATTGGAGAATGGCTGAGCAAGTTGTGATGTATGATTGTGATGGAATACTATGGGCTGTAAGAAATGATGAGCAGAATGCTTTCAGAACTGATGCAAATTGAAAGGAGCAGAACCAGAACACTGTGCACAGCAATATTAACTGTGAATGACTTAGCTATTCTTAGCAATACAAAGATCCAAGACAAAACCTATGATGAAAAATGCCACCCACCCTCAGAGAAAGAACTGATAGAATCTGAATGTAGAGCAAATCATATTTTTTAACTTTATTTTTCTTGGGGGTTTTTCTCTGCTTTCTTTCACAACATGACTGCATGACTGCACATGTATAACCTTTATCAAATTGCTTGCCTTCTCAATGAGGAGGGAGAGATTCGGAACTAAAATTGGATTTTTTTAAAAAGAGGAGGAGGAGGAGGTTAAAAATTGTTTTTACATGTAATTTAAAAAAGTAAAATATTAAAATTTTGAGAAGAAAATAAAAAAGGCAGGAGGAGGCCATCCTAGGCCAGACTATATGGGAGGCAGATGACTCTGGAAAATAGCAATTGCATTTGTCATTAATGTATATTCTTGGTTTTTTAATTCTCCACTTCTATTTTAAGTAAATTATCCCTTTTCACCACTGCAATGTTACATCATGTGATTAATTAGTGGCCAGTTGTAGGAAAGAAATTCAGAAAGATTAGAAGCTCAGAGAATTCATTTTGGTGTATATGTATGTCATTCTGGTTTAGGTGACTGAAAGTGGCAAAAGTAACCTGGATGTATACTCACAAATCATCCCTTTAATAACATATTCTGTAATTTAGCAAGAAATTAAAATCATGCTTACTAGTATAAAGTTTGAAGATGTCCAAAGCTATAGATTATCATTGCTACAGGTTGTATTTTCAATCTTAATTAAAACTGTTACCCTTTCCTTTATCTTTCAACTTTGGCCAAATACTTTTACAACCTTAACCTCATTTGATCCTCATAACCATTGTGGGAGGTATTGAAGACAGGTATCATTATCTCCATTTCACAGATAATTATAATGATAATTTATATAGCCCTGTAAAGTGTTTAAAGCATTTTTTAATCACCCTGTAAAACAGAAGGCAAGATTTTGTTGTTGTTCAGTCATTTCTGACTCTTTGTGACCCCATTTGGGGTTTTCCTGGCAAAGATCCTGGAGTGGTTTACCATTTCCTTCTCCAGCTCATTTTACAGACTTGAGGAACTGAGGTAAACAGGGTTAAGTGACTTGCCCAGGGTCACACAGCTACTAAAGCATCTGAGGCCAGATCTGAACTCAGAAAGATCCGGACTCCAGGTCCAGCCCTCTATCCACTGTGCCACCCAGCTTCCCAAGGTAAAATATGAATATCCATACTTTATAAAGGTGGGAACAAGGTAAAGATGTTAAGTATCTTACCTTGGATCACACAGCCTGAAATTCTTGTGATTTCACTTAAGTTGGCTTTAATTGTCTTATCTCCTGAGTTGATAATCCTAGGGAAGCAAAATTGGGTGAAAAGTAAATAAAGGAGCTCCATTGCCTCTAGGACCACCAAATTTTGGCCTAGGATTTCAGTTGTCTCCTCCTTTTATTAGTATAACATCCCATGATATATTTCTAACAAGATGAATATTCTAATTTTCTTTTTTTTCTCTTTTTTTTTTGAATATCCTAATTTTCTTTTCAGTACACTTAGCTGTCACATCCTTACTCAAAGCACTGTTCAACCACTCTCTAAACCTAAACAATTAGGGTTGATTCTCATGGAAGTAGTTAAATAAATAAAATTTGTTTTCAACACTGTCTTCACCATGTTCTCTTAACTGACCCCTTTCCCTTCCTCCTCCCCTACAGTTTCACTTACATTCTAACTAAGACACAAGTTAGGGGTTCCCAACCCGGTGTGCCAAGGGATGTGAGAAGTTTGTCCAAGAAGCATGGGAATATTTGCTAAGTAACTATATTATCCCACTGAAAGTAATAATGTTAGTATAATAGTCCAGATGTAATAATGTTCATCCAAAAAGTCCAAAAGTAATAATGTTAGCAAAAAATAAACATTGTGGGCTGGCAAGAGAATGTTTAAATATGTTTGCTGTACCTGTGAAGAAATCTTTTCCAGTCTCATGAAACATGCTCCCATCATTTTAATTCCTTGTATAACAACTTATCTCTGTGAATCAGGATTCTCAGTCCTAATTTTCAGTCAAATCCAAATTGAGGAACAAAATAGAGGCTGAACATGATATGTGGGTGTCTTTCAAAAACTGAACAATAATAGGAAATGGAGTAAGAATTTATATGGTCCCTATTATGCACTATGCTAAGTGCTTTACAATTATAATTGCATTTGATCCTCATAACAGGTAGGTGCTATTATTATCCCCATTTTACAGGATTAGGTAACTGAAAAACACAAGAGTTAAGTGATTTGCCCAGAGTCACACAGCTATAAGTGCCTGAGGTCACATTCAAACGCAGGTCCTCCTGACTTGGAGCCCAGCAGTACTCTCTCACCTCAGCCACCAAGTAGCCAATAAAACTGTTAGTTAATAAGAAGCAAAATCAAAGATCTCACTAATTTATTTGACTATGTTCTGTTCAACATTTAACAACTTTTCGTGTTGCTGCTGCTCAGTTATGTCCAACTCTCCCTGACCCCATTTGGGGTTTTCTTAGCAAAGATACTGGAGTGGTTTGCCATTTCCTTCTCCAGCTCATTTTACAGATGAGGAAACTGAGGCAAACAGGGTTAAGTGACTTGCCCAGGGTCACACAGCTAGTAAGGATTTAGTAGTTGGATTTGAACTCAAGTCCTCCTGACTCCAGGCCCAGCAGCACTCTATCCCCTCAGCCACCAGCTAGCCAATAAGACTGTTAATTAATAAGAAGCAAAATTGAGGATCTCACTATTTTTTTACTATGTTTGATAAACATTTAACAACTTTATGATACTAAAAAAGTTATTTATCAAATAAAGTTTTGCTTATGAAAAATTAATTTTTCTTTTTAATGGTAGAGAAAGCGGGAGGGAGAAAAGATGTATTTTTATTAATTAAAAATAAAACAACTTTTTTAGGTAATCTAATTTATTTCTTATATGCATATGCGTGGAAAACTCTAGGATTTATTTCCTTTCGTATTGAATAGGGAATACTAGACGTTTACTGAAAGCCGGAGGGTATAGGGACCAGTAAAGGTTGGGAACTCTTGGTATAAATTACTCCATCCGCAAACCAGGTGTTTATAGGGAGATGCCCCTCTTCTGCCCAGGTGTCCAATCCCTTCCTCTTGTCCCGTGATTGCCACTGGGCTACAGGACCCTTCCTGAGTTCTGCCCTCCCCACAGAGAGCTCTTTCCCCTAGAATAACCATCTCTTTCTCCTCCTACCATCATTTTCCAGTGCAAGTTTTGAACCATAAAACCACAGAATTTCAGACATGGAAGAAATCCTAAAGATCATGGTCAGAATGACAAGACCAGGGGCCGGAAGAGACCTTAGAAAGTGTGTGGCCTAGGGATCTGTAAACTTGTTCTGTTGTTATTGTTACTGATAATTTCAATATAACTGGCTTCCTTTGCAATTCAATGTATTTTATTTTATTCATCTAAAAACATTATCATTAGATGGGGTCCCTTGACTACAAGGCCTAGGTCTTTATCCCACTGCTAAACAGATCCATAACACAAGAAAGAATAAGAAAACCCTTCCCTTTAGGGCAGCACCCAGTGAATAGAGTGCCAGGCCTGGAGTCAGGAAGACCTGAATTCAAATCCAACTGCATACCCTTACTAGCTGTGTGACCTTGGGCAAGTCACTTAACTCTGTTTGTCTCAATTTCTTCATCTGTAAAATGAACTGGAGAAAGAAATGGCAAATCACTTCAATATCTTTGCCAAAAAATCCCCAAATGGGGTCATGAAGAGTCAGAGACAATTGAACAACAATAACAACAAATTCCTTTAGTAGGTGAAGAAAGTGAAGCCCCCAGAGGTTAAGTTATGTATCCAAGGTCACAGAGGTAGTAAGTAGCAAGCCTGAGCGTCAATACCAGCTGTTCAGACACAACTTATATGTGCATCTAGGTGAGTACTGGATAGAGTACAAGGCCTGTGGTCAGAAAGAATGGAGTTCAAATTCAAACACTTACTAGCTACTTGACCCTGGGTGGGTCACTTCACTTCAGTACTTTCATCTGTAAAAGGGGGATAATAGCATGTACCTTGCAGAGTTGTTGTAAGGATCAACTGAGATAATAATTGTAAAGCTCTTATTATGGTGCCTGGAACATAGTAGGTGCTATATAAATGTTAGATGTTATTATTACCTTTCTTTGTTTACAAATCTTCCACTCCACACTCTCATATAATCAATCATATTAATAATAATTAATAATCAATATCAAACAAGCCTAATAATCAAACAAGCCAAGCTACAGTATTCCATGTGTCATCTAACTGGGTAGCCCATTTGCATTTTAGTAAGACCCTCCTAGAACAATGTTCCAACCCCAAACAGTAACTCAAAAACTAGAAATTTCTCACGTTAGGGTAAGAGAGTACAGTAGTAGAGATGTTTAGAAGCAAAGTCCCTCCTTCTGAGCCCCTCCTAATCAAGCTATACGGATAGCCAAGTGTCCATGTATGGTCAGTACCACCTTGATCGCAGCATCTGTTTGCCATACTATGAAGCAACATGAGAGAAAAATGCTGGAGTAATAATAATAGCTAGTATTTACATTGTACTTTAAGATTTGCAAAGGATTTTACATATGTTATCTAACTAGATATTCAGAACAAACCTTCCAGATGGATGCTTTTATTAGGCCCATTTTATAGATAAGGAAATGGAAGCTGACCAAAGGTCAGGGTCACACAGGTGGTAAGTGTCTGCCACAGGATTTGAATTAGCTCTCCCTAACTTCAAGTCCTGAACTCTATCCCTTAATCCAACCAGCAGAGGTAAGAGAAAAAGTGAAATACCCCTATAACTTTTTCCACACGAGTAATTTAATAGTAATTTGATTCAGATCTTAATTCTAAAACGTGCATAATATTAAACTCTTATGATTCAGATATACTATAGAACTGTGACATTTACAATTATAGTTTCAATTTGCATTTCATTATTAATAGCCCAAGCATTAGTGTGGGCAGAGCTTGGCAGTATAGTCTTTCCTTAGACGTATTTTACCACATCTTTAAAAGGAGAAAGATGATCTGGGGATCCTGGTTAGAAAGCAAAACTCAGCTTTCCATTCTATCAATCACTGTTGTTGTTCAGTCATTTTTCATTTGTGTCTGACTCTTTATGACCCCATTCGGGGTTTTCTTGGCAAAGATACTAGAGTGATTTGCCATTTCCTTCTCCAGCTCATTTTACAGATGAGGAAACTGAGGCAAACAGGGTTAAGGGACTTGCCCAGGGCCACCCAGCTAGTGTCTGAGGCCAGATTTGAACTTGAAGATGAGTCTTCCCTACTTCAGGCCCCAAACTCTATCCACTGTGCCACCTAGCTTCACTAAGACTACATATTCTAATGTGTGTGTTTTTTTAGCTTCCTATTTATCCTATACCTACCTTTTTTTGTACATAGTTGCTTACATATTATCCCTCCCATTAGATTATGAGCTCCCTGAGGGCAGGGACTTCTATGGGCTTTTTTTTTTAATAGCCAGTACTTAGCACAATGCCTGATATACAGTAGGCGCTTAATAAATGTTTATCAATTGACTGTTTTGAGTCTTCTGTAATATATGAGGGAGAAAATGATATGTGAAAAATAAGGCTCTCTATCTTAAAATTTAGGAATGAAAAAAATTAACCAGATTGATTTGTTTTTAAATCCCTGGGGGAAAGATGGTTAGAATTACTATTCAAAATGTAGTTTAGTGCCAAAACAGAGAGGCGGTAGCAGAGTATGGTGGAAAACCCACTGGACTGAGAGGCAGGATATTAGGGTATCCTAGGGTCCTGGCTCTTCCAAAGGCTAGCTGTGTGACCTTGGACAAGTGGTTTTCCCTCTCTGGATTTCTCATCAGTAAAATGAATGGAGCTCAGTGAAAATTTCTTCCAATTCTGACATTTAGAATTCTTTCTCCAAGGCACAGAAAAGCCAATTAATTTGTACTAGTTCACCAAGTAGGTCAGTATTATTCCTATGTTTGCATGAAGAGAAGAAACACTTGGAAAAACGCTGGAATAGATTCCACCCGTGTTGAAATTGATATTAGCAGAGCAAAAGATGTCGGCAAATAACAGCTGATATTTACATAGTGCTTTGAGGTTTGTGAAGGATCTTAAATATTTCACCTCTGAGCTTCACAAAACCTGTGAGGTAAGTACTATAGGATCTTTTGGAAGGTCTGGATCTTACGATTTCTTGTTATTGTTGTTTGTCTTTTGTTTTTAAAGACAACCAGTAACATCATGAGGGTGATGTCTTGACTTGGGTGTGAACTGCATTTAAGTGAGGTAGAGCCATGCAAAGTCATCAGCCTCACTCTCTCCTCCAGTCATCAAAGTCCAGGGGCAGGACAAAAGACAAGCCAATGGGTGATGACCTGAGTTCAAATCTGGCCTCAGGTACTTACAAGCTATGTGACCCTGGGCAAGTCACTTAACCCTGTTTGCCTCAGTTTCCTCATAGGGAATACCCAATGAGGAAACTTCCTTAACCATTGCAGATCCACCACTGCTATGCAACACAGAAAGATTCTTAGAAGCTGCAAGGCACAGTGAGAGATTAAAGGAACACACTCAGAGTCAAAGTGCCAAATGTGTCAGACAACCCAGGTCTTCTTGACACTGAGGCTGGCTCTTTCTATAATCATCATCATCATCATCATCATCATCATTTTTGAATTCTTAATTAGTTTTAAACATATTATTGATTTGGGGATTTAAAAAAAAATCTTATGTTTTTATACTATGTCCAAAAAAGAATTTATTATTCTTTCCCCCCACCCAAAAGAAAAAGCCTCCCCTCTTTCTAAATTCCCTGTTACTGTCAAGGTAACCACCATCCTCCTAGTCACTCAGGCTGTCAACTTAGATGTCATCTGGACTTCTCACTATCTCTCACCCCTCTCCCCCATACTCAAGGTTTGTTGATCTTAACTTCCTATTATCTCCCATATGCCCCTTCTCTCCTCTGACTCTGCCATAACACTAGTACAAGCCCTCATCAACTCATGCTTGGACTTTTGCTATAGCTGCTGCTGAGTTACCTACCTGAAGTCTCTCCTCACTCCAATCCATCCTTCCTCCATTCATCTGTGGAACTGATCTTTCTAGAGAAGGATTGGCCAGGTGTGACGCCCCACCTTCCACCATTCAATAAGCAACAGTGGCTCCCTATTGCCTCTAGAATTTAAAGCCCTGGTACAAGTTCATAATCCAGTCCCTCACTAATTTTCAGTCTTCTACATTCATCCCCTCCATGTACTCTGATCCAATACCACTGGCCTTCTTCATGCAGGACACTCCATCTACCTACTCAGAGCATTTTCACTGGCTGGCTACCATTCCTGGAATTGACTCCCTTCTCATCTTGATTTTCTGGTTTCCCTAGCTTCTTTCAGGTCTCAGCTAAAAATCCCCCCATCTGCAAGAAGGTTTTCCCAATGCCTTTTAATGCTAATGCTTCCCTCTAAGATTATCTCACATTTATCCTATATATATATATATCTTGTTTTTACAAAGCTATTTGCATATTGTCTCCCCCATTAAGTTGTAATCTCCAACTGCTTTTTTTGCCTACCTTCCTATCACAAGTACTTAATACAGTTCTTGGTATATAGTAGGTACTTAATAAATGCTTATTGATTTTATATACTCTCCTTCACATTCAACCCTTCCGTGTAACAAAGAAAAATAGTAAAACAAAACTAACCAACAAAGAACACTATTCCTTCATCAGATTGTGAAACCCTTGAGAGCAGGAACTGTCTTACATCTTTCTTTATATTCCCAAAGATTAGCACAGTGCCAGGCCCAGGCCTTGATTCCAAGACCAATGCTCTATCCACTTCTCTACCTAGCTGCCCCATTTTTGTACTATAGGTAAACTACATATGATCAACTTTGCACACTGAATATCTTTCTTAGAACGGATCATAT
This sequence comes from Phascolarctos cinereus, assembly GCF_003287225.1. Taxonomy (NCBI): domain Eukaryota; kingdom Metazoa; phylum Chordata; class Mammalia; order Diprotodontia; family Phascolarctidae; genus Phascolarctos; species Phascolarctos cinereus. The sequence goes on from NW_027555514.1 coordinate 242,435,772, forward strand.
TAATGCTTTTGGGGGACATCTTACACATGAGCTTCGTTCAACAAATCTCCCCAAATTTCTACTGTGGAGTGCAAGCTATAATGAATCAGAGAGTAAAAGACCACTCTCTTTTTTAAAAAAATTTTCGAGAAACCTGGAAAGACTTACATGGTTGGTGCTGAGTGAAGTAAGCAGAACCAGGAGAACATTGTACAAAGTAACAGCCACGTTGTGTGATGACTAATGTTAATAGACCTAGTCCTTCTCAGCAATGTAAGGATCTAAGACATCTCCAAAGGCCTCATGATGGAAAATACTATCCACATCTAAAGAAAGAACTATGGAGTTTGAACACAGATTGAAGCATACTATTTCCTTTTTTTTTTCTTCTGTTTTGTTTTGTTTCCTCTTTCTGGTGGTTCCTCCAATTGGTTCTACATGACCTTTGTGAAAATGTTTAATAGGAATGTATATGTATAGCCTATATCAGATTTTGCACCCTCTTGGGAAGGGGGGGGGAAATTTAAAACTCAAAAGTTTATGGAAGTGATTGTTGATAAATCAAAATAAATTAATAAAAAAATTTTTTTGAGGAGGTAATTGGGGTTAAGTAACTTGTCCAGGGTCACATAGCTAGTAAGTATCTGAGGCTGAATTTGAACTCAGATTCTCCTGACTCCAAAGCTGGTGCTCTATCCACTGCACCATCTACCTACCTTAACCTTCCCTCTTTTAAAGGTCAGGTTCTCACAAAACTGAACCAAGCCTTGCATGTGCTCAGTACTTAGACCTCTTAGTGAGAAATAGATACCCAGTCCCCTGGGCCTAGTTGGTCTCTTATTACACTTGACTATTTTTTAAAACCCTCAGACTGAAGAGAGTGAACAGAACCAAGAGGAGATGAAGACAGTTACAAAAGAAAGAACAGAATTTGGTGCAAGGAAAATGACAATGCAGAAAGTTGAGAAGAAACAGAGAATATGTGAAGATGATAAAGGCCAATCCATTACCAGCCATTTAATTAAAAACCCCTCCCACATGTAAGGCACCCTACTTGGCCCTTGTGAGGGTCTGACTGATATTAGATGCTGTTTGAGCCAATATTGATTAAATAGCTAGGTCTCTTGTGATCAGGTTCTAAAATTGAGCCAAGGAATGTGACATCAGGGAACTCACTTGCTGATTTTTTTTAATTACTGTTTTGTTGGGCAAGGATATATACAGAAACAAGATGCCATTCTCTCCCAAACTATTATCCATCTCTTCTCCCAAGCCATTGTCCACCTCTTCCCCACCCTGCCTCCATGCACACCTAAGTCTCAGAATTGAAGACCTCTGAAATACATGCTGCTAACACCATCATTGGAACATTTGCCAGCAGAGAAATGTACAGACATTATTTGGGCTTAATGGATCCTGGCTGAAGCTTTCAGGCATAAATGGGGTTGGAGATGGCATGGTTTGAGATAAACAGCATCAAGGGAATGGCCCAATAAGAATTTAGTGCTTCAATACAAGTGAATGACAAGGTTTAAACAAGTATCACCCCATCCCATAAGCTAACACGAGGATACAACAGAAAAGCAGTACACACATAATCAATCCAAAGCTTTGAAACAGAGATAGCTTGGGGCATATTTTGCTCTATTTCCCTTTACACTCACCGTTCCCCATGCCTGGAATGCTCTCTGTCCTCAATTCTGCCTCTTGGAATCTCTCTGTTGTTTTACTTGTTTTCAGGCATGTCTGACTCTTTGTGACCCTTTTCTGGGGTCACCTCTCTTTTAGAGGTCCAACTCTTCATCATTCCTTTTCTTGGCAAATATACTGGAGTGGTTTGCTATTTCCTTCTCCAGCTCATTTTATAGATGAGGAAACTGAGGCAAACAGGACTAAGTGACTTGCCCAGGATCACGCAGCTAGTTAAGTGTCTGACGCCAGATTTGAACTCAGGAAAGTGAGTTTTCTGACTCCAGGCTCAGCACTCTATCCAAATCTCAGCTCCTGCACCAAATTCTGTAAGTAGCCTTTCCTAATCCACTTCATCCCAAAGTGACGTTGCATTCATTTTGTATAATTTCTGCATATACTTGTTTTCTCTCCCCCCCCCATTAGAACATAAACCCCTTGAGAGCAGGGACCAAATGGTTTTTGTCTTTGTATCCTCAGCAGCTATATGCCAGTGCCTGGCATATAATAGACACTAAAGAAAAATTTGCTGATTGGTTACATGATGACTTATTTCTGTTTTTTAAAAGAATAGCTAGTTGTACATAATAGATTTGCAATTTCATGTGCAATCATTTTTTTTCTATTCTACTATGTTATGGAAATGCTTGTTTTATATCTTGAGAATAAAATAAATAATTTTAAAAGATTGATCTTAATTGATTTGTAAGGTCAATTCTAGTCCAGCAAAGTGACAAAATCAATTCTTGCCCTTGAGAAGAGTGAGACAGGAGCATAGACAACCAGGATGCAGGTTGAAATACAATTACCTGAATAAGAGAGATCGGACAGTAGTCTGAGAGAATTAAGAAACTAGGAAGCGATGTTATTGGGGGAACCTAAGAAACAGTCATCAGGAAGGTAGCACCTGAATTAGACCTGGAAGAAGGATGTTGAGAGGCCAAGATGGAGGAAAGCCATACCAGCAATGAAGGTATAGATATATAAAAGCAATATAAGTAAGAGAAGGGAGGATGAGATCAGGTAACACCCAGTAAACCAGCTTGGTGGGAGCATGGAGTACACAAAGTGGTGTACTGTGAAATAAGGTTGTGAAGGTAGGCCAGAGCCACACTTACAGACAAACACTGCAATAATGAGTATCTATTTTATTCATTAAGCAGTTCATAGCCACTGAAGATTTTTGAGCAAAGAAGTCATGGGAGTAGACCTGTACATTTGGAAGATTCTATTGGTAGCTGGATCAATCAATCAGCAAGCATTTTTTTTTTGGTGAGGCAATCGGGATTAAGTGACTTGCCCAGGATAACGCAGCTGGTAATTGTCAAGTGTCTGAGGCCAGATTTGAACTTAGGTCCTCAACTCCAGGGCTAGAGCTCTATCTACTGCGCCACCTAGCTGCCCCTCAGCAAGCATTTCTTAAGGGCCTCAAGTATTATGCCAGATGCTGGGTATTTAAAGACAAAAGTAATATGGTCCCTCAAAGAGATTATGTTCTATCCAAGGAGAAAACATGTAGACAAAGAAACAAGAATAAAGTAGATGGTGCTGGTGGAAACAGTTCTGGACACGGAATCAAGAAGACTTGAGTTCAAATAAAGCCCCAGACACTTACAAGCTGTGTGATCATAAACAAGTCATTTAACCTCTATTTATCTCAGTTTCCTCAATTGTAAAATGGGGATATTTATAGTGCCTACTTCCCTGGTTTGTTGTGAGGATCAAATGAAACCATATTTGTAAAGTGCTTATCACAGTGCTGGGTACATAGTGGCTGTTACTGTTGAGTTGTTTTCAGTCATGTCCAACTCTTTGTGACCCCATTTGGGGTTTTCTTGGCAAAGATACTGGAATAGTTTGCCATTTTCTTCTCCAGCTCATTTTACAGATGAGGAAACTAAGGCAAATAGGGTTAAGTGACTTGCCCAGGGTCATACAGCTTGCGGCACATAGCAGGCTTATTTCCTTTCTTCCCCCTCTAATCCTTCCAATCCTTTATTTAAGGAGGAGTCATTAGTTAGTTGCTTGGGGAATCAGGAGGGACCTCATGTAGAATTATTACTTGAGCTGAGCTTTGTAGAAAACTGGGAATTCTAAGAGGCAGAGATGAGGAAGAAGTGCATCACAGACACAGGGGGCAGGCTGCGCAAAGGAACAGAGAGGGAAGATGTAACATTGTGAGAGACAAGAAGAAAGCCGGTATGATGATAGTTACACAGAATCGGACTGAAGAGCCAGGTTCAAGCCATGTTGTGAAGAGCTTTAAATATCAAACAGAAAAGTTTGTCCTCAATCCCAAAGTTAATAGGGCGTTGCTGGAAGTTATCGAGCAAGGAAGTGATTTGGTCTTCCTTGTGTATTAGGAATGTCACTTTGGTAGCTTTGTGGCAGATAATTTGGAGGAGAGAGAGATTGAAGGTAGAGAGATCAGTAACGAGGTTACTGCAAAAGCCTAAGGAAGACGTAACAAGAGTTTGAAATTGAACATTGGCAATGAAAGTTGACAGAAAGTGGCAGATGTAAGAAATATGGCAGAGGCTTAATCATCATTACAGGGCAACTAATTGGGCACGAGGGAAGAGCTATTGAGAGGGAAGAGCCAAGGTGGATTCTAAGATGATGAACCTGGGTGAAGGGGAGAATAGCAGTGCTACTAACAGAAATGAGGAGTTTGGGAAGGGAGGGAAAAGAGCAGGGTTGAGAGGGAAGAGAAATATGGGCTTTTGAGCATGAGGTGCCCTCAGGACACCCAAACGGAGACGCTCCGTAGACAGGTAGAAATGTGTGATTGCAGCTCCTTGTTCCCTCAAGAGATGGAGGACAGCACGAAAGATGGGATACTGATCTGGCTGTCACTGCCCCACTCCATACTGAGCACACTGAATAAATGGTCCTTAGCACTGGCTACTTCTTTTCCATGAAAATGGCTTTCTAGCATCCTGGTCTAGTCTCAGACTTCATTGCAATTCTAGAGCAGAAGTAGCTCCCTCTCAGGAGTTCAGTCTTGAATTTAGAAGCAATCTTTAAAAGTATCCATAAGTGCACTTTTTTCATAATAGCCGAAAAATGAAGTGAGTGCCCATTGATTGGTAAATGGCTGGAAAATCTGCGGTACATGAGTGCAGTGGAATGTTATTGTATTATAAAAGGCAATGAATGATGAAGAATTCAGAGTATTATAGGAAGAGTTGGAGTGAACTAATATAGAATGAAGCAAGCAAAACTTCAAGAATAATGTACAAAACCATTATGATAATGTAAACAAAAACATTAAGAGTCAGCTGAACTGCAATCAGTTGTAATGAGCACTCTCTAGCCCAGAAGATAGATGATGAATCCTCTCAGTAGAGAGGTGGGGCAGTATGGACACAGAATATGGTATATACTGCTAAGTGGCTCTGTCAGTGGGTTTTGCTTCATCATATTTCTTTGTTTACAAGGGAGAGTTCAATGGAGAGGTTACTCTATATTGGAGAAAGACTTGTGATATAAAAACAAAAGGTATTGTAATGGGTGTAGAGCTGGGAACAGACCTAATTCTAGGGATGCTGAAGGACTTTGGGATGAACCAGGCATCACTTGGTCCCCCAACGCCAGCAAGGAAGAGAGCTGGAGCAAAGAAGATCCATTGAGCCTGGAGGAGCCAGCTAATCTGCAGACTTTAAAAAAAAAAAAGCAACAGCTTCCTCTTTCTTACTATCTGCTTCTTCAAGGCTTTTACTTGCTTACCTTTTTTCCGTCCCCAATCCCCTCTCAAGATCAGTGCCAAACAATAATACTTTGGGTAACTTGCCCTAAGGTAGTTTGAAATCCCTTGTACCTTGGATAACCCAGAAAAAGGAGCTTATTCTTCTCCCCTGCCCCCCCACACACACACACACACACACACATACACACACACACACACACACACACACACACACACACACACACACCCCAGGACATCTCGGCCCTATCTCCTCAGTCCAGGCACTTTCTGGGAAATGTTCCAAAAAGTTTCACAAATGTAATTTTTAAAAATTATTGATATGCAAATACCACTTAAAAATTTTTTGAATTTTATCTCCATTAGAATGTAAACCCCCTGAAGGCAGGGACCAGATTTTTTTTTCTTTGTATCCCCAGCATTTAGCACAGTGCTTGGAACATAATAAGCACTTAAATGCTTGTTGGCTGACTGACAAATTGAATTCATAACTATCTTCCCCATACCTTGCTCTAAGACTACCATCTTCCCATATTCTACACTACAGCTTAATAATGTTGCCTTTGGGATCTAAGTTTTGGTGTGACTGATAAGAGTCCCATTTAGGTGGGTGCTTTTGTCCAAAGACATTCTTTTTTTTTTTTTTTTGCTTTTTGGTGAGGCAATCAGGGTTAAGTGACTTGCCCAGGGTCACACAACTAGTAAGTATTATGTGTCTGAGACTGGATTTGAACTCCGATCCTCCTGACTCAAAGGCCAGAGTCCAATGACATTCTAAAGAGAATAGGGCTATCTTCTAGTGAGTATTTCTTGTGTAATTCCATCGCATCACCTTTTCTCCCAGTCCTTAGCACAGTGCCTGACAAACAGTGGGCACTTAATAAATGAGTATTGGCTAACTCTATTGAGTGTCTCCCAACTACGTTTTCTCCTATGAAAATTATCCCTGTGACAAAGATTTGACTAAGAGTTATAAGGTCACTGTAAGTAGGTTCTAACATGTTTCCAATGATGTCCCATTTACTGGTTCTCCTACGTTAGACTTGATCTCTTGATTCTTTGTATTTGCACTAGTTGTCCCCATGCCTGGAGTCCTCTTCCTCCTCACCTCTGCTTGTGACGCTTTCTGTCTACAGGGAGCCTTTCCCTGTCCCTTTGGCTGCTAGAATCCTCCCTCCTAAATCAATCACTTCCGACCCATTCTACACGTATCTTCTACACATCTACTCCTTTCATTGGTCTCCCCTATTTCAATATAAGCTCCTTAAGGATGGAGATTATTATTGCCTCTTTTCACATCCCCAGCACTTAGCACAGTTCCTGGTACACAGTGAGCACTCAATAAATGCTTGTTGAGCATCTGATTGATTGTCTAGAATTATCTAAAAACATATCATTTGTGAAATGTATGATCAGGAACAGAGGTGATCTGGTGATATAGGGAAATAGGTCACCTGAGTGTATGAATGAACGATTAAAAAAGCCTTTATTTAGTTCTTCCTGTATGCAAAGCACTATGCTAAGCCATGACGCAAATCAAAAAGCAGGACAGGCTGTGCTCTGAAGGAAGTCATTGTAAACAGGGACATGGTTGGCCAAGGGTGGGGAACCTTCAGCCTTAAGGCTGTAAATTGGATTCGGTCAAAAGGATTTAGAAGGCCGCAGGTGGCCTTAAGACCACAGGTTTCCCACTCCTGCAATTGGCTCTGACCTTGAACCATCTGGTAGTACCAAGGACTTTGACCATGAGAACTTCCTTTTCCCAGTCTTCAATAATTATGAAGAAAGTATCTTCACCAAAGAGATCTTGGATACACCGAAGTAACAAAGCTTCAGGTCACAGAATCCATCCATGTCAACAGCATTGCTTGGGGAGAGGTCACCCGAATGGACCTTGCTACACCACATAGTTTGCTGTTCTCTTTGTCCATGGACTGACTTTCCACTCCCTGGCCTGGACACAAGTATCACTGCCCATTTAGTCTATCCCCTGTCTTCAGGGTCCTAAGTATGCACCCAAGCACCCAACAACCACGATTAAAAATACCTGAGTCCTTAAACTGACTCATTAGTCCTGGAACTTTTTATTCTCCCTCCAGAATTTAGCACTGTTCAATGAAGGCTGAAACCAGTGTCCCCATGAACCATTTCTAGTCTTCTTATGACTCCCTTCCACATACTCCACGATTCTAAGACACAGGCCTTTTTGCTGTTCCTTGAATGGGACATTCTATCTGCCAACTCAATCGTTGTGGTTGTTCATTCTTCTCAAAGAGGATCAATGATATCACAAGGGTGATGTCTTGACTTGCACAAGAATTGGATTTAAGTGAGGCAGGATTGCTCAAAGTCATCGGTCTCACTCTGTCCTCCAAAGTCATTGAAATCCGGTGGCACGACATAGGTCAAGATGATGCGTGATGGTCCAGGAAGTAGTGACCGAAGTGGCCTTTCTAACTAAGGTATTTTGTAGGTTTCTGTTTCTCTGAGGCCACACTCATTCAATGACTAAGGACTAGGTAAGAATTGAGACAAAATGTGGCCATCACAAAAGTATCAATCTGGAAGGGGATGACCACCCCCCCCCAACACTAGTTTCTGGCCAACTCAGTAGCTTTTCACTAGCTGTCCCCCAGACCTGGAGTGCTCTCCCTCCTTGCCTTCCCCCGGCTTCTTGCAAAGATTCCATTCAAATCCCACTTCCAGCAAGAAAGATGCCTTTTCTGATTCCCCCATCCCCACCCTCCACCAGTGCCACTCTTTTGAGATTACTTCTTATTTATCCTGCATATATTTTATCCATTCATATTTATCCTGTATATATCTTATCCATTCATAGTTGTTTGCATGCAGTCTCCCCCCATTAAAATGTGAGTTCCTTACTGTGTTTTTTACTTTCTTTATACCCCCAACACTTAATACAATGCTTGGAAGAAAGCAAGCTCTTAATAAATACTTGCTGATTTACTGAGAAACTAAGAAAGATGAAGCAGTCTTGAGCTAGTCAGGTATTTCTGACAAAAAAAAAAAAGGAGGAATGAGTAAAAGCAGGCCAGGCAGGAAATGCATCCTACTGTTCCCCAGCTCCTGCTATTCTGTCCAAGCCAGCAGCGCCTTTGTTAGAGTTAAGAGGGTCAGGGAATCCTGAGGGTGAGTGACAATGGAGAGGACAAGGAGGAAATAAGCTTAAAGAGCAGGCATGTTAGAGCTAGAGGAAGCAAAGAGAAAGAAAGGCCAGGCACAGTAAATGGCTCCCTCCCATGCTCAGGTCTGACAGCGTGGGGAATCTGCTGGGCTATTCTTCTGAAGAGAAGAAAGGGAGGAGGCCTGTTTCCCATCACCCACCAATTTAACTGTGGCTTCTGCTCTTTAATCTACCCCTGGGCCTCAACACAGAGCCCACAGAGGGCTTCACTAGGATTCCACCCCTTCCTGCAATTCGTTTAAACTTGTCTTAAAAGCAGCTTTGGTAAATGGCAGGGCAGATGAAGAGGAATTCTATTCCTGGGCAGGAGACAGCACTTTGAGCCAGTAACAACAACAGTGGCCAACATTTGGATCGTGCATTAAGGTCTGAAAGGCACTTCAGGACTAATGTCTCATTTGATCCTCACAAAAACCCCAGAAAAGTGGTTGCTATTATTGCCCCTCTTAATAGATGAGGAAACTGAGATTTGAAGCTCAGTCTATGAATTTCTTTGGAACTCTAGGGATGTAGTGAATGAAAATGGGAAGAAGAAAAAAACACTGGCTTCCCCCTCTCCAGCAATGAGCCTTTTCGAATTTCCCTATACTGAATGACCTAGACTGGTAACCGATTGCCACCAAAAGGTAGGTAGGCGTAAGAGGCCTAGGAGTGGCAGCACGCTTGTAATCTGGGGGACCCTGCTCTTCCCAAGGCCTTTTGTTCAGGGTCCTGGGCTACCTGCACTGGAGCCTTGGATGATTAAAATATAATTGGTCCTTACTCAAAGTCTTTCCAATGGATGAAGTCCAGCCAGAACCGGAGATCATAGGAGTAAGCCTTTGGAGAGCCACACAATTCTCATGAGGTTAAACGACTTATCCAGCATCATATAGTGAGTAAGCGTCCAAGGTAAGATTTGAATTCACATCTTCTGGTCCACTACTCCACCCACTATGCCACCCAGCTATTGCTCAGGATACCTAATTAACATAATTACAGAATCAAAGTTCTAAAGTTCCAAGGAACTTCAATGCTATCTAATCTGACCCTTTATTTTACAATTGGGGAAACTGAAGCTGAAGGAGGTTAAAAGACTTGACCAAGGTCTAGTAGATAGTATGTTATTTTTTTTCCAATTACATGTAAAGCCAATTTTTAACTTTCATTTTTATATAAAATTTTAAATTCCAAATTTTCTCCCTCTCCTATCCCTAAGATGGTAAGCAGTTTGATATAGGCTATATATGTGCAATCATGTAAAATATATACCCATATTAGTCACCCCAAGGTCCTACAGTCAGTCAATAATTATTTATTAAGCACCAACTGTGTATCAGGTATTTTGTTAAGCACACACAGCGATGCAGTATTGGAGAAAGGATTTGAATCCTGTTCCTCTGACTCCAGAATTATTGCTATTTCCACTATACCATGTATGAATGAATGCTGTGGGATCAGGAGGGGATGGAAATCTTAGTCCTATACATTATTCAAGGAGCAAGGGAAGAAGCCACATCTGTATAAGGCAGAAGGCTAGACCTGATTTTAGTCTTCTGGTATATCAAAGAGAATCAAAAAGGGGCCTTTCCATGTCTCATTGGTGTGTGAAGGTGACCCTGGGCTGTCCAAAGGCTATTCTAATGGATCCCCAGTTGTGGCTGGTGCCATTCAGCTGAAAAGACTTTGAGGTTGTGACTTGTCCAAGTTCATACAGGTAATAAGCATCAAAGATGGGATTTGGCTCCAAATTCAGTATTCTTTCCACTAAATGACGCATCTTTAGAAAAGGTGCTATGTCATCACCAGGGTGAATTTTGCATTTTTTTTCAAACGGAACATGGGGAGTTCACCATCTTCGCAGCCAATGGAGTTAAGAAAGGGATCATGATATCATCAGAGAAAACTTTAAGAAAGATAGATTGGGACCACAGTTCTATGGTGTGAGCCAGGGTGAGGTGAAGCCCCTCCGGGCCTCCTCTGCTTGGAGAGTGTCACTCCTTCATGTGGCATGTGGATGACTCACCCAACCAATCATCCCCAGCTTGTGATGAAGAGGAAATGAATCATAGATGATATTGACCTTTCCCCCTGCCATGCCTGCACAGGGAAACCACCCACATACACAGAGTCTTAACAGAGCTGGAGACAGGACAAGGAAAACAAGACACACACACAGACACACAAATAGCATCAGTCCTGGAAATGAAGCCAATCAGATCTCCAGCAGGACTTCTGTTTGCAAAACAAAAGAAAATCCTGAGAGTGCATGATTCTGCATGATCTTAGGAGCGAGAATGCTTAGCAAAGCGAGACAATCACAGAGGGCCAAATGGACAGCCACGTCATGACCTCTGCCTTAAATGATCGTTCAATTTTCTCTTTTTCTTTTTAACAACTAGCATTTTTTAAATGCTTTAAGGTTTACAAAGTCCAGCACATGTGTTTTCTCATTTGGTCTTCACAAAAACCCTGGGAGGTAGGTGCTATTATTATCCCCATTTTACAGATGAGGAAAGTGAGGCAGAAGGGAAGTGACTTGCTCAGGGTCACACAGCTAGTAAGTACCTGAAGAAGAATTTGAACTCAGGTCTTCCTCACTCCAAGTACACCTATTTACACCACCTCCTTATTAATATTAGCGAGGCAGAAAAGTATAGAAATGATCTGCAGCCCCTGAAACTTCTGCTTACTGACCTGGCACTATAGGAATTAGCTTACCCTGTTTGTGATAGAAACTGCTCCTGGCATTCAAGGACCTGGTTCAAATTCCACTTTTAATGCTTCCTGCCCATGTGACTTTGGGAAAGTCACTTAGCCTATTGAGACGGAGAGCAAAAAACTGGCTGTTCAGGAAGGCCAATGCTATGTATTAATTAATTAATGAATGCATGCATAAATGAATGAATGAAAGAATAAGCATTTATGAAGTGTTTCTACTATGTGCAAAGAAAGTCCCGGCTTCCAAGGGGCTAATATACCAGAGACTGAAATAATAGTAATAATAGCTACCATTTATATAGCATCCACTCTGCTCCTGGCACTTACTAAGCATTTTACAAATGTTATCTTATTTGATCCTCACAACAATCTGGGAGGTAGGTGCTATTATCATTCCCATTTTTTGTTGTTTAGTCATTTTCAGTCATGTCCAACTGTTCATGACCCCTTTGGGGGTTTTCTTGGCAAAGATACTGGAGTGGTTTTCCATCTTCTTCTCCGGCTCATTTTACAGATGAGGAAACTGAGGTAAACAGGGTTAAGTGACTTGTTCAGGGTCACAAAGTCAGTAAATATCTGAGGCCAGATTTGAACTCAAATCTTCCTGACTCTAAGCCTACCGCTCTAGCCAACTTGCTATCCATTATCCCCATTTTACAGATAAGGAAACTAAGGCAAACAGAGGTGAAGTGACTTGCCCAGAGTCTTACAGCTAGTAAGTGTCTGAGGCCAGACTTGTAGAAGATTTTAACTGCAAGGGTGATACTATTACTGTGATGACTTTTTAAAAATAAGAGTCAGGATGTCTTCAAAACTGCATCTGAAAGTTAAATGGGGATAATTAAAAATCAAAGTTCAGAGTGAAAAATCAATCATTTATAGAGGACAGGATGGATGACTTCTAATTGTAACATTACTGAATACAAATGTGCATTTGGGGACCATATTTGCAGATGAGGTCATTCTCAGCCCTGCTTTACCATCAATGACAAGAATAGGTGAATAATGGTTGAGCTGAGGGATTTATAGGCACATCCCATTGCTCAAATGTGCAATCTTCAGTGCATTTTGCCTTCGAGACTCATCCAGAAATTATAGTCAAGTTTCCTAGATGCCTCATTACAAAAGGGCACGCTGTTCTTCTAAGAACATCGTGTAGGTCCTCGGCAGGACCCCAACTGCAAAATTACAACTTGTGTGATATTGGACAAGTAACTATGCCTCTTAGGGCCTCAGCTTTTCAGCTATAAAATGAGAGGGGTTGGGACGAGATGACTTCTAAGGGTCCTTTCAGCTCTATATCTACCTATAAAAGCTTATGAATCTACTGTACAAAGTGGGAAAGATAACAGGAACCAGAGCCCCTGATGCCAGGAGACTCGGAGAATTTTTCTCCCATCTGCATAAACATCAGGCACAACTTTGGTCATCAGGCCAAGGAGAAAGATTTCTGTGCCTCTCCCAGCTTCCAATGTTCCAAACTTGACTCTCTGTCATGACAGCCCAATCCTCCCATTGGAGTTCTTCCCCAGGGCCTCCATTTTGGAAAGGGCTTGCCAACCTTCAGTTCTCTCCTGGCTCTGCTTCTGAGTTTCTAGACTTCAACACCATGTCCCCATATGAATACCTTCCCCCTTACCCCTCCCCTTCTCATTAGAATGAGATCTCCTTCCTGAGTTCAAATCCAGCCTCAGACCAAACTCTTGACACTTACTAGCTGTGAGACCCTGGGCATGTCACTTAACCCCAAATGCCTAAAAATAAATGAATGAATGAATGAATGAATGAATGAATAAATAAATAAATAAATAGATAGATAGATAGATAAATAAATGACTAAACAAATAGATAAATAGATAGATAAATGAATGAATGAATAAATAAATAAATGAATGAATAAGTGAGTGAATGAATGAATGAATGAATGAATGAATGAATGAATAAAAGAATGTAAGCTTCTTGAGGGCAAGGTCTATCTTTCTGTTTTGCTTATATTTGTATTCCCAGCACTTAATTCAGTACCAGGCACATAGCAAGCACTTAAATGTTTGTGGCCTTGTTTCACTTATGAACCTTTTCCCCTCCTTCATGTGCTCTCTCTCTTTCTCTCTCTCCTCTTCCCTCTCTCCCTTCTCCCATGTCTTTCTCCCTCCCTCCCCTCTCCCCTTCCTTCTCTCTATCCCTCTTTCCTTTCCCCATCCCTCTTCCTCAGTCTCTTTCTGTCTCTGTTTCTGTCTCTCTTTCTCTCTGTCTCTGTCTCTCTCTCTCAGTCTCTGTCTCTTTCTTTCTGTCTCTCTGTCTCTGTCTCTCTCTGTCTCTGTCTATCTGTCTCTCTGTATTTCTGCCTCTCTGTCTCTGTCTCTATCTCTGTCTCTGTCTCTGTCTCTCTCTCTCTTCCCCTCTCAGTCTCCGTCTCCGTCTCTGTCTCTGTCTCTCTCAGTCTCTATCTCTTTCTTCCTCTCTGTCTCTGTCTCTCTTTCTCTCTCTCTCTCCTCTCTCTCTCTCTCTCTCTCTCTCTCTCTCTCTCTCTCTCTCTCCTTCTGGTTTTCTACCTCAGTATTTCTCATCCTTTCAGCTTTTATCTCAAGCCAGAGAAGGAAGGTGATTAGTCATTCCCAGACCTGACTGGCCGGATTTGATCTGTCCGCACCTCATTCTTACTCCTGGCATTCACTGATGAAAATGGTAATGAGTCATCCCACATTTTAACTGTACAGTCTTGTGCATACTGTTAAATAAAACGACCTACACACTTGGAGCCAGCAGGTCCCAAATTTGGATGTTTCCACATCCACTTTCATCATTGTTTCCCATCAATGATCTTGACGCTCTGATATATATATACATCTTTTTCCTCTACTGTATAATGAGTATGACAAAGGTGAGATTTCATGTGCAAGGCATGTTTTGTGGTCACAGTGACTTGAGTCACTTTCTGCTAACATTCTGCTCCAGAATCCCAACAGTGAGCCAGGAAGGAACAATTAAATTTTATTGCCTTTTCAAAAGTGGTCCCAGCATCTGCACCTGAGATGCTCTTCCTCCCCATTTTAGTATACCCAGTTTTCTTTAAAGTTCTATTACTGGGGCAGCTAGGTGGCACAGTGGATAGAGCACTGGCCCTGGAGTCAGGAGGACCTAAGTTCAAATCCGGCCTCAGACACTTGACACTTACTAACTGTGTGACCCTGGGTAAGTCACTTAATCCCAATTGCCTTGCCAAAAAAAAAAAAAAAGCTCTATTCTCTCTTTGCCATCTCTTGTATGAGTCCTTTTCTCTCCTTATCCCCCTAACTAATAATATTTCTCCTTCCCTCTCCCCCTACAAGTTACCTTGTATTTGTTTTGTAAATATTTTGCCTATAATATGTGCACTGGCTTACCTTGGTATTGTGTAAGAGACAGTGTGGCAGTGAATAGAGAGGCAAGTCTCAGTGCCAGAAAGAACAGGATTCAAGCTCTGCATCTGAAATACTGGCTGAAGAAATCATTTAAGCTGATCCTTTCTTACTCCTCTTGTGACTGACAGAGCTACAATCTTCACCATTCTTAGCTCTCCTAAGTCTTCCTAAGGAAGAATTCCCTCTACCAATGAATCCATAGATCCAATTCTTATCCCTATGGGCATATGCGTTGTTTCCCTCAATGGAACATAAGGTTCTTAAGGATGAGGACTATTTGTTTGTTTTGTACTGTCTTTGTATTCCTAGCCCTTAGCATAGAGTCTGACGCATAGTAAGTATTTAGATGCTTATTGATTGCTTCAGCCAAATGCCCCACTGAGCTTTTCTAATCTTTCTTACCTCTCTAAAAAGAAAAGTGACACAGAGAGCTGCGGACCTCACCATTTTTAGATCCCCTGTGCCTTCCTAATGAAGAAGCTGACACTTCTTAAAGGATGAACTTTTAAGAACCAATAAAAGCCCCATCAGAAATGTTCCCATCAAACAAAAAGGGAAATTACAGTAAGAATCCAGTGAGCTAGGTCACTCATTTTAAATTCATCTCCTCTAGTTCCCTTGACCTTGCACTGTCTGGGAACAGACCAGAAAGACAAGATAAATCAAGTTCCCCTCTGCTACCTTGATTTCTAGCTTTAACCCATCAATCATGGATTTATAAGGTGCCTACTATAGGCCTGGCACTTTAACAACATAACAATCACCAAGCTGCCAGCTAGATGATATGGAGTGTCTATTACAAACAGTCTGCAAAGCTGACATTCCAGGACTGTTTAATCTATAGTTAATATATAGCCAAGGGTGTCTTGGTAAATATTTAACAACCAGCTTTCCAGGGGGAGAAAATATAAGCAGGAAAACTTTTAAGTTTAATACAGTTTGTATTATTAACACTTTCTTAAGCTTAGACAAGCAAGGAAATAATAAATCAGGCCCTGGTTTGGAGCTGACTTATTTGCAAGGTATAAATGATGACACTGAAAATTTAACAATCTGAGGGAGCTGGTTAGAGCTGAATGCAGCACACCCTGTTCCAGCACATTAATCTTCAGTTTTTGAAATAGGGATTCATGGTGTTTAAAACAAACTTTTTAAAAAAATGAACTAGATTAAAGGTACTCTGATTCTAAAAACAGAAACGAGACATTACAAAGCCAGCTTGATTTTTCAGATCTTTCCAATTAATAAAAGAGATTTAAATCTTTATGGGGTCATTTGACGTGCATGCGTGTGTGTGTGTGTGTGTGTGTGTGTGTGTGTGTGTGTGGTGTGTGTGTGTGTGGGTGTAATGGTAGTCATCTCTAAGGCAGTGGGGAGAGGGAGAGGGAAAAAGAAAATTACGTGATAACTTTATTACATATTTAAAATGAAAAGCAAATTGTACATAATAGAGTTGCAATTTCATGTGCAATCTATTTCTCTTCTGCTTTGCTATGGAAATGCTTATTTTACTTCTTAAGGTCAGAATAGAAAATGTTTTTTAAAAAAGTCTTTATAGGGAAGGGAAGGAGGGAAAGAAGAGAATTTGTTGAGGTTTACTCTTGTACAGAAGTTATGGGCACAAAGATTGTCGTATTTATCAGACTTGGTCCTCACAACAATCCAATCAGGAAGGCAATTATAATAATTATTATATTAAAATAATTATTATATCAATATATTATATTATGATTATTATATGTTATAATTATATGATTTGTTATATTAAACATTATATTATAGTTCACATTTATATAGTGCTCTCAAGTTTAATATATGCTTTCCTCAGAACTGCCTCCCCCCTCTTAAAAAAAAAAACCTGAACACTCTGTAATTATAATGTCTGAGAAGTTTGGCTCCAGAGAGCAACTGAGGAAACGAAATTTCTTTGCAGTGGTAGGGGACTATGGGTGTGAAATAGTTTTAATAGTATTGATATTTTAACATAGCTTTCATTTCCAAATATATCCTTCTCTATTTCCATCCTCAGAGAGTCAGCCTTTATAAGAAAAAAGAGAAAGGAAAGGGGGAAAGATAGGGAGAGAGAGAGAGAGAGAGAGAGAGAGAGAGAGAGAGAGAGAGGAGAGAGAGGAAAGGAGGGAGAGTGAATACTAGAGAAAGAAAGGAAGGAGAGAGAGAGAGAAAGAAAGAGAAGCAATTAAGGAAAACTAACCAATATGTCAACTGATAATGACAATGTCTGCTGAGCATGGAACATTGCATACAGTGTGGAACTACACTGGTTACATGGCTAGTGTTGCTGAGTTGTTTCTTCTTTCTCCCTCTTTTTTAATTCTTTGATATAAAGATTGGCTCACTGGGTAAGAGAGAGATATGTTTGGAAATGAAGGCAATGTAAAAACAAAACATATCAATAATTTTTCAAACGAATACTTTCCTCACAAGACTCCCATGAAGCTGGTCATGCAACTATTCTTAACTCATCTGACCAAATGGGTTGATATATGGAAAATGCTTTGCAAACTCTTAAAATGCTATGTAAATGCTATATAAAATGCTACAAAAGTACTATATAAATGTTATCATTATTATTATTATTCCCATCTTACATGTGAGGAAATCAAGATGTATTAGAAAGTTAAAATAGCTTTGCCAAGGAATTACAGATAGATCTATAGCTAAGAAATGGCAGAAAGAGATCTGAAATCTTAATTTTGTGATCCTTCTGCTTCATTACAGTCTATGTTGTATTCTGATCATGTTTTTTTAAATGTCACGTTCCCATGAAATCTCTCTTCATCACTTTCCTCTTCAATAATGTTAAGAATTTGGTTGGGAATGATAGGCGTAATCATGATTAGATAAAAGTGAGGTCCAGTAAATAAACAAACAAATGAAAGAATGAATAAATAAATAAGAATCTATTTAGTATCTCCTATGCATCCATTACTGTGCTAGGTACTAACACAAAATGAAAGTCTCTGTCCTCAAGCTTACATTTTAAAGAATAATTGTGAACAACCAAGTTATTCTGGGTATTATAAATATTCAAATCAACTACAAAGGACCTATGAAGGAAGATGCTATCCACCTCCAGAGAAAGAACTGATAAATTGACGTATGCATAATATGGTTTTACATATATTTATAAATCTATACAAATGGTAGCCTTCTATAGCATAGAGTGAGGAGGGAAGGAGGAAGAGAGAGACAGTTCAGAACCTAAAACATAACAAACAAAAAAATAAATTAATTTAAATTTAATTCAAAAAAAAGTTCATGGACCCCAGATTAAGTGCTTCTGATCTAGGGTAAAGATCATTAAAATACTAATTATATCAGAACTTAGTAACAAGAAGAAACTAAAAACTTTGGATGAGACATTTGCATTCTCAAACAGAAAGGAAAGGGGAGGGGAGGAGGAGAGGCATTTTACCATCTTCATTTATTCTTGGTCAGGGAGGAGTTCATCACTGTTCAGTCATGACCCCTCATTCCAGCCTCAGTAGTCCCATCTAGCCTTAGTGGACTAAAGCATCTATGGCCACAGCAGAGCCTGGCTGCCCTTGACACCTTCTAAAGCCAGCGTGGTCTTTAGAATCCATCTCTTCTCCTCCTGGATCACACTCATCTCACTCCAATCATAGCCTTCCTCAGCTCCTCCTCCTAGCTCTCGGTGTCTGTCTGCGCCACTAGGTTCCTCAGGGCAATAGTAATGCTGGTGGTTGTGCAAATCTGGCCAAGCTCTCTAGTCTTTCCCTGGTACCTCATAGACATTTCATGCAAACCCCACCTGCCTGTTCACTTCTTGCTCCTGGAACTCTTCACCTTTCACAATAGAGAAGAAAAACAATGCGGGCTCTTTGAAAGTCAGGAGTCCATCCCAGCCAGCAGAACTTTTATTCCAAGCTGTATGTGTCCTTTGCAGGAATAACAAGGATTACATAAATATGAGAGAAATAAGCATATACACGATAAATATGTTATTTGGGCAACATGACACTGAAAACTCACCCTAACACTATTTTCCACAGGGTAGAATTTGGAATAAGAAAGGTTTGACTTGGACCTGATCCAAAAAGTTTATAGTTCTTTGAAATACTATAGAGGCAGGAAAATTTACTGCATTTGGAATCAGCCAAGTTGGATTCAAATGAGACCATGGACAAATCATTTAACCTCCTTGGGCTTTGGTTTCTTCATTTATAAAACTGGAGTCAGAACACTTGCATGATTTCTCTTTCTAAGGTCATTAAAAGGCAAATTCTTGTTTGAAGTGCTAAATAAATGTGAGTTATTATTGTTACTTCAAGGATTTTATTATGAAGGGGTCTCCCCTCTAAGCTGGGCTCTCATCGTGGACTTCTAAGGACAGAATTGTAGTGATTGGTTGAGAAAGTGATAGCAAAGTGGTGGAGGAGGAAAAGGGAGTTAAAGAGAAAAGTAACACATGGAATTTTAGAATCTTTAAATTAAACATCAACCAGCTGGTAGAGAAACTCGATAATGAGAAACGTCACTGGTAATTTAGAGTATGATCATCGATTGAGAATTGGAAGTGACCTTAGCAATCATCTACTCCAACCCCTTTCCCCACCACCACCACTCCCCATCCCTGATAGCAAAGATGAGGAAATTGGCATCCAGAAAGGAGACTAGCATCATGGCATAGTAGATAGGGCCCTGGACCTGGAATTAAGAAGAGCTAAGTTCAAATCCTGCCCTTAGATACTTAGTAGCTATATGATTTTTCTATGCCTCAGTTTCCTCATCAGTAAAATAAGGGGTTTGTAGTCAATGGCTTTCCAGCTCTAAATCTATGATCTTATAAGTATTTTCCCAAGGTCACATAGCTAGTAAGTGGCAAATTTAGGATTTTTATTACTGTTGCTGAGTGATTTCAGTTGTGTCCACCTCTTCAAGATCTCATTTGGGGTTTTCTTAGCAGAGATACTGGAGTGGTTTGCCATCTCCTTCTCTAGTTCATTTTACAGATGAGGAAACTGAGGCAAAGAGAGGTTAAGTGACTTGCCCAGGGTCACACAGCTAGTAACTATCTGAGATCACATTTGAATTCAGGTCTTTAGAGTTAGTATTTGAACCCAGGCAAATTTTTTGACTCTGACTCCAGACCTCTTTCTGCTAGAGTGCTGAGTTCAAGTCAAAGCCTAGAAAAGTGCTCTTTGTGTGCATCAGGTTCTTAACTCAGAATTCAATTCAAAGTTTAGAGAAGACCTTCAGATTTGTTTGCTCACCTGTCAAATGGGGGCAATAGGATTTGTGGGTTGTTGTAAGAGTAAAATGAGTTGGGGCAGCTAGGTGGTGCAGTGTATGGAGCATCAGCCCTGGAGTCAGAAGGACCTGAGTGCAAACCTAGCCTTAGATACTTGATTCTTGCTAGCTGTGTGACCCAAGGCAAATCGTTTAATTCTGATTCCCTTGGCAAAAAAAAAAAGACTAAAATAAGCTAATTTAATTACAATTCGCAAATCTTAAGGCACATATCAGTTTTGTTACCATCATAATTATTTAATTATTCATTCAATTTAACAGACATGTATTAAGTATCTTGTACAGAAAAAAGCAAGCAGTATGGAGGACACAGGGTAAAGAGCTGAGGTCTTAAAGTACAGTCAGAGGTCACATGGTACAATTAAAAAAAAAAAGCTGATTCTGGCCTCAGAGGTTCAACCCCTTTCCCTCGTTCTTACTACTAAGGCAACTTTGGGCAAATCAATTAATCTCCTTGGGCTTCAGTTTCCTTATATTTAAAACATAGGATTTAAGGTGCTGGAGATTAGCTGTGATGGTGCCAGCTACAGCATCTTGCTGTCCGGACTAGAAGAGGATGAACAAGAACTTCCAGTGTTTCCTCTTTTTTTGATGGAGAGAACATTATTATTAATGACAGCAAGGTACCCAGTGCCTGTTGGTTCACCATCAACAAGGAAGACCACACACAGGAAAACATCAAATCACCTTTACTGAAAGACTATCATCATCATCATCATCATCATCATCATCATCATCATCATCATCATCATAACTAGCACTTATTTGTGCCTACTGTGTGTTAGGTACTGTGCCTAGCACTTCATGAATATTATTTTATTTGATCCTCATAACAACCCTGCTATTATCCCCATTTTACATTTGGGGAACTTAAGGCAAACAGAGATTATGAGGCTTGCCCAGGGTCACACAGCTAGAGGTTACATTTGAACTCAGGTCTTCCTAACTCCTGGTCCAGTGCTCTATCCACTGTACCTTCTAGCCCCTTCAACATGCTCTCATGTGCTGCTTGCAGAGTATAAAGTCTCCCATCTACTAGAACACAACAAAATCATTCCTGCTGTCGGCCACTTCAGTTACAGCTCTCAGGACACTTTCATTAACAGTACCATTACAAATTTGTTTATCAAGCTCTCCTCATTGGAAGAGCAATTCAAGCTCTCTATCAAAGACAAGAAAGAGGAATTGAATGCTTTACAAGATGGGGAAAATTCTTCCCCATGCAGTTTTTACAGAACTGTGAGTGTAGAAGATTCATTTCCTCCCCTGTGATATCCAGCCTATAACATACAATTAGGATGAATAGCGAAATAGGGAAATCATTCTCATTGCTTTTCTCTTTCGAGAGTAACTCCTATAATTTATTCATAAAATGTATTCCTTTTAAAAAAAATGTAGGGGCTGGACAACATGACCTCTGAGGTTCCTTCCAGATCTAGACTTATGATTCTATACCTCTCAGGAAGACCCAAGCTTGAATCATTGACACATTCTGGCTCTCTGATCCCAGGCACACAGCAACTTCTCAGCTCTCTCTCTAGGATTGTAAGTTGCAAAGCAAGTCTTGATATGCATTGGCTGAGTTTCCTCTGCTGAGGTAATCACATGTCCAGTCCCCCCAAAATTGTGCAAGGCAAGTTCCAATATAAATCTGATGGGAAATTTTGGGGTGGAGTTTGGTCGTCTTGAAATCCTTGCTCTGCTGGTTACTGCCTCTGTGACCTCAAGAAAATCACCAAGTTCTCTAGACCTCAATTTCCTCATCTACAAAATGACAGTTGGACCAAATCAGAGGTTCATAACCATGACAGTCTTAGGGTCCTCACATAGATGTCAGGGAGTCCATGAATTCACATGGGGGAAAATGAATTTTCTTAACCAATCTTTAACTGAAATTTAGCATTTTCTTTTTCAGTATGAATTTTTAAAAATACATCATTCTGATTATGAGTCCATTGACTTCCCTAGGTTGCCAGAAGGAGCCACGACACAAAAAAGGTAAAGAAACTTTGAACTAGATGGTCTCCAAGGTGACGTTGGGCTTTAGAGCTATGAGGATTCCTTTGAAAAAAGTCATTTGTCTAAACTGTCAATCTCTCTGGAAAGGTCATAGGTAGGATCACTCAATCCCAGCATTCTTGGAGACTTCTAAATAAATCTGCAAATAACCTCAGAAAGTTGAGGGCAGCAAAATATAATAAAAAATAATAATTAAAAAAAAACCTCCCACCCAACCCCCAAGGTTAATTCTAAGTGTGGAACTTGGGGCACAAGTTCAGATATTACTAGAATGAAAAACAATCATCCTTAGCTCACAGGCCCATTTGAAAGCAAGAAAAAAGATTAAATTCAGTGAGATCACTCAGTTTTAGATGATGGTGAAATTCAGAGAACAAGAAAGTAGAAAGTGGAAGAAGGAGAATCTGGGATGCATAAGCAAAGCTCCTGAATAGGAGCTACCTTTGAGGGAGGAGAGAATGAATTGTAATATCTTGACCTCTGATCAATGAGAGGAAGAAAAGTGAGACTTATTAAAAATGAGGGAGAGGAAAAAGAGGAAAGAGAGGGGGAGGATAAAAGAGGGAGGAGAACAGAGGAAGAAAGGGAAGGAGACAGAGGAACAGGACAAGGAGGGAGGAGGAAATGAAGATGAGGAAGGGGAGGGGAGGAAATGGGAAAGGAGGGGAAGAGGGGGAATGGAAGGGAGAAGGAAAGGACAAGAGGGAATGAGAGAAAGATGTTTACAGAAGGTAGTACAGTGACAGAGAGACAGAGAGAAAGAGATCTTGGATAGGTAGGTTGCTGTGTTGAATAAGCTTGAAGTAGGAGTATTTCAGACTTTACAGATATAAACTAATTATTTCAGTTGTTAACAACAATAATAAACACAATTTACAAAAAGATTTTTATCCTCTCATATGATGTTTTTTTTCCTTCTGAATCATTTTGCAAAAAGAATAATTGATTCGGTCTCCAAACAGTCAACTGACTTTATATATAACTATAAAGTTTAGAAAGCACTTTACCTACATAATCTTATCAGGGCAACACAAAGATCCTGTGAGCTAGGTAATTCAGGTCTTATTATGTTCTTACTTTGTAGATGAGGAAACTGAGGCCCAGAGAGACCAAGAGACTTGCTAGTCAGAAACAGAATTTGAACCCAGGACTTCTGAACTCCAAGTCCAGGTCTTTAACCACTGTATTACCATCTTCACTTGACCACCAACTGAGGTCTATTAATCAATGCATGTGGAGGTGGAGTTATCTAATTCAGCAAGTGGTGGTGGAACAGAAGCTCAGAATCTTGCCACCTATTCCACCCACACTTCTACCAGTTAGGCATGGAGTCCACATGAGACCCTTTATAAACACTCTCTTTCCTCAGCTCAGAGTTGCCCCCAAAGGAGAGTGCCGTCTTGTTACAGGGCTCTCCTCAACAGGCTTTGGTTTTGTCCCAGTGTCTAATAGATTCCCCCGCAACTAAGTTCATACCATCCCATTCAATATAGCTCTCTCCAGGGCAGTTTCTCTATCTCCTTCTTGCCCTTTCTTATTACTGTCACTACCTTTCAAGGTCCCGGAATCATACTTAGTCAACAGTATTTCCCAATTCCTCATCCACCCAGAAAAGTCCCATTCCACCATGCCACTCAAGTTCAGGACCTTTTTCAGATAGAGTTAACACACCAGCCAAGACCACAAAGTCTAGATTCCTGATGCCATCTTTTCCACCCACTGAGAGTCTGCCAAAAAGAAGGGTGTTATGAGGCTAAAACACACATTGCTGTCATTTCCTCCTACTGAACAGTACCTTTCTAATCCCAGATTAAAATACTTCTCTTATCTACCCACAACCGGGGTTTTCCCAATCAATATTGACTCAAAATGTAATCAAACCAAATATCAAAAAAATACAAAACTGAAAAAAAAACCCTTGAATAACATAGAACCAGCCAAATTAAAACCACATTATCTTGGAAACGGAAAATTGGGGCTTCTGTGGTAGCAAGTCACCCTATAGAAAGAAGACTGCTAAATCTGACTTCTGTGACCTTGGAAGGATGGAAATAAGCATTTATTGAGCACCTAATATGTGCCAGGCACTGTGCTTTACAAATATCTCATTTGATCTTCGTAATCCTGGGAGGTAGGTGCTATAATTGTTCCCATTTTACAGTTGAAGAAATCAATGCTGAGGAGGTTAAGTGACTTGCTGAGGGTTATCCAGCTAATAAGCATCTGAGGTAGGATTTGAACTGAGGTCTTCCTGGCTCCAGACTCTGTACTCTATCCATAGTGCTACCTAGCTACCTTGGGCAAACCACTTCAACTCCATTAGCCTCAGTTTCCTTCACTCAACAGTTATGCTACACCTACGATATTTGAGGCATTGAGCATACAAAAATAAAATAGGGCATCATCCCTGCCTTCAAGGAGTTTACATATTAAGGTCTGAGGGTAAAGGAATAATTTACATAGACAATTATGATACAAAGTAGAGCATGGTGAGGGCAGAGGAAAGATCCAGACAAAGTGATCTATGAAGATGTGAGGAGAGAG
The DNA here is from genome assembly GCF_003287225.1 of Phascolarctos cinereus. Lineage (NCBI taxonomy): Eukaryota > Metazoa > Chordata > Mammalia > Diprotodontia > Phascolarctidae > Phascolarctos > Phascolarctos cinereus. Next base: position 242,460,307 of record NW_027555514.1, read on the forward strand.
ACAACACCTTTGGATGAGAGGATCAAGGAAACCTTCATCAAGGAAGTGGCACCTTAGCTGAGCCTTGAAGGAAATGAAAGATTCTGAGAGACAGAAATGGAGAAAAGGAGCATTCTAAGAATGGTGCCAACCAAAGGTCCCGTTCTGTCAAATAAGGACTTTGGACTGGATCAAGGATTCTTACCCTTTTTGTGTCTTGGACACCTTTGACAGTCTGGTGAAGCCTATGGTAAAGTCCTTCTAAAATGATGGGGGGTTTTTATTGTTGGGTTTTTATTTTATTTTTTTAATTGATTTATTTTGATTTATCAACAATCACTTCCATAAGTTTTGAGTTTTAAATTTTTCTCCCCCTCTTCCCCCCCCTTCCCAAGACAGTGTGCAATCTGATATAGGCTATACATACACATTCCTATTAAACATATTTTCACATTAGCGATATTGTAAGAATTAGAACCAATAGGAGGAAACACCAGAAAGAGAAAACAAAACAAAAGAGAAGGAAAAAATAGCAAATAGTAGGCTTTGATCTGCATTCAGACTCCATAGCAGAATGATGTTTTTAAAGGAACAAAATACATAGGATAGCAAAGGAAAACAATGTGGTAGTTTTGTTGCTGCTGTTCAGCTGTGTCTGACTCTCCATGACCGCATTTGGGGTTTTCTTGTCAAAGATACTGGAGTGGTTTGTCATGTCCTTCCCCAGCTCATTTTACAGATGAGGAAGCTGAGTTAAGTGACTTGCCCAGGGTCACACAGCTAGTAAGTGTCTGAAGCCAGATTTGAACTCAGGTCCTCCTGACTCCAGAGACAGTGTTATTAAACACTGCACCACCTAGCTGCCCACAATATTGTAATGCAGTTATCAAAATATTTTTTAAAAAATCCATTGACCCAGGTTACAAACCCCTGAACTATTTCTAATGTCCTGTCCAACTCTAAAATACTAGAATATCTCTATGAGGAGCCTGTTTGCAAAGGGATCCTTGGATCTGTCCTGAATTCTTTATAATAAGCATTTAATGAGCCAACCACAATGCAAGACGCTAGGATATAAAACAAAAAAAGAAACAATCGTTCCCCTCAAGGAGTTAATATTCTGCTGTCATTCCTTCTCAAGAGAGCCATAAACAGGGCACAGTAAATGGAGATTTTTTCCAGGGTGGCAAATTTAGGAGGCACAAAGTTCTTCATCCAGAGGCATCTCCTTCCCACTGTCTATTCTGCCCCTGTCTTTGTGGGAGCCACTTTCCCTAGTGCATCTTCCCCCGCAAAAGCCACCTCTAAGTAAGCTTTCCCTTCTCACCCAGCCCCCATTTGCCTTCAGTACAGAAATGATTATTTATGACTGTTTATCAGACAGCCACAAGCTCCACACAGCTCCCTGGAAAATGTTCACTCTAATACAGTCTTGTCATTGATGTTAATCTTATTTTAGTGCTATAGTGGAAAACATCTCCTGGAAAATACATTAGCAGAAAATAACACCTTAAGCTTTTTTTTTTAAGAGGCCGGAGCCTGGAAGCACCATGGATCATGAATAATGCAGAAGCAATTAAATAATTAAGAGGCAATGTGTCTATTTTACAATCATCAAACCAATCAGCCATTTTGGCATTTATGTTGGAGCATTACAAATGCACGCTCCATAGAGTGCTGTAGGGGGAAACAGGTTGAGAGTTCTTCTCATTTTCAATCACTGAGCAAATGCATTTAGAAACAACTCATTCACATAAACAGAGTCGGGCTTCAAATGTTCTTCTGGGGGAAAAAAATGTAATGAGTGTAGGTCTGTGCTAGGTTCCTTCTTCTGGTCAAAGCTGTAACTAGGACTGAGGCATCCATCAGCTCAAGGTGTGGGATTTAGAGGGCGACCACAGCACATTCCTTGGGGTGCTTCCTTCCTTGACCATTGCATCCCTAAAGTGGTACTGTCAGTGGTCTTCTCCCAGAGGCACCCCCCTCCCTTCTTCTCTACCTCCTTCCCGACCTAGGGTGCCACTTACCCTGAGTGAAGAAATTGCTAATTACACCTTTTCCTCTCACATAACTTACCCCAAGAGGACAATAATCGATAAGCACTGACCAATTCCAGATAAGAAACTAAACTCCATTTCATAGCTAGTTTCCAGCAAATAGACAAATGCATGAGTTGAAAAAAAAAAAAACCTGATTTTTATCTACAAAATAAGTGGGTGCTGCTGGAGAAAAAATAAAATAATTCAAAGACCTCTAATATAAACAAAGGAAGTTTCAGTCAAGCAGCTCAGGGAAATTCCCTGATTTTACAGCAGCCTTTTAACATTTCTCACATGGTAAAAATATGGCAGCAGACAGAATAACTGACAATATGTCCTTTATTCACCAGTTCCCCTTCCCCCCACACACACACACCAGCAGACTTCAAAAGGAAATCAACTTTTACAGTTTAATTTCTGTTTATTCCCTCATATTCAAATTGGCTTTCCTTGACTGCCCCCTTCCAAATGTTTAGGAGACTTAATAATCTGACCTTATTCCTTTTAAAAAATTGGTAATTATTATGGAAAAAAACCTAAAAATGAAAGTATGTACTGAATCGAGTGGATACCTACTTTAAGCTTGTCTTTTTTAAAAGGTTATGTTTTTATTTTATTGTTATTTATTGTTTATTTTTAAGGTTTTATCATTATCTATTTGCTATTTTTTTCTTCTCTTGTGTTTTGTTTCCTTTTTCTGGTGCTTCCTCCTATTGGTTCCAATTCTTACAATATCACTAATGTGAAAATATGTTTAATAGGAATGTATATGTATGGCCTATATCAGATTACATGCTGTCTTGGGGAGGGGCAGGGAAGAGGGGAAGAAAACTTTAAAACTCAAAACTTATGGAAGTGATTGTTGATAAATCAAAATAAATTAGTTTTAAAAAATAAAATAAAAAAGTAAAACATTTATCACAAATTTTATCATTTATCATTATCATTTATTCTTAGAATCCTGAATTTCCTTCAAAAGTGTCACCTTCCATAAGCCTTTTCCTGATACGTTCAATGGCAAAAGTTAGCACTTTCACCTCCACTCCAAATTATTGTATTTATAGACTTACTTGGTATAGTTTTGCATATGCTTCTATATGGATGTAATAATAAAAACAGACTCTGGGCCCAAGTGGCATCCTCCTTCTCCACTAAATGACCTCTTTGAACTCTGGATTCATTCACCCTAACCAGGTTAAGTTGTGAGGAACCCTGACCACTGAAAAGAAATGTCAGGCTCTTTTTCTCTTGTTTTTTGGGTTCTTTACTACCCAGTCCTGGAGCCACAGAGAAGAATTATTTAAAGTTTAAAGTTTGGTTTATGTCTAAGATCTCTCCAAAGCAAGGAGTAAAGTTACCCAATATACAACGTAAATCAGGGATAGGACAGCTGGCACACTGAATAAAGGGACTGGACATAGAGTCAGGAAGATCTGAGTTCAAATCCTGGCTCAGACACAGCCTAGCTGCATGACCTTCAACAAGACATTAAACCTTGTTCAGTCTCAGTTTCTTCATCAGCAAAATGGGGATAATGATAGCAACTATCTCCCAGGGTTATTATAAGGATAAAATGAGATAATACTTATAAAGCTCCTTGCAAAGCTTAAAGTGATATATATAAAAGCTAGCTATCATCATTATTTTTATATATTAATAATTATGTCACATTATTACTATTATATGAAGGAGAGTCTATGATTCTGTCACTCTGAACTAATAGAGCTTTCTAGTTGGCAGATACTGGCTGAATCAGCCAATTCCAACCACAGTCTACTGAAACTCCGAATGGGGTAAGCTCACAGGCCTATTGGGTATCTAGGTAGCACAGGAGTACAGGCCTTTGCGTCAGGAAGACTCATCTTTCTGAGTTCAAATCTGTTCTTACTAGCTTACTAATAATCGTAATAGTAGCTTACAAATCTGTCACTTACTAGCTGTGTGATCCTGGGCAAGTCATTTAACCCTCTTTGTCTCAGTTTCCTCAGACATAAAATAAGCTGGAGAAGGAAATAGCGAACTACTCTAATATCTTTGTCAAGAAAACTCCAAATGGGGTCACAAAAAGTCAGGCACTCCTGAAACAACTCAACAATGACAACAACCACAAATTGCTCAAATTCAAACCCAGGTCAGGAACTTGGAAAGATGAGACCAGGACGGAGGTGGGGGACAGCAATCACACTTTGATCAGTATCAGATCACTTTAAGAACACTGAAAGCTTGTGGGTTCCCAGTCTGAGCCATCCCCAAGAACCTAGAATAACACAATCCTCCAAGGTATTAGCTACAGGCCCAGATAAAGTCCAAACTCAGGAAGTAGGCTGAAAGAATGAGCAAACCAAAAACAAGAATATTCACCATGAAAAGTTTTTATGATGATAGGTGTGCTCCAGACACAAACTGAGAAAAATGACTCCAAAATATTCTACAAGCAAAGCCTCAGAGTAAAACATTGTTTGTATACAAACTCCACTAGAATTCCTAGAGAAGATGAAGCAAGAGTTTAAAAGAGATATTAAAAGATATGAATCAAATGAGAGTAGTAGAGGAAAACATTGGAAAAGAAATTAAATCTGTGGAAGAAAGAATTGGAAAGGGAATTAACAGCTTTAGCCCAAGCAACAAATCCACTAAAAATTAGAATAAACCAAACAGAAGCCAGTGACTCTGTGAGAAAAATGACAGATAATAAAAAATAAAAATAAAAAGACTGGGAAAGTAGAAGAAACTATATCTCCTAGCAAAAAATAACTGATCTAGAAAACAAATCAAGGAGAGAAAATTTAAGAATCATTAGACTACCTGAACATTGTAACAAAAAAAAAAGAGCCTAGACATCATATTTCTTAAAATATTAAAACAAAAATTACCAAGCTCTCTTAGAAACAGAGGGCATAGTGGAAATAGAAACAATATACTGGTTGCTTCCTGGAAGAAACCCCTAAATGAAAATTCACAGGAACATTATAGCCAAAATTGAGAGGTTCCATGTCAAAGAAAAAATTTTACAAGTATCCAGAAAGAATGAATTCAAGTACTCAATAACCACATTCAAGATTACATATGATTTAGCAAACACCACTATAAAAGAGAGGAAAGCTTGGAATATAATATTCCAGAAGGCAAAGGATGTGTGATTACAACCAAGAATAACTTACCTAGTAAAACTAAGTATAATCCTAGAGCAGGGGAAATAGACATTCAATGAAATAGAGGATTTCCAACTACCCTTGATGAAAACACCAGAACTGTGTAGAAACTTTGAAGTACAAATACAGGAGTCAAGAGAAACATAAAAAGGTAAACTTAAGCCATCATAAGGGACCAAACAAGGATGAAACTGTTCACATTCTAATATGGGGAGATAATTCATATATCACTTCTGTACCTTGTCATTATCTGCCTAATTAGACAGAAGGTATGGGAGTGTTTCTGTTATGTCTTGATCTTAAAAGAAAAATGGAAAAGAAGAAGAATATATTTGGGGGGAAGTTGGAGAAAATGGTTAGAGAGATTATACATACATCTGAACTAATCAGAGGGAAGATATGTATGTGTGTGTATGTATATGTGCATACATGTATGTACATGTATATACACCATTGCCTACAGAAATACATTTTACTCCACACAGAAATATAAGGGAAAGGAGAGAAGGGAGGAAAAGAATTGGAAGGATAGCTTAAAGAAGGAATTAGTTCCAAGCAAAATTGACTCTAGCTATGGAGGTACAGAAATTTTTACAGCAGCCCTTTTGTTATGTCAAGGAATTGGAAACTGAGAGAATACCCATTAATTAAGGAATAGTTAAACAAATTATGGTATATAAATGTGATGAAATGCATATGTATATATTATTGGGCCATAAGAAATTATGAAGGGAATGATTTCCAAGAAATCTGAGAAGACTTGTATGAACTGATATAAAGTGTAATCAGGAGAACAATTTATACAATGACAACAACATTGTGAAGACAAACAATTTTGAACAACTTAGGCACTCTGACCAGCATAGTGACCAACCACAATTTTAGAGGACTCATGATGAAACATTCCATCTGCCTCCTGATAGAGAGGTGAAAGAGACTAAGGAATATGTGTACATATACATGTATGTGTATAAACATGCATGTGTATTTCAGATATAGCCAATGTGCACATTTATTTTCCTTGACTATTGGTATTTCTAACAGGGGTTATTTTTTTCTTTCTTTCTTAATTGGGAGCAAGGAGAAGAGAAGAAAGATTTTTGCTTACTGGAAAAAAGTTCAATTTAACTTTTTTTTAAGTATTAGATGGAGCTGGGCAATCTCCTCATGGCTACTGCTGCTCAACTTTGGCAGATCCCATTTCTTCCTCTCACTATGCCTTCTCTGTGTCTGTGTGCCTCTTTTTAAAGCTCCCAGGTCTTACTCAAGCTCTGTGTCTGGTTCAAAAATAGTCTAAATCTCTCTGGGCTATGAAGGAATGCTTAAACCTCTGAACATTATGCCAGTAAGTTTTCAAAACCCAGATAATTATAATTGGATCATAGGTATAAGGCTGGAAAGGATCTTGGACTTCAACCTGCTCACTTTACAGATGATGGAATTGAGGCCCAGAGAAATAAGTTACTTGTCCAAGGTCATACAGCTACAATGTGACTGAGATGGAATTTGAACCTTGGTCCAAATCCAGTGTTTAATCTACTATACTATGTTGTCTCAAAGTAGCCACTGGATGTGAGTGGCAATTTTTCCCAAGAGTGCATTATGTTAGAGTAGAAGCAATTGCATAACATACCCTTTTTCTATTTGCTAGTACAAAATTGCTGATAACTGAGGATCTTTGAACAAATTACCTCTCCCCAACTGTATTTTCTCAGCAAAATAAGAATATAACACTTCCTAAGACTTCACAAAAGTGTAACAGAAGCTAAAAACCCTTATTTTTCTCCTCTCAGAAGGTATGTTCAAGTTAACAAGTGATCACCAACATGTCCAGCCACTTAAAGAATGTAACTGGGTGTCCCATGTGGCCTCAATTTTATTTTTTCCATTATCAGAGAACCCATCAATTTACTTAAGCTTCACTATCAATGGCTCATACAACGGAAGGTATTCAAATTTAACTTCAGTCAGTTTTCCCTAATGTTATATGAGAGAGATCAAGGTAGTCTGTACCCAAGGCCTCTCTCCACAAGTCTTTAAAGTTCAACTTAGGTTCTTAATCATTCTTTGGCCATTGACAAATACATTGCCTTGCCCAGCCGTATTCTTTTAATCGGTACATGTCAGAAGAACATGAAGGAAACACTAATATTTGTGCTATAAGTCAATACAACTGCGACCTTCCTCCCAGCCTTCAAGATGAGACGATCAGATAACTAAAAATGACACAGAGTTAGGCATGGGAATGAGATTTCACACACCCAGTTCAAATTATCAGCTTTGTCTTTTATTAAGATCACTGGACTGGAGTCATTAAGTGCCCTACAAATAGAACTTGTTGATCTGGTAATGGTTCCATCTTTCCCCCCATCATAATAGCTTACATTTTAAAGAATCTCTTAAGATTTAGACCTGAAAGGGACCTTATAGATTATCATGTCTAGCTCCTTCATTTGTAGGTAAGAAAACTGGGACGAAGAGAGAGTTGACTAGTCCAAGGACACGGAAGTGGCAAGTAGTAGGAGTGGAATTTGAACCCAAAAATCCCAGCTCCTCTGACTCCAAGACTAGACCACTTTTCCCTGGAACACACTGTCTCCCTCATCTTATCAAAGATTTATGCCTGGGACCTGAGCTCCTTGAAGCCAGTGGCTATTGGGCTTGGTCTTTATATCCACTTACCCAGCACATTTTTTTTTTTTGCTTTGAGATGGAACCTGTCATATCATTGATATGAGGAACTCCCAGCTCTACCAAAGCAGGCTGGTCCTTGTTCTGCAACTTAATAGTCTTAGAGAGTTGCACTGAGTTGTACTTAACTAAATGTCTTGCCTAGGGTCAGTCATACAACAGTATCTGTCAGAGGTGAGACTTGAACTCAGGGCTTTCAGACTCTAAGCCAGCCTATAATCCACTGAATTTGAATTGTCTCTTGCCAAGAAGGAGACTTGCACACAGTAAGGGCTTAATAAATGCTCATTCAATTGAATGGAAAACCCTTGAGTAGATCAGCTCCTGACCACAGGTAAATAAGTTACTTAGCCTCTTGAAACCTCTTTCTTTCTTCCCTTCTTCCTTCCTCATTTTTTCCTCATTTTTTAATTTATTTAGGCAGCCAGGTGGTACAATGGATAGAGAACTGAATCTGGAGTCAGGGATTTCCAAATTCAAGTTTGGCCTCAGCCACTATCTGTGTGACCCCGGGCAAGACACTTATGGTTGCCTCACTTTCCCCAACTGTGAAAGGAGCATAATAACAGCACCTACTTTGCAGGGTTGTTTAGAAAGAGATTATATTTGTAACACGTTTTGCACATAGTAGGTGCTATATAAATGCTTATTTCCTTCCATCACTACCCTTTCCCATTTTATTACAAAGTATAACAGAGCATGAGAAAGACTTATATGAACTGATACAAAGTAAAGTAAGTAGGACCAGAAAAACAGTATACACAATGACTGCCACTGTGCAAATAGAAAGAACACACACATACACACACACACACACACAATCAAAACCAAACACTCTATAATTTTAACAGCCACATGTCTCAAAGAAGAGACATGAAAATGCAATGCCATCCCTTCTCGGAGAAGTGGGGGGCTATGAGTGTGAAATGCTGCATATACTGTCAGACTTGGTTGATAAATTTTGCTGAAATTTGTTTTCTGCTTTCTTTTTTTGTTCTTATAAAGGATGGTTCTCTGGGTAGGGGAAGAGTGATATGTTAGGAAATGAAAGTGATGTAAAAAAATCAGTCATTTTTTAAGTACAATGGACAAAGGGTAATTATTCAGGCAACTTTATCAATGTAAATGAGTTCACTGGATTTTTTAGGTCCTTAGGTACATTTTCAGGGGCTTGAATTGCAAAGTCTTAGAGGTGTCCTAAATCCATCAGTGTCCTTCTTCGTACTGCCCAGAGAGCTAAGCAAGTTCTCATTATTTAGTAGATCACCACGGAACTAGGACCATAGCATTATAGCTCAAGAGTTGGAAAGGATCTTGGAGATCATCAAGTCCACCCTCCTCACTTTACAGAAGGGGAAACTGAGACCGAAGATCAGATAGGTAGTAAGCATCAGAGATGCTTGAACAAGATCCTCAAATTCCAGGTCATCTGTATTTTTCCCTCTGTATCATACTGCCTAGAGAACAGTAACCTGGTCATGAGTCTCCTGGTTGGGGGAAGGAAGGGTAGGATTGGAAAGTGAGCAACTAACCCTGCTCAGTGATGCCTTTTTTATTTCTTCCTACACACCACTGACTCAGACATGTTCCTAAGACTTGGTTAAAAATTTCTGACTCATTAGCTCAAGTACTTGAAGTGGAAATATTCCTCTACCTAACTCTCAGAGACAAGGGTGTTATTGAAACCTGTTCTTGATGTCTAACATGCTGGGTGTGCTCCATTCCTTAAATGATCTCCATATATTTCACCCTGTGCTAAAACAATCACACAGTGTGCAACTTATGAGAGGTAAGCTAGGGAGAAGGTGGAAACTTGAAGATATTTCTAATGCTTTTGTGGAAAGTACTGTTTCAAATTAAATAGCCAACATATCCTTGCCTCTAAGAAAAAAAGCAAACCAACATCAGGCCAGATGTGGCAGCTCTCCTGTGAGAAAGGCTGGAAAATATTATGCTGACACCATCTCTTTCCATTCACTCACTACACTTACAGTGTGCATCTGAACTGACAGGAAGGGGTGGATTATTTATTCAAAGATCCATTTGAAGGAAGACATCTCAAACTATTTTATCAGGGTCCTATTAACCATAATGGACACTTTTTCCATTACTTACACTTTTCTTGGGAGGATAGGATAGCAGTGGTCTTGGAAACTATTCCCAACTTTTTTTGGTAAGGAAAAAAAACCTAAAAAATAAATGTATGCTCATCAAGTGGAGATAGGCTGAACCAAATGTGGTATGCGAATATAATGGAATATTATTGCACCATAAAAAGAAAACCAACAAACATGAGGAGTTCAGAGAAACATGGAAAGAGTTAGGTGAACTTAGAACTTCAGCACTTAAAGCAGGGAACAGCAGAGTACTAAAGGAAAAGATCTGGATCTAAAGTCAGATGACCTGAGTTCAAATTCTATCTCTTTATTTTCTAGGTCACATTGTACAAGTCACTTAAACCTTCCTGGGTCTCAGTTTCCTTATCTTACAAAATGAGGGAGTTGGGCTGCATGGTCTCTGAGGTTTCTTCTGGCTCTAAATCGAGGGCCCCAAGGAGCCAATGTACACGCAACATCCACAATAACATAAATTAAACCCTCACAAGGAAGAAACACTGAGCAATCACAATAATGAATCTTGGCCCGGGAGAATAGAGGATGAAACAGACATCCCTCCTTTTTACAGAAAGGTGGTGGGCTACAGGTAAAGAATGATGGGGCAGCTGGGTGGCGCAATGGATATAGCACTGGCCCTGGAGTCAGGAGGACCCGAGTTCAAATCTGATCTCAGACACATAACACTCACTAGCTGTAACTCTGGGCAAGTCACTTATACACACACACACACACACACACACACACACACACACATACACACACACAATATTGCCTATCCAGTTAGTATGTTTATCAGTTTTCCTTCATTTTTTTTTGTTCCCAAAAAAGACTCATAGGAGATGAGTGGGAAGATTTCCAGAAATTATCTTACATACATTTATGTATGCAAAAAGAATGTTAAGTGATTTGTCCAAGGTCATACAGCTAATGTCTAAGGCAGGAATCAAATTCAAGTCTTGCTAACTCGAAGTCCTGTATTCTATCCACCATTTATTTTTTAATAACAATTAGCCTTTACATAGTATTTTACAACTATTTTCTCAATTGATCCTTATATAACCCTATGAGGTATGATTTATGCTTACTGTGGGACCCTGGAAAAATTACTGAACGAACCTGTCTGGGCCTAGGTCCTCTAATCTATAAAATGGGGATAATAATGGCATTTACCTTACAGGTTTACATAGTACTTTAAAACTTAAAGTACTATATAAAAGCCAGTTATCATCATCATCATCATCATCATTATTGTTCCTCACATTAAGCTAGGGGTGTGCTAGAGACAGCTCAAACTGCCTCATCAGAGCCAACAGTTAAGTTTCAGTGAGAAGATTTATACCTCCCAAATCAGCAAGTGTTACAAATCAGGACTCAATTTATTGTTATATTGATCTAGATGTAAGAAAATGATGGTGACAATGTTAATAAAACCAATTATATTTAAATGTATGTTGTGCAAATGACTAATATGGAAATGTTTTACATGATTGCAAGTGATTGCTTGCCATCGCAGGGAGAGGGAAGGGATGGAGGGATAAAATAGGAACTCAAAATTTAAAAAAAAAAAGTTTAAAATTGTTTTCAAATGTAGTTGGGGAAAAAATAAAATACTAAAGAATAAGTATAGCATGCAAAAAAAAATAGACTTAAAAAGTGTTGCGTGCAAACAGTTTCTTCTGAAGAGCCAGTTATAAAAAATTTACTTGCATTCCCATCTAAATTCTAGTCCAAAGCCTTCCTCTTCCATGATTCCTCCTATTCAAAACGACCCTTCTTTCAATGGAGTCCAAACAAAGCCCTTGGTTTGCACTCCTCTGATGGACTTACAGGATCATATTTTGGGGGCTAGAAGGTTCAGAAGAGGCCAATTGGTCCAACCTCCTGATTTTATACATGCAAACTGAGGTCCAGAAATATTAGATGATTTGCCCCAGGAGGTAAGTAAAAAAGCTGGGATTCACACAATGAACCTCTGCCCCCAAATCCAACATCCTCTTCTCTTCCTCTCGCTTATATATCATTTTGCATTCTGGATATCCATGCATGAGTTGTATATTCTCCATTTGGACTGTGAACTCATGATTGCAAAGACTTTGTTTTTATATAAATTGTTTTAATCAATCCCAGCACCTAGCACAGTACTCTGTAGTTAATAAATGTTTGAACTGAATTAAGATAAGATTCTAACCTCTGCTGGAAAATACCCAGGAGCCCAGAAATCTTCACGGAACCAGCTATGAAAACTCTTCCAAAATATTCTGAAATTAACTCTATGCATCTCTAACATTAAGAAATCCACAAGGCAGCTTTTCAGAGCCCATCTAGGATTTGGGGGCCAATGGAGATGGTGAGAGACAGTGAAAAGAGCTAGTGAGCAAAATGAAGGCCCTTTTGGAGTTAATAAAAAAAACAATGAATAAGTATTTCTTGAAGATCTATTAGGCACTGTGCTGGGCATTATGGAGAATAAAAAAAAAGCCATGAAACCTGATCTCTGCCTTTAAAGAGGTGGAGGTAGACAATGGGTAACCTTTAAAAGGACCTTTTCATCTGGTTGGAAAGACAAGTATACAAAGATAGCTAACAATACAAGACAGCAGGAGTTTAGAAGGGAAGGTTTAGCCTAAGATAGCTAGGAAAAAGTTTCACAAAAGAGGTAGAATGTGAGCTAAGCTTTGAAGAGTAGATAAAATTCAGCTAGATATAAGGCTCATGGCAAAGTAAATAGAGTGTTGGCAATGGATTCAGGAAGACCCAAGTTTGAGTCCTGTTACAGACACGGCAAATTACTCAGCCTTACTTTTATTAACTGTAAGATGGGGATCAAAAAAATAAAAGCATCTCCTTTCCAGGGCTGTTGTGAGAATCAAATGAGATAAAATAGGCAAAGTGCTTTACAAAGCTTAAAGCCCTAGGTAAATGCTCGCTATTATTACTAACGGAGGAGGGCATTCCAGGTTCAAAATCAGAATATTTAAGTTATGTTTTGAGATCAAATTGGCTACAGTGTAGTATCTGGGCCAGAGAAGGCAGTGTGGGGGAAGGGGGAGAAATAAAGTTAGAAAACTAGATTGGGACCAGAATAAAATGGAACTTTTGATGACAGGCAAAGAGTCTGGATTTAACCTAGAGGTAAGAGGGAACTACAGAAGGTTTTTCAGCAGGTTAGTGGCAGAAGAAGATAGATTGAGAAAGTATTCGTTAAGCACTTGCTATGTGCCAAGTACTGTGTTAAGCTGAACTAAACTAAACTCATGGGATCCTAGGCCTAGAGATGGAGGAGACTTCTGAGGCTATTCTGTCAAGTTCTGAGGTCCTGGGAGGTGGGAGGGTGACTTATCTAAGGTTGAGAGGCAGGATTTAAACCAGGACCTCTGGGCTCCCAAGACAGGGTGACTCTGCTGTTGGTGGGTAACACGAATCAGAGCACACATTCTTAACCTTCTCTGTGGCCTGGACCCCTTTCACAGTCTGGTAAGCCTGGGGCCCTGTCTCAGAATGGCATTTTTAAATGAATAAAATACAAAGGAAATCCATTACATTGAAATACAATTCTCAAAATATTTTTTGAAAAAAGTTCGCAGACCCCAGTTTAAGAACCTCTGATATAGGCAGAGTCATTTGAGACAAGCAGAGCAGTTTGGATGCTAATGCAATAAGTCAGGGCTTGAGGTAATAAGAGTCTGCTCTATAAATAAAAAGAAAGTGGCCATAAACACATGGTAAAAGCAGGTGAAAGAAGGAACAGAAATATGCTTTCATGTTAGTAAGAGCAGAAGGAGAAAAGGAGGGAGAGAAGGGGGGAAGAGGGAGAGAGAAAGAGGAGACAGGCAGACAGACAGAGGCAGAGAGCTCTTCAGCACATCAGTTGTGCTATGTCAGGGAATACGGAGAACAAAAAAAAATTGTCCCTTTAATGAATGGAAATGTATGATTTAATGCCTAGAGGTTATATTTATATAATACTTTAAGGTTTACATATTATTGCTTAATATTATATATTACGGTTTATATATGATTTCATTTAATTATGAGTTTTTAGATGACTCTCCAACTATTCCACTGTTGTTGTTCAGTTATTTTTCAGTCATGTTAGAATCTTTGTGACTCCATTTGGGGTTTTCTTGGCAAAGATACTGGAGTGGTTTGCCATTTCCGTCTCCAGCTCATTTTACAGAGGAGGGACTGAGGTAAACAGGGCTAAGTGACTTACCCAGGGTCACCTAGCTAGTGTCTAAGGTCAGATTTGAATTCAGGAAGATGAGTCTTCCTGACTCCACCCTGGCATTCTACCCACTGTCTCATCTAGCTGCTCCAACTATTCCTCCAGGGATAGATACGAATGTGTGTGTAAACAGGTATGGAAATGTGTATACACATACATATATGTATATACGCACATGTACATATGTAAGTATATGTGTGTGTACATATATAGCCAAAGGGGTCCATAATAGATAGATGTAAATATAGATAAAGACCTCTTATGGACTCCTTTGGCATTCTGAAAAAAAGACTATGAATTCATCCAAATAGTGTTCTTAAATAATTGTGAGAAATACCTAGAAAAAAGGTGGTGAAAGATCTAATTTTTTTTCCTATCCAGGTTCACATACCATCTGAAATCAATGACTCCCAGGTTAAGAAACTCTGCCATAGAGTGACAACTCATTCATTCAATAAATATGCATTTAGGGTTTACTAGAGGCATGATGATATAGTAATAACAATAATAATGGTCTTGGAGACTAGGTTTTAATTCCAGTTTCAAAACTTCATAACTGTGTGATTATAAATAAGTTATGCAAGCCCTCTGAACTTGTTTCCTCCTCTGTAAAATGGGTATAATAATACTTGCACTATTTTCTTCACTTGGCTGTTATGAAGAAATCATTCTGTAAATCTTAAAGTGTTTAAGTTGCCGACTTATTGTTAAGAGCAATGTATTGTCACACCTAAAGTGCTGTATAAGTCCATATTCCCAACTTCCACCATGATTCAACTTTCCTTAATCTTTCTCCACAATGATTAATATGTCTGCCTCAAGGGTCTCCTTTTCAATCCCTCCACCACATAGCTACCAAAAACATTCCTAAATGTAATCCCAGAAAAAAAATAAAAGAATGATGCTGGCAATGTTATTTATTCCTCTACTCAAGAAACTATAGTAGCTCCCTATAACCTTTGGGATAAAATATAAATTTCTCTCTTTAGGAATTAAAGATCTTCATAATCTGCTTCTAAGCCACCATTGTAGGCTTATTGCACGTTATTCCTTTCCATGTAGGCTTAGATCCAGTCATATTGACCCTACAGTTCATCACAACTCAGCACTCCACCCCCATGTCTTTTGTCCTTTTTCCCCGGAATGTACTTCCCTCCTCACCTCCACCAGAATCCCTTCCTTCAAAACCCAGCTCAAATGCCACCCACTACATGAAGACTTTCCTGATCTCTTCTCTTCCCCAGATACTAGTGTCTCTGAACATGTTACCTTGTGTTTATTTTGTACTTATATGTACACATGCTGTCTGCCATAGAATACAAGTCCATTGAGGTTAGAGGCTGTCTCACTCTTGAATTGGTAATCTCTGCACTTAGAATAGTGCCTACCACATAGTAGATACTAAATAAATGGTTGATGATTGAATGCTAGACAAAATCAAACATGATTGATTTGTCAGAGCAGAAAGGTCAGAGGAAAAAAAATAGCACAGGGCATTTTTTCCTATCTTAATTGAGCAGATGCTTTTGACCATGACCATCTTAAGACCATAAGCTCCCCAGCTGCAGCTACAAACCTGATTACGCCCCCCAAATTAATGACAGTCAGAAAGCAGTCTCTGTAACTGGGAGGGCAGAGCTGTAAATTACAAATTCCCATTTATAAATGTCTTTTGAAATTATCTTAAATAAAATGACATGGAAAGAGGGCAGCCCCCAAAAGGGTAGTTTTTAAAAAAACTCATTGAGGGTTTTTACCCTAATCACCAGGGTAATTATAAGCTGATTCCCATTTATTTTTCTTTCTTGATCCTCCTACTCTGAAGACTGGGAAATTTTTCACCAGGAAAAGGGAACATATAGGAGAAACTGTCGTTCTTTTGAGCAGCCACCGAAAGAGGACGTTTCCATTCTGTTAACCTCAAGTCAAATATGGAGGGTTTGAAGAGAGAAGAGAAATCACAGTGGGAAACCTCAGATTCCCTTTCATTTTTCAAAAGCAAAATGAGTTTGCCAGGGAAAAGGCAGGGTAGGAAAAGTGAAGGGGGGAAGGGAGGAAGGAGAAGAGAGAGGAAAAATAACCTCAGTCATACCAAAGCAAGCCATTTCCTTAGGAGACAGAGTTTCCTTTGACATTCTTGCCAGAAGGAGAATAAGTCTGGGAGGAAAAACAAAGTCTGTGTGCCTTCCTCAGAAAGATCAATTATGGAAATTATCAATTAAGTTGTCTTCCGTTCTGGGAATAATATCTCATTTATATAGCATTAAGATTTTCAAAGCAGTTTATGTACCTTATCTCAATTTGATCCTCACAGCCCTGTGAGATAGGTGCTATTATTAACTCCATTTTACAGATGAGAGAACCAAGGCTTAGAAATGTTAGGTGACTTGTCCAGAGTCATACAAAATGTCTGAGACCCATTTATGTTGTGTTCCTATCTCTGTCATTGGGGATCTTAGGTGCATCAGAAAAAGCACTGCCTGGGTCTGAGTTCGAAATGTGACCTCAGACATTTAACAGCTATGTGACCCTAACAAAGTCACTTAACCTCTGTCTGCCTCAGTTTCCTCATCTGTAAAATGGGAATAATAATAGCACCTACCTCCCAGGATTATTGTGAAGATCAAATGAAATCATTTGTAAAGCATGTTGCAAACCTTAAATAGTATTATTATTATTATTAATTTTTATGTTAGAGATAGCTCAAGGAGTCTTAGAGATCATTCAGTCTACCACCTCCAATTTACAGAAATGCAAACTGAAGCTCTAAGATTCAAGTGGACCTAGCTGAACAACAGTTCCAGGATCAGTCTCTTGACTCTAAGCAGCTGAATGATCCTGACCACATATCTGTAATCTACCTGGACCTCAGAAAAATTGAGGGTTTTAGATTAATTAATACTAATTAATAATTGTGTTTTTATAGCTATAATTAATTACATATTTATATAATAGGTAATAATTAATTAGATTAATTAGTCAATTAATGGCTTAGATTAATAAGGGTGGGGAAGCTGTGGCCCTCTAGGTCCTCAAGTGCAGCCCTTTAACTGAATCCAAACTTCACAGAACAAGTCCCCTTAACGAAAGGATTTGTTCTGCAAAACTTGAACTCAGTCTAAAGGCCTCACCCAAGGACCTAGAAGACCTGAGGTTCCTGGAGCCTTAGAAGGTACCTTACAGGGCATCTAGTTCTCAAAGTGTGGTGCAGGGACCTCTGGGGGAATCTGAGACCCTTTCCTCAAGATCAAAACCATTTTCATAATAATACTGACGTTTTTATTTCTAACAGAGTAAATATTGATAGATATAATTCACATAACCAAAAGCACTGGGGAGCTGGGGAAGGGGGTTGGTTCAATAATTTTTAAGAGTGCCATGGGGTCCTGAGACCAAAAAGTTTGAGAATTGTTGATCTAATCCAATCAGTCAACTACAATCACTTATCAACCATTTACTATGTCAACAATACTGTTAGTACAAAGACAAAAATGGACTAGTCATAAGATCACACATTTAGGACTGGGGGGAAAAAAACTTAGAAACCATCAAGTGCAACCCAGAAACTGAAGTACAGAGAACTTAGAACTTATCCAGAGTCACACAGCTGATAAGTGACAGTGGGATTTGAACCCAAGTCTTCCAGACTGAATGCTCCATCCATTACTCTAGTGGTGGTGTACTCAAATAGAAACAGAGGCCACTAAACCATACCTAAGTATCCCTAAGGGCCATATAATGACTTAGAAAACTACATATCAACATTATCTATGTTCTATTGTATTTTTCTTCATTTCATTAAATATTTCCTAACCAGGTTCAGGTTGCACTATAGGGTGTCTACAGCTCCAATTCTGCCTGTGGTCATGTATATGATAACTCTACATGACATTTTTTTGAGCTAGTTCCTGCCTTTAATCTTAAGTTCTAATGGTGGAGACATACACACACACATATACATACAAAGGGCTATACAAAGCCCACATGAGGCAGATACAAAGAAGAGCAGGGCAGCTAGGTGCCACAGTGGATAGAATATGGCCCTGGACTCAGGAGGACCTGAGTTCAAATGTGACCTCAGACACACAACACTCACTAGCTGTGTGACCCTGGACAAGTCACTTAACCCCATTGCCTAGCAAAACAAACAAAGAAACAAAAAACCAGATACAAAGAAGAGCAAAACACCAGAAGCAAAAGCTGAAGGTAGGAGGAGCTTAAGACCTGAGTCTTGAATCCCTGGTTTTAGGATTCAATTGGATTTAGCCCAAGTTCCTTCCTCCAAATGAGGCTTTTCAGGTCTCTACATCTGTAGGTGTCTTCTTCTATGAACAGCAGTATGCTAGTAAATGCTTAACAACCAGCTCTCTGAACATATATACATATGTATGCATATGTGTGTGTGTGTGTATAATTTGTGACCAACTTTGGCTTAATCCATATTATTAACATTTCTCCTTCATTTACTTAAGTCTAGATAATCAATGAAATAATAAACAGCCCTGATTTGTAGCATTTGCTGATTTCTGAGACATAATGCCCACGCTGAAAATTTAACAATCAGCTCTCTGCCTATATAGTAGGCTCTAGCACATCCCTGCACAGTTACCTGTTTGATGTGTATTTTTTATATGTATGTGCATGTCTGTGTATATCTCCCACATTAGAATGGAGGCTCTGGGACCTCAGGGATTGTTTGGTTCCTGTCTTTGTAACTCCAGCTGCTAGCAGTGTGTGGTATGTGGTAGGTGATTTATTAGTATTTGATTGACGGATTGATTGATTGTGCTCCAAGATTCTTAGGTCTCTTCCAGCTCTAAGACTTATGATTCAGCAAGAGTATGTCGAATATTTGTTTACTAGAGCCCCACAGGGGTTATTAAGGACACAAAAGCAGTACAAGACCTTGAGAATTTGCTATTTGCTGCAATAGGGAGATAAGGTATGCATAGATGAAGCCAGAGATAGCAATGGGGAAAGGGGTAAAATTGTGAAATCTGTCTGCTATGTACCCAGCCTCCCTTTATTTCCCCATTCCTTAGTCCCAAATTGTAGCCTCCTGCTTTCTTCAACTATCTCCTATCAAAACAGAACAGAAGCAGAGATAAAAAATTTACACTCATGAACTGATGGGTTACATTGGATTCAAATTTTTTTCATTTTTTTTAGGTGATTGGGGGTTAAGTGACCTACCTAGGGTCACACAGCTAAGTGTCAAGTGTTTGGTCTGAGGTCACATTTGAACTCAGGTCCTCCTGACTTCAGGTCTGGTGCTCTATCCACTGCGCCACCTAGCTGCCCCTGGTTATGTTGGATTTGAATGTATAACTTCAACCAGCATTTGAAAATGAGGGCCTTTGTCCAAACAGCAGCAAGCAGGTGGGGAGAGATTTGGGAGGGTTTTGGGAGGCCTTGAAATTATATACCTGTAGTTCTTTCCTCTAGACCCCTAAAGACAGCCCACTTGGGGTGATGGGAGACTTTTTCCCAGGAAGCTTCCGTGTCACTTTTTACTGGCTTCTCTAACACTGAGCCTTTCCTGTCCAATACAAGTTTATTTACTTAACAAACTCTTACTAAGTGACTGTCATGGGCTTACAGAGCTCTGTCCTGGGTCTTGAGGACCAAAAAAGAAAATGACAAAAATGAAGAACAATCCCTGCCCTCAAGAAGCTTGCATTCTACTGGATACATAAAACACGTATATTGATAATTCTGCACCAAGAAAAGTTGAGAAGGAAGAGACCCCCACCAAAGTGTCACAGAGGAGGTGACTTTGATGGGGTTGGGATCTGGACCCCAGAAAGGAAAAACCCTGGACTTTCCCAGACCACCAAATCTCAGGATTTCACCTAAGGCTATAATCCCATCAACTGGCCTTTTGTTATCACCTACACTCAATCTTCCAATTCTCTGTTATCCTAAACCTAGCCTAGCCCTCCCCCTCTTACCTCCCTATGGCCCCTGGCCACTTCCCACCTTTGACCTTATTTAGATTCCATTCTCCCTTGGCCACAAGGTCCAGGTTGCAGGTGTTCTGTTCGCCCCAGCTTACTGGCCACTCCCATTCAGATCTTCTTGAGACCCCTTCTCCAGTCACCCCAAACTACTTGGCCACTCCTAGATCCCACCCACAGTCTTTCTGTATATAAAGTCCATCTTGTCTCCATTAAGGTGCTCAGATTCTTATAATATATCCAATAGCTCAGTAATGTTCAGATTCCTTAAGTCTGGCCAATATGCGGATGTTCTAACAAACCTTATCTTTGAATGAAAGAAGACTTGTGTTGAATATTTTTTAGGCAGGACCTGCGCGTTGTGACTTTGGGGTCCCAGCACACCTAAATTTCTAAACCTCCACAACTTTAGTAGGCAAAGCACAGTACAGTATTACAGTCAGTCAAGAAGTATTTATTAAGATAAATGTTGGAGAAGATGTGGGAAAATCGGAACACTAATGCATTGTTGGTGAAGTTGTGAAATGATTCGACCATTTTGTAGGACAATTTGGAACTATGCCCAAAGGGTTATAAAAATGTGCATACCTTTGACCCAGCAATAGCACTTCTAGGGCTATATCTCAGAGAGATCATACAAATGGGAAAAGGACCCACATGTACAAAAATATTCACAGCAGCTCTTTTTGTGGTGGCAAAGAATTGGAAATTGAGAGGATGCCCATCAATTGGGGAATGGCTGAGCAAATTGTGATATATGAATGTAATGGAATACTACTGTGCTATAAGAAATGATGAATAGGCTGACTTCAGAAAAACCTGGAAAGACTTGTATGGTCTGATGCTGAGTGAAATGAACAGAACGAAGAGAACATTGTACACAATAACAGCCACTTTGTGCGATGACTAATATAGATAAACTTAACCCTTCCCAGCAATACAAGGATCTAAGACATCTCCAGAGGCCCGTGATGGAAAATGCTATCCACATCCAAAGAAAGAACTATGGAAGTTGAATCGCTATTTTTTTTTCTCTTCTGTTGAGTTTTGTTTCCTCTTTCTGATGGTTCCTCCTATTGGTTTTAATTTTTACTTACAACACCACTAATGTGAAAATATGTTTAATAGGAATGTAAATGTATAGCCTACATATGAGATTGTGCACCATCTTGGGGAGGGAGGGGGGAGGAAGGGGGGGAAATTTTAAACTTAAAAGCATATGGAAGTGATTATTAATAAATCAAAATAAATTAATAAAATTTTAAAAATAAACAAAAAAAGAAGCATTTATTAAGTGCTTATTGTGTGCTACTGTACTACCCTATACTACATGCTGGTGATACTGTTAGAGTTAGAAGGGCTTAAGTTTCCACAGGTAGAATAATGCAGAGATTTAAAGAACAAAGGTCCCAGGAGGTGGTACACTGTAGGTGGGCTGGGCTTGACCAATAGGAAGTAAGTGGATTGTTCCAAGAAGACCCCAAAATCAAGATAGGGGTCCAGCCAGCTCAGACCAGTTAGGGTCAACCTGAGGACACCTGAAAAATGTTAATGCACCTGCTTAATGAACTTCATTACTATTATCTGACACACCCCGCATAAAATTAGAGCCTCATTAACGAGTCATGGGACGTATGACCAAGAGAGGGGGAACATACTTGAGCATATCAAGGGGAAACATGTAAGGAAAGGTGTAACCTGGGAAGGGTTGGACCAATCCTGGCCTGGGAGGTTTCGATCCCGAATTCAACTGCATAAAAGCACACTTTCCCTTGCACTCAGGGCCCACCCCTTCTGAAGAGGGGTGGAGCCCGCTTCTGGCCAGAAACGTCTAAATCCTCTGGACTTTCTTTATAATAAATTTTCTTGATACTAAATTTTTGGTGTCAAGCCTATTTCTAACAATACAAAGACCAAAAGAAAGCAGCTTCTGCTCTCAAGGAGCTCACATTTTAATGTGGAAAACAACATACAAACAACTCTGTATACACAAAATACACACGGTGTAAATGAGAGGTCTTCTCAGAGGAAAGACCTCCTGCAGAAAGTAGGATTTCAGCTGAGTCTCGAAAGAAGCCAACAGACAGAGGTGAGGATAGAAAGCATTCCAGGCACTGGCATTGAAAAGGCACAGAAGGGAGGGGATTAAACAATTACTATGTGCCAGACACTTTTACAAATATTAACTCACAACAGCCCTGGGAGGTAGGTGTTGTTATTATCCCCATTTTACAGTTGAGGAAACTGAGGTTAAGTGACTTGTCCAGGGCCACACAACTAAGTAAGCATCTAAGGCTGAATTTGAACTCAAGTCTTCCTGGCTCCAGGATCATGACCATGAGAGCACCACCAGCTGCCTTTAAGATGCAATGTCTTCATTTGCCCCTAGACTTTTACTACCTCCTGGCTCTGCCATTTAATAGCTGTGTGACCTCTAGCATCATTTCTAGTTCTGAATCTGTGATTCTACGAATATAAGAACCCTCTTCGACGCTAAAGGTCTTCTATTATGATTTATGTAAAATCATAGATGTGAATATTGTTTCAGGAATGAAAAATAAAATATCTTTGCTCAGAATCTAAAAAGAGCCACTGAAATAATTTAATAATAACTAACATGTAATTAGAACTTTAAGGGTTCTGCCGTATTTCTTCTATCACACAAATAGGGTCTTGATACCTAAACCAGGAAGAGTCAAAACAAAGAAAACTATAGACCAATATCCCTAATGAATATTGATGCAAAAATTTAAATAAAAAATAAGCAAGTAGACTGCTATAGTATGTAGCAATATATTGCAAAGTATATTATATATACACGTATACATTTATCTCATTTGAAATATGGACTTTGGACTCAAGTAAACATAGTATCTTTTTTAGTACCCAAATGAGAAATTGGCACATCTTTTATTTGCCTTTTTAAAATCTTTCACACAGTTTGAGCCTACATTCCATTTTAGTTATATTCAAACAATCTTCATTTATAAGGCAGAGTAAGGCGGCTAGGCGTTCGAGTGAGACAAAGAAGAACCAAAGCTGCCCTCAGGGTGCTTACTTATGCTGACTGATGCTTGTCTATACCTCTAAGTAGCCACACAGTGGATGACAAAGGAAGCTGTTGATGTAGAAAGTGGTCTAATCTATCCCATTTGCCTCTTTTGTTTCTCTATTGTTTAACATACTTGTTTATATTTATTAAGAGGGAAGGTTCAGGTTGGGAGGGAGAGTTAAGAAAATGGTGTAAAAACAAAAGGCAACAATAAAACTTCTTTTAAAAGCTGCTAAATGGAATTTGCTCTGGAAACAGAAATATTAAGTAGCCTTAAAAATAAAAGGAGTTGTAATCTAGATAAATGAATATGCTAATTGCCCTTTCCGGCAGCTAGGTCCTTTCCCACGCTAGCTTGCTGTGAATAAAGCACCTGGCCTGGAGTCAGGATAACCTGAGCTCAAATCTGGCCTTAAACACTAGCTGGGTGACCCTAGACAAGTCACTAGAAACCATCTGCTTCAGTTTTCTCATCTGTAAAATATGCTGGAGAAGGAAATGGCAAACCATTCCAGTATTTTGGCAAGAAAACCCCAAATGGGGTCACGAAGAGTCTGAAATGACTGAACAATAATTGTTCTTTCTAGGTGATTTTAGGCTCTGTTCTGTGATAGGGTAAACAAGAAGATAGGACAGGATTTTATTAATCCTAGAGGAAAAAAAATCTTTATAGCACAGAGCCCTAAGAGTTCAGTGATTCCAACATAGGATAAAATGTAAATTACAAGAATCCACTTAAATTCTACCTTCTGCAGATATTTCCCAGCCCCTCATTTCACCTCAGCTGCCAGCGCCTTCCACAGAGATCACCTTCCCTCTACTCTGGATGTATTTTGTGGGTTCCTAATCATGTTGATGCTGTTCCTTGGGGGCAGGGACCACTTTGTTTTTGGTTTGGTTTGGTACGGTTTTACGTTGTTTTTTTGTTCTTTTGTTTTTTGTTTTTTGTATACCCAGTATTTGGTCCAATGCCTTGCACATAATTTAATAAAGCATTTAATAAATATTTGATGACTTAGTCCTCTGTATTTGGCTTTTACAGCTTTTCCCAACCTGGCTTCCAATCCGGCTTCCCAGCTTCTCAGTACGGTCCCATCTCCTCCTCACCATTCCTTTGCACTGGCTCTTTCTCTTGTCTGGAATGTATTCACTATTAACCTCTACCTGGTAGAATCCCTTAGTTCCTTGACGATTCATCTCAGACATTACCTTCAACATGAATCTTTCCCTGATCCCCACAACTCTCTTTTCCCCAACACCTCTTGTCGTTATTTCATACTTATTCTACATATACTTACATGTACACATGATATCTTCCCTAGAAAATGAGGGATTTTTGTCTCTATATCCCCATTTCCCAATAGAGTCTGGTTAGGTGCTTGATAAATGTTTTTGATTGATTTCTCTCTCCAGTATCCTCAACCAGAAGTCAACTGCTCTCTGCCTGAAGCCTTTGAATAAAAGGAAGCCTATAGTGGGAAAGTGCTGGCTTTGGAGTTGAGGACTTGAGTCTAAATCTTGACTTTTATCATTTACTACTTGTATGGTCTTAAACATTAACTTAATCTCTCTGGGCAAGGTCAGCTAAATCTGTGATCTCCTGAGGCAGACTAGTTTGGACAATTCAAATTGGAAGTTTTCCTTTCATTGAGCCCAAATCTCCCTTTCTATCAATAAAATGCCTACTTTGAGGCACTATATGAATATATATTATTATTAATAATAATTATAATTAAAATAGCAATAGAATTATTGTTGGTGGTAAAATATATGAATACTTGTTAATACTATTAATAATAATGTTATTAATAATAAAGTGACCTGGGGCAGCTAGGTGGCGCAGTGGATAGAGCACCAGCCTTGGATTCAGGAGCACCTGAGTTCAAATCCAGCCTCAGACACATAACACTTACTAGCTGTGTGACCCTGGGCAAGTCACTTAACCCCATTGCCTAACCAAAATAATAATAATAATAATAATAATAATAATAATAATAATAATGTGACCATCTATGTCACTTTGGGCAAGGCACTTCTCTGATCCTCAGTTTTCTCATCTGTAAAATAAGATAGATAACCTCTAAGGTCACTTCTATCCTTGAGGGCCAAGCAGAGTAAACCTAGCTCATCTTCAATGTCACAGCTCTTTAAATAGTTGAAGACAGTTTTATTCTCTTTAATTCACTTCTTAATGCTAAAGATTTCTAATTTCTTCATTCAGATAGTATGGTCTCTAGTCCCCTCATCATCCAGGTAGCCCTCCTTTGTACATACATATACATACATCAATGTTCTTTCTAAATTATGATGGTGAGAACTGAAAATGATATTTAACCCCCCTCAACTCCCCACAGCTGTACAACAGCAGTACAATGGGATTATAATCTCCCTCATTCTGGACACAGTTTTTTTTTAAATAGATTTTTATTGACATCTTCTGTTTTTCCATTGCCTAGATTTCCAGTTTCCTCATCCTTTATTCTCCCCTCTCCCAGAGTTTCATCCATTATAATAAAAAAAGAAAAGATTTAAAAAAGACAGAAAAAGAGGAGAGAGAGAGAGGAAAGAAGGAAGAAAGGAAGAGAAAAAGTTTAGCAAAACTGACAATACACTGAAAAAGAAAAGCTTTTATATGTTTTCACAGTGTTCTATACCCATGGATCTTACCCCCTCCTCTGGAAAGGAGACAGGGGAATATCTTCTTTTATCCCCTTTTTGGGGATCAAGCTCAGTCATTATAATTTTCAATTATTTCCTTGTTGTTATTCTTTCTGGTTATACAATTTTATTCAGCGTGTATGTTTTCTACCTGGCTCTGATTACTTCATTTTGCATCAATTCCCATCTTCCAATGCTTCTCTATACTCATCACTGTTGTCATTTCTTAAAGCACAGCAATATTCCATTACATTCATGCGTCACTTCATTTAGCTGTTCCCCAGTTGATAGGCGTCTACTTTCTTTTCAATTCTTTGCTGAGATTAAAAAACAAAACAAAGCATGATGTTATAACTATTTTGAGGTTTAGGGAGCCTTTCTCTTAGTCAATGGCTATCTTGGGGTATGATACCTCACAGTATAATTTCTGGGTCAAAAAGCATAGATAGTTTAGCAACTTTGCATAATTCCAAATTGACCCCTAGAATGGTTGTACAAATTCCCTAGGTCTGTTAACAACACATTCGTGTTACAGTCTTCCACTACCTCCCCTACATTGACTATTCCCATCTTTTGTCATTGCCAATTTGACTGGTATGAGGTAAAACCTGAGGATTATTTTCATTTGTATTTCTTTTTATTATTAGCGTTTGGAATATTCTTTCATATAGTTAACAGTTTGCTATTCTCACTCTGTTTCT
Organism: Phascolarctos cinereus; assembly: GCF_003287225.1. Classification (NCBI taxonomy): domain Eukaryota; kingdom Metazoa; phylum Chordata; class Mammalia; order Diprotodontia; family Phascolarctidae; genus Phascolarctos; species Phascolarctos cinereus. The sequence continues at coordinate 242,486,878 of NW_027555514.1, forward strand.
TTTAATACAAACTAAGATTTTTCAAAATAAATTAAAGAATTAGTGCAAAAATGACTTTTTATTTGTGTTTCTTTTATTATTAGTGATTGGGAATATTTTTCATGGAGTTGTTAATAGTTTGCAATTCTCACTGTGCTTTTAATACAGCCTAAGTTAGCTTTTTGAAAGTTAATTAATGGGGGGACAGCTAGGAGGTGCAGTAGATAGAGCACCGGCCCTGGATTCAGGAGGACCTGAGTTCAGATCTGGCCTCACACACATAACACTGACTAGCCATGTGACCCTGGGCAAGTCACTTAACCCCATTGCCCAACCCCCCCAAAAAATTAATTAATGGAGGTAGAGCCAAGATGGCAGATTAGGGATAGCCACTCAGCTGAACTCTCCCAGCATTCCCCTCCAAACAACTTTAAATAATATCTCAAATCAAACTTTAGAGCGGCAGAGTCAACAAAAGGTTGAGGTGAGATGCTTTTCCAGACTAAGAAAACTTGAAAAGTCATCAGAAGTCTGTGACATGGGGGTGGAGGCCCGTCCAGGGCCTACAACACTGTGGGAGCAACTGCAGAGGCAACAGCTGCCATAGAAGCAGCAGCAATTTCCAGAGCTCTCAGCCTAGAGATGATAAGGAAGTCAGACAACTGGTCAAAAAGAGATTCCAGGGGACCATTTACTGGCACTGGCTACAGCTAGTGCTTATCTCTCATATGTAGTTCTAGGTCACAGTTCCAGGGTGGAGAGAGGCATTGGTGTTCTAGGGTGGAGCGGAGAAAAAGAGAGCAGGGGCCCTTGCTCATGGTTCCAAAGCAAAGAGAAGTCCTAGTGCTTGTAGCTACAGGAAACCTTACCCTTCCTGGGTAAAGACCAGAGTATAGGCCAGGACAGCATCCTCTCCCAGGATCACACCACTCTGGAAACACCAAAAACTTGCAGACTTCCCAGAAGGAGCTCTGACAACAGTAGAACGAAAAAGCCTGAAGCATGGGACAGTGCCTCCCTGACCCCAGATGAACAAAGCCAAATTTTAACATGAAGTACAAAGACAGCATGCAGGCTGGGAAAATGAGCAAACAATGGAAAAAGAATTTGACCGTAAAAAGGGAAGACCAAGACGAACTCAGAAAACAACAATATGAAAATAGCTACCAGGGGGCAGCTAGGTGGTGCAGTGGATAGAGCACCAGCCCTGAAGTCAGGAGGACCTGAGTTCAAATCCAGCCTCAGACCAAACACTTGACACTTACTAGCTGTGTGACCCTGGCAAGTCACTTAACCCCAATTGCCTAAAAGCAAAAAAAAAAATAGCTACCCCCCCAAAAAAAAACCTCAAAGAAGGTACTAATTGGATCCAAATGCAACAAGAGTTCTTGGAAAAATTAAGAGATTAGTAGTAGTAGAAAAAATGGGAAAAGAAATGAGAATAAGAAAATTAAAGAGAATTAATAGTTTGTTAAAAGAGCCCCCCCAAAATACTGAAGAAAATAACATCTTAATAATAGAATTGGCCAAATGGTAGAAGAAGCACAAAAATTCACTGAAGAAAAGAACGCCTTAAAAAGCAGAATTGGCCAAGTAGAAAAAGAAGTACAAAATCTCCCTGAAGAAAATAATTCCTTAAAAATTAGAAGTGGACAAATGGAAGCTAATGACTTCATAACACACCAAGAAACAATAAAATAAAGTCAAAATAATGAAGAAAATTGAAGAAAATGTGAAACATTTCATTGAAAAAACAACTGGCCTGGGAAATAGATTGAGGTGAGATAACTTAAGAAATATTGGACTCCTGGAAGCCATGATCAAAAAAAAAAACAACAACAAAACATAGACACCATATTTCAAGAAATTAGCAAGGAAAATTACCTATATCTTATATCAAAGGGTAAAATGGGGATTAAAAGAATCTACCAATCACTTCCTCAAAGAGATCCCAAAATGAAAACTCCCAGGAATATTACAGCCAAATTCCAGAGTTTCCAGGTCAAGGAGAAAATACTTAAAGCAGGCAGAAAGAAGTCAAATATCATGAAGCCACAGTCAAGGTAACACAAGATTTAGCACCTTCCACACTGAAGTAGCAGAGGGCTTGGAATATCATATTCCAGAAAGCAAAGGAGCTACAATTACAACCAAGAATAACTTAGCCAATAGAGTTGAGCATAATCTTTCAAGGGGAAAAATGAATATTTAATGAAATAGCATACTTTCAAGCATTCCTGATGAAAAGACCAGAGCTGAATAGAAAATTTGACATTCAGACACAAGACTCAAGAGAATCATAAAAAGGTAAACATGAAAGAGTACTCATAAAGGACTCATTAAAGTTAAGCTATTTACATTGCTATATGGGAACATGACACACGTAACTCCTAAGAACTTTAACATTATGAGAGCAGTTAAAAGACATTTATAGAGACAGAGGACGTAGGTATGAGTCAATTATGTTGAATGATCTCAAAAAAAAAAAGAGATGAAGTGGGAAAAGGGGAAAATGAAAGGTGGAAAGGGGAAATTTTTCTCATATTAAAGAGGCACTAAAAGAACTTTTACAATGGAGAGGAAAATGGAGGGGGGGCAGGCAATAATTGACCTCACTCTCATTGGAATTGGTTCAAAGAAAGAATACACACACATGTATGTATATGTATATGTGTGTGTGTGTGTGTGTACACACACACACACACACACACTCACACACACACATACATACATACACACATTCAGTTGGGTATAAAAATGTAATTTGACCAATAGGGATATAGGAAGGTAAAGGGCTAAGAGAAAGGGGTGAGGATAAAAGGGAGAGTAGATTAAGGAAGACAGTGGTTAAAAAAAAATTAGACTTTTCAGGAAGGACAGGATAAAAAAAGAGCAAGAAACAGAAGAAAATGGGATAGAAAGAAATGTACAGTCAGTAATCATAACTGTGAATGGAATGGTATAAGTTCACTCATGAAATGGAAGCACATAGCAGAATGGTTAGAAACCAGAATCCAACAATATGTTGTTTACAAGAGACATACTTGAAACAGAGAGACACCCAGAGAGTTAAAATAAAAGGCTAGAGCAGAATCTAAAATGCTTCAGGAGAAGTAAAAAAGGCAGGGGTAGCAATCATGCTCTCAGACAAAGCAAAAGAAAAAATAGACTGAATAAAAAGAGATAATCAGGGAATCTACATTTTGCTAAAAGGTACCATAGACAATGAAATACTATTTAAAAAAAAATTTTACAAGAAGTTTCTCTGATAAAGGCCTCATCCTTCAAATACATAGGGAAGTGAGTCAAACTTAGAAAAATATGAGCCATTCTCCAACTGATAAAGTCAAAGGATATAAAACAGACAGTATTCAGAAGAAGAAACAAAAGCTATCTATAGCTACGTGAAAAAATGCTCTAAATCACTATTGATTAGAGAAATATAAATTAAAACAACTCTTAAGCACTACCTCACACCTATCAGAAATGATAAATGCTGGAGAGGATGAGGGAAAATAGGTACACTAATGAAATGTTGGTGGAGTTGTGAACTAGTCCAAACATTCTACAGTACAATTTGGAATTATGCTCAAAGGACTATAAAATTGTGCATGCTTTTAGATCCAGCAATACCACTACTGGGTCTGTATCTCAAAGAAATGCACAAAAGTATTTATAGCGGTTTTTTCCATGGTGGGAAAGAATTGGAAATTGAGAGGATGCTCACAAATTGAGGAATGGCTGAATAAGTTGTGGCATGTGATTGTGATGGAGTGCTATTTTGCTAGAAGAAATTACAAGGGGGATGGGTTCCAAAAACATAGGGTTATTATTTGGAAGTGACCTACCTTAAATTCTATTACTAGTTGTCAGTAAACTATTCTAGCTCCCTTCTTCTTTGCTGAAGCAATCTTGGGAATATTTTAAAGCAGGTACATTGAACCAGTGAATTGGACCACCAGTCTTTGAAGCTTGCACGCTTAATTTGTTGCCTATATAATGCCCCTCTCCCTCAGCTCTTTGTTTTCATCATTAAGCAACTGGAGAGTTTGGGAGTAGAGAACTGAGCATACTTCCTATGTATTTCTTCCCAACCTCTCATTAGACTGATTCAGGCAGCCACTTCGTTCAGTTGGGGGTGGTCCAATGAGCCCACAGGGATTCAGCCTTCTGTGTTCCAAAATGTTCCCAGGACTCCTCCTTAAATATAGCTCAAGGCTTAATAAGACCTCTGTCAAACGTTCCCTGGTGTTACTTAGGAACAACTCTGGGCTATTCTACCAATAAAACATAAGACTTTTATTCTTTATTAAAATAACAACAATAATTATAAGGAAATAGTCTTGATTCTCATTCCAGGAACTTGATCTTCCTCCCAGCCATAGATTTTCCTGTCAGGCCTCTGTTCTCCTCATTTTGGGATCCTAGATCTCGACCTCAAATTCAGAAAAGAAATACTCAGTCCCTTTTTATTCTAATTCTTCAGTGTTGATTTCTATCTCTAATTTATTTTTCACAGCCAATGACTTATCACACTCAAATCTCGCTTATTTTCTGTTATCTTAACCCAGGGTATGTGAACTTGTCTTTTCAATATTTTTGTGGGGTGGGGGCATGGGGGAATGTGTGAGTGTGGGTGTATACACCCACCCTCCCCCCCACATATATATACACACACATACATGCATACATATATATTTGTACATATACATATATACTAATTAATAATTTAATAAACAAGAAATAAGTTCCAATTCATTGGCTCAATGTACGTGCTCCAAAATATGTCCACATGTGCTTCAGCAAAGAAGGAAGGTATGATTAGATAGATGTAGATATACACACACTATGTATGTATGCATATATATATACACATATAAACAGAGTTTATACACACATGTATTATATTTATATTTTTTGTTTCCTTTGTAATCCTATGTGTTTTAATATACGTTAATTTCCTTTGTAACTTAACGGATTTTATCTCATGCATTTAAAAATATGATTCCGAGAAAGGGTCCTTAGGTTTTGCCAGACTGCCAAAGAGGTCCATGGCACGCACAAAAAAGGTTCAGAACCCTCAGACTAGAGGATCATGGGATCTTAGGACTAAAGGTTGAAGTGACCTCAGAGACCAGCTAGTACAGGGTTTCTTAACTTGGGGTCTGCAAACTTCTTTTTAAAAATAGTCTGGTAATTGTGTTTCAGTATTTGGGTTTCTTTGTAAAGCCTGTGTATTTTATATTTCATGCATTTAAGGCATTCTTCTGAGAAGGGGTCCATAGGCTACATCAGACTGCCAAAGGTGTCCATGAACTAAAAGAGATGTCACACACACACACACACACACACACACACAACTTTTGAACTAGAACGTGGAGATTGTTGGTATCCTTTGTCATCCTGATCTTGTTCAGTTCTCCTTTCAAAATTACTATTTCTGGAATCTCAGTCATCTCAAGCCATGTGCCCCGCCATGACAGAAGGCACCTTCAAGATAGCCACGTGGACACCTTCATAGACAAGTCTGCTCAGGTGCTCAGGCTGAGAGCCAGGAAAAAAAAAATACACACACACACACACATATACATACAAATACGTATATATATATATATATATATATTATATATATACACACACACACACACACACACACACACACACACACACACACACATATATATATATAGGCAAAATGTGATTTATAGCACTAACTGTTGCCGTGCAATGAATAATCATTGATAACTATTATATGCATGTTCCACTCAGCTCCAGAATTATATGAATTACTGAGTTTAAAATGAGATACATTCAGGGGTATGCTGGTAAATATTTAATAACTGGTTGATGGAGGAAGAATATTAGTAGGCCATACTTTTAAGTCTCATCTGCACTATTAATATTTTCTTCATCACTTTCTTAAGTCTAGAAAATCGACGAAACGATAAATCAAGTCCTAATTTATAGCAGTTGCTGATTTCCAAGGTGTAAAATCCTCCCACTGGGAATTTAACAATCGGCTAGAATCTATTCAGGCTGGTTCCAACATATTCCTGCACATTTTGGATAATAAGTGCACCTTACTTGGCTCAAACCCCATCCTAGCTCCGCTGGAAACTTTTGAGATAAGTTGAATTCAGTTTGCATAAAGCTAGCAATGTAGGCAAGAACCATGAACTTTAAAAGTAAAACCTTTAATTGAGAATAAAAATATCAATAAGTAATAAGGAAAACAATGCACACACTGGGGATTAGGAGATGAGATAGGAGAGAGCATAGAAACTTTACAAAACTTGGTGTACTATATAAATATAAGCCATTACTATTGTCTTATCCCCAAGCAAAACACTGCAGGAAACATTACTTTTGAACTTATATTCTCTCAGATGAGAAAAGTTCTCTGTCTGTCTGTCTTTATCTCTGTCTCTGTCTCTGTCTTTGTCTCTGACTCTCTCTGCCTCAACTCCTTCTGAATCTGTCTCTGTATGTCTCTGCCTCATCTCTCTCTGTGTCTCTGTATGTCTGTCTGTCTCTGTACATCTCTGTCTCTGTCTCTCTATATGTCTCTGTCTCTGTCTCTCTGCCTCATTTCTCCCTGTCTCTCTGTATGTCTGTCTATCTCTGTCTCTTTCTCTCCCGAATGGGCTGGGTGTAGCCTTCAGTGCAGTCATCATTGCTCTGAGACATCTGACAGCACTAACGTCCTGTCACTTAGCTCCCTTGCTTTTGACTGCCATCTGTCCTTATTCTCTGTGGTCCAGTAAGTCCACGAGACACTGCTGCTCCCTTCCCTTCTCTAAGAGGCTCCTCTTTTTCCTCTGAAGTCTCTGCAACCCTCTGACACAGTCACCCTATGCTGTGTGCTTACGGTCTTATGAGAATGGAAATCATAGGTACTTCAATCAGCCCTGTTCTTGAGACCCAGAGCCTCCCTCAGCCATGGCCCTATTATACCACAGAAAAGATGGAATTAGATGAAGATATTTACAAACTGAGATGTCATCATACCTACTTAATACAGAAGGTAGATGTAGATTGTGGTACATTGGCAGCAATGCCGGAAATAGAAGTGGTGGGAAAGGAATTATTAAAGATATGGAAGATCAGAAGAGGGAATTGGACCAAAGTGTGCTTACCTTCATGTATTTATTTATTTATTTATAAGGTTATTATTTCTCTCTCTTTTTTTTAATTGCTGGCTCAATTTGTCCTTTACATTACAATCATTTCAGGAAAACTAAAACAATTAGCACTGTGCCTGGCACATAGCAGACACTTAATAAATGCTGATTTCCTTCCTGGCAGGCTGTTCACTGTTTGACAGGCCATTTGGTGGGACCCTAGTTTATAGCTGCACTCCTAGCCTCTTCTAAATGTTCTTTCCTTCCCTTTCCTCTGCATCTACTTGGTCATGGTGATCTGATGTGTGTCCTGTGTTTGACAAGCTGTTTGCTCACAGAGACTTTACATAGCTTGCATTCCTTTGGCACCCAGCTGACCTAATTCAAAGAGAGACAGATACTGCCTTCACACTTGAATCAGAATAATTCTGAAACAGAATAATTCTGTTCTAGTTGAATTTAGCCATGGAAAGGAAGCTCCCTTGTAGCCCATTTCACTTTTATTACAATTCTCTCATTCATTGTACTGCTCTAGCAGTAGCTAAGATGGTTCCAGGTTTACTTCTAACAAGAAAATGCACATGAAGATAAAAAAAAAAGAAGGCAGAAGAATAAAAATAATACAGAGTCCAAAAAGGATAAGAAATGTCACACGATCAAAAGTATGCACTCTTAAACTATTAACGCGTATTAGCATTGAAGTCTAGAGTCATTTCATGATATTGAAAGCTTAGACTTTTGAGACACCTTGTGTGTGTATATGTGCATAGAAAAATAATATATGCACACATATAAGAATCATGTGTGGATACACATATAAAAATATCTACATACATATATAAAATAAACATACATATGTGAATATAAGGATATGCATACATATACAGAATAAGAATTTTAAGGCTCTACATGTATTAAAATACAAAAAATAAGAAGATATATATACTATATAAATATATGAAAATAATGCATACAAATGTGTGTATATGTATATGAGTGTGTATTCTTTTTTTTTTTTCTTAGTCCAGGGGTAAGGCACTGAAAGGATTGGAGGTGATTTGGGCATACTTTCAAGAGTTCACCACTATCAATGGTTTACCACCAAGAGACCCCTGTTTTTAACAAGACACCGCTGTCTTTCCATCCCATTCCTTGTAAAGTCATAGTTCCTCCAATAGGAGAAACACTAATGACATGCTAATGATTTTCCTGATCTGCAATACCGTTATTCCACATACACATATGCACATGTACACACACACACACACACACACACACACAAATAAGTCTCTTTGAAGTACGGAGACTGTTTCATAGGATGATCTAAAAAAGACATTTGTACATTACTGCAGTGTTCTGATGCTAAAGAGCTAACAGTCATACAATATTCTCTGAAAAGTCTGACTGACCCATGGACCGATTGCCAACAGAGCTAACTGTGTCTCTCTGTGACTAGAGCTATCATATTCTACAAGTCCATGTCTCTGGAAGACGGCTTCAATTTAATCAAAGGTCTCTCTACCACCTAACCACATTACTATTCTACTGACCAGTGACAAAAAATCCATTAACCACAGTGTTCTATTAATCAAAACGCCTTCATTAAAAAGAATGGTTAATTTTTGTTGTTGTTGTTGCTAGAGGTTACTAAGAACCCTTTTTGTTTCAATACTTGGTGAAAAAAATTTCTAAAATGTATTAGTCTTAAGAACTCAGGTTAAATGTATGAACTGATCTAGGTTCCAGGGAACTAATGATGGAACACACTGTTCTCTTAGTGGAGAGCTAGGGTGCTTATAGACACAGAAGGTCAAACGTGCCGTCTGAAGAGTAACTGTGACTGGTTTGTTTATTTGTTTGGGGGAGGGGTTTACTTGCTTCTCTTTGTTACACAGAGAGTTCATTTGAGGAGGGAGTATGAAAAGTAACGCTAGCATTAGAAGAAAAAATAAAGCATCAATGAAACACTTTTTAAAATGATGAAAAACACATTTTAGTTAGTGTATTTAGTGAATACCCTGCCTTAGTAACTACAATATTTGAAATGTAATTGAATCTTTTTCTGATAATTTAGCCTCCACTTCAACATGCTACATGACTTTAGGCAAGTGAGCCCATCTCTCTGTGCCTCAGTTTCCTACTCTGAAAAATGAGGGAGTTAGATGACTTCTAAAGTGCCTTCAACTCTCTATCTCGGATCCCAAAATTGGATTATTGTGACTTGCCGTTTTCATTTGAGTGAAATGGATTGCAAGGGAAAATTCTGGTTCATTGTCACTTTAGTTATTGGATTAACACTTTTAATCAAGATTTCAGCATCTTTGTTTTCAGCAAACCAGAGCCAGGGGACTCCTCAGGTCAGCTCAATTCATTTCAAGTCTTTTCTGTTCTATGAGAGCTATCTAGACCTCAGTGATTAACACCAAAGAGTCAACCAGTGACAGAACCTTGTGACAGGTCCTGTCCTCCCTCCCTCCATCCACCCCTACCCATACCCCCACAACCCCCCATCCCCTGCACACACACCCGCAGCTGCTTCAGGGAAACAGTGCACCCCACTCATAGCCATCCTTTTCCTCAGCCTGAGTGGATAGAGCCATCCTTTCTCAGCTTTCCTAGCTGAGATGGGAAGCTGGGCAGCACATCCCACCTCACTGGATGAGATGAAGGGGTTGTTTGAATGTTTGACAAGTTCCTTTTGATCCCTGGGTGAAAGCTGCTATTTTCAGCCCCAAATTCTAGTGTAGAGTGATTCTACCATTCTCAGTCTCTTTCTTTAGTAGACTCTCAGAGATAATTATTTGCAAGAGAAGCCTTCACAGCAACTCTCTTTTTCTTGGTTATGAATAAGCAGAGTTGGGGGGAGGGGAGGGGAAGGAGGAGAAAGTCAGGAAGGTCTCACTTGAACTGGTGCACCATCAGCATAAGTTGAATTCCGTCTCGGAAAGGAGGCAGTTAAGAATACAAAGAAAATGAAGGCTCTCCCTGCCTGCTGGCAAATTCCCACAAGCAGCCTGCCCCAAGGAAGCCAGGCCGGATTTTAAATAGAGGAAGCTTCTCTAGTTCAGGAAGGTCAGAAGTAGAGCACCTCTTCCTTCCCCATCGCCCAGGGGAGGGCACATACCATTCAACATAAGGAAATTTGTGCAATAATAACATGGAAAGGATATTCAGCAAAGATGTAGTGCTGGATCCTGTGGACACAGCCACTCTCATCTCTGTGTTGGTCACAATACTGAAGACACGTGGCTCAGTTGTGAGTTGATTCACAAGGGAATGGAAAGTCCATCAATCCTGAGGAACTCTGGCAACTCATAAGCTGGACTTTAAATACTTGGGCAATGAGAAGCTATATCAACCATTTAAGCGTTCATCTGTTGAACCAGTAAATCTCATTGGCTTTTGGGGGGAAAACTAGCCAATGTAGCAAAGGCTTTTCCTTGTCTTCCATTGTTCTCAAGCCATCCATAATGAATTTCTAAATGCACAACAGCACCTATTACCATGGGTCCCGGAGTAGTAGATCCTGCTCCTATAACCTTCCATCCCTTGGTAGAAAGGTACTAAAGGTCTTCTAGGGACCTTCCACCAGTACTTAGATAATCCTGGCTTTGAAGATACTAGCTTAGGAAGCATTGGAGGAGGAAACACCACAAAGAACAGTGCTCTGAAGGAATCCAACACTTTGCCTCCCTCCTCCTTTAGACTCACAACCCAGATCTTGATAATCTGGTCCATGTTTGAGGGGATGAGTTCAGGGATAGTTCATAGCGAATCTCCTGATATAAAGCAATAAGAAGAAGGAGTGTTGACAAGAACCTCAGGACCATAGAGCAGATGAAAATACTTCCTACAAAGTCACTTGTGCTCATCTTCTATTATATGGGGCAACTAGGTGGTACAGTTGATAGAGTGATGCGCCTGCAGTCAGGAAGATTTATCTTCCTAAGTTCAAATGTAGCCTTAGATTCTTACTAGCTGTGTAACCCTAGGCAAGTCTCTTAACCTGTTTGCCTCAGTTTCCTCATCTGTAAAATAAACTAGAGAAGGAAATGGCAAACCACAAAGGCTATAACCCTTTTTCATACAACCTATCTCAGAGCTAAGTCAATACTGAGACTTACTACATAACACCATAGGCTCAGTTTTCCCCAGCCTACCAGCCAGAATCTCCCTATCCCAAGGAACCCCATCAGAGAAGTGATACAAAATCTTTACCTCTTTAGATGCCTCTGCTAATAGACTGTCTCCTTCTTCTATGGGAGCTGAGTAAAGGCTCCCCATCACTTTCATACAGGGTCTCAGGATTACCACTAAGTCAGCTAAGGGATCCTCTAATTCAGGCCAGGCCCCTAGTAGTTTAGGAGTGATATCAGAATGAAATAGTCCATATAATAACTAATAAAAGGAAGATCCATATATATGTGTATGTGTGCTTAAATATATATGTATGTATAGGTGCGCATAAATAAAATATGTGTGTATGTATATGTGTGTATATATTATATATGTATATATTTTAGCTATATGTATGTGTATGTATGTGTAGGTATGTATATATGTATGTTTATATGTGTGTATGTATATGCACACACACACACGGCATAAAGTTTCTAAAAGGAAGTTTACTTAGCAATAGCAAGAAAAGGATATGCAGGGAGTCCATCTTATTGATTCAGTTGAATACAGCTTCCCACGTGGCAAAAATGACCACATCCATGGTCAGAATCCTGAGAGCAGGACCTGGGAAAACGTACAAAAGGTTTGTCATGGACTTCTGTGTTAGGCCATCCAGAAGCCACGTCAACAGCCCGAGCCAGTCCCCTTAGCCAATGAAGTGTCAAGGAGAATTTCAATGCCTCTTAAAGGAAAGGAATTAACCTAGCTTTCATGGAGCATGGATTTAAAACAAGTTAACTCAGCCTACGTGACAGGGTCCTATATACAATCCCAAAGGTACAAAGTGATGTCAATGATCGCAGCATCTTAAACTCAATAGACCCAAAACAGAATAATCATCACACCTTACTCCAAACCTAGTTTCACAACTTAAGTCATCCCAACTCTTCTCACTTCCTCAGCCCCATATTCCATCAGTTGTCAAGGCTAGTCAACACTCCCACGATGCCATTTCTCCAATTTATCTTCTTTCCCGCTTTCATACAGTCTCTATCCGGTTCAAGCCCTCGTCAACTCTCTACTGAACTATTAGCACTATTGCAACAGCTTCCCAATTGGTCTCCTTGCTTCTAGTGAATTCCCTCTCCAACCCTCCTCCACAGAGCTGCCAATTTGATATTCCTAAAATACAGATCTGACCATGTTGATCTTTGACTTAAAAAAACTCCCAGGGGTTCCCTGCTATTTTAAGTCCTCCACAGAGGTAGGATCTTACCTACCTCTCTAGTCTTACTTGATACTAGTCCCCTGTCCCTTTCATTCAACTGCTCCCTATCCATACCATGCCTTCTCCTCTCTTTGCCCGAGTCATCCTCCAAGGCTGGAACGTATTCTCTTCTTGCCTCTGTCTTACAGAATTTTTAACTCCTTTCAAAGCATAACTCAGATGCCACTTTCAGAGCTTCTTTGCTGGTCTTTTCAGTTATTAGTACTTTGTCTTTTACTGAAATTGCTTTGCATAGACATCATCTTTACTTACTTGTGTGTTGCTTTCAGGCAGAGATTGTACTGGTTTGTTTGTTTTTTTAGTTTGTTTCTTTGTTCTGTACTCTCTCTAACTAGGATTTTGCCTTGCACATAGTAGGCACTTCAAGTATTTTTGTTGAATTGAATTGAATTGAACCTAGGCTCCACCATTCACTTGGTGACTGCTCCTAAAAGACTCCAGTTGAAGGTGAAATGAATGGATGTCTACTTGCTAGCTTTACAATCCCAAAGGTATAAAATGATGGCCATCATTGAAGAAGGAATCTGAGCTTGGAGAAGCCATACTTCATTTCCTCTTCATTCATTGCCAGTTTCCCTTTCTAGTCTCTCATCTGGAAAGAAATAATTAAGTGCTGAAAGCTGAGAAGAAAGCTGCTTCTTCACTTCCTTTTCCTCTTCTTTTCTCTCCATGAATAACTCATTGTCCTTCACCACCTGTACAGTGAAATAGGATCCTTCAGAACTGTTGGAAGCCAGGATTCTCCCTTACAAGAACAAAACCTCTCTGTTGATGCTTCAAGCTATTGAAGGATGCCTTTGAATGGACATGTGATGAAAACATGAAGTATGAAGCTCTTTGGAAATCATCAGAAAATCACACCTCCCCCTGTGCCCTGACCCCTCCTCCCTCAGGCTACCTTAACTCACAGGCCTGTACTTACCCAGGGATTTCAAAGGATCCCTGATTTCATTAGTATTACACCAATGTAAATTTCCACCTCTCCTTCACTCCCAATGCATGGTCTTTATTAATGACTGTATTTAAAAAAAAAGATCCAGCATCTCTTGGTCAGCCTTCAAGACATGATTCTCTTCAGACTAAGCTAGACTTGTCCTCAGGTGTTAGGCATACAGATCATGTGCTCAAAGCCTTTCCACCTGGAAAGAAACCTGCCAGAACGTATTCTCCAAGAACAAAGCTTTCAGGGATCATAGGGCTGTTGAATTATAACCGGAAGAGTCCTTAAGAGTCAACAGTACAATGGGTGTCAGAATAAAAATTCTACAAAAGATGAGAGTGGTCCTCCAGCAGCTTCTGCTTAAGTGATGTCAAGAGCATTCAGTTCTTTTCACAGCCATGCCTAATGCAGCTTGGACCCCAAATGCCAATATAGAGCAGAGCATGCTTTTTGGAAGAGAGATCTTGTTTCCTCCCCAAGGCAAAGTCCCTTTCTTCAGCTACCCAATCAATCAATTAACATTTATTAAGAGCCTACTATTGCCTGGCACTCTGCTAAGCTCTGGGGATACAAAAAGAGGCAAAAGACAAGCCCTTTCCTAAAGTTTATAATCTAATGGAGGACCCCAGGGTCCCACTGTCTTGGCATCAACCTCAGGGACCTGCATTTTCCCCCAGCCCCCATGTAGACAAGGGTCAGTTCGGAATGTACAGGGAAACTATCCTCTGAGATATCACCCTCATCCTCAACATCTGAATTTGTCCTAGGTGCAGTTTGGGCACTGTTCTGTTTACAGCACTACATCTATCTTGTTTCCTTTTCAGTACAAACATTTTTTTAGTGTCAGACCTGTATTTCAGTCCAGGTTTCCTCACCTCCTCGTATATACGATCTCCCACACATCCATTCTTCCTTTCCAATGGATAGAAAGTTGTCCTCAAAGTCAGAATAACCTGAGTCTAAGGTGCTTCTGACACCCACCTGATGTAAGGGACAGCTAGGTCCCAATTAGTGCAAATAATGAACCCCTTGAAGTTACAGTGTTCAGATTTGCACTGCACACTTCTACTAAGCTGGAGCCGAAAAGGCACGTGAATTCCACTACTTGCTACTTCAGGGAATTCAGTATTCACATGAATCAAGACCTAGTTGTATTTCAATATAATCAGTTGCCTTTAGCATATTTTGTGGGTTTTTTTATTCATTTTAAAACATTATTCTGAGAAGGGGCCAATAGGTCTCACCAGACTGCTGAAAGGGACTGTGATAAAGAAAGGAAGAAAGAGAGAGGGTGAGGGAGACAGAGAAGAAGGAAGGGAGGGAGGGAGGGAAGAAGGAAGAAAGAAAGGGAGGGAGGGAGGAAGGAAGGAAGGAGGGAGGGAGGCAGGGAGAGAGGAAAGGAGGGAAGGAAGAAAGAAGGGAGGGAGGAAGGAAGGGAGAGAGAAAGAAGGAGGGAAGGAAGGAAGGAAAAAGAGAGAGAGAAAGAAAGAAAGATAAAGAATTCCCTGCTTCTTCCATAATTTTGCAGTGGGCATATATACTCATGAGTTTGTGAATCAGGTTAGATGAATGTTACATGCTAACCTTTCCTTACCAAGACTATATTTTGAAAAGAAACAGCCCTGCTTACAGTAGGCATGATTTGGGAGAGGAATAGATTTTCAATGCTCCTGCATGGAAATAGATTGGTAGACCCATTCCACCCATGCCTTTGTTCCAAAAGGATATTGTTTTCTTTGGAGAAGCCACATGGAAACCAAAGCCCTTTTCCCAGGCTCTCAGTGCGCCCTGGTCAAGAATGCTAATAATCTTCTGTCCAAGTCAGGGGCTGTCAATGGTACTTCCTTATCAGTGATCTCTTCCGTCATCACTTGTGGAGGAGCAAGCAGGCAGCCTGCTGCCTTGGAGTAGAGTTTTTATTTCTCTGGAAAGGAGCCCCACTCCATGAATGAATGAATCTCCCTAAAAGGAGGTTTGGTGGGAAAGGAAACATTGGGGTTGCCCTTGGGGTTCTCAGTCATTTTTCATTAAAAAGAGAGATGGCGGCATGGCAGCTGCCTCTTGGCAGGCACTCAGTCTCATCACTTACATCCACTTCCATAAAAGTCACCAGATCTGAGCCCTCAAATCACAGGAGAAAATGAGAATGTATGCTGTCTGCTTTTGTCTATTTATTGCCCTAGGTGAGTAATAAACTATTTTAATTACAATTGGATTTGGGGCCAGCTTGCATTGCATTCACCAAAGAGCAGTAACAAATTTGACAGCTCTTCCATTCCAGATCCATATTACATGGATCAATGGCTCCCTGGAAGAACATTTTTACTTTAAACTCTTTCCTGACAACCACATGAATGGACTTGAAAAGTCAATCAGCTATTCAAGTCACTTCACAGGCACCAACTCCACTCCAGCATTTTTGAGCTTCATAAACAATTGAAAGAGATAGCAAAGCAACCACAAACACAAAAATCCTAGGAACCCTGACAGAACCTCAGTGATATTTGGCAGTGAGTTAAGAAATATGAGTTGTTTTAACCCAGGGTCTTTACACACTACGCTTCTGAAAAAATGTTTTTTAGTTGCTTTCTGCAAAAGAATACAGATATATTGTGATATATGTGTATATAAGTATACAACATACATAGTATATTCTGTATATCTATAGCTACAGATAGATATAGGTATATAGACAGATATATCAGATATATAGACAGATGTATATAGATATATACACAGGAAATTGGGTCTCCTTATCTACATATATGATATATTGTATATATCTATGTCTATAGATGGATATAGATACATACATGTAGATATACTTATATGTGTATATGTAGGAAACCAGGTCTCCTTATCTCACTCAGGCTGGAAATGCAAGGGCCATTAGGGACCCCATGTCAATACTGATCAGCACGGAAGCTCTAATCTGCTCCCTTTTTCTGACCTAGGCCATTCCCAAGGGTTCACCATATGGGTGCCAGACTTAGTTCACTCAATCAGTGTTAGCACACTCAGCCTTCCCAGTAAAAATAATAATAATAATAATAATAATAATAACAATAATAAGCCTTTCTATAGAGCTTCCTATGTGCCAGGCACTATGCTAAGCGTTTTACAATCATAATCTCATTTGGTCCTCACAAGAACGCTGGAAGTAGGTGCTATTATTATCCCCATTTTACAGGTGAGGAAACTGAGGCAAACAAGGTCACACAACAAGTGTAAGTGTATGAGGCTGGCTTTGAATTCAGGTTTTTCCAGCCTCTAGACCTAGGGTTCTATCCACTGAGTCACAGTAGGATTACGGCCATTTGCCACCATGACCAGCTACAATTTCTAGACATCAAATGAGAACAAACAAGACCATTCTTCTCATTTAGAGAATGGAGATCAGATGGAAAGAATCCCGGGACGAGGCACTCTCCTGTTATAATTCTTTAATACTTATTGTTCTGTGGACTATTGCATGGGTAGATAAAAGAACTACTTTTGAGGATTAAATAAAAGTATCAGGACATAAGCTCATCTTCAGTAAGCTCACTGAAAGTATCTTTAGGTTAAATGTTAAATTTATCATATTATATGCCCATAGCTTTCACCCCTTACATTTATAGACAGAGATGAATGTGTGTGTCCTATCCCACTGTTAGAGAAGGAGCTTCCCAAGGGGACAGACGATGTCTCTGCATATCTCCAGCACAATTCTCTGCACACTGAGGGACAACCAACATGCCTATTTATAGACTGACTGTATAGAGTAAATAGATATGTACATACAAATGCATATGTGTATATGTATATATATATATATATATATATGTGTGTGTGTGTGTGTGTGTGCATATACTATATGCACATATGCTATAGTATATATATATATATATATATATACATATATATATATGTATATATTTAAAAAGACAGAGATCCACAGTTACATGGATATTCTTTTTCTGTCCTATTCTGTATATGGAAACGCCCACTGTTGTATATTTTCATTAAGATTTATTTGGGGGAGGGCAGCTAGGTGGTGCAGTGGATAGAGCACCAGCCCTTGAGTCAAGAGAATGTGAGTTCAAATCTGGTCTCAGACCAGACACTTGATACTTACTAGCTGTGTGACCCTAGGCAAGTTACTTAACCCCAATTGCCTCACCCCCCCTCCAAAAAAATATTTTTAAAGCATCCTTAGCAAAACTCCCATGTTAGATAAGATGATGGAGCTGATATGTGCCTGATCCCCCATGTTGTTTTTGTTCCTTCTGCAAGTATCTATATTTTAAAAGTTTTTTTAAATTCTAAATTATTTAGAAATTATGAGTACTTGATTTAGCCAAATCCATTTAAAATGTTGTTCATAAATGCTAAGGGACAATGTTATCCTCAGGTAATTGTAGGCACCATTTCTTCTGTGACAATGCTCCAATTTCAGTACAATTTATTTGTTGAGTTCTACAAGATATTTTGAGGTTAGTCAGTCAAACATTTATTATGCTAAGATCTCTATTTGTAATATGGAGGTTTATTCTCTGGTAGTTTACGCGAGAAAGAGAGTCCCTGTTGTAGAATTTTAGTCACCAGGTCATGTCTTGCTAGGTATTTAGTAGGTGCTAAATTTTTGCCACCGCAATAATGTGTCACACAGTTTATACCATTCCCTTGTGTAATTGGCATTGATCAGTAAGTCTGTGCTTTTTAAGGACACAACAAGTAAGCTTCTGTAATTTCTGGTAGCAATGACCTGATCCTGAATTGCCATAATAATGAGCCCCTCCATTTCTATAAAAAAAATCCACATGATTCAATAATTTACTAGATTTTTTTTTTTGCTGACTTATTATTAGTAGAGTTCTCACCTGTGGTGAGCCTTTTGACATTCATCTTGTATCTTAGCCATTTCATAGATTGGAGGTAAAGTGCTTTTAGTTGCATTCAATAAAATTCATTAGGGGCATGTCTATTGTGCTATTACTCAGTGTTGTGTGATGTGAGATGTGCGTCTTCCAAAAGGATTTCTGTGAGTTTTTAACCTATTTGTCACAGGATCTGAGGATACATGTAAACCCTCTTCCTCCTTTTTGATGAATAAGTATTTGATCATCTCTCTATAGCTACCTTAGAGCAATGGGTCTTGTATTTCCTGAGATTTCTGTTAGATGTTTGTTTTGTTCCTTAGAGTTTATCTGGATTCTTTTGGAAAAAGTTATCCTCACTACAACCCCAAGAGGTAGGGTATTATTATTATTACTTCTATTTTACAGTTGAGGAAACTGAGGCAAAGAGAGGTGATTTGTCTAGGGTCATACAACTAGTAAATGTCTGAGGCTAGATTTGAACTCAGGTCTTCCTGTCTCCAGGTTCAGAACTCTATTGATTACTTAAATAAATTGTTCTTTACAACCAAGAGACTTTTGGACAAATCCGGTGGTGTATTGAAAACAGCTCAGGCCAGTTTGGGAGAGTCAGTTGTTAAATTTTCAGTGTGCGTTTACACCTAGGAAATCAGAATTTGGTGAATGCTACAAAACTATGAAGGTTAGACAAGAGTCCATAGACCATGAGGAATCACCGAAGTTTGGTTTGGTTTTTAGCAAAACAGAATAATGATGAAACAGGTGTCCTCAGAAACCAAAGCCAAGACTTTATAAGGAATTATTTCTTCAGCCACTCAGAACAAGAACATGCCAAAAATTGTTACAACTTGGGCTCCTTCTCACATTATTAGTCACCAGCTGGAACTGCTTTCCTCTAGCAATGAGTCACCCTCCTCCTGTGTTTACACGGGTAAGCATGAATCTTGCTTTAGAATTCCCTATCGCAAAGTTCAGATTACTTAGAATGTAGCAGGCTTGAATTCTTTGCTTTAGGTGGAGTTTGGTGGTTGGACTGTTGGGACACAATGAAAACTCCCAGACTCATTTCCTGCCACCGGCTGTTCTAACAGTGAAGGATTCATCAGTTCTTCAGCGGAGGGTGTCTAGTTTAAAGTGACTGTGAACATTGTTTGTTCCAGCTATTATAAATGTCTCTGGCAGGATCAAATGGAATATGGTATGATTATATTTGATTACTAGAGTCCAACAAGATACTAAATGTCACTAGGCAAACACTCTGGCTGACAAAGCCTGCACTATACCCACTCGGCTTCAGAGACCAATTCAATTCTAGTCTGGCATCGGTGGGCCTAAACCACTCTGGCTGGGACAATCCATGCAAGATGAAGAAAACACCAAGAGAATCAGAGAATCCTACAATTTAGAGCTGGGAAGGCTCATCGAGTCCAAACATCATTTTAAGGATTGGGAAACTGAAGCCCAGAATAATGAAGGAATTTGCCCAAGGTCATGTAAGTGGTAGTAATAATTAAAATGCATATAGAGACTTAAGGTTTGCAGAATACTTCACTGACCTTCCATCCTCACTACAGCCTTGTGAGGAGGATAATATAATAATAAATATAGTTAATAATATAGGGCAGCTAGGTGGCACAGTGGATAGAGTACTAGGCCTAGAGTTGTGAAAACTCATCTTCCTAAGTTCAAATCTGGCCTCAGACACTTAGTAGCTGTGTGTCCCTGGGCAAGTCACTTAACCCTGTTTGCCTCAGTTTCCTCATCTGTAAAGATGAACTGGAGAAGGAAATAGCAAACCATGCCAGTATTTTTGCCAATAAAATCCCAAATGGGGTCATGAAGAGTGGGATATGACTGTAAAATGACTGAACGGGGTTGGGTATTATTATCTCCAAACTATAAATGAAGGAACTGAAACTCATAGCAATTAAATGACTTGCCCAAGGTCACACAGCTAATATGTGTGAGGCAGGATTTGAGCCTGGGTATTCCTGGTGAAGTGCTCTAGCTATTATACCATACTTCCTTGGTTAGTAAATAGAATCCCTGGATATCTGAACTGGGGATTCCTTGATGTTAAGTCCAATGCCATATCCAGGACCCAATAAAAGGGAACAGGAATAGGGACATGACCTGTGCTTTCATTGGTTAAGAAAGAATTCTCAGGAGAGAACACTCCCTCTACTAGTGCAGGTTGGCACCTTCCCTTAAAACTGAGAATCTTATAGTTAGGTGTACAGGGGAGTCAGGTGACTCTTCCAGGGTCACACAGTTAGTATGTGTCAGAAACAAGACTTAAACCTTCCTGTGCTGAGGTCCACTCTCTGTCCACTATGCCCTGCTGCCCATCCATACAACATAAGACTTAAAAAGAGACCTGGAAATCCCCAGATTCAACAAGGATGCCCTAAAATGGACCTACTTTAAAAGGTAGGTCCCAAACCAAGTCGGTGCGCTATAGTTCTCTGGAGTCCTCATGTTTTCCCCATCTGGGATCTCCATCGTTGGTAGCTATTCAACCTTTGGTTGGCTCCCAAGTTCCCTTGGGCACTGACTCCATGGAACCTCTCTCAATGTGGTGTTTCCTGTAGGACAAGTTTCTCTAATGAGACCTCAACAGAAGAAGGGTTCAAGAATTGTGCATGGTCCAATTCATTTCCTGCCTTTTTTCAAATGATTTGGCAGATAGTGATGTCGTCATGAGTCCTTCCACAGCGACAGAAATCAGTGCTTGGCCAAAAGCATGAGCAGCTGACTTCGGCAGTTCTACACAAGCCCAAGGGTTGTTTCCTATTATTTCTAGTTGAGATAGCATACCCCAGTGAAATGGAAAACTGGAATGCTCATCATCTAAATCTCACAGACCACAATGCATCTGGCAATTGCTAACAATCTTTTTTTTTTAAGTCATAACATCCTTAACCTCCCAGCTTGGTTTAACTGAGTCAGTATCTGGAAGATGGAGGAAGATGTACACTGTGGCTTTCTGCATGCTTACTAATAACAATGACATCAGTCCTCACCATGGTAATCTTGAGACTCATAATCTCTTTCATAGGTTGTGATGAAAGGAAGAAGTCAATAAACTAGGAAAAAAAAAGGTTATGAAGGCCTTGGTTGGGTTTTTTTTGGGGGGGAGGGGCAGTGAGGCACTTAGGGTTCCCAATGCAACCTGTGGCAGATCATGGAGTTGTAGAATATGAAAGCTGGAAGGTTTCCTACAGATTCATCTATAGGTGGTAATTTTACAAATGAGGAAATTTGATCATAGAATCATAGATCACAGAGTTAGACATGGAGGGGAGATAGAATAATAGACACTGAAATATTTGCTGACTGATTGAAATTAGAATGAATCTAATCCAATTACCTTATTTTACAACAAATGAAAGTGAAGTCTAGGTGGCACAGTGGATAGAGTGCCAGGCCTGGAGTCAGAAAAACTTGAGTTCAAATCTGGCCTCAGATAGTCACTAGCTGTGTGACCCTGGGCAAGTCACTTAACCTTGCTTGCCTCAGTTTCCTTACCTGTAAAATGAGCTTGAGAAGGAAATGGCAAACCCCTCCAGTATCTTTGCCAAGAAAATCTCAAATGGGATCACAAAGAGTCAGACATGACTGAAAATGACTAAACAACAATTAGTTAATAGCAGAGGAGAGATTAGAATCCAGGACTCCTGACTGTCATCATGGGAGTCTCTTCTGTTCCACCCCACCACCTCTCAGTTCCTTACATCCTCTGGGAATTCTTCACCAGAAACAGAGATAGAGACTACTTAACTTTTGCTTGGAAGTTTTTAAGCTTGGTATTTCTTTTAAAGTGCTAAGATCTGAGAAATGGAGACATAACTTCCAGTTAATGTCATGTGTTTGGGATCACTAACGTCATAAGTAGCTTTGTATAAACAACTAAAATGCCAAATACCTTATAGTTTCTTCTTTGAATAAAATGTCCCATTAGCCCACATAAAAAGCTCCAGTGATGATATTTCAGCAGACCTTCAGGAGCAATGTGAAAGGGGGAAGGGAGGTATACCGAGAAGGGGGCAGGAAAGAGTACTGTAATCAGGAAAACCTGGGTGTGAATTTTGCTCCAGATAACTTCCCAGTTGTGTGATCCTGGGCGAGGTAGAGTTTCTGGGTTGTTGTTTTTTTAAGGCAATTGGGGTTAAGTGACTTGTCCAGGGTCACACAGCCAGTAAATGTTTGAGGCCAGATTTGAACTCACATCCTCCTGACTCCAGGGCCAATGTTCTATCTATTGTGCCACCTAGATGCCACCTTGGGCAAGCTATTAATCACCTCTTACCTTCACTTTCCTCAACCATAATATGCAAATGCTAATAGCACCTACATCATAGGATTGTTCTCAGGAACAAATGAATGAAATAATGAATGTAAATCATTTTGCACACCTTAAAAGCACTATATCAGTGTTAACTAATATTCGTTTCCTCAGTGCACAGAGACTAGAAAGGGTCATAGGTCATCAGGTACAGCCCTATAATTTTTATAGATGAGGAAACTTAGCAATTAGGTGGCCCAGTGAATAGAGTGTTGGACCTGGAGTCAGGAAGACTGATCTTCATGACTTCAAATCTGGCCTCAGCTGTGTGACTTTGGGCAAGTCATTTAACCCTGGTTCCCTCATTTTCCTCATCTGTAAAATAAGCTGGAGAAAGAAATGGCAAATCACTCCAGTATCTTTGCCAAGAAAACTCCAAATGCAGTCAGGAAGAGCTGGGCACAACTGAAAACAACTAAATGACCCCCCCCCAAAAAAAAAGATTCAGAGAGGGTAAGTGCCTTACCCAAGGGCACACAAGGAGTAAGAGAAAGAGGCAGGATTTGAACTCAAGTCCTTTGTAAAGTCACTTGCCCCACCACTATACTTCTCTCCTCTTGTAGTAAACACTTTCCTCTCACCATTCATTTCTTTTCACTTTGAAAACCTAGATCAGCAGTTATTGAAGCACCATCCCAACGTTTTCAAATGCCCTCCCCTATTTAAAAGTCTTTCGGATGCCAACAATGATGAGTAAGAGGAAAGCCTGATCTCTCAGTAAGACAGGGGCTTTCTTCAGCTTTCCTTTAAGCACTATCACCATCCCTATCCCCACCATCTTTGCAAGGGTTGTCAGCTCAGGGCCTAATCCTTCTCCTTACATATGTCATGAAACCCTGGAATGTATCAAGAGAGCCAATTCACCAGGGGCCAGGTTCTCAATCTATGCCTTTTCAAGGTAAATTGGACACAAAGGAATTAGCGTTATGAAATCTAAGTTGAATTCCCTTGGGGAGACTTGGCAATTTCCCGTGTTGGGAAATCCCAGGGAATGTGAATGATGGGAAAAGAAAAAAAGAACAAAAAACATAAACCTAACCCTTCAAAAACAATGTGCTTTTTCCTGCTGTTAAGACAGAGTAAAGAACACCCTTTTTGGGAAATGCCTGATTACTTCTGAGATCCCTGGACCCCTTCGACACATCTCACCAGCTAGCTACAGCACACATCAGTATAAGAAGTCTTTCCAGAAACCAGCAGGTCATTTCAATAGATAGCTCTTTATTGGAAATGGAATGTATTTTGAAAAAATATGAAAAATAAATCACATCTCTCAGAAATATCCTATTTACACTAAAATTATAACACTTGTCAATTCACAAGGATGATATGCTAGAAAACTTTTGGTACATTGTGGCACCTTCCACTTTTCAGAAACCAGCATTTACATGTCATAAACCTTAAAGAAAAGGGTTTACTGAAGAATGCAACAGGCAAAGGATTTGTAGACTATCTTGCCTCCGGAAAATCAATATTAAGAAATCTCAGAAGGCCTCTTCTTATCAAAACCTGCTTCTTTCCTTACATTGCTTCATCACAGCTTTCAGTTAAAAACACTGGTTACCATCTTATATCAACTGCTGTAAAGATGCTACTAAGGATACTGGGCTCTCATTAATCAGCCTTTCCTATTCTTTTCCAGGAAAAACTGTTGAATGCTGGACTCTGTGTTCTATTAAGCAACGTTCCCAACAAATGAGTAGATCATTTCACTATTTTCTGTAAATTTGTGTCAGTCTCCACCACTGGCAAAAAATTAACTCTGAAAGCCGTTGTTCAGAAAAAGAAAAAAGGGGGGGAATGAAAAAGGTAGAAACAAAGACCCACAGGGACTCTGGGGAAACTATCTTAAGAGGGAAACAAAAGATCCCTCTCAAAAAAAAAATCATAACAGCCATTTTCAACCATTGTGACATCATACATTGTTTGGAAGTAGCAGAATGGATTTATTCCCCCAGAGAACATCATAAAACCAGGTCACAAAACTCTTAATTTAAGATTTGAAAGTCATGTAGCTAATTAACATTACACTTTGGATATTTTTATTGGTCAAGAGACCAAAGCTTTAGTGTGACGACTAAGAAAACAACAAATGGAATACTCCTGAAATAAGCTTAAGTGGTAACAGCAGAGGCCAGTTCCTGATACTAGCCGGGTGAGTAGACCTCTTGTTAAGGGCTAGGCCATACTCCAGACAGATTTAAGTCTTGACCCCTCTTCCACATTTAAAATAAAATAAAAATGATGCGCACACCTGGAGCAAAGAAACCATCAGGTGGGAGAGAGGAAAGTAAATGGTGCTTTTGATAATGGTCAGCTCACAGCATCTTATTTAGTTGCCCAAGTATAAAGTTTTAACATTGCAAAATTTGTAAGTAAAATGCTGGGTGTTTCATGTGAGCTGTGAATTCCAAGGCATGAAGTCAACAAGTATTTATTAAGAGCATACTTTATGTGCCAGGCATCATGCTAAGTGCTTGGTTCAGGATTCAAACGACAACCAATTTTAATATATTGGTCTGTCAAGTATAAGTCCAGAAAAATGGAGAGAAACAAAATCAGGCATTTCAGAGTTTGTTTCATAGGCTGCCTGATCATTTTCCTGGAACTCCTTAAGAGCTGTTGGTGGCTAAAAAATAACAAAAATTATATGAGAAAGCCAAATATCAGGCCCACCTGGAATAAGGATGACAGCTAGCAAGGCCTGTCAAGCAATTACACATTTTGCTAAGGTTCCTTATGACAATAAACAGGCTGATACAGAGCTGTGATGCATATGCCTCTGTTATGAAAGCAACATTTAGGCTTGACATGTTGTCTGTCCATCATGGCCTTAGATATTTGGCAGAAGTGGGTATGGAGGGGAAGGGCAGTGGAAAAGTCAGGCAAGACAACATGTTCAAATATTTCTGGGGTGCTGGGCAGCAGCCTGTCTTTATTCAACAAATATTTGAGCCCCTACCAGGTACAGAGCACTCAGGGAGCAAAAGTCAAGATACACATATTTCCTTTCTTTCACTTTCCAAATGCTCACATTTCTCATTGGTCCAGGAGTGGATTTTTCAATTCATATTCTCTTTTTATTATCTTAGATTAAAGGGGAAATTTTACTTCTCCATGAGACTGACTGTCTTCTTGGTCCTTAAAAGACCTTAAGAGGCTGGTTAAGGGGCAAGCATTATTATCTTCATCTTGTAAGTTAAGCATATGGAGCTACAAAGAGAAATGATCTTGGAAGGAAACTGTTGCAGTGTGCTTTTTAGCAGATCCTTTGCATTGCCTACTTAACAAATGGCTTAAAGTAAAAAAAAAAAAACGAAAACAATTTTAAAGCAATCTAGCTCCTTAAAAAAAAAGGAAATTTTTCTCTTAAACAAAGTTCCTAGTCATAGGATAGACTTGGAAGGGACATGAGAAGTCACTTAAGTGATTTTGTAAGAGCTAAGAATGAAACTCAAATCTCCTGGCTCCAAAGCTAGGGCTCTTTCTAATGTGCCTTGCAGCACCTGGGTAGCCACCAGCTTTCAAGAGGCAAATCGTTATAAGTCAAGGGACTGTCATGTGCCAGAAACACTACATTTGAACAGAAGACATGGGATGGAATCTCAGCTCTAGCACAAGCTTCAGCAAATGACCACCTCTTAGAGTCTCAGTTTCCTTGGCTATAAAATGGGAGGAGGGACCCATTACCTACTTCACCAGCTTAAGAGACTCAAGTGAGTGTGAAGCTTTCTGCAAACCAGAAAGACCTAGGTCGATATAGTCTATTATCATCTCACTTATTTTAATAAGCATTACACATCATTAGCTTTCCTGCCTCTCCCATGGCATGACTGGGGGCTTGTTTTAAGGGGGCTGGACTAGGTTTTCTCTAAAGTCTCAACTCTAAAATTCTATAATCTATGTCCTTCAAATTTAACCAGGGTATCAGACCCAGATGACCCCCAAAACTCACCTAATGTCACAGTAAGCAGCCAGGCACACAAAAACAAGCCTAAAGGGTTTTTGGGCCAGGTACTAATCAGACCCTCTGAACTGGTGACTTCCATCAAGAACAAACAGGACATTGAAACTCTGATTAGGCACATAAACGAGCATAGTGGATAAATAGCATGGTAATAGTGCAGAAGATAAGGGGTTCAAATCCTGCCTCTGACACTAGTTATGTGATTTGGACAGATTGCTTTCTGAGCCTGTTTTCTCCTTAAATTGAAAGGGCTATACTCAATGACCTCTAAGGTCCCTTCCAATTCTAAACCTAAGATGTAAAGAAAGGACATCAGAAGTGGTGTCCTCCCCCCCCCACTCACCCCTTACAGGAACAATTTACCCTTCCTTTTTTTTTAAAAGGATAAAAAAATAACACATCCATCTCAGATACCTGGTACAAATCTTACCCATAGCATATGGAATTAGCCCTGTGAAATGAAAACGGGCTGCTTTGCTAGCTAATGAGTTCTCCTATCACTGGAAGTGTTCAAGCAGTGGATGGGAAATCTCCTTTCAGACATATTATTAACTAATTCCCTGTATGGGGCAGGAGGCTGGACTTGACCACCTTCATGGTTCCTTTTCAGAGCCATACATTTCTGAAAGGGCAGATCAATTTACTTGAAAAACTGATGGTTTTAGTAGGGATGTTATGTCATGATGACTCGAGGGAACTCCTTATTTAAAAGTAGGAAAGCTTACTTTTCTTCTTCCGCAAAGATCAACAGTGAGTAGACTGACTCTAAAGCAGTTGTTGCTGCAAGTCTTTCAGCTCTGACTCAAGCAACAGTCTGCCTTGGAACAGCAAGGCCTTTTTTTGGCTCCTCAGCAATCTACAATAAAGCTTTCAGTCATAATCAGAGAGATGCAGGTTAATTAGTCCTGATAAAAGTGTTAGGACTGATTTTAGGGTTGTTGGGTTTTTCTTTCTTCTTCTTCTTCTTCTTTTTTTTTTTAAAGGAGAGATTTCCAGACTGCAAGACTTCTATCAATTTAAGTTTTACCCCTCAAAAATGATCGGACCTTGAAACTACTTACTACAAGGGCTAGGGGGAAAGGAATTGATTCAGTCTCTTTTAACTGTACCTTACAAATTAGCCAAATGCTTACCAGTCTTCAAAGAGTGATAAAAAAGATTACCTGGGGCTAAAGAATTTAAAACAACTGATAGTTCTGTAGATAAGGAAGTGATTAACATCTAAAGGCTTTTTTAAAAAAATAGCCTCTGTCCTTCGTAGGTTCGCACCATCCTTTTCTTCTAACACGGAAGTATTTCTTCTACCTTATAAGCAAGGTCTGTGAGGTTTCCGGATTCTTTAAAGAACTGGTACATCTCTATTCACTCCTTTTCCTTACTCTGTCCAACCCCAATACCTTTTCACAATCTGGCAGATCTACAAAGCAGGTTTCTCTGAGCAATGCATTTTCACTACAAAAACTAAAGTCACGAAATGTTTAAATCCTTTCAACTATTTACAACCTGGATTTTAGACTGAAGAATTCTTCAAACATCAATGCAAAAAGGGTCAAAAACATTCAAGTCGAACAAGAGATCGGAGAAAGCTCATAATCAGATAGGGTTGATAACTTGAGTCAAAGTGTAAACGTTCTCTTTCCTGCTTCCTTTTCGAAATAATATAAGCATATATTTTTAAGTTAATGTACAAAACCAATCACAATTTTAAAAGACATCTCCTTCTTAGGTCTGCCATGTAGATAATAGCTAAAGTTTTTCACATAGTGACATTTTGCTTCTGGCCCACTTCCAGCCCCACAGAATTGAAAGAGAAATCTGATAATTCTTTGAAACAGCTGGGTGTTTTTTTAAATAAATATTTTGAACCAAGTTTCAATATCTTTATGTTCCCCTTTCAGAGAAGCTGTATCTAGAATATTAGATTCTCATAAATGCACAATTCTTAACATTTAATTGCTTTTAATGAATTTCTACCCAAAATATAGCTCTAGGGGAAAATCAAATAAAAAAACTTAAACATCATAGCATTTTGTCTCCTCAACTTGGCATGACAAACCATGGGTCACATACAGTACCCTTATTAAGGTCTCCTTGAAATAAATAAATGAATTCTCAGTGTCTCTTCCTGTCCCTTTCTCCTTCCCCTTCCCACATCTCCAAGGATGAGGGCTTATTATTATTAGCAAATGAGGTTTGACAAATTAATTCATTTCTGGAAAATGGCCTACATTCAGAAATGTCTGACAACAAGCATTTAAAAAAAACTAATAAATAATTGCAAATTAAAATACATTAAAATAAAATTACAGTACATCATCTCTCCTAGAAGTCTGGCCATTCTAGAAGAGCCTTTCCAAGGTTCATAAATAACAGTCAAAGTCTTCATGACTCGAAATTCTTCCCTGCATCATGATGACGCCTGTGCAGAAAACTAAGTGGGAGGGGGGCGAGTCACAGGTTACCACAAAGGTGAGGTCCAAGATACTTGAGTCCCGTTGGGGTCCAGGGGAGTTGTTTCTTTAGTTTTCCGATTAACTGAAGACTCTATAGAAATGTGTTCTTTCCAACTTTCCGAAGAGTTCTTTAATTCAACCTGGAAAGTAACGAATGACACTGAATGACGTTGCCGGCTCTAAAGAATCCCAGATCCCTGTTCTTCTTTAACCAACCCCGCGCACGTTCTCCGACAATGGTCCCCTAAGCCACCGCTCCATGCCAGCTGGCACGGTCTCCCTGCGAAGACCTTCTGTTCTACACTGTCTCCCTTCCCTCTCCCACTGCCTGCCCGACTCTGCTCCGAGAGCCGACTCCCCAGCGCCTAACACTGGGCCTTCTTTGGCCAAAAGTAGAAGATGCGGCTTCAATAGAATTATCTAACCTTGCCAGGGACCAGGGTAGAGCTTTTCCCCATTCCCTCCTTGCCTCCGGTCGAGAAACTTCGCTTTCTTTTCTGTTTCTGTTGCATAACCTCAGCACTCACTCCTCCTGCCCTGCTCATTTCTGGGGGGCCCCCTCGGGCATCCCGTTATCTGCAGCCACAGAATCTACCCACTCCTTACCTGGTCTGGCTTGGGTGAGGGGGGAGCTGCCCTCTATCCTTTCAGGCGGAGTTGGAGGTGCTGCGAAGCAGGCGGTGGCCGGGCTGCTGATGCTGAGGAGGCTGTGGGTGCGGGTGCGGGTGCGGATGCGGGTGCGGATGCGGGTGCGGGTCGCGCGGAAGCTGCTGCTGCTGTTGCTGCTGCTGCTGCTGCTGTTGGACTAGGTGCTGCTGCTTCTGCCGGGTAGACTTCACGGCCAGGATGGCCTGGCGGTTCTTGTATTGCACCATCTGCAGTGTGATCTCGGCGTTCCAGCCCTGGTCCTGGGGGCACCGAAAGTCGATCTCTTTGCCCTCGGCCATGACCACCGTAAAGTACATGTACTTGCCCTTGCGCTCCACGCAGTCCACTGTCTTCATGTTGGAGAAATGCAGCTCCTTGAGCTTGGCGGGAGGCTCGAGGCCGGCGGCGGCGGCGGCCGGAGGGCTCGCCTGGGGCTGCTCCGCCGCTGCCGCCTGCTGCTGCTGTTGCTGCTGCTGCTGCTGCTGCTGGTGCAGCTGCTTGGGGGGGATGAGCAGCAGCCCCTCCTCGGTGAGGATGCAGCATTTCTTCTTCCACAGCTGCAGCAGCCCGTCGCTGCGCTTCTCCAGCACCCCCTCCTTCAGCGCTTTGCAGCCACCGCTCTCCAGCATCCTCTCGGCATAGGGGTGGCCGCCGCCGCCGCCTCCGCCGCCCCTGCTCCTCCTGCCCGCCTCTCCTCCTCCCCGTCCTCCCCGTCCTCCTCGCCTCGTAGCCGCCGGCGCCGGGGGGCAGCAGCAGCAGGCGGGCGCCGTCCTCCCCCCAGCGGCTCTCGCGGCCGCCCAAGCGGAGAGGGTAGAGGAGGCTGAGCAGGAGGACGCAGGGCAGGGCGGCTCGGGCGGCTGAGAGCCGCGTCCTGGGGTCCTGCCTGGGCTCGGCTCCTGCCTGCTGCCGGCTGCCGGCTGCCGGCTGTCTGCCTTCCCTCTCTAGCTGGCCGCTCACTCGAGACGAGTGGCGCTGCCCCCTCCCTGTGCTTTTGAATGAGCCATCCCTCCCGCCCCAGAGTGACACCCAGCGGAAAAGGCGGCTCCGCGCGCACCCACCCGCCCCCCGGCCCCAGCCATCCAGCCGGACCGCCCCGCTCTCTCTCCAGGCGACGTTGGCTTGCGCCTGTGAACTTGGCTCCTTTCCAGACGTGGCTCAGCCCCCGTCCCCGCCCTCCCTTCCCTCCTCACTCCTCACTCCTTCCCTGGGAGTAGGGGGAAGATGAGGATGGGAGAGGTCCCCCAAGGAGCACCCCGTGCCCAGGACTGGGAGGCTGGAGGCAATGCTGGTGGGGCAGGAATCCTAGCTCCTCCCAGACCTCCTAGGAACCCCTTCTCTGCTTCCCCCAAAAATGCGTGAAAAAAGGAAAAGGTTGGGGGTCGTGGGGGGATCCTGCCACTAAGGTCGCACTCAAACGCACCTCCACTTTCTGAAACCGGTCTTTCTAGAATCCTCTCTCCAACTCACCTCCCCCAAAAAGCTGAAAAAAGGTGCGGGCTAGGGTCGTGGGGGGTGGGGGTGGGGTTCTACCCCAGAAATCGTATTCACTCGTCCCTCCGCTTTCTGAAACCAGCCCTTCCACAACTTTCTACCACTCCATCCTAGACCCCGAAAGAGAGAAAGTGAGGGCTGGGGTCGTGAGGAATCCTGTCACGGACATTTGCGCTCCACTTTAGCCCTCAGAAACTAGCCCTTCTTCCAGCAACCTCACCCTCCCCCCAAAATGTGTGAGGGTGGGGGATTCCGACCCTGCGACACTACTCAAATTCAGCTCTTGCTGTAGCTACCTCCTCGCTCCCCCAAATGTGAAAATAGTGTGAGTGGTGTTCGCGGGGGAACCCTGACACTGACATCGCACTCTGCTGTCGCAGAAAACAGTCCTTATCCTAGAAACCCCACCAGAAAAGATAATCAAAAAGAAAGCGAGGGAAAGTGTGGAGGTGATAGGGGTTAACCAACACTGAGCCCACTCAATCACACTTTCACCCCAGCCTCCTCAAACCAGCCCTTCTAGGAACCTCTAGCTCCTCTCTCAAAAAAAAAGAAAGAAAAAGAAAAGAAAAGAAAAAATTAAAGACAGATTGCCCAAGGTTAGGGATCCCCCCCTTTTGGGCTCATGCTGTAGGATGGATGACTGAGGATAGAGTGAGGCCAGGCCAGCCTGGAGTCCCCCAGACGATCATGCTTGCAAACAGCCACACTGGCTCTTCGGGTTACTTTGACATTGCACACACTTCCAACATCCAAAAAATATGTTAATGAAGTTTAGGCACCCACGCACCTTGCCGTATGAAATCACTGGCCTCATTTGAATTGTGGAGCAACGGTATTTGCTATACATGCCGCATTTTCCAGATTAGTACTGGTCCGTACGGGGGGGAGGGGAGGTTGTCCCGGCAGGGATTTCCTTAAACTCGTTCAACTTCATTAAGAGCAGAGCAGCCTCTGTACTAGGCGCAGAGTGCGATGGAAAGATAAATCTTCTCAAAGAATTTCCCATCCAGTAAAGAAAGCGACACTCTTTTTTGCGTTGTGGCAGAGTAGACCGGAACTGCATTGCTTGTTCTCAGAAATCCCGACGGCCTTTTCCTGCCGTTTTCATCTGCGTTTGGATATTAAGGGTAGAGACGGAAATCCCAGCTTTTTCCAATACTGTTAGAAGTGGCTAGAGTCTAGAGCAAGAGTGGGGAATTTGTTCTGTGAAGTTTGGATTCAGTCAAAGGGCCGTCGGTATTTGAGGACCTAGAAGGCCACATGTGGCCTCGAGGCCGCAGGTTCTGCACCCCCCGGGCTAGACCATTGGCTTTTTTTTCTCTTTTCTTTTCTAAGCAGAGTCCGGCCTTTCATTTTTCCAAAGATCGATACTGGCACTTCCTTCTCCAATCTCCCAATAGCAACTTCTATAGAAACTGCTCTCAGAGAGAAGTTCAATAGTGAGATGTTTAATCAGCGGCATCAACCTCTACTTTTACCCTGAGATCAGCCCATATAAGGAAAGGAGCACTAGACTTTTGGTGGGCTATTTACTAGCTGTGACCTTCAGCCAAATGAGGCCTCTTCTCCGGGGCTCAGCTTCTTCCTCTTAAAATGGAGATAATACTACTACTCAACAGCTCTATCTTCCCTAGTCGTTTGTTATTAAGAAGCGAATTGCAAATCTGAAAGAGGTATAGAAGCCTATGCTCTAAATATGGATCTCAGCCGTTAGTCTATAGCCTAGATGCCAAGCGGACTCCACAGGAGGTTTTGAATGCAGCTCTCTTCCTGAAAAGTCATGCCTTGAGGGGTATTATACCTAAACAGGGAATTACCCCTTATGTTTAAAAAGAACAAAACCAAAAACCCTAAGGATTGTATTTTGACAATGAAATACCCCAAATTAATATGGCAAATTATTCATCTCTCTCTCTCTCCTCACCAAGACAAGTGAGAAGTTTGTTATTGTTATTGTTTTTAAAGGAATTAATTAATTGGTTCACCCTTTTGACAGTATGTCTTTCTTGGCTAATTGGGAAAGTCAATAAGCATTTATTGTACATACTATGTGCCAGGCACTGTGCTAAGCAACAACAAATTTAGATTTATTGTGACATGCAAATTAGCCTTTTTAACAAGTTTTTCTCACAGACCTGACTTTACACTGACTCGTAATTCCAACACAATTATCTATGATATCATGTGTTATAGACACTCTCATTGTACTATGGCCAAGGAATATGACTATATTGTTTTCAGTCATTCAGTCATGTCCAACTCTTCATGATCTCATGGACCATACCTAGCATGTCAGGCTTTTCTACCCTCCACTATCTCTCAAAGTCTGTCCAGGTTTCTGTTCATTATTTCCATGATTCTATCTATTCATCTCATGCTCTGCCATTTCCTTTTCCTTTTGCCTTCTATTTTTCCCAGCCTCAGAGTCTCTTCCAATGAGACCTGTCTTCTCCTTATGTGACCAAATATGACTATAATACAACTTTTACAATAGGATCACATTAAAATTAGGGTCGAGATTTTGACTATCCTATCTTTTCCATTTCTCCATTTACAAAATGTTGAGCCTACACAGATTCCAGTTTCAAATGTTCTTTAAGAATTTTTTTTTAAAACACCGTAAAGGAACAGCAACAGCCACGCTGTGCTATGACTAACATTGATAGACTTAGCCCTTCTCAGCAATGCAAGGATCTAAGACATCTCCAAAAGTCTCATGATGGAAAATGCTGTCCACATCCAGAGAAAGAACTATGGAGTTTGAACGCAGATCAGAGCATATCATTTGCTCTTTTTTTCCCCCCTTCTATTTTGTTTTGTTTGCTCTTTCTTGTGGTTCCTCCTATTGGTTCTAATTCTTCCTTATAACATGACTAATGTGAAAATATATTTAATAGGAATGTATATGTAGAGCTTATATCAGATTGTGTTCAGTCTTGGGGAGGGAAGAGGGGAGGGAGAGAGAAAAATTTAAAACTCAAAAGCTTATGGAAGTGATTGTTGATAATGCAAAATAAATTAATAAAAAATTAATTAATTAAAAAAATTTTAAAAACATTGTAAAGGAGTAAAATAATGTTAGGCCACCTAAAGAGCTTTATACATTGTTTGGTAAGAAATGGCACATTGCATCTGCTAAACGGCCTAGCTCTAGCAGGGCAGAGTCTTTTAATTTTGGTAACTCTCCCCTCTCTCAGGACCGCTCTTTGCTCACAAGGATTGGCTAGCACTTGTTTTGTGTTTTCACCTGTCACTTATGCAAAAATCCAGGATTTCTAGTTAGTAATTGGTGGATAACAGTAATTTTCTGCTCAACAGTGTTTGGCACATAACATGCACTCAGGAAATACTGTGAAAGGACTGACCAAAAAAAAAAAATTGACCTTTGAGAGTTTAGATTCTTGTGGATAAGTAACCCCTCTAGCTCAATTTAGAAGAGTTCTCAATTACTATATTCAATTATTTTAAACAAACTAAAGCTGCAGTTACATTTTCAAAATATGTAGAGAAAAATCTAAATGGAAAGTACGCAAGGAAGCAGTACTGCTCACAATCAACTCTCACACTCTGAACCATGGGCTTGATGGAGATGCTTTGTACACTTCAATCAGTTTGTTTCCGGCATATCTGCAATCCTTCTTTAACAGCATCAAAAATCAATTTTATTCAGAAAGCTGCATTATACAATAGTAGGCACTATATTCTAATTTCAGACCCTATGACAAATTCCAAACAACCCTGCTAGATAAGGTGGTAAACTGTCCCTTATTATCCACAAGTGAAAAGGAAATTTCATTAATTGGTAAAATGCCATTTATATTTCCAATAATGCCTACAACCTAAGTTAATAAAAGTTTAAAAACTTTATCCAGGATTTTGTGAAGGCCTCATATGATTATAAAAATCATGCCCTCGGTTAAGAAATCTGTCGTATTGCCGTGTATGAAGTAGAATCAGTTTTTAAAACTTGATAGTGTGGGGATGTAACCCACCCCACCATGAATTTTATTATCTTCTATATCCTACATATTCCATTTAAAGTAAATCTCAGCTTTCCTTTCTGAGTAATGTATCATTTAACATTGTGAGAAATAATTAAACAAATAAGCTGGCCGTTTTAAATAGAGATTAGCCCAAGAAACAGTAAATTCCTATTAAAATGAAGTAAAAAGGATTTACAGAGAATGCAGTTTAAAAAAAATCTCAATCTTGCTTAAACTCTGGCTTAAAAGGTTGTGGAAGATGGTAGATGAATGAGAAATTGCTTATTCTGTTCCACTTTCACCCAATTTATTGTTGTTGTTGTTCAGTCAAATGCAACTCTTTGTGACCCCATTTGGGGTTCTCTTGGCGAAGATACTGGAATGGTTTGCAATTTCCTTCTCCAGCTCATTTTACAGGTGAGGAAACTGAGGCACACAGGGTTACCTGACTTGCTTAGGGTCACACAGTTAGTGTCTAAGACCAGATTTAAACTCAGTGACATGACTCTTCCGGACTCCAGGCCCAGCGCTCTATCCACTGCACCACCTAGCTGCCTATTTTAAAGTTATTTAAACACAAGACAACAACGCAAGCCTGATTGACGTATTGGTCAGGAAGACATTCTAAAATGTCATTATAACACGTGCTGTTATGGAAGTGGATATACCAGAAGTTAGATCATAACTTTTAAACAAAAGTCAATGAACTTATTACGTGAGATGTGGCTCTATCTCCAGCACCATGCAAAAGGAATACGACTGTTACGATGTAGTATTTACAGTAGGATAATTAGGGTTGACTTTTTTTGTTCTTTCATTTCTCCATTTACAAAATGCTAACAAGGCCTCAGATTCCAGTTTCAAATTTGTTTTAAGAATTATTTTAAAGAATCCTAAGAGAGTTAGGCATTAGGTTAGACTCACTAAGGCTGTCTAAAGAATTTCAAGGAATAGCACACAGAAGACTGTTTCTACTATAACTAAGGTAATGGTGCCTCCTAGTGACCAGCTTGAAGAACACAGTGGGAAGAAACATGAAAAGAGACTTCAACAGTTATTTTCTCTACTGTCATTGCTTGGATAGAAGCAGACTGTCAGTTGTGAGGGCTTATGGAAAATTATGTCAAAATTTGGTTGCCCAGAGTTCATCAGCATTGTACATCAGTCTCATGACGGCATGCTTGCCCAGGTTCTGGATAACAGACAATGCTCTCGTACTCGACCAGTCACCAACGGAGTGAAACAAGGTTGTGTGCTTGCTCCCATGTTTTCTAGCATAATGTTTGCAGACATGTTGTCAGATGCTTTCAATGAGAATGAACATGGCATCAAGGTCAGCTACCACACTGATGGAAAATTCTTCAACTCAAAAAGACGAGCCAAGACCATAGTGGATGGAGTGTTGGTACATGATTTTCTGTTTGCAGATGATTGTGCACTCAATGCAGCCTCTGAAGCTGAGATGCAACAAAGTATAGATCGATTGTCCGCTACTTGTGTTAATTTTGGCCTAACAATGAACAATTAACACTAAGAAAACACAGGTGCTTCATCAGCCACCACCATGCCATCCATACGTGGAACCATCGTTTACAGCAAATGGAGAAGTTTTGAACGCTGTGGATAAGTTCACTTACCTGGGTAGCGTACTTTCCAGGGATGTTCACATTGATAATGAGGATGATGCATACATTGTCAAAGCTAGCTCAGTGTTTGGGAGGCTCTGAAGGAGAGTATGGGAAAGAAGAGGTATTAGACTGACTACCAAACTTGAAGGTCTACAGAGCTGTTGTGCTGACCTCATTGTTGTATGCTGTGAAACTTGGACAGTATACCAGGGCCATGCCAGGAAACTGAATTGCTTCCATCTGAATTGTCTTAGGAAGATTCTGAAGATCACCTGGCAGGATGAGATACCAGACACTGAGGTAGGTCCTTTCTAGAGCTAAACTGCCAAGCATTCAAAGCTGCTTCAGAGAGGACAACTCTGATGGACTGGCCATGTTGTTTGAATGCAAAACATACTCTTGCCAAAGACCTATTTTGTGGAGAATGTACACAGGGCAAGCATTCACATGGCAGTCAGAAGTGATACAAGGACACTCTCAAGGTCTCTCTTAACTTTGGAATTGATTGTGTGACATGGGAGACACTGGCACGGTGGGACCCATATCAGAAAAGGTGCTGTGCTTGGTGAGCAAAGCAGAATTGAAATAGCTCAAGAGAAACGCAAGACACACAAACTTAGAGAATCCACCCCAAATGTTCACAAGGACTACTTGTACCTGACCTGCGGTAGAACATTCCCAGCTCGTATTGTTCTCATCAGCCAGTCGGACATGCTAAAACTTGACTCTACATAGTGATGTCATTTGAAAACGAAGGACAATAACCACCTAATCAACCTCTACTGTCATAGCGTCAGTAGAAGACTTCTGGTGTTCTAGAAGTGACTATATACCTTACATCACGGTTTTGAGGGAAAAGCATCTTTAAAATGGGCAGCTAGGTGGTCCCACAGTGCTGTGTTTGGAGTCAGGAAGACTCATCTCCCTGAGTTCAAATTCAATTTCAGACACTTAGGAGTTGTGTGACCCTGGGCAAGACACTTAACCCTGTTTGCCTCAGTTTCCTCATCTGTGAAATGAGCTGAAGAAAAAGGCAAACCAATCCAAGTATCTTTGCAAAAAAAAAAAAAGACAAAAACAAAAACCAAACCCAAATGAGGTCATGAAGTCAGACACAATGGTCCTTTTTAAAAAAAATAGAGGGGTAGGGGCAGCTAGGTGGCACAGTGGATAGAGAACCGGCCCCAGATTCAAATGTCACTTGACACTTACTGGCTGTGTGACCCTGGGCAAGTCACTTAACCCCATTGCCTAGCTAAAAAAAAAATAGAGGGGAAGCTAGGTGGCTCAGTGGATAGAGTTCTGCCTTGGAGTCAGAAGGACCTGAGTTCAAATGTAACCTGAGACACTTGACACTTACTAGCTGTGTGACCCTGGGCAAGTCAGTTAACCCTGATTGCCTCACCAAAAAGCAAAAAAAAAAATTTAGAACAAATCAATATGACTTCTGGTATTCTAAGTAGATAACTGAAGTGACTATATGCCTTCTACCATGGCTTTGAAGTAGGGTATCCTTAAAAAAAAAGTCTACTCAGAATGGAATATTAGTGTTACTAAAGAGTGATTTAGAACAAACCCATATCCCAGCATGATGCATTGGACAGATCACTGGTTTTGGAGTGGAAGAACCCGAGTATGAATAACTAGCTGCGAGACCTTGAAAAAGTCACTTCAGTTCTCTGTGGGCCTCAGTTTCTCCTACTTTAAAATGTGGAGCTTGGACTAGATGACTTTATAACTCCAGATTTGTGAGCCTATGGTAACAGAACTTCAATGTTTTAAGTCCAAAGCAGCTATAAACTCACAAAAATACTCAAAATAATAAAAAGACACCCATATTTTAAAATTTGCTTTCAAAGTCCATTCATGAGCTATGGGGAGAAACAATCACCTCAGTTTAGTTATACCTCTTTTTTTTCCTTTTAACAAACAGGCAATATGATAATAGTGGCTAGTGAGCTGCCATGAGATCCAGGAAGAGCTGGATTCAAGTCCTGTCTCTGGCATGTACTGACTGTGTGACCCTGGGCAAGTCATTTAAAGAATGCCCCAGATAATTCTCTAAAACTAAGTTGCACTGGTAGAGCGAGATTCCTATTTCAATGAAATCACAGGTCTAGTCTGTATCTTTGCTTTTCTCTCCTCTAATTTGTTTTTTTGGTTGGTTTTTTTTTCTTTTTTGCCAATTAACATTTATTTTCTCTCTTTCCTACCTCAATACCCACTGGGGGAAGAAAAGGAAAAGAAAAACTCATAACAAACACACAAAGTATTTTTGTGTAAGTAAATGAATTTCCACATTGGCCATCTATCCCTTAAGCTTTCAACCAATGAGTACAATTATCTTCTATCAACATCCTATTTCCATCTTTCCTTTTAGGAAAAGGAATACAGAGTACACTATACAGAATCATCCACAAATGAGCCTATGGAAAAGGGAGCTTAATCTCTTTGCACTCCTACCTCATTTTCCAAAGCAAACAGGTCCACAGATGGGAAATGACTTGCCCAAGGTCACACAGAGATTTAGGATTAGAACCTGCAGCTAAGTAAGATAGTGTAACGAACCTTAAGCAAAGTCAAGTTCTAATATCAATTCTGCTGGTAATTTAACAATTACACTAGATGTTTCTACAGACCTCTAATTCCAACATTCACAGAATCTGAGTTGGAAGAAATTTTGGGGGTTGAGTCCAGTTCTTATGGAAATAGGAAGCATTCATCTAGATCAGAGGTTCCCAAATGTATTTGGCCTACTACCCCCCTTAAAAAAAATTACTCAGCACTCCCCCGGAAATCTGTCTTCAACCCTTTAATTTTTTTTTTCAAATTTGCATCACTTCAAAAAACAATTTAAATGATGCATATTAAATTTAATAATTTATTGTAATTGTTTTTTTCTGCATTGAAATTTTGATGACACAATTTGCATCATGTAACCATATACTATCATATTCTAAACACTCACATGTTCCTGCTGATGCATGCTGGACTTCCTGACAATGCACGACAGGCTCACCTGCCAATACTTGCTTGATAAAATCTGCTGGCAGACTTGACAACCGAATGGTTGTAACTTGCATTTTGTGTGTTTATTTGGAAAATAATGTAATTAATATAACTCACTACATGACAGATGAAACACGTACCAATAGTTTTTCAAATTTTTCTTTGCTTCTTTCCTTATGCTTTCATTGCCCCCTCATCTTTATTCAACACCCCCATAATTGCTCCCAAGGCTACTTACTCTGCCCCTCCCTCCCCACCCCAATCATTCCAGCACCCCCAGGGGGCAGTATCGACCACTTTGAGAACTTATTACCTAGACCCTATAGGCCACTAGCTTTGGGAACTCATGATTTCCTAAGGTAGGACTTTCCACTGATGGACAGCTTTCAAATTTTTTCTGAATGCTAAATTGGTCTTTATGCAGCTTACCCTCAAGCGTTCCTTGTGTTGCCCCTTCAAGGAGGACATGTCTAATTATTTTTGCCATTTTTTTATACATGTAATTCCCCTTTAAATAGTTGAAAAACTCAAACCACTTCTATACAAACGGCTCTACTCAGAAGCAATAAAAACATTTACTTATTAGCTGTGTGACCCTGGGCAAGTCACATAATCCTATTGCCTAGCCGGAAAAAAAAAAAAAACCCAAAATATCATTTACCTTCTAACCCACCTCAGATAGGAATTATCACTACAGAATAGAAGCCGGATGCTCAATCAGTCACTTACTTTCCCCTTGCCCTGAGGTTCAATATTTATTAATTTATTAATTTATATTTATTAATTTATAAATCAAGAAGCAGCAGCTATACATATAAACCACATAATCAGACAGGTTCTTTCCAGTTCTAGGTTTCTATCATGTAAAACCAAGGGAAATTAGCTAGAAGCTATTAGCCACTATAAAATGATGTGTTTGGCTTGACGATGGCTGTCTTCCTAAAATAAATTTTTTTCCTCTAAACAAATTTTAAATTGAGTAGTAGACAGTATGCTGGGTATGAAAACTTGAGTTGGATTTCTGCCTTTGACATTGCGGCCACGGGCAAGTCAGTTAATAAACCCCGAATCCATTTGCTCATCTGAAAAAAGGGAAATATAGGCACCTGTATAATACGACCTATTATTTACTGGGTTGTCACAAGGCTCAAAAATGGCACATCAGATTTTACTATGACAGTTCACAATCCACAAAGCTTCCAAAATAGCTTCATATTACCCTAACAGCAGTGGCACTCCATGCTAGGTGTTTCCTGATCCCTCAACTTTTATGTCATGCACCACATATAAATGGACCAAAAAATTATAGATTATCCCCATTGCCTTACTAAATTTCCTTATCTATTTGTGCCTTCCTGTTCTCCCCCGCCCCCCCCCAGGACAAAAGCTTCTGTTCTGTAGTATTATATTGGATGTTTCCATTTAATAAACATACAAATGTCTATAGGTGAGGAGAGGAGATAAAGTTTAGATCAGGGGTAGGGAACCTGCAGCCTCGAGGTCACGTCACCTTCTAGGTCCTTAAGTGCAATCCTTTGACCGAATCCAAACTTCACACAACAAATCCCTTTAATCAAAGGATTTCTTCTGTATAACTTGGACTCTGTCAAAAGGCTGCACCTGAGGACCTAGAAGGTCACATGTGGTCTCAAAGGCCAAAGGTTTCCCATCCCTGATTTAAATGGTTCCTGCCCTCAGACAGCTTGCAGTCCAACCCTTTATGACACCATTTGGGGTTTTCTTGGCAGATACTGGAGTGGTTTGCCATTTCCCTCTCCAGCTCATTTTACAGATGAAGAACCGAGGCAAACAGGGTTAAACTGACTTGCCCAGGGTCACACAGCTACTAGGTATCTGAGGCCACATCCGAACTCAGGAAGATGGGTCTTCCCGTCTTCAGGCCTGGCATTCTATTCACTACACTAATAAAGGAGCTAGGGAATTATTGAACTGATAATCTGAAGATGGGAGGGGATGGGATCACGGGGTTTGCTTTGGTGAGGCGTCACCTCACTATCAGAACCTCCAGTAAAGGTGTCTGGGAACAAATAAAAAGAGAAAGTTCACAGAGGATAGCCTGCTTGTATTTTCTGAAAGGTGTAGCAAAGTGAGGAGGTGGAAGATGTGGAACGCTTGAGAAGGCTTTAAGAGCCTTGGTGGGAAGAGTGATAGACAATCAGTGAAGGCTCAGATGGATAAGTGTACCCAGTCAGCATGGTTCTCCCACTTCTCCAGGTCTATGTAGGGCTGACTTAGGTAAGAAAACTTACTAGCATTTTGCACTAATGCAGGATTGGGTTTTGGCAGTGACAATTTAACTACAATATCAAGATTGAGAAGAAAGCAAAGTGATCAGAACCTAAAACTATGGCTTGAAAAAAGAACTGATGAGTGGCTGTGATTAGAGGTCACAATAAGGAGAAACAGGTTTAGACTAAGATGATCAGCTAAAGGAATGCCAATAATTTTTAACCAGGAAATTGAAAAGATCTATGGTGTGATAATGTGACAATGGCATAATTAAATTGAGGACTTGGGATATTATCCCAATATTCATGATGGGAATCCCCTCAAGCACTCTGGAATTATGCCCAAAGAGTTATTAAACTGCCTATATATCCTTTGACCCAGCAATACTACTAGGTCTGTCTCTAAAGATGATCATGGAAAAAAGGAAAAGAACCTGTATGTTCTAAAATATTTATAGCAGCTCTCTTTGTGGTGGCAAAGAATGGGAAATTTCAGGGATTCCCATCAATTGGGGAATGGCTGAACAAGTTATAGTATATGATTGTGATGGAATGCTGCTGTGCTGTAAAAAAAAATTATGAACTCGGTGATTTTTAGAAAAACATGGATAGACTTGCACAAAATAATAGCAAAATAAGCAGAACCAAGAGAATGCTGTATAAACAGCAATACTGTTTTAAGAACAACTTTGAGCAACTAAGTCATTTTGACTATTAAATACCCAAATTAACTACAAAGGACATATGAAGATGCTACCTGCATCTAAAGGAAGAACTGATAAACAGATGTATAAAATGATTTTATATATACAATATGTGTCTAATGGTAATCATCTCTAGGGTGTGGGGAACGACCCTAAGGGAGAAAAAAAGGGACAAGCTATACAATAACTTTAATAGATTTGCAATTTCACATGCAATCATCTTTTCCTATATTAATTAATGTTATGGAAATGCTTGTTTTAAGTTCAGAACAAATTTAAAAAAAAACAGTTCAAGAGGAAAGGAACACTGATTCAGGTAGTGAACTCCTTAAGAAAGGGAAAATAATGATTTGCCATAATTTGGATTGGGTAATTTTGATAGTGAACTTCACTGGGGAAGAGATTATTCAGATAATCACAATGTTGTGTATTGTAACTGAAGCAGTCATTGAATAAAGACGATATCGGGATCAGATACAGGAGCCAGCAGGGACACCGAAAGAGGTTTCTTGTTCAGCCACTTTTCAGTCGACTCCAACTATCGGTGACCCCATTTGGGGTTTTCTTGGCAGATACTGGACTGGTTTGCCATTTCCTTCTCCACCTCATTTTACAGATACAGAAACTGAGGCGAAGTAAAGTGACTTGCATAGGGTCACAAAGCTAGTGTCTGAGGCCAGATGTGTACTCTGGAGCATGAGTCTTTCTGCCTCCAGGCCTGGCACTCTGCACTATGGTGCCACCTAGCTGAACAAAGTGAGGCTCAGAGGTGCCTTGCCCCCCGTCACACAGACACTGACAGGTCATTTTGACTGTCACTGAAATTTTGGGGGAATGAAAAGTGAAAAAAGTTTTAAGTCTTTGGGTAACACACAGCTTGGAAACTGAAAGCAAGTTCTGTAGGTTGAAAATTATTCTGGGTTGGTAGATACCTTCATTACATTTATAAAATACTCATAGATAGCTCCCTTACGCAATTCTATGCTGACAAAACTCAGGAAAAAGGCACAAATGTATCATGTCATGCTGGTGGATTGGTGGCTGCTGCTACAAATACATGGCATGTCTGATACCTGTGGTTCTAGGCCAAGAACACAATGCAAATAAGGATGTGCCTTACTGCATAGGATTTTTGGAATTCAGCCTCCTATAAACTTAAATGGAAGGCAGTCTTACTAAAGGAAGTATGCATACTCAGGGGGTGTGTGTGTGTGTGTGTGTGTGTGTGTGTGTGTTGTGTGTGTGTGTGTTGTGTGTGTGTGTGTGTGTGGTGTGTGTGTGTGTGTGTGTGTGTGTGTGTGTGTGTGTGTAGCTGTTACTAAACTGAAACCCTTTTTACCTCAAATTACAATTCTTGTGACTCTCTTTTGCCTCCCCTCCTGCATTCTAATTTAAAATGCCAAATTAAAGTTTTGTTCAAACTCACTTCAAAGCTATTTCCCTTAGCAATGGAAAAAAGCCATTTGGAAGATAAAAGTAAAATTCTTCAGAGCACTTTGTTGCTTAACTAGACAATATATTACAATTTCAATCTTGTGCCTTGCACTTCTAGAATGCTAGGAAGACCTGTTTCTAAAACTGTGACAGTGCTAAATTGGGCATAAGGAACAATTACTTGTAGTCCCTAGCTCCTATGGCTCAGATTCTGTCTTTAACAGATAAAACACGACCCTGGCTAACCTACACTTTGCCATCCCATTCGG
Source organism: Phascolarctos cinereus (assembly GCF_003287225.1). Classification (NCBI taxonomy): domain Eukaryota; kingdom Metazoa; phylum Chordata; class Mammalia; order Diprotodontia; family Phascolarctidae; genus Phascolarctos; species Phascolarctos cinereus. Next base: position 242,531,367 of record NW_027555514.1, read on the forward strand.
TTATCACTGTCCTAGAAAACTGACACATCAACACGCATCAGGTTAGAGGGCTTTTCTGTACACAAACAGAAAGTTTGTGGGCTTTCTTCGGGGCTAACACCGTACTCTACATGCACCACTCTTCCCAACAAATCTGTGGCATTTGGCAGATGTCATCTTCCCTCAAACCTTCTCTGCCTAAAGCCAATGTGAAGCAGTAGACCTCAGCCCTGCCTACATAAGACAGGTGAAAGTCCAATCATTGAAGATAAAGCCTGACTGCGGCACATCTTCTGCCTCATTTCCTGGTGAGGCTTCTACTAGCCATAAGAAATTTTATTAGGAAAGGATTAAGATCTATGCACCGTATTTAATTTCCCCTGGATACAGTGGTGAGTTTAATCAGAAAATCACTAATTTTAGAAAGCAACAGTTAACTTAGTAGTAACAACTAGTGACACCAAATGCATGCCATTTAGGTATATTTTAACTGACTATATTACAATCAAAAGAAATAGTGAACAGAAACAAAGATTACTATTAGCAAGGACTACTTTCAATTTGAGATTGACATTTCCCTACAGCAGGGATTAACTTATCATGGATCCTTGAGGAAATCTGATGTAGTCTATGGCCTTCTCAGAAGGTGTTTTTTTTTAAAATGCACAAAATACATAACCTCAAAAAGGAAACCAATTATACTGAAATAGTTATCAGCTATTATAAGAAGTTCACACAGACTTCATGTTAATTGAAGAACTCCTGTCCTAGAGAAAGGTGGGCAGGGGTTACACCAGATTTCTTCTACATCCATTTTTCATGGATTCTATCTAAAGGTAAATATATTTTTTAAAAAGTACAAAACAAAAAATATAGTACATTATCCTTATCTCCAATAATGCATTCAGTACAGCTTAACAAAAAGAATTAGCTATAAAAATCAATGAAGAACTTAAATGTTAGGATCTGCTGGCCGGAGGTCTGTCTGGCCTGGGGGTTTAGCTGTGGGTGTGATAAAGAGTGGACTAAAAGCAGTAGAGATACATTTGATAAAGCAACAACTACAGTAAGAACTAGATTGATCTACTAACACCAAAGTTAGCACACAGATGAAACACAAAGATTACACTTAGATTTATAGATATATATGCAAGAGAGATAAAATTCCTAAGAAAGAGTATCAATATCAACTGAAGCCTCAATGAGAAAGCTTTATGTATGGTTACAGTAATGTGATTTTAAATTTAACTCACTCTAACTATTCAGAAACTTTCCAACAACATTCAGTGCTGCAATTATAAGTTAACCTCAAATTGCACACCCTAAACAAAACTGCCAACATTTGAGGTGTAGGGAGAGGGGAATAATTGGGTTGGGTTTTCAGAATTCCCTTAAAGTTCCTTCCATCTTTAAATTCTACATTTAAATATTTATCAACAATATCCTTTTGTCCACAGCAGTACTGTAGACCCTGGAAAAGGAAGATCCTTGCCCTCAGTGACTTTATGGTGTAAGTATATATTAGTGTGATCTCTACTAACAGAGTACTCCTACCTCCAATTTAATCTATTAATCTGGAAAAAAATCCAGGGATTATAGCCATCAATCCAAATATAAGAGAAGCAAGAAAAACATGACTGAAAAGTAAAGTAAATAGGTTTTATCTGCCAAATTTTCCACTCCACAAATATCTATAGGGCAAAGCTAAAAGTGAACATTGGAAATACCAATGTCTGGTAAATGACACATTCCTAGTCTTTGACCTTTTCCCCAAGGGCAAATTTTAATGTCTGGATTCTTATACTAATAAACAAAACTGCCAGTATACCACTCAGGTCAAACCCTTTCCTTTCATAAATTCTACCACATCTCACGCAAAAAAAGGTTTATCTCCAGAGTGCTTAGCACAGTAGTACTAAAAAGAATTCGAACAAAACTTAATTCATAATTACTTCATCAGTAAAACAGATTTTAAAATCCAATTGTTTTTTTTTTAAATTAACAAAGGGCAGGTTTTTTCTAAAATCATTTCAAGAATGCCATGCTCTATATTCAGTCTGTCCTACTCCTACAGAGTAACATTTAGTCTGAGCAAAGATCTAATTTTATCACTTCAAAATGGAGAATGCTAAATTTTGTTTTACATGAACTAACAAATCCTAATACCAAAGATTTTTTTTTAAAAAAAGGCATCAAATACTCACATATTAAATGGTTTAATATATATTAAATGGATAGGGATGGAAATGTTTCAGCCAGCCACAGCTCAAGTTTTACTTACAAGAATGGGAGTTGTATCTTATTTAAACCAAGAAGAGCACCACATTTACACTCTCCTATACGTAGTTAGATGTCAACACTGAAAGTTCAGTTATCGTTAGTGCCCCACTGTAATCACCAACCAACCACTTTCCTATATACTATTCATAGTGCAATGAAAATATTTCTACCGAAGAACGGAATACCCTTACAAGGAAACAGCCAGTTTTTTTAGGGCTAAAAAGGAAACAAGAGAAAGGTAGAATCCCATTTTAGCAAATATAGTGAGGTAAGTTCGACACACACCAAGGCTATTTCCATGCCATAGAAATGCATAGAATACTGCTTTGTTGATTTGGATACTAGTTTTGTTCAATGAGAAATCCACATAGCAAACATATCAGTCTTTATGAAGTTGGCAGTCAATTAGAAAGTGTTGTTATTCATATATAAAAATATAAATATCAGTATACAACAACAAACATGCAAAATGTTATGTTGGTTGTTCAGAGTTCTTAAAAGAATAAAAATGAATTGTTTCCTGGCTCCCAGTGGCTGGGCTGGTGGGGACTATAAAATGAAAGTTAAGACAAATCATATACTAGCAGAAATCTCAGGACACAAACTTCCTTAAATACCTCTGAAATGCTGTGAATTACCTTCTGAACTATGGCAGTTCAAAGCAACTTAGAAGTCCTAACATTTTGTAGGCCCTCCCAGCTTAAGTAGGTAACAAGAAGCCAGGAAACATTATTTCCGTCACATTTCTCCCTTGCTCAACATAGAAAAGCCCAAATCATTACCAACACAACATTCTGAAAAACACGTCAAAATTTATTAATAATTTTTGAATACATTTCAAATATAATTTCAGCAGAAGGAAATAATGGTATTATTTACCCTCTCAGGTTCCAGTGAGTTCAGGAACATTTCTTTCAGAACACCTACCCCTCCATTATTTGGTCACTACACAAATGTGGCATATCCCTGACAATTGCTTCATGTAACTAAAAGCAAATAACCATTTAATTCCTCCATTTCTAGCAATAAATTTTTTTCAAAAAGGGTTATATAAAACATAGCAAATTTTGATATTCCTTAAAGTTCACTCAAATGGGATTCTACCTGTTGAAGAAAAACAGAAAGGCAAGAAAAAAGCAATCAAGATAGGGTACAGAGGAAAAAAGCGAGATCAAATTTAGATCAGCAAAATCAACCTGACAGTAAAAATAACAAAGGACAAATAAGAGGTTTAACGCAAAGGTATTTCCACAGCAAATTTTCATACAGTAATTCAATGTGTTCAGTTAAGGATTTCCAGAAGTTATAATTAAATGTTCTGAAGTGAAAAATGGATGACACAATGCAAATACCAACTGTTTTCTGCATATTACTCCAAATCATGCTGGGGGGAGGGAGGAGCACAAGAAGTTATATCATCTCTAAGAATGAAACAAATATAATCATCTTAAATTCTTGGCATTCCCTTTTTTTTTGGAATTCACTAGTGGACAAGATCAAATTCACCATCAAGCCTTGAAATAAATCAGCCCGTCTCCCTCAAATAACAGTAATTAGCCTGAGGTATTTTAGTATGGCTCTTACTTTCCCAACTTTCTTGGAAAACAAATGCATTACTGCCATTAAATCCAGAATCCCCAGATGCTTTCATACAGCCCAGAGTCCCAATTCTAGCAGGAGCCATAAAGATCTGCCATAAGAATGTCTCTTGTACAAACCTAAGATAGAGGTACTAACCATTGGTTTTCCAGTCTGGAAATTATAACCCTGGTTCAAACAGGGTGCTAAATATAACACATACACAATAAAGGTTAAAATTTCTGACCTTTTAATGACCAAGAACAATTTTTATATAATGTAACTTAATAAGCCTCAACACTCTTGTGAGGTAGGTAAGTAAACAATACTACCCATTTAAATATATGGATAGATTAGAGGTATGAGTAAATAATATACTCACATATTAAGCAATGAGAATTGGAATAGAACTCTCTCCCTAGCTTCAACCCCAAGACCATAATAAATTTAACTTTAACAATAACGATCTTTAAAGGGTTATTATGACTTAAAATTTTGTCCACTGGTTCTTCATTCACCCTTGCATATTGGTAGATGCAGGACAGCTTTTAAAGTCTGGTCCCTTCTCCTAAATAATGTCCATTAGTTACAACTATCAAGGTCAACTTCCAAATGTGTCAAAAAAAGACATTATCCTGTGAGGACTAACATTCTGCTTGGTAATTTATTTTTAAATTGCCACAAAAGAACTTGCAATGGGCTTCTATCAGGTGGTGTAAGTGATCATCTTCAGTGAAGGTACACCACAATACCACCAAGAAAGGGAAAGATGCTTTCAGTTTGAATGGACACAGTTACACAAGTAGAAGAGGACGCTAACTTCTGAAAATACTAGGTTTTATTCACACCCCAGTGGTAAACAATAACCTTAATAGGATGACTACGCTTCTTTGTCGATCACTATGTCACATTAAAATACAAAAATCCATAAACAAGCAGACAGTTCACGAACATTAGATGTGGTCTTCCTGGAAATTCTTAACCGTATACTAGTCTCTTCTCAAATCAAATTTCAAAATGCTTTGTCTCCTAGTTAGTACAAGTCACTGCATTTCTCTAACAAAGTAATGAAGGCACAGCTAGTGCAAGCAGACTTAAACCCATTCAACTACTGGGCTGAAAAAATACTTTGGTTGGTTCTTCAGAAGGATTTCTTGTTTTTCTAAACCAATATTGGTCTCAAATAACAGTTTGGGTAATTTTCGCAGCTGCAGTCTAATAGCTACATGACAAAGGACTTCACAAGAACCAAACTATGTAGCAATGGACATGCGTTAGGGGATTCACTGCATTCTACATATCCGGCAAAAATCATACTATTAAAATGCTAGGTAGAATGAACCTATAGTTTGAACTGGTTCTTCAACGTTCATTTTTTCTTTTTTTCCTTTTTTAACAAAAATTGTTTACTTGATTCTACCAAGAAAATACAAAACATAAGGCTGTAAGTAACTACTAGCTGTGGTTAGGCTGGGACAGTGCAGTAATCCTCAAGGCCACAGCACGCACTGCTCACTGCTGCTTGCACTCGGCTGGGTTTGGGTCTTTCTGTTGAAAGGAAGACAGAACACAACAGTCAAGGCCACTTTCAGCACAACGCTGTCAAAGCTGTCAAACATGCCCAGATAATTCCTCCAATTTTTATCCAGGTGGGAAAAGTGCAAGTCCTAAGGCAGTAAAAGTCAAGAAATCAGTTGTATACTTGACAAAAACACAGAGCCAGAAGCTGAAGTGCCCCATTTAAAGGGGATGGGAAATAGGAGCAAAAGGCTCTCTACTAGTCAAGGTATGATCCCTTGTAGAAACCACAGGTATCAATTTGTTCACCGGACTTTATCCAATATTTAAATGACTTATTGGGAGAGTGGAGGAAGAAGAAAGCTTTTTATGTTGCCGTAAGAGGACAGTTTCGGTAACAGATTAACAAACAAAAACTGAAGTTGCAAGGGTAGTAAGATGACATTAAGATTTAAATGATAATAACATGATAAAACTTTAAAAACATTTTTATTAACCTTAGATCTTAAGCCCCAAGTCATAAAGAATCAGTTTGAGTTAAAGAAGAATTCAAATTTCATCAGTAGACAGCACTTTTCACAGGAAAGATCACAGGAAGTTCTAGAAATCAGTGCCATAAATGTCTACATTGAAAAATTTCATCTCACAGCTAAATTCAGCCTTTAATAACAGAAAAGTATTCAAAATGAAACAAAAACATCCAAAATCACATGGTTGTCTCGACAGACATTAAAAAAAAGTATTTTCTCTCACCTTCGGATCATATTCTGGATCATTTTCCTCATCAGCTTCTTCTTCCCCTTCCTATATTAAAGTTCAAAATGCATCCATGAAGTAGGCACAGTAGAAGAGAATTCATAACGTAGGCAGGCTAATCTAAATTACAGTATAGGTCAACAAGTTTTCATCATTACAAGACTTTGGCGAAAAATGCAATTTAATCTGAAAGCTTCTAATATGAAAATTTCCCAACACAACTCGAGACACATCCAGTCTGCTTTTATTGAAAAGATTTACTGCAGCCAACGTTGAAAAAATTTACTTCAGCTTTTGACTTCTTCAAAGAGCTGATAACCCTGCAGCAGAACAAAATTCTTAAATAAAACATTGTTGCTGATAGTTTTGCAGCTTATCTACTATATACATGTATTACCTATAGAATTATAGTGTATCTCTTGATTAAAACATATTCCCTTTTAGATAAAGTAAATCTTATGCCAAAAACCTTAATGCTAATTTGATATATAGATATATATATATTCAACAACACATATCATGAATTAAACAATTTAGCTGTCTCATCGTGCAAATATTACCTCATCATCAGCCTCTTCACCTTCTTCATCATACTAAAAAAAAAAAATTTATTTAAATATGATGGAGTTAACATCTACCAGAACCAAAGCATTAGAAGAAACCTCCCAGGCCACCTAATTCAAAACCATAGCTATATAAGGCTATCCCCACACTGCATACTATTTCTAGTTGTAACACTAATATGATAAGCTAACCAGACTATTCCCGCACTCCACTCTATACCTATTCACTGGATATAAGCATAATAAATTACTCTAGTCATCAAAAAACAATGTTGATAGGATCCTACTCAGAGATCATCTAGTCAACCTTCTTCATGAGAAAACTAGCTCAGAAAAGGAGAAAACCCAAGGTTAACCAAATACAAGACTGCTAGTGAGCCAATTAATTTTAGAAGCACTTGAGTTTTCAATAGCATGACTGCAAAACAATTATTTCTTCAATAATTATCAATTATCCAGTGGGCAAAAGGTCTATTATGGTCAATGTTTGGAAAAGGATATATAAATTCAATTTTAACGAGTGTCATGCCACTGATGTTGATGTCATGATGATTATCTTCTAAAGGACCCAATAAATATCATCTTTGTCCGGGCTATGCCCTCTAGAATGGTCAACAACTCAAGGACCAACTACAGTTTTAAAATTCACAAGAGTTTTGCTAAGCCAATGAGGTAAGGAAATTTCACAAATATACCTAAGCCACTTTACTATGACATATAATTCACTGTTTAGCTCAGTCACTGTACCCACTGGATTATTCACAACCTCAAATGGATCTTGTCCTCTAAAAGGGGTTGTAACTGTGCTGACATTCATCTTCACTTACATCATCATCATCATCTTCAATAGCTTCTCCTGTGAAGTATAATACTGATCTCGGGACTATACGCTCACGTAAAAAGTGACCAATTTCAAAGTCTGCTGCAAGGATAGCTTCCGCATCATCATCCTGTACAAGATGACAGTACTTTGTAAGTAAAAACCACAAACATATAAATAATTTCATTATTAAGCTGGTTACATAAGTAATCTTTATAAAACTGGGAAGGCAGCCATGGTAAGTGTATAAGGAACAAGGAATTCTAATGCTTAGGTACACCTTACTAGCTTATTTTCTTAGCCAAACCATATATGCAAGTCAAAAATGGTGAATTAAATGACACATCTTTAATTCAATAATTTGAACCAATGCTTTTAGTCAATATAAAAGGGAGTCTTCATACTTCAACCAATGAGCCACAAAAACTATATTTGTATCTTTAAAAGTCACAAAAGTATTATGTTCACATTTTATATAGGTCAAATGTAGATACTGCATTTTGTTCTTCAGAGACCTCTTATATTTGAAGACAAAGAATGAGGGTAAAACCTTCCTGATATTTTAAAATTAGCTTATGTGCATGGCTATATGGCAAGCAGCATCATCTAGGCATACAATTCTTTATTGAAATAAGTACGGTAGAGGGAGGAAGGGGAGAAGAGAGCAAGTTAAATCAGCTTAGCAGATAAGAAATACAAGTGAAGGGGCAGCTAGGTGGCACAGTGGATAGAGCACCAGCCTTGGAGTCAGGAGGACCTGAGTTCAAATCCAGCCTCAGACACTTGACACTAGCTGTGTGACCCTGGGCAAATCACTTAACCCCAATGCTTAGCAAAACAACACAAAACAAAAAAAGAAATACAAGTGAAAATATGGGGGGAGGCAGGAGAAATAGGAGAATCCGACTAGTTCCATTTTAAAAACCCAAAAAATGCCAGGTAGCAGAAGAGAACATGAGTTACTGATCTCTCATGTTTCAGCTACCATTCATCTAAATGATGTATTCTCTTTTTAAGGACCGTATATTCAAGAATATGAAAACAATGAATATTACACCTATGAAAAATATTTTTTTACCCGCTAGGGCATTAAGTTCTATTAAACTAAAAAGCTAAAGAATCCAAAGGACTATTACATCACTTAACATGAAGCCCTGATTTTAAGATGATCACAAGAAAATGCCCTAAAAGAAAAAGTCCAGGTGGATATACACAGTTCAATTAACAAGTTAAAAATTTCTTATCGTTAATTCGAAAAAACTTATCATAAAAAATTAGTTAATGGCAAAAACATTTCACAAATGTACTGATCACAAGTACATAATCAGATTCAGAATGATTTCTATACAACCCCTCCCCCCTTAGTTACTGAACAAAACCATTTTAAATACTAATAAGCATTATAAATAAGAATTCTAAGAATACTAAAGCAATGGATCTAAAGAGTTTTATAAATGAATGCAAACTGACATGTATAGAAAGTTATTACATTTCACCACAGAAGGGAAAACCTATCAAACCAATGCCTATCACAAAACTTTGCACACAGTGGGAACTTATTAAAAATGGTCAAATGAACGAACAGATACCATTCTGTATGCTGCCATGGCTGCAAATTATTTTAGGACTGCAGTCTACTTAAAAATATTAAAGACGGTGATTATCACAAAAGGCACTTTCTTCAATAAAAAATAACACTTCAAAATCTTTCTACCAAACCCATTCACCTCATATTAAATATAACATGCCCAACCCAACAAAACAAAAATTAGGCACAACTCTAACTCTCTAAGTCTACTCAATGCTACTGCATTTCTCAGGATCCAGCAGGGGTCACCATAGCATCCAAGAACAACTACTCTGACTTCCAGAACTGAGATGGCCCAGACACAAAAGCACTCTGAGAACCAAACATTCAATCAACCTTCATGTTCAGGATATAAGCAATTTCTGCTGGAGTAAGTCCAATCATTAAGGGAAATGTTATTCTGTCCAGGATGGAGGTGACCCTTGCAATACAGCATAAAAAAGCATTCTCGTTTCACTGAAGAAACAAACTGCACTTCAGAAAACATGGTAAGTATAAAAGTTCAGGACACAAAACTGGCACTAACAACCTTCAAAAGCCTTTCAATGTCTATAGTTTTGGGTTTTTTTATTACTCACCAGGTCTCCACTCTCAGGAACTACAATTAAATGGCAAAGGGAGGGAAAGAAAGAAAAATAAAAGGTAAGATTATCAATATTTTAAGAACAACACTTAAGCACCCAACCAATTCCAAATTTAAAAATGCTGTTTACCTTCAGGAGGAGAAAAGAAATTGAAGAAAGAATCATTGGAAACTGTTTTTGTCACAGTTCGAACAGTCCCACGTCCCTTGTGTTTCTGTTTCTTCTTAATAGTTTTCAAAGTGACATTTTTCCCTTTTTTCCAATCTACCTGACACCTTTGAGAAACAGGGAAGCTTTGATCACATTTACAACACTAAAAAAAATTCTCTCAAAGAAAAATATAAACTGGGGGACAAATACGCTTATTATGCGTCTTATGTGAACATCACGGTATCCGAAATTTGCTTAAGTCCATAGCAGAAAAATAAAACTGTTTCTTCTAAGAGCAGGTACTTTTAATAAAACAAATTTTGTTTCAAGATTTTACATCAAGATTCGACCAATTCATTTAACAACTGTAGTTCACCTACTCTTTGGAAGAACTGTACTATGTGTTAGGTGGAATACAAATTAACCAACCAAAAGGCATGTATTAAGTACCCACTGTGTACTAGGAACTGGGAACACAAAGATTAAAAAAACTCAAAGGCTTGGCTTGCCCTCAAGGAGCTAACATATTCTATTGGGAAAAACATGTATATAGAAGTATACACAACATAATTTGGGGAAAGGAGCAGGGAGATAAAAAAAAGGCCTCATGTAGAAAGAAACTATACCAATATCATTAAGGAGGAGAATGTTAATATTATTAAGATACTGACAGAATAATTGCCTCTACTCCCACAATTTACATTCTAACAGATTTCAAATCTGAAAGTGTAATGATTAGCAAAAAGGTCCAGCTCTGAAATATTAAGATTCAAATATGGAATAAGATATTCCTTTATAAATACATGTAAAACAATTACATTAAATTTATAATGTGTTTTGAAACATCAAATAATCTCACCCTGTGCAACTCATAATTTCTGGTCCATCAAAGGAGAAAGGATCAGAATCATCTGGCTCTGACCGCATACGATATGTCTTCGTCAACACCTCATTTGTGAAATATTCATTGGGTTCAAAGTGAAATTCTAATGTAAAACTCTAAAGACAGTTGCAGAGATTAAGATATTATTGGTTAGAACCTCTTTTGTTCCCAACCTAAATAAACGAAATAAATGCCAAACTCTGTTTGACAGGGCATTAAACAATGTTAATCCAAAGCTCTATCCTTTCTAAGTGAACATATTTTTATTTTGCTTAAAATTTTAAAAATGGTCAAATATTAGGAAAATACAGGTGATATACTAGATTTAATAAACTTTCACACATCCTGACTCTTGCCTTCAAGTAAGTACACTCCCTACCCTCCAAGATCCCATCTAACAGTCATGTTCCAAATTAAGATTCGTATTATTATTTTTAAATTGTTTACCATAGGTTGGCCAGCATCTGAGAACTTCACTTTAATATCTTTCAGGTGCTTCAGAATAGGTTCATCATGTTCCTTCAAGTAAAATTAAAAAATTATCAAGACGGATATTTGAGCTGAATATTAAAAGTTAATAAACACATGAAGAACTACCCTTTTTTTCCCCCCAAGTCAACATTGATCAATACAATGATTAGTCTTATTCTTTTTCTTAATGCTTAGCCAGTCAATCAAATATAGGTATGAGATCCTCAGGCCAAAATAGTTTTGTTAAAGAATATCATAATGTGGATAACTCTGAAAAAAATTCTCTTCTAAGACTGACAGAAAAGAACATAGGTATGAGAAAATTTCCTGCTAGTCATTCAACCTAAACAGTGGCTTACATGTCAGAAGACAAGTAGTTGTCACTGAGAACACTAAAAATGAGTTACATGAAAAAAGACTAGAAAAACTAGTCAAAAAGAAATAACCTATGGTATATTTTTTAAACTATGAATCAAATTATGCATAAACAAAGCCAATTTTGCACTTAGTTAAACACAAAAACACTAACTAATGTCTATTTCAATGTGTTAAATGAATGGTGCTATGCAAAGCTACTAAACTACTGTGACCTCATCTGAGCCTCCATGGCATTTTCATTATGGATTTAAATTACCTGAACCATATCACTGAGCAAGTCAACATTTTTAAAAACAGTCAGCCAAAATTCAGGAATTCCTTTAGGGTCTTCTTTTTCTTCATCTTTTTTCTCCTCTTCAAGCTTAGCCTTCTCTTTCATTTCCTCCTTGAAAAAATACAAGTGTTACTTACTAAGCTTGGGAGGAGGCACTTTAATTACTCTTTCTGCTTCACTTTTGCTTTCAGGTTTTTCATTTTCCTTCCAACCACCAAAAAAAATAAAACAAGTAGGGGCAGCAAGGTGGTGCAGTGGATAGAGCACTGGCCTCGGAGTCAGGAAGACCTGAGTTCAAATGCGGCCTCAGACACTTGACGCTTACTAGCTGTGTGACCCTGGGAAAGTCACTTAATCCCACTGTCTAGCCAAAATAAAATAAAACAAGTGCAGTAATATAGTTTTGCAGTAGAACATTTTTGTCCCACTACCAAATATGTGAAATCATTTGTCATATTAATTGTTAGCCAGTTAAACATGTGGCAAAGTTGGCTTAGTACCATTAGCCACACAAATGGAGTAAAACCTAAATGGATCAAAAACAAAACCTTCTAAATTCCTATTTAATTTTGTTTAAAGTCTGTTTAAACATGCTATTATTACCTTAATGATTAAAAGTTGTACAATTCTAACAAAAGAATACTCACTGAAATCTCTTCATCATCATCTGGTTTCCATTCACACTCTTCTTCTGTAGGTTCATAAATTGCATTGATGATTTCACTTCTCTGAAATGATTACACCATTCAATCTTTAAATTTACAGCTTCATTCTTAATTACTTAACTAGTAAAAGACACTGCCACACAAAGTCTCAAGCAACAACCCCATAAAATTAGAGATTCTTCTTCCCCTCTGAGCTCACTATGACACCAAGATGCACTGATCTTGCCCTTTTACCAATGGTAAATAATTCCAAGCATACTATGTGTAATAACCATTTCAATATTAGGTCAAGAAACTAAAACATTTAATTCTGCTAATTTTAATTAAAAGTACAAATCTCCACTTCTTAAAACTGCATACTCTGGGTAAGATATGGTAGGGTACATTACCTTATCAAAAAGTGGCTGGTAAAGAACAGCATACTTTCTTTCAAGAGCATGAACTTCCTCATAGAACTTGGCTTCTATCTGTGCACATTTCACCTGAAGGTTTTTGAGGGCATTCACACGCCGCTTAACTACTTTTGGCAAGCTAAAAGATTCAAAGAGAACCCATTATTATGTGAGTTCAATAGTGAAGTTACATATTAATTCCTTTTTCTTATTTATAACCATATCAAGCAAAAAAAGGGCAAAAATTATGTCAGTTCACCAGCCAGTGTACCATTAATGATAAAAGACTCAACTCCTAACCTTCCCCAAAAAGACTATTACTTATTCACAAGGCTACACTAAAATGTGACTGATTTAGCCCTGACAACAGAATGCTAAGCAAATCCTACAAAACTGAAATTTTAGAGCAATTTGAATCAATAATTAAAAGAGGATTACTACTAATCAACTGACAAGGCCAAAGAATGTTTCTGATTTATGAATGCTCTAAAATGCCCTTTTCTTTTCAAAAGTGAATAAACAGATTTTCACCTTACAAAATAGTTACATTTCATAGAGGCAATCAAATTTTCACACTGACATACAACTTTAGAGACATTTAGCCAATCATACATGAAGCCAGGCCTTCAATTTAACAAACTGGCATATCAGTAAAACTGCTAGGTAAAGTTCATAAGAGCCATGCCTTTTCTGGTTCTTCTTTCCATAATCACCCTTAGAGAATAACTTCCCCTTTCAATTCATAGTTATCTTACATCCTTCTGTCATAGGCAGAGGGAAGACAAAAATCCAACCTGCCCACGCCTCCAAAGAAATCTCATTAACAAGAGATAAAGACAGAGGTGTACAGTAAGGGGAAAAGACACTCCCTGGACAAGGGTCAAGTGACCTTTCATTTTCAGCTCTGCCACAAACTAGTTAAGCGTCCTTCAGGAAGTCACTTAACTTCGTTAGCCTCAATTTGTCTATAAAATGAGGGACTAGATCACTTTCAAATATTTTGCCATCCTTACATTTTTTGATCTCAGGCTATGACCCTACATACTGAAACTCAAAACAAGCTTCAAAAGATTGCTGTCACCCATGCTAAATTACTTAAAGTGACAGCATTAAAAAGCTCTGGCCTTAAATCAACTTTTTAGGATTACCCTATTATAAAGAGCTCTTTAAAGTAGGCATAGCTATACAACATCTAGCTGATTACAGTGCAGGATATCTACCTTTCAATGTATCCAGTTGATGTTCCAACTAAACCATCCAGTCTTTCTTGAAGAGCTGCAAGAATCTGAGGATTCTGCATCATCTGAACAGTCAACTGACGAGCTAAGTTGAAGAAGGAATTTTTTGAAAAGACTTATTATAACTGATCAGTAGATTAATACAGTCACAATGTTTCCCATAAATCTGGGGTCTAATAAGAAATCTCAGCTTAGCATAAGAATAAATAAGCATTAGGCTAATGGAAAGCACAATGGGAAAAAATTGCCCTGAATCCTGGTAACATATCTAATGCCACAGTTCTGAAAAGCAAATTACTCAATGCCAATTTAATTCTCAAATTTTATTGTTAATTGCCAATGTGAATTTAGAAATTAAAGTGAACTGGCTTTCTCATAATTTTCTTTTATGCAAAAGAAATCAAGACAGTATCTGGCTAAAATCTGAAATATCAGTTTTAAAATATATCTTTATAGTATTTGGCTTCAAAGGTGGAAAAAAAATTCACCTGAATCTAGACCTTAGGTCAGAGCTAAACTGTGATCTCTCCCTTTTAGTTCTTCACCTAATTCTGTCAGTCCCTCACTCTGAGTTTGCAGATAGGTGTCAACCTGCATTGGTAGGGGGAGTTCCTCCCTACACTCATGAAAATTATAGGTACAGTTCAAAACAGGAAAAAAGAGCAAACATACACAAAAAAAATAGGGAGATGCAATACATTCCTTATGTTTCACTCCACCCCTAAAAATGAGGTCAATAAATCTAAATGAGATTGAGGGTAAAGAAAGAAGTTTGGGATAGAGCAGTGGCATTTCTAACTCACTGATGATACAGTTATCAGAAATGATGGATTCCCATCAACAGTCAAGGCATTACCTTTGCTGTTTGCATCTTCACCAGTTTCTTCTTCTTCCACTTCTTCAACATCTTCCATATCTTGCTGGTCAAGTTCAGTTTCTTTGCTATAATTCAAAATTGGCAGATTAGAATTTACATGTACTAGGAAAGAAAATCTTCAAAAATTCATTTCCCTATACTAAAAATCCCTCTTTTTTAAACGATACACAATAGGGAATTCCTAAGATAATGCAAAATTCTCCCAGTTTTTTGTGCTAAAGACAAAATTAACTTGCCACCTCCTGGCTTAAAAAACGAGTGGTTGTTGTGGAGAGGCCTTATACTGTGATAGATAAGGAGAAACTGCTTTAAGGAGAAGAATCCTGCCTCTCTGCTTTTGGGCAAATTCTGTTTCATGGAAGGACTGCCAAGAAGCTTCCCTGATATTCTCTAGGACAGGGTTTCTTAACCTGAGATTCGTGGACAGAGTCAAAATATCTGAACCTGGATAGGGGAAAAAAATTACATAATTGATTTTATGCAACTAAAAACATTATTTATAAGCAGGGGTCCATGACACACAAAAAAGTTAAGAATTCTTGGTCCAAGGCAACTTTTTCCAACTACTGCTAGGACTAGCTCCATAATATATGGATAAGGTATCCCATCATTTTGGACTGTCTCACAACCTTTTTTCAATTTTAAATCAGCTTAGCATAAGAATAAATGAGCATTTATCAGGAGTGTAGATGAGATAATAATTATGATAGTGAAAGGAATGAGGATGCCTATGTGTACAAGGGGTATTCATAAAGTCTCTGCACTATTTAAATTTAAATACTGCAGTTGTAGGTATGATAAAATCAATAGATATAATATCTTTGAGAGCAGGGATTTCCATTTTTTAGTCTTAGTATTTCTGACTAAACTCTACCAAAATTGGTGGCACATAGTAGGCATTTAATAAATGCCTATTTAATTTAAAATACATTTAAGTAAATCCTCAATGTTTATAATCACTTTAATAATAAACGATTTACTTTGGGACATATGGCAGTCAAGTAACAGGCAGAAAACTCTTTAGGCTAGTGCTGGAGCTAATAAATTACCAAGTAATGTAAAGGAACACTCTTTTCACCTTTATTGTCTTGGGGAATAATACTAATAACACACCAATCAAAACCCTAAGAAATGGGAAAATAAAGCAATCTATTATTACCAGATAAAGCACTTTAAATATGAGGCTTTATTCAAAAAGTACTCTGAAAAATAAAATCGAATTAATTTGACAAATATTCATTAAGTTCCTACTAGATGCCCAGTACTATGCTAAGCATAAGCCTTAGCCAATAACTTAGTAACTAAAATAATTTATCAAAGTTACACTTTATCCACAGTTTATATGAACAGATACTAACAGTCATTTAGTACACATTTTTCTAAAATGGTATTCACAAACACACACACACACACACATACTACTACTACTACTACTACTACTACTACTACTACTATAAAAGGACAAAGTAGGGGTCAATATTCTATAGTGCAAAGAATAAAATTACTTACTTATCAATGTCCGCCATGTTGTAAGACCTCTGAATATTTGAGATCTATAGAAATAAATGAGTGTTAAAAATATTCATAAAGGGTAAGTTGTTTGAGAAATCAAAAACACAATGGACCTAACCTTATAATTACCCTAGGAAGCCAGAAATCAACACACTATAGCTAAATCCCAGAGCCACCACCCACAGCAATTTTCATGAGCAGCAATCCCTACCCCAAGACTTCTGGTAAGCCACTGTAAGATCAGTTACCAACACCTTTTTGGCACTGCAAAAATTTCCATTAGCTTCCACAGGATGGCAAGACAAGTTTTTCTTTCCCTCTTTGTTCAACAAGGATAACAGACAATTATGGGAAATAACAGAAGAGTAATAAATTGTTACTCCATCATCCTGGTCTAAATTCTGAATGTACCCACTTTGGAAATCAATAGTCCGGTCTCTTCAGGCTCATTAGTCCATAAAAAGTAAAACCACAAGAAGGGTAACCCAGTGTTCAGCTGTACAATTGCTTCTCTTTCCCTGAAGCATTTCTTTAGGACCTACTTTGAGAAAATTAAGTCCCCAAAAGAGAATGTAGTATTTTATTAATAGGCTCAAGGATCTAATACATAAAGAAATTTAAACTACTGGTTAAAAACAAAAAGATGTTGATCCACAATGGCTCCTATGAACCTAAACAAAGCATACAGAGAAATACTATCATAACAAACTGTTTTTATTGCACAGAATTTTGCTGAAGTGAACCTAGTGGTTGGTTGTTATGGTGACAACTATAGTGATAAAAATTGTATTTGTTATAATCACATACCTTAAGCCACCAAAAAGGCAGCATATCTTAACAGAAATAAAGACCTGGGTTCAAGTCCTAACAGTCTGACAAGTCACTTGATCTCTCAGTGACCCAGACAAATCTACCAAGACTATAGTTGTAGGTTAATTGAGAAAGAAACTCCCTCTACTGGTCTAAATTCCCTAGTAGAGGAAGTTTTATTACATGGTTAATAAAATCATATGTCTAACCTAAAAACATTTATTAAAAAGGGATTTAATTTACTTGATCTGGGTCCACTTGCTCTTGATAGGTTTTGAGTTTTTGCCTTATCTTGCCAAGAAGCAGGCTTCTGTAGCACTTGCCAGCCATATCCTCATGCTGTATCTGGTTTGCCTCGGGTACTCTTTATGTGTGATTTTCTACATTAGAATGTAAACTCCTGGAGGACCGAAACCATCTTACTTGTGGGGTCTTTGTACCCCCAGCACCAAACAGCACATGACACAGAATTAAGTGTTTAATAAATCCTTAAACCAGTTATTTTATGTTACTAGATAAAGGAGAAAAGATCCACAGTTAAGGCTGGTGGATGATATGAACGTAAACATTATGTAAAAAATGATGAGAGCCTTAAGTCACCATTAGAATTTAACCCTCAAATTAATATTTCTCTATCTCATTTATAAATTACTTCATTTTAAAAAGCAGAGCTTATACAGGCTATGAATAGGTGTGTTAACTGTTCTTCAGTCGTTTTTGAGTTGTGTCCAACTCTTGTCACTCCATTTGGGTTTTCTTGGCAAAGATGTTGGAGTAGTTTGCCATTTCCTTCTCCAGCTCATTTTTCAGATGAGGAAACTGAGGCAAATAAGCGATTTGCCCAGGGTCACACAGCTAGTGTCTGAGGCCAAGGCCGGATTTGAACTCAGGAAGATGTGTAATTAGGCAATTGCAAATCACAATACAAAGGGAGATACAGGTGCTCAATCCAGTGTCCAACTTTAGCCATTTAAATAAAGAGAAAACAAGCAACTTTGTGTGGCATTGGTATGAGGCACAGGTATCGTACCTAAAACAATACACAGATACAATGAGTGCCCTCTGGGGCCAATATGAATGGAAAAAACATTACCTATGGCTATCAGATAAATCGAGGCAATATTACAGCATAAGTATCTCAATTCACTTACAACGCCAACTCTACAGTTGTGTTATAGATGGAGAAAGTACGTTAAAAGAATAGACATTCTACATGCCAAGCTAGATTACATTAAACTCCTTAAGTGTGCCTTAGCTCATGGCACCTGGGAGGTACTAAAAAAGCTACTATGGAGAATCCAAATACACACTCACATTCATAAACTGTCTTGCCCAGCTTGGCAAAAACTAACATACATAAAAAGAGCAACTTAAATTTAACATATCTTTACATCCTTGTGAAGAGTAAATAAAAGCACGTTAAGCATTTTCATTTGGAAGAGGGAGGGGACCATGAGTATGCTATACAGGTGGTCAGATACAATGGTTGGGTCTGTGGGTTCTGTTTCACTATTCTTGTCACAAGGAAAAAGTTGGGGAAAAGAGGGGAGATGGAGAGGAAAAGATCTGGAAACAAGTACTATCTGAAAACAAAAAAAGCATCAATACAACTTTGTTTGAAAGTATAAGAGCCTTAAAAGATTTAAAAGCATCAAACAACAAGCTTGGCCATCTTATCTTTCTTAAGAGCTTTGAATATAAGATACTAAAACCAGCATGAAGACAAGAGGGGCAAATAGCATTATCAAATCACATGATCAAAACAACACTTCCATAAAAACGGTAAAATATTAAAAACAGACACAAGGGCACTTTAGAAAGAAATCATAAATATACTTAAATTTTAAAGGAATATCTTTAGAGCTATTTGTCAATGACAACTGGTGATTCTGGCTCTTGCCTTTGGTCGCACAGGCCCAGGTCTACAATAATGTAAACAAAACATCTGGTGGTAACAGGAAGGACAGATTAAGAGAGGAGTTGAGAAGACCTACATGTAATGAGGCCACTCCAATACTGCAAGCAGATGAGGGAAGTAAGAAAAGGAAGCAAAGAGGAAGTGATGCGCTCACATAAAAGCTATTTGGTAACTTGCCTGGATGAGGAGAGGGTCAGAGATAACAAAGATTTCAAAGGGAGTGTTGGTAACAAAAACACTGGTCAGAGAGAGAATCTTGGCTTGTAAAGAACTGGTAGGAATACATGTGGAGTTTAAGGAAGCTATGCAAACTCCAGGCTATGAAACCATATATCTTAACTAAGAAGAACCATTCCTGATGCAGAACTTGAGATTTATAAATCAGCTGCTTGAAACTTAAGTAATGTTAGGAATAGTGGTTAGTTGCAAATAAAAAGCTTGTTCACAAAAGCCTAGAGCTGAGAGGTCCAAGTTGTCTTTAAACAAAAATCTCTTTACAATATAGGGAGCAATAACACAGTGGAAAAAATGATAGATTTACAATGAAGATTAAGAACCCTAGCTTCAAATAACACTTTTGACAATTGTTATTATGACCCCTGGTAAATCATTTAATGTCTCCTTAACTACAATTCTTCTCTCCCCCATCTGTTGATTAAGAACCCACCACTCAAATCTCGGATACGCCACTGTTTTTCAAATAATGTCATAAGCTTCTGGAAGGCTTCCCCAAAGCACAACAGGTTACACAAAGTAGGTTAGGCACTTACTATCTTGCTGTGTACTAGAAGCTAGTTCTATGACTTCGGCAAATTACTTCTATACTGTGAGAGGCTCAGTCATGACATGTAAGATCATATTCAATTCTGAAATTCTCTGTTGTGAATATTTACTAACTTGTGGGTAGACTTGAATCTAGAAGCAAAGAGACTAAAAATCCCCAGAACAATGCCCCTACTCCAGTTTCCAAACTAAAAAACCTAGAATAGACCAATTTTACATCCCACATCCCGTCACACACAACCTTAGAAAGAAAAGACAGCTTTACCTACTACTTAGAATCCTCTTGGCGGTAGGTAGTTTTACCAAAGTCTTTTGAGAAAAATGGTATTTTACAAGAAATAAAACAGTGCAAGTCACAAAAATAAGTATTCCTCTTTACCGAATCACTATTTTTCTCTTGGGCATATATTAGCCCAAAGATAAATGAGAGTGCATGTTTTAACAGAAAAACAAAGACAAAACTAGACATCACCTTAGGAATTTGCTCAAAGACAAAAGAAAGCAGCAAAACAGAATACATGACTATGACCATAAAATAAAACTGGCTAATGGAGAATGGAAGGGAATGTGTATGTGTGTGCACATGCACGAGAGTGCATGTGTGTATAAAACCATCATAGCTATTTTGTACTTACATAGAAATTGTGAGGCTAGAAGAAAAATGTGGTACTCCCAAGAAATGATTCAGTTAAACCAGGCTTGTCTATTTAAATACCCTACTACTCCTAATGTTTGTATTACCTCTCTCTCATCATTAGTCCTGAGAGGACAAATTGTCTCTGCTACTCCACCAGCTCAGTTCCCTAAAAAGCACTAGGGTATAAAGACAATTTTCAAAAGTTCTAATTGTAGCTTCTGTATTTCATAAAATGTCAGTATCTACACAAGGAGTTTTGCTGTTCAAGGACCACTGTTTTTATTTAGAATGTAAGCTTTTTTGAGAGTTTTGTTTCTTTTCTGTCCTTATATTCCTAGGACCAACAACATAAAAATCAACCAATCAGCACTTAAAGCTTATGTACCAGGCAAGTTGCTTATACTGTAATGGGAGAGAGCACACATAAGAAATACATTGAGAATAAAGACACAGTAGTTAGGAAGAGAGCAAGGTATGTATGGAAGGCTGTAGGAAAGACTTTTAGAATAGCTTGTGGGGATTAAGCCAGGTAAACAATTAGGGAGGACTTAAAGGATTTTATTGCTGCAGCAAGGGCCCAGCTTGTATAACACGAATTTATGCTGTACCAGTCACAACTGTTAACTTCAGCTACCTTCATTCAGGAGCATGAAGGAGCAGAGGAAATGAATAGCAGGAATAATACCAGCTGGGGTTTGCTAAGGGATAAGTGGCAACAAGACAAGAGGATTTCTGAGTTGATAACTCTGTGTGGTTGAAATCTCTTAAGAGTTGAGACTAGGAAATGACACAGCAGGCCTAAGAAAAGTAGAGTGAAAGGGACCAGAGATCACTAGATTTAGAATGGTTGAGACCCAGCGAATGCAAGGAAGTTAAGGTCAAATAGAGGAATGCTAGTTTTTGATTAAGGAATTAGAATGTTCTGGGGTTTGACAAAATATTAAAATAACAACCCAAGTATGAGGGCAAGAGTTAAAGAAGACCAGGAATGATTTGGGAGCTGAATCCCTTGAGAAAGGCTTGAGAATGATGTAGGGGTAATTTGAATAGGGTGGAAATTCTTAACAGAATTGGCAATGGGGAGCAAGTATTCTAACTTCTCCTCCAAGAGCACTGGAATCAGAAGTCCTGGCTGTCTAGTTCCAGGCTACCTATAACTTAACCTGTTCCTCTATTGGTAGCTGCATTAATTATTTAATCAAAGATCATGTTTGCATGCCTTTTACTGAGAAATTGTTAACAGTAGTGGCTCACAAATAAGGCACTTTAAAAATATGGTATTTATTACAAATAGCATTCATCAACATTATCTCATCTGTGATTTAGTAGAGACAGAGTTTTCTTTTGTTTTTTCCCCCCAACGGGCCTATCAACTTTGTTAGACCATCCTCAATGGATCACATCAGTTTAAACAAGATCCTCCTATATCTTATTCAACCGATTTCAAGAGATGATTTGTAAACCTTCACCTAAACTGTTATCTTTCTCTGCAACGAATTTTAGTAAGCCAAAATTAGTGCACAAAGCCTGGAGAGTATAGTAAAATAACCATATATACCATTCTTATTAAGTTTAAGGGGTTTTTTTCCCTATTGTTTTATTATGGGTGGTGATGCTCAGAATTTATTACGTTATGTTTACTTAAAACTAGTTAATGTTTAACTTATATTATAGTTACAAACCATAAGAAGTACGAGTTTGCACTGATAAAATGCTTTATGGTTTGCTAAGTGCTTTACATGTTAACTCAGTTGATTCTCATGTCAACCCTGAAAGGTAGGTGCTATTATTCTCATTTTACAGTGAGGAAACTGAGGCTGACAGAAGTTAAGTTACTTGGCTCAGGATCACACCCAGCTACTTAAATGTCTTGAGGGAATACATCTGAATTCATCTTTCTGATTCCAACTCTAGAGCTCTATCCACTATACCACCTCATGGCATTAGATTCTACATATGGGGCCTCTGGTTAGCCTGTTTTGAATATAAAAGATATCCTTAATAAATCACGGCTTTAAAAAATGCCTAAAGGAAAAACAGGTTTTCTGAACCAGAAGATATCTTTACCAATATTTAATAAATAGTAAATTCAAGTGTTATGATTTTCAATATTGATCTACAAATGATTCTTGTGGTGTTACTTACCCTGACACCCCCCTAATCCCCTTCCATTATCAAATTTGGGATAGGGGTAGAAAGGAGGAAGAATGTATTTTCCGGTTTTCACTGCCACAACACCAGTTAATATTATATCTCACCCTTTGTGAATCACGATCCACAAAGAAATACCTTTAGTAAAATGTTGCTTCCTTCTGATTCAACTATTTCCAGGAGTCAAAGTTCTTTGACATTTCCTTGGTAGAATGATCCCGGAATCTATAGTTTTCTAACATAGAAAGGAGGTTTTTTGTATAGTGCTAGCACTGGTTGCTGCTCAAGGTCCAAAGTTTGGGCACTGGGGCTTCTAGAAAGACAATCACAGATCTTCTGCAGTGAAGAAACAGCAAAGGGAGCAAAACTATGACATAAAAGATGGGGGAGGGGGAAGGGGTGGGGTTGCTGGAGTAAGGGAAGAGGTCAGGTCTAAACCACAAGGTGGTAAGTCTGAAAAAAAATTGTATAGGAACTTTGAGGGAGAGGAATATCACTGGAAAAGGTCAAGAGGTTTGCTCCCAAAACAACCACAAATTTAGTTCACTTCTATGGAGGGCCTATACATTTAACTGCTTTATGTATTTCATCCATTTATAAGTTCCTATGAGTCCTCTGCACACTTCTGAACTTTCTATGGGAGTGTTACCCCATATGTATGTTACCTTGAGCACTTACACAGAAGAACTGGGTTTGAGTGCTACCTCAGACACTTACTAGCTAGGTGACCCTGGCAAGTCCCTTAACCAGAGTCTCATAGATTTCTTATCTGTAAAATGAGGGGGTTGGACTCAATGACCTCTAATGGTCCTTGCAGCTCTAATCTAGGATTCTATAAAATCTCACCTAGGTTCCTTTCTCTCCACTTATCCTGACTACCAACTTAAGTTCAGGCCCTCATCACCTCCCAACTGGAGTACTGTACACACTACTTAGTGTCCTTGCCTCCAATTCATCCAAAAGAAATCTTCCAAATGCACGAGTCTGAAGAGATCACTCCCCTGCTCTCAAATTATCAATAGGACAAAAGAACAACTTCTTATCTGCCATTTAGGGCACTTCACTATCTGGCTCCAACCTAATTTATTTCATTTATACTGATGTGTGTACGTATTAGATGTAACATGTAAGCTCTTTGTACTTCCAGGTCTAACTAACATAGTACTTGAGGTACAGTTAATTTTTTTTTTTTAATTTCCAATTTTACATGTACTTTCTAGCCAAAGTGGACAACTGGCTATTCTCCAAACCCCAGGCAAGCAAAGTTATTGCCTGCCTGTGAGCAAACAGCAGCCCATCCTGGAAAGCATTCCCTCATCTCAGGCTGAGCATTCTTCTCTTCCTTCCAAGCACAACTAAAGTTAACTCCTCTCTTTCATGACACCTCTCCCAACATACAACCCCCATCTCAAAGGCCTTTTCCCCTCTGATGTCTGAACCTCATCTTTACCCATGCTACAGTCTTGTACTTTGTGTTCAAGTTGTATTCTTCATGCTTCCCAATAGAAGTTTCTTCCTTGGTGAGAATGACTACAGAGAGCCTTACCAACTCTTCAAAACAATCTACTAGCAAGTGCTAGTATGTATTGCTTCATGCCTGTTGCCTACATGCAAATCTGAAGGAAATGCTACATTCCAATTAGAGGTTAATGAAAATAAGGATGTAATTTTCCCCTCAATCCTAGTTCAGATTCTTCCTTCCCTTGAAATGTACTCCAGGTAATGAACTCTTGTTCTAAAGTATCTTCAAGAATATCTTTAAAACATTTGGTACTCCCAAATGTCTTTAGACATTTATTTAAAGGCTTACATCCCCTCTTATCAAAACTTCAGCTAACCTTCCAAGACCCAGATTAAATGACATCTTTAAAAAAAATTCCTTATTAAAGGAAAGAATCCCCAAAGGATCCCTCCCTCCTCAAAATCATCTAGTACTTAGTATTTACCATTCTTACTTGAGGAACAGCCCATGCAAAGAGAGAAGCAGGAGACAGAGAATCAGGAAATTAGAGTCACTTTTGCTAATATAAGGGGAGAAATGTGAAATAAATCTAAAAAGGTAGGCTAGATGATAATAATACTAATAATAAACATTTATTAAGCATCTAATGGCTAATATTTGTGCAGCACCTATTATGTCAGGCACTGTGTTAAGCACTTTACAAATATTATCTCATTTGAACCTCACAACAACCTGATAAGGAAGGTGCTATTATTCCCAGGTTAGGTGATATACATAAGGTTACACAGTCCATGTCTGAGGCAGGAGGATATGAACTCAGGTCCTCTTGCCTTCAGGCCCAGCACTCTACCTACAGTCAAATGGTGAGAACTAGGACAGACGGGATGGGATCCAATTCAGCATTATTGACTATCACACTTTTGATTTTAAATCACTTTGCTAAATTAATGACGAACAGGGCAGAGAACTTTTCATTTTCATATCTATGTCTAGTATGTAGCATAATGTCTGGCACATACCATATAATTTAATAAATACTGATTGATTGGTTGGCATATATATATATATATATATATATATATATATATATATATATACACCTAACAAAAGATGAAATAATGAACTCTGATTGAAATTATGTTATTCAGTTTAAAATTAGCTAATAACCTACTTTCAACATGAATTTTAAATTTTTCTAAAAAGTATCTCAATGACGTAAGACTAATACCCCTTTAAGTCTTTAACTGATTCCTTCCACTATAAAAATTCCTTTTACAAACTGTTACAGTCCAATTTTGATCAAACTTCATCTATTCCTTCAGCTGTAAAGTTTCTTACAATGATGCTCCAAGTCACAATTCAACAATAAATTGAAAAATGGCTGAGCTGGATAAAATGATAACTAAATGCACCAGAGGGTAAAAAAGCTGAATCAATTAAAACTCAAGATGCATAAATTGCAAAGCCCACCAAATGTGGCATATAATGAATCAAAGTACTTAAACATGTATGACAATATTTTGTTTAAGGAAAGCATACCCGGATATACTACCTGACTGCCATACTCTTCTAAGTAGTTACTGTGGAAGCCATATACTCATTCCAGCAATATTTTCACTGCTCTAAATATTTATTAACTCCTTGGAAATACCTTCAGAATCTGTTGTTCAAGTTGTTTAAAAAAAAAATGTCAAAAGCCTCCAAAGACAAGTCTGTCAAGGTTCACAGATTTAGTTCTACAAAGAATACCAGAGGACATTTAGTGCCACCCTCTCTTTTACAGAAAAAAAATCTGAGGAAAAGGCTAGGTGACTTCCCTAAGTCACACAAGAAAATACTACTGTTGATCCAAGAGGAATTCAAAAACAGGTTCTCAAGGCAATTCCAAAATGGGAGTTTCAAATATGTTGATCAATAAATCTATTACATATAGCTTCCAATTTGACTGAAGTTTAACAATTATTTGGGTGTTCATGGTCTAGTATGCTTGTTGAAAAATGACCAGTTCTCATTTGTCACAAAACAATGATTTGTTTACTACATTTAGTTCCAGCTGTCTTAACAATATACATCTAAACAAAATACTATAAAACTGGTATTTTGTTAGTTACTTTTAGTACAAGTTAGAAAATTGAGAAACAGAATCATAGAGTTAGAACTGAAAGGGACTTATGTGGACTTATTAAGACCAATCCCTTCATTTTACACACGAGGAAAGACTCATGGGATAACTTGTGACTAGGGTCACACAGCATGTGTCTGAAAGATTAAAAACACCATCTTCCTCACTCCAAGCAAAAGTTGGCCTCTTATCCACCACACCACCTAGCTGCCAGGAAAAAAAAATCAAGAAAAACAACTGTTGGTCTGAGGAGAGTTTAATCAGCAGGCCCAGCAGTGAAGTTAGACATCTGTAATGACAAAAAATGTCCTAAAACCTTTCCAAGTAATATTTAGCTTCCCTTCAGATTCCAGTCATACTAGGTTTCTCTAGTATACTATAGTATATATAGTATAGTCTAGGTTGCGTGTGTGTGTGTGTGTGTGTGTGTGTGTGTGTGTGTGTGTGTACACACACACACATATTTATATACAAAACGTAGAATCTTCTCTGATGGACGAAATGTTCATTTAAACAGTTTGATTTTTATTATACCAAACCTAACTCTGCAACATATTCTTTTGTATGAATATTTGATCTATCAAATCAACTCCTCAGAAACCATCCCTTCTCCAACCACACAGGATTTGCTTCTGTTAAGTGAGCACATATAGCGTTAGTGAAGAGCCCAGAGGCAACATTAATTAATCGGCCAAGACTAGGTTAAAAAATGTCTGTGTTGGCATTCCCTAACAAATTTTTCAGGGATATCAAGTGAATGTGGCCCAGTAGAATTGACCTAGGAGCCAGGAAAAACCTAGGTTCAAATTCAAGCCAAGATAAACCACTTAACCTATTAGTGCCCCAGACAACTATGACTTTTAAGTTATTGAGAAGGTATAGATCTACAATGGTAGAGGAAGTTCCCTGAAGGAAGTTTCCTATACCAAAAAAATTAACAGGTCAAGTTTTACCCTGCCCTCCCCAAAGGGAACTGGTCATTCTAATTAAATGTACTGAGAGATCAGTAACAATAATGGTACCAACAAGCTGAAAAAGAAAAAGATTTCAACTTTATTTCACCAGTTTGGAGTAGTCACTTCCTAACCTGGAAAGGCAAAAAAAACTATTTAATCAATGAGAAGCAGCCTTGGGTAGTGGCTACAGGTGGTCTGGAAAGCTATAACATCTAGGTTCAAGTCCTTTCTCTGAGACATAGTAGCTATGTAAGCTGAAAAGTCACAAAACCTGTTGGTGCTCTTAGGGATCCAAGCAGGTGCTGACCTTGGTAAACGGTACTTAAATTTACCTAGGTCACTACATCAATGAAAATCATTGATCTAGTACCCCATCCCTCTAACAAATCAGGAGCCTTCATACGATTACAGATTTAAAACTCATTTAACAGATGTAGCAAATCAGAGCAGATACTGGACTTATCCAGGGTCACACAACTTTATTAATAAGGGGGATAAGGACACGAAGGACCTATATAATTCCACTGTTACAGAAGACTCCCAAGAAAGAATCTGCTACCTCTTACCAATGCAAGGTAGCCCCTTCTCTGCAAACTTCACGGAGATGTCCAGAGCACGGTGACGTTAATCAGTTAAACCACCAGGCCAGGGTCACACAGCCAAGTATGATATTTGAACTCAGGTCTTCTCGATTCCAAGTCCAGCACTCTATCTACTAGCCACTGTGCTTTCCTTCCTCCGGACATTCAAAGCACTCTAATTTGGCTGACTTGGGACAGGGAGACAGACCAGCGCCCCAAATTTCTGTTACAAGTTTTTGCTAATAGTTTTTAGACCCTCCCTAGGACTTAAAATTGAGGATCAGCATGGCTGGTCTTTTGCCAGCGTTTAATCAAAAGGCCCACGGGGAGGAGATATTTCAGAGTCAAAAAGGATGTTTACTATTTTTTTTCTTGGCAAAGATTTCAACTGCCTCAGGGTTTCTTGATGAGAGTAAAGGAAGGGGTGGGGGGAGTCAGGAGGGGAAGGCAAGGGGCAAAGGGAAAGCATGATCAGACGGGGGTAAGGGGGAGGTGATGAGGAGGGGAAGGAAGGGGTGATCAGAGGAGGTAAAGGCAGGGGATGATCAAAAGGGGGAAATGGGGGAGGGAGGTGATGAGGTTGGGGAGGGTGAGGGTGTTGGGGGGAAGAGGAGGAGGGGCAGCACGCCCGGGCGGTCGGCGGCCATGCAGCCGCTACCACGTGTTGCAGGCAGCGGACAAACGTCGCCTCAGCCCCGACCCCAACTTTGCCTCCTCCTCGACCCCAACTTTGCCTCCGCCTCCCGGAGACGCGGGGCCCGGCAGGGTGCAGCGGCCCCCACTACGCTCTCCCCGGGGGGTCGTGCGCGCCAGAACAGTTCGGCTTCGCCCCCACCCCCAGATTTAGCCACGCGCGCGCGCGCGGAATGTGCTCCCGTGGCCACGGGCTACCAGCCCCGCCGGCCTTCCCCTCCCTCCCACGGCCACAGCAGCCCGAGCCCGGGCTCCTCGTCAGGGGGCTGCGGCTCATGGGCCTCACGGGGGTGCGGGGTCGGCCTCGACCGAGACTCAGGCCCCGGACACTCCCATGTCCGCGCGCAGACCCTGCCCCGGCCCCGACCAGGCCAGCCCGGACCAGGCCCGGGCAAGGCAGGCGAGCCCGCGGGATCCTCCCGCCCCCCCACCTCGGCCCGGTCGGCCGTTGGAAGCCCCCGCGCGCCCCCTCCCCTCCCGTCCCGCTTCCGTTACCCGCGGCTGCTGTAGGGACCAAACGGCCGGAGCTGCGCAGGCTGTGACTCAGGGCGGCGGCGGGAGGAGACGAAGGAGGCGGAGGAGGAGGAGAAGGAGGCGGCGCCCTGAGCAGATGGCGCTAAAAAAGACCCAAGATCCCGCCGCTCGCGCTCATATACAATTAGCGTCAGCACGTAAGTGCCCGTCACCCCCACCCCCTCCCCCCGGCGGTCACCCAGGTAACGCGGAGGGGGGCGGGACCGGAGCTGGGCGCCTTAGCAACAGGGCCACCTTCCCGCACGCATCCGGGCTCTCCCTCCCCCTTCCCCTCTCTGACTTCCACATACCCGCGCTGCTCTCGGGGATCTGGGGATCTGGGGATCTGGCTTTCTGAGCGTGCATCCGGCTGCCCCTCTCCCTCCCGGGGTCAAACGCCCCCAGCTTCTTCCGCGCGCGTGCGCGCGCGGAACAACGCGGGAAAGAAATCCCAGGCTCGGGCTCTCCCTCCCCCGGCTCTCTGCGAGCCTCGTTCTCGTCCCGTTTTGTCTGGTCCAAAGCACCCCCCATGCCCCCACCTCGCCCTGGCGTCCCAGCCCCCCGCCCGCGGGTGCGGGCTTCCAGCCCGGCTCAGTCCCTGGGGCATGCACTCGCCCTGGGAGCATTTGCCCCGGGGTGACATCTCCCTTCCCTCCCTTGGGGCTGCAGCCGCTTCCCCTTCTCCCGCTGCTGTTTACACCTTCTTTCTGGACTTCCCCTGGATGCGAGCCACGCCTTTAGGTCCATCAATTAGTGTTTATTAAGCGCTCACTCTAAACCGTGAAAAACAAAGGAGAAAAAGAAAAAGGGTGGGAGGAGGGAGAAGCACCCTACCTGGCCCCCCGGAGCTCGAGTTCAGAAAAGAGAGACCACATGCAAATAGCGATGTACACACGATAAAAGACAGACCCTGTAACGCGTGCGTTACCTTTCTGAGGTGCTCACACAGCAGCTGAATGACAGCGACCTTTTTGTGCCTGTTACTTGACTTGAAGTCTCGGAGCAAGCACCTTTAAGGGGAAGCCTGACGTGAAATCGCTCAGACCAGTCAAACTTGGTGGCTATTTTCTCAGCTGCTGCTGGACTGACTCATATTTATAACTCCCTAAATGCTCCCCCACTCCTTCCCCTTCCCCCCCCTGGAAACTTCATGCTGTCATTAAATTCAGACTGAGGGGAGTCATTTACTCTAATCATCCAATTTAGCAAATCACCTCCACTCTGTTTTCACTGATGCAATGCTTTTCCCAAGCAACCCTGCAGCCCTGCCCGTTCTCATTAAAATTAGCTGTCCCCCAACCCCCTGCTGTGCAGATAGTTCCCCCCCCCCCCCCGCCAGCTTTTCGGTTTTTTTCCCCTCTGTTCTTCAGCTTGGAAGCTTTCTGTCATTCTTAACCATCCTCCTTCATTAACTCCTGTATAACCCTCCCTAACCTGGCTTATTTTTAAAGCATTCTTAAAAGGTTAAAATTAGCTGTATCAAGAATTATACTTTATTAGAAGCCAATAGGATATTGAGTACTACACATAATGAAGACAATCTACCCCTCTACTCTGCTATTCTAATAGTATATTTGTATTGTGCTTTTTTACTTTATTATGCATTTTCACATAATGAATTTAATGAATAAATTCCAAACGTTGTGAACTGATACAGTGACCGACCAGTAGTCACTTTCAAACCCATCACTAAAGCAATTTTTACACCTGCTGATGTCTTCAAGTCAATTAAAAAACTGCAAGGGAGGGGCAAGGACAAGTGAAGAAATTCCAAGACTCCTTGAGGCTGCTTCTAGAGAAAGAATGGAAGAGTAGAGTACCACAGTTTCGGTAGTGTGGCACCTGAAGAAAAAGTAGGCCATCTGATAGCTTCCTATTTTAACTAACTATTCTAGCTAACAAAGTGTTAACCTCAGTTTTTTCTGTGCTGGGGAAAGACTGCAATGTTGTCAGAACCCTCTAAATGTCATTGCCCTGAAGCAAAGTTCTGGTTGCCCTGCCCTAGTTATAGCTCTGATCATTTCATCAGTTTGAGCCTCCCTTTCCTCCCCTGTAAAATGGAATGATCAAACTTGCCCTATCTCACTGGGTTGTGAAGAAAGTACTTAGTGAACCTTAAATCTCTAAATAATGTAAACCAGCAGTTAGTTGTCAAAAGTGTGAATTAGGATCCCTTTCGCAGGGTCCATGAGGTCAAAACGTTTCATATAATAGAAACCCATTTTATAGGGGCAGCTAGATGGTTCAGTGGATAGAGTACCAGCCCTGGAGTTAGGAGGACCTGACTTCAGATCTTGCCTTGGACACTTACGAGCTGTGCGATCCTGGGCAAGTCACTTAACCCTAATTGACTAAAAAACAAATAAGAATTACTAATAGTAACACATTTTAATTTCCAGTCCTGTAGAAATTAATTATATATATTTATAACCTATAAAAACAAAAGCTCTTTTGGGAGTCCTCACCAATTTTTAAGCATTTGACTTAATCCCATATATGTGTATACATCTTAGTAAATAAATGCTTGTTCATAAACATTGATGTCTAGGTATTATGACCCATATTCTACAAATGAGGAAGCTGAGGTCTAAGAAGCTTACGTAATTGGTCAAAGGTAAGGTGCCTACTAAGTAGCAGAAGTAGGACCTGATTCCGTAGTGCTCTATAGGGGTCGAGCTGGAAAGGAGTTTTGAAATCATCTAATTCCACCTCCTCCTTAGGAACTTTTCACTCCTGAGTCCAGTGCCACTTTGCTTCCCAAATGTGCCTTCTCAAACACTTGGTACTAACTGAGTTGATAGAACCTTCAAGGGTCTTTCATTATAATCAAAGCTACTTGTGAAACAAGTTCTCAGTGTAGCTTTAAACAGAATTGTAGAAACAAACTGAATTATTTTCCCCTGTTGCATGCTAAATTCTGTCCCAAACTGTCCCAACCCTAGGCAAAATGGTGAAGGGTGTGAACTTAATCTTTATCTTGATTCCTAATCTATTCCCAGAATTCTCTCCAGCACTCTATGTACTATGTCACTGTTTTTACAGTAGTAACAATGAACTGTGATCTCTGAAGGCCAATGGAGCTAGATCAGGAGCTCACTCCCCCATTCCCCTGCCCAGAAACAAAGAGCCCCCACAGGAATACTGCACTTGGCCTTCTCTCCTTAGTCATTGTCCCTAGTCAATAGTCCCAGTGTATGGTACAGTCCCTGGGACATAGTAAGAACTTAAAATGATTCCTGAATGGAATTTAATTGACTCCTTCTCCCCTGCAGCCTTAGTTGCTCTTACCTTGCTTCCTCCCTTCCTTCCTCCTGTTTTCTATCCCATACCTCATCGGGTCAGGGCCAGGCTCCCTCTTTGCTTTCTAAGGTGATAATTAGTGAATCTGATAAACAAATTAATGTGCTAATGAAAAAAAGTCTAAAGAGGTCTTTTGGGCCCTCCTTTCAGTTCCCAGGCCTCATGTATGGCCTTCTAGAGGAAATGATAACTTTTATTTTGTCTTTTAATTGTCTTCTCTTTGTTTTATGGCAGTGTTATATACTGAGAGGCAGCCTGATGTGAGGAAGACCAGGGTTCAAATTGCCTTTCTGCCATTGGCCATGTAACTTTGGGCAAGTTGCAGTTTCTCTTAGTGTTCTAAGCAACCCTCCAAGACCATAAACAGAAGAAAAGGTGCACCCTCTCCTATATCTGGGAGTTCCCTATGTCAATGAAATCACAACTCAGATCTCTACCCTGTTATATTTTGTTGACTTGTAAAAATAAAGTAGTCTAAACAAGTGAGGTTGGCATAAAAATCCCCTGGCAGAGTTCACATGGCATATGGGTTGCTTGATTTCCTGGTAACCCCCGTTCCTTCTGCACTTGAAGGGGCTTCAAACCCACTGTGGTGCCACAAATCTGGATGCATGTTCCTGGAGGAGGTAGAGCTTGAGAGGACATCAAATCCAACCTCTACCATACTAAGGATTTCTTCCATGGAATGACCAACAAGTGACCTTTCCAGCTTCCTCTTAAACATCTCCAGTGAGAAGAAACTCGGTACTTCCTGAATCAACCAAGTCAGACCACAGGCATGTGGCACCAGGCTAACCCATTCCACTTCTGGACAGTTCTAATTGCTGAGAAGTATTTCCTTCTATTTTGCCAAAGTTTGCCTCTCTACAACTTCCCTTCCTTACTTTTAGTACTTCCCTTGGGCCAAGCAGAACAAAACGAATCCCTCTTTCAAGTGGTAGCCCTTCAGATGCTTAAATAAAGATCTCCTTAAATGTCCATAAAAAAAGGGCTCCTTAGGTGCCTGCTAAGACTTCTCCTGGTTTAACACCTTGGTCCCTCCTCTCCTCAGTTTCTCCAAGTGCCTTTTGGAAGATGTGACTCTCAGAACCCAACCCAACCCAACCTCTGCTCACGAAACTGTCACCTTCTGTCTCCCAGACACTAGGTCAGCCTAGGAGATCATTAGGATTTTTTTTCAATGCTGTCTCATACTCAGTTGACTCAATTTGGAACGTGCAGTCTACTAAACCCCAGATCTTTTTCACCAGACCTGTCCTGTAGCTTCTAAATTTGTTGTATAATTGTTGTACAAAATGTTGAGAGGCTACGGCAATGTACAACAAAACAGTGTTCAATAACTAGCATTGATCCATTTGGATCTGAGTCTGGAAGGGCTTTTCTTCTAGCTTTATGAATTCTGCCTTCTCCGGTTTGATGTCTTGGTTTTGTTTGTTTTTTAGCGATAATGATCCCAATTTCACATGGACTAGCCATTTAGAAAAACTAGGAGAATATTGTAGAGCAAGTCACAATACTTTCCTCATTTTCATTACATCATTTCAGATGGGTTATCATACAGTTGGATGTGTGAAGTATATGAATCCTGCCCAAAGGGACATTTCAAAACTTTGTTTTGAATTTGTTTTCTTTCCTCCACAAAACCAGCGAATTTCCCTACAGGGGACTCATTTTCATTTGATGATGAGAAGAAAAGGTAAAGAAATACATGAAACCTTAGAAATATTATGTTAAAAGACAAAAGAAAATTACATGATATGGAAAAAGGAAATGCTGGAATGTGATTGGGTACCTTTTGACACAAATAGACCTTTTTCATAAATAGACTTTCAATATCTTCTGTTTTTCATTTTTTAAAAAACTCACTGGGGGATAAGTCGTGACTCTTGTCTTAACATTCTGAAAAGGCTGCTCATAGAAATAGAAGGCAGAAACTCAAAGCAATCAAAGAAGAATTGGCACTGCTTACAGTGCTAAGTAAATTTCAGGAATTGAAGGGAATAAGAATAAAATATAGAGATCAAGAAAAAAAAAGATAAATGGCATTGAATAGCCTTGGGAGGGACGTGTGGGTCTGGCTTCTCAGTACTGAATGGTACATTCAGTGACCAAGGTCACTGACTAGCATTCTCCTGTACAAAGCTCTCTTCTGCCAGTTTTCAGTTCTACATAACACTGTTTCACTTTTCTTGATTCTCAGTTGCCATAACCAAACACATTCATACTTCTAAATATAATACATTAGTGTAATTTAATAATATATTTATATAATAAATATACCAGAGAAATCAGTTCAAGTCCCTATCCTTATTTATGTAATGTGATAGAAACATGATTGGCTTAGTCCCCACAGCTGCTGGAGGAGAGCAACTCACCACCAGCACAAAGTCTTACAGAATTGTCTGGGTCACACGAATACACAACTACAATTATCCCTTTCTCACCGTGGGGGTTAGGAGCGTGGCCCCATCCCTACCCTCCCTTTGTGCCAGAGGAGAAGTCTGAATTATTATGGCATTAACAGATAAAATGTGTTGATAGTATACAATACTATGCATATGTTTTATGCATTTCTGAGTTTCTAAACTTTTTTTCTGTGTTATCTGCTGGCCTTTGTGTGTCATCTGCAGCTTCCACAAAACTCCCAAAAAATTCCCACTTAATTTCTTATGCCTATCTGCAATATATAGAAGCCAGGATGAGGAAAGTCAGGATGTGGAACTGTAGTATGTTTCAGAGGTAGAGCTTGAAGCCAGCTCTTTCTGACTCCAAGTCTGCCCCTCTGTCTACTATGCATGTCACCCTTCAAAAGTCATAATCTTTCAGGGCCTCAGTTTCCACATCTGTAAAATGAGAGCGTTGGACCAGATGACCTCTGAAATCCTTTGCAACTCTTAATCTTTGATCCTGTGATACTATTAGTATTTTAGTTAAGTTGATATAGTGAAGTGTTGTTTGTTTTTTTTGACATTTCTGTCCCCAAATTCAATTTTAACCTATTTTCAGATGTTAGACGATCAGCTCCTCTAGATTAGGGATTGTTTCGTTCTTTGAATTTGGGTTCTCAGAACCTAGTACAATTCCTAGAACACAAGCATTTAATAAATGCTTTGTTGATTGATTTACATTTTGTTCAGGATGTTCTGATATAAGCAATAGATATATGCTCTCTAAGAGACTAGTCTGTTACTGAGACCCTGCCAGTTAACTAATTAAGCCTTGTTTTAAAATTAATTCAGATTGCTCCACTACAAAGAAAAAGAAAGGTAGGTTATTTTTCTTTCTTTGCAAATAGCAGAAAGGAAGGGAAAAAAAAGATGAGAAAACCTATGATTGGAGAGAATCCTGGGGAGGGGGCAGTTCTCTGAACCAGAAATGCTCTTTGTAATAATAATTTATATAGCACCTCGAAGTTTGCAAAGTGCTTTACAGTTATATTTTCTCATTTGATTCTCACAGTGACCTGTGAGAGAGTTGATACTATTGTCACCATTTTACAGATGAGAAAATTAAGGCTGAGAGAAATTAAATAACTAGCTCAGGGTCACATAACTGGGAAATAAGTAGCTTTCTCTCACACTGTCTTTTCCATCTCATAAAAGTGAGGAAAGAGGAGCTTTGATCTAAAGGGCCCAAATCCCTCAGGAAGTCACTTCAGAAATAGGCCGCTAATGAAGTAAGTCACAGAAATGATTTGTACATCTGAAGTACTGAAGAGCTAGGAGCTGAGGCAGTAGCCATGGAGGCTGTGGATCCCAAACTGGCCTTACTTATCTGAGCTGCACAGGACCCTGGAAAGATTTGACACTGAGAAAAGAAAACGGGAGATTTGATTCCTCCCTCCCCCAAAGCTGATGGACAAGAGGAGTCAAGCTAAGTTTAAAAGGAGCTGGATCATAGGATTGAGAACAGGAAATGACCTGAGAAATCAGCAAGTTATTTTATAAATGAAGAAACCATGGGCCAGAAAAATGGAATGATTTGTCCCTGGTCACATAAGTTTAAACTGCAGAGTTAGGTTTCTAATATATGTCCTCTGACCTCAGAAATGAAACTCTTTCCATTGTATTTTACTGTTTTTCAAAATAAAGAGGTAATAAATAGTGT
Organism: Phascolarctos cinereus; assembly: GCF_003287225.1. NCBI lineage: Eukaryota > Metazoa > Chordata > Mammalia > Diprotodontia > Phascolarctidae > Phascolarctos > Phascolarctos cinereus. Next base: position 242,567,906 of record NW_027555514.1, read on the forward strand.
CAAATACTGCAAAGGTCGAGGCCAAGGCTTGAGAAAAGACCATTGGATTTGGCATTTGGCAGGTTCTTGGTAACTTCTGAGAAAATAGGAAAATGTGATGTCAAGAGGTTTAAGGACAAATTGATGGTGAGAAAGTGGAGATACTGAGCATAAACAACTCCTGTGGTCTTAGCATTTTTGTTTTGAGCTTCTATTGCTAATCTGTAATTTGTACTCTATGTAAATATTAATTTGTATTCAAAAAGACTTGTTTATAAAGCCAAAGAGTTGTGTCAAAAGACTTGGGGGTCTTCAAGCTCTCCAGCTTGAAGGATTATTTTAATAATAGCTAACATTTATATAGCACTTATTATGTGCTTAGCACTATGCTAAGTGCTTTGCAAGTATTATTTTTCATCAGATCCTCACAAGAACCTTGGGAGGCAGGTGCTATTATGATCCCTACTTTACAGATGAGGAAACTGAGGCAAACAGAGGCTAAGTAACTTGCCCAGGGCCACACAACTAATAATGGTCTGAGGTCACATTTGAACTCAAGGCTTCCTAATTTCAGGCCCAGTGCTCTATCTACCGGACCACCTAGCTGCCTGTTCACTAGCCAATCTCAATCTATCCAAAGAAGAACCATAAATTTTGGGTAACTTCCACCTGATCTCAACATAGAAGTAACTAGCCTCACTCAGCTGGTAGTTCATAATGGATCAACCCATGGCTAGTTGCCAGAGCTCCAATCCCTGTTCCATTCCTCCTTCTGATACTTAGGAGAAGTCAAGTCGGTCACCTGCTGCTATTTGTCTATCATAGCTGAGCAGCTCATGTCACCAGAGGCCAGAATTGAAGGTCTTGAATTGGCAGGTAGGCAAGGCCCCCTTTAGGCAGACAGATTGGTTTGTGATGAACTGTGGCTCTGAACCCAGCTTTTACACCACATTGCTTGGGGGCTGAGGTTGCTCAGGTGAATTTGGAGCCGGCCACCAGAATAAATCCCAATCTATTAGCCTATTCACATTCTCATTTTCAGTGCCACTTCCTGGGATGTCTTTCAACTGTAGCAACTCAAGGTGATTATGTATAAAAGTACCAAGAGGTTACAGTCTTCATGGGTGAATAACCACACAAAAATACCAGATACTTAAGCAATGAAATATCATTGATTTTAAGTTAATATAATTCATTGTTAAAATGGATGTTCTCTTGGGCCCACTAAAAACAAGTATCCATGAAAACTGGCCCTTAAAAAAAACCCTCAGATCAAGCTTCACATATGTCTCTACCCTGGACCATTCCATCAATCAAAAAATGTGGGCAAAGTGACTGTTCTGAGTATACTGTCTTTCTTTGCAAAAAGTATTCATTCTCTTCATTCCTGATCCATTCTATGTACCTTACACAGTCTAGCTGCCTCCTCATTTCCTTGATTAGGGTCAGGAAGTAAGGAGAGGGAAACACTACCTTTTTGAAATGATCAGTTGTTTTTGTTTTTAAAGGTTAACATAGTCTGTATCATTTACCAGCTAACAATACCTTATATACTATATAACCTGTGTTGTCAATAAATCCCTCATAACCTTTCTTCTGACTTCAGGTTTAACATTTGGGGGTGGGGGTGTCTCAGATTAATGATAATCTATGGCTCATTGCTTCTTCTCAAAAGTCTCCCCTGAGGTCATCAGAATCAGGTTTATGTCTCTCTAAGGGTTTCTTAATCCCATGAAGGCATCAGCTTTCCAAAGCAATAAACACAGAAGAGTTTTATTTTCAGCATGTGAAAAACAGAGGAGCGGTTCACATCTGAGCCCTCTTAGCAAATCAGTAGTTACCACCCTCTCATCTGGTGAGCTCAGTTTTCTCTCTACATCAAAAGTTCAATCCCAGTACCCACAGAATCAACAGTACCACACTTAGAGAAAACCTAACAACATGAATAAAGTGTGTCTCCCATGCAAATACAGAGTCTGTAACTCCCCACCAACTCCTTCCTTAGAATCAGTCTCCTGGGTACTCAGGGATCAATTCCGGTGGCCTGTCATGGCTTTCTTATTCTTCCTGAGTCATCTGTCACAGCAATACACTTGAAGTTTGTGAGGACTCCTTTCCTCAGGCTATGTTAAGCCTCCTGATATTTGCCTAGCAGCATCTGCATCTGCTCTAAGGTGTTACATGACCACTGCATGCTAGGCACGGGGATAGCCTCTGGGGATACACATGCAAGGAATTGGGGGGGGGGAATCCCCACTGTCAAGGAACATATCACCGGAAAAGTAGCAGCCCCATAGTATATATAGAATAAATGTCAAGGCAATGAATACAAATAAAGACAAGAGTTTTCTCTCTGGTGCTCCAACCTGGAAGTTTCTTTCTTCCCTTTGACTCTGCTCTGCCGGCCCCCCCCCTCCCCGCCATTCCGTAATGCCTGTGTGCATTGGTTCTATTCCAGTCAGTTGTATCCAGCTGAGAAGGGACAGGTTTGATTATGTTTGTAATTGCCTAAATCCTTTTGGCATGAATCCCCATGCCTGCCACATATAAAATTTATTTCTGCCATGGAACCATCTAGACTCAGCGGACTTGTGGATTTTGTGAAATGACCAATCAGACTAGCTTTCTCAATGAGCAAGCCAGCCCTTTCACTGAAACAACTTCTTGATTAACTAAATCAGTAAAATCTAAGAGCTGTGTTGGTGTTTTGCCTCCTGAGGTTGCCATTGCCCCAGGCGAAGAGGTGAACAAATGTTCTTATTTCCACTCAGTAGTAACATCAGTCTTTCTGCCACGTTTTACTTTTGCCTTCTCATATCACTGTATCCCCAGAAAGGTCCCCCTCCCCGAAGAGTCCTGAGGCAGGAGAGAGAGTCAAAATGAAAAGAAGGCAGAAAATTGGCTGAAATATTTTAGGTTCAGAACGTCATACACAGTCACACCCCCATAACATTACTAAATGGTTCCTGCACCTCGAACACGTTTCTGGTTCTTTCATTAAGCCAGGGTCTTAAATATGGATCACAAGCATCAGAAAATATCTGTGGTATTTACTTGACCTGGTTATCTAAAGGAACAAATGAGATTGCATATGTAAATCCCTGTTAGGCCTTAAGCGTTGATTTCCTTGGCTCCCTGTCAGATCATGTTCTTTACCATCTTTAAGAGGCTTTTCCTGCCAGTTCCTAGTGCCTTTCTCCCTAGATTACTTTCCACTTTCACTGTTTATGTCTTGTATAGATACAGTTATATGTATGTTGTCTCCATCATTAGAAAGGAAGTTCCTTAGGGGCAGGCACTGGTTTGGGGTTTTCTTTTGGGGGAGGGTTGCCTTTTTTTGGTTTCCCCAGCATTCAGTGGCACCAAGTCAGATCTTAACAAATGCTTATTGATTACCATAATTTTTCAGTTATTTTTATTGTTGTTGTTGCTTTAGGTGATGATTCATTCTTCTAACTACTTTCAAATTAGTCCATCCTTTTATCAAGTGGTTTTGTCTCTAGTACTCTTGAAAAGGCATTTTTCAAACAAAGGTCAGTTTGACAAGTTACCAAGCACCTTTCCAACTCAATCAATCTTCAAGCATTCCCCGAAGTCCTGATAATCAGCCCAAGGAGAGCTCAGCCATATTTCTGATGCTTGTGTCTCCTTCCCTTCCTTCCACCCCTCTCTTTTTCTCTCTCCCTCTCTTTCTCCTTGCCATTTCAAGTTGTTAGCCTGAAAGACTTCCCAAAATATTTCACTTTGGCCTTCTCAAAAAGATGAATTTCTTTAGTCATGCTCACCATACTAGTTAAATCTAATTTAGACTCCTGTAATGTATTTAAAAAAAGAAAAAGAAAAAGAAATCCTTGCTTTCTTTATTAGTTTTTTCTCTACCAACCAGGATTTTAAAAAGACCTTCAGAATCTTCAAATGCTACGGAAAATAATGAACTATCGTGGAACTATGTCATCTGTCACTACTCCCTAGATAACAAGCCCTCTACAATGTTTCGTTCACTGTGCAGAGTACATTAGCATGGCCTTGAGAAATAACACTTCTAAAATTCTCTGCTTTCTTAGGCTCTTATCAGGGTTCCAGGTCTCTACTCCCTCCTGAAGTACTCATCCCCAAGCCTGACATACATCTTCTCCTCAAAGGTATGAACCATGGGCCATGGTTGGGATATCTACTTTCCCAAGTACTCAATGCTTGTTGCTTCCCACCATTTTCCTTTTCTTTCCCTTTTAGGGCCCCTTTTGCTTTTGTGGCACTGCAATCAAATTCCAAATATGAAGAGATGAATGGAATCGATCAAAGAAAAAGTTCATTTCATAGTACTGTTGAAGGGAAAACCCACAGGGTGAAACAACTGTTTGAGGAGAGATTCACAAGTTTAGATCAGGCATCGAAATTACCCTATTACCTGTGAGACTCTGGGAAAAGTATGTATTGTATAGTACAAAGAACCCTGGATTTTGAGTCAGAGAATTTGGGTTCAAATCCTGGATCTGCCTTTAAGTTGAGGCAAATCTCTTATCCTGTCTGGGCTTCCGTTCCATCCCACGTAAAATTAAGGAGTTGGATTAAATGTCCTCTGTAGTGCATTTCAGCTTTAAATATTTCATCTTATGAACCTGTCTGGGAAGTTTTCTCATCCATGTGGTAAAGGAGGGAGTGAATTGGAGGGTTGGACCAGATGGCCCTAAAATTCCTTCCAGCATTAAACCTATATTCCTAAATAAATCTCTGATCCTATTATTTCATTATCTGTACTGATTTCCCCACCCCATTCCCAAACCCATCTCTCTTCCCAACTTCTTTCCTTCTATCAAGAACTCCACCCTCCTTCCATTCACTTAGGCATACACCCTTGAAGCCATCCTTTACTTCTCCTTCTCCTTCACCTTCCACATCCAAACAATTACCAAATCTTACGTTTCCTGCTTCCACAGTGGTTCTTATCCATTCTTTACTCTCCGTTTTCATAGCCACCACCTGCAACTCAGCCCTCATCATGCTTGCCTGCACTATTTCAGTAGCTTCCTAATTAGGCTCCCTACCTCCTCTCTCCTCTCTCCAATACATCCCAAAGTGAAGTTCCTAAAGCACAGCATATGATCATTTGCTTCCCAGATCAATCATTTTCAGTTGTGTCTGACTCTTTGTGACCTCATTTAGGGTTTTCTTGGAAAAGATCCTGGAGTGGTTTGCCATTTCCTTCTCCAGCTCATTTTACAGATGAGAAAACTGAAGCAAACAGGGTTAAGTGACTTGCATAGGGTCACACAACTAGTACGTGTCCGAGGCCAGAGTTGAACTCAGGAAGATGAGTCTTCCTGATTCCAAGCCCAGTGCTCTATTTCTAGCCTCCCCGCTAAAGAAATTCTAGTGACTCTCAATTACCTCTAGCATAAACTCTTTGGTTTGGCATTAAAAGCCCTTCACATCCTGGCTACAACCTGCTTTTCCCCCAGGCTTATTATTTATAATTCTACTTTATGCATTCTCAGATCCAGCTGAGCTGACCTTGATTTTCCTCACACAGGACACTCTGCTTTCCCAGATTTGGGTTTTTTACTTTAGGCTCTCCCTAATGCATGGAATATAGCCCCTTCTCCCCTCTCCTCTCAGAATTCCTCCTTTACTTCAAAACTCAAGCCACAGTTTCAACATGAAGCTTGTCCTTATCTCCCCAGCTGTGGTCCCTCCACTACCTCATATTTGTTATGTATATGTGTATGCATGCATGGGTCTGTGTGTGTATGCAGTCTTCACTGACAGAATATAATCTCCTTGAGGGAGTTTCATTTGGAGGGGTTGTTTCATTTTGGTCTCCATATCTCCTGGGGCTAGATTGGCACATAGTGGGCACATAGGTGCTTACCACAACTGCAAAATGAAAAATAAATTCTTTATCTTAGGTTCTGCACATTCAAACATAGGTACAGCTGGGTTCATGTCATCTTTAAGATAGGAAGAGATCATGTTGCAAAGTTGATTCAATAATTTTGGTGGTCATAATAATTTTTAATCACCACCTGACTAATTAGATTGGGGCAATTGTTATCAGTTATAAAGACAACTGAAAGGATCAGATCCTTCTTGCCATACCTAGTTAAAACCTCCAATAAATATCATGATTGAGAATATAGAAGAGGAAATTTTTTTTGTCTGTCCTGAAAAGCTTTCTGTGTTTTCCAGAGTGACTATCAAATACATTTCTATGCATAAGCCAACATTACTTAGACATAACAAAAATAACTAAGTTTATTCTTAATTCCATTATTTCTTTGATATCTGGGCATGGTATTTTTCCTTTGGCTGACAGTTAGAAACACCACCAACAGCCAGATAGATGACTGTTAAATATCCTAAGCAAGATAGTTTGAGCCCTGACTCCCATGCAAATTAATTAATTGTGTGGCCCTAGGCAAATGAACTGAAGCTGTATGATCCTGGGCAACCCATTCAGTCTCTCTGATAGGGATTTCTTCATCTGCAAAATGAGAAGCTTCCTTCTTGCTTTAGAGCAAGAATCCTGTGACTTTATCCTTTCTGAACATTTCGGAGGAGGCCAAGCCCTGGTCTTGCTTGCCAAAAGACATAGACCTTGAGGGAAACCATGCAGGGATGAGATTAGGGTGAAATACCTATTCAGCAGTCCTGCGAAATGCTTCACATTTTGATGTTTTAATCATCAGCATCCCAGAAGAATATAATTATAATTATGAGTTACTCCTTTACCAAAGGTCACTTTTAAATCTTGTGTTTTGTTCTTTGTTTTAACATTTGCTTTCAAGTAGAGGAAATAAATAGCTTCCCCATACCAGCTCTCCATTGTACCCAGAGGACCTTTCTACTTCCTTTTTGCTAGACTTGAGCCAGACCTAAGCTGTAAGTAATTCTCCCCAGAGCTTCATGAAGAATAGAAAAGTAGAAGAACCCAATCCTTCCCTAGAGGTCACCATCCCCTAAGATTGAATCTGGAGCCATAAGCGTGAGCCCAAAGCTGAGGGAGCCCTTTCGTGGAAAAGGAAGAATAACCCTAGCACCCCTGAGCCCAGAAATAAAACTGTGTTGTTACATGCAAGATAAAAATGTTTCCACACTGAATAGGACGATAGTAGGAACTATTCCTTCTTGTTCTCTCCTCCTTCCACGTCTCTGCCCTTCTTCCTTGCCCCTTCACCCCACCACCCCAGGGATGTGCTCTATCAAAATGCATACTGAAGAATACCTGGAGAATGTTAACACAACTTGCTTCACCCACACCCACTGCCTTAGGTGTGCTTGGTAATAGCCAAGGGTAATCCTACACAGCTACCTCTGGGAGATTCTTTGGATCACAGGATCATACATTTAGAGCTAGGAGAGACTTTAGAGACCCATAACTAAACTTTTATTAGAGACTGCAGGATAATTACCTCATTCCAAGTAAATCTTCACCCCCCCCAATTTATTAATATAATCCACGTGTCAATTAAGGACAGAAAGACCAGATTAAGTTATGGAGGCTTATCAATTTTAACATAATGGCTCATGGCCCCACACCTATAAATCTGAGACCATTTGAATTAGGCCCTTTTCTAGCTCGCATTTAGATGAATCCCATTCTCTAGCCAACACTCAGCTAAAATAACATGGTATGGAAAACGAACCAGTTTATTACATACAGACCTCTTATATAGGGGCAACACTTCCTCCTGGGTCTTCCTGAGGCTGAAGAAATTGCTAGGACCCCTTTTTGATGCTGACAACTGGTTCTCCTTGTTCTAACTTTTCCTGTAACTTACATTCCAGCAGGGAAGAGCAATGTACTGGGGAAGGAGACATGCCAGGAGTGTCTGCTTAAGGACAAATTTGCAGAAATATGGCCAAATGGCTTGGGGCTAAGGTCAGAGTCTCAGAAGGAGATGCCAGAGAGGGAAGAGAAGAACCAGGAGAACAAGGCCATGAATTCTCAGGTAGGAGAGAGTACAAAGGAAGAGATGGTTTGGCAGTGTCAAATATTTCAGAGAGATCAAGAAAGACGATACCTGAGAAATGGCCATGGGTGGGGTTGTAGCTCTCCTTCAACACATAACTAGCTTTGTGATCCTTAGGTCTTCTCTTACCACTTGCTTACTTATTAGGCCTTCTCTTATAGACCTACTGTAATCTCACCTTCCCCAGCCTGTGAGACAGCCCTGAAGTCTTAATTGACCATCCAGTCTACCTTCCCTAATTCATAGTTCTGGCCACATCACTCACCTCCTCAAAATGTTCCAGGAGCTCCCTCTTGCCCCTTATGATAAAACACAAACTCCTCTTTTTGGCCCTTCACAATATGGTTCAAACCCATTTCCTCAGGTTTATTACACATGATTCTCCCGTGTAGTCTTTGCTTCAACTTTGCTATTCTTTATATAAGATATTCCATCTCCTTGAAACATCATGGCTGTTCCTCATTTTTGGAATGCACTCTCTTCCAATCTCACTTAGGAATCCCCAGTTTCCTTCAACATAAGAGCTGCCTCCTACATAAGACCTTCCTGACTCCCTTAGCTGCTAATACTTCCCACTATCCCTCAGAGGATCTTGTATTTACATTGCCTATATTCTGCAATTTCAATTCCTATGTACATGTTATTTCCCCTATAGAATGCCAGGTTTTTGAGTACCAGGACTATTTTCTTTTTGTCATAATATCTTTCTAGGTAACTTCATTTTCCATCAACAGCTCCAACATAAAGCACTATATAAATGCTAGCTATTATGATATTAAGGATGGATAGACTGATAATAGCATTTTTATAGCACTCTAAGGTTTGCAAAGTATTTTATATGCATTATCTCATTTGATTCTTATATGTGTAACATATCATACATATATGATCCTTATATATAACATATGATATATATGTATTTATGTATGTGTGTGTGTGTGTGTGTATATATATATATATATATATATATATATATATGTATATCAACCCTTATAAAGTAAGAGCCATTATAATTTCTATTTGAGGAAACTGAAGTTGAGAAAAGTTAAGTTATAGAGAGACATACTACTAGTCAACTGGTCACCTGGAGATGAATGGATTTTTTGGCCATGTCAACCTGTGTTGTACTAGTATCCAGAAAATTAGAGTTATAGAAGGGCCTCAGGTTCCCTCATGTGTAAAATAAGAGGGTTGGATTAGATGGTGTCTAAAGGCCTTTCCAATTCAAAATTTATGATACTGTATTTGGTAGTCCATTATGGAAGATTTCTGGAAAAGAATTATGTATTACAAGAAGGCATAGATGGGTTGTACCCACTATAATGAAATTATAGGCCTATGACAGTAATCATCTTATAATTTCTTTTAAAAGGTGCTTAAAATTCAATGACAATGAAGTCTTAGGATACTTTAAAAAATTTTTTTTATATTTAATTTATTTATTTTTAGTTTTCAACATTCAGTTCCATAAGATTTTGAGTTTTAAATTTTCTCCTCCTCCCACTTCTTCCCCCCACCCTGAGATGGAGTATAATCCAATGTAGGCTCTACATATACATTCATGTTAAGCATATTTTCCCATTAGTCATGATGGAAAGAACAAATAGAACTAATGGGAAGAACCACAAGAATGAAGCAATAAAACAAAACAACAAAGGAAAAGGAGAGCAAACAGTATGTTTCAATCTGCATTCGGACTACATAGTTCTTACTCTGGATGTGGATAGCAATTTCCATTGTGAATATTTTGGAGTTGTTTTAGATTCTTGTGTTGCTGTGAAGAGCCAAGTCTATCAAAGTCAGTCATCTCCTAGTGTGGCTGTTACTGTGTACATTGTTCTCCTGGTTCTGCTCATTTCACTCTGCGTCAGTTCATGTAAGTCTTTCCTTGAAGTCCACTTGCTCATCATTTCTTATAGCACAATAGTATTCCATTACATTCATATACCACAACTTCTTCAGGCATTTCCTAATTGATTGACATCCTCTCAACTTCCAATTCCTTGCCACCACAAAAAGAGCTGCTATCAATATTTTTGTATGTGTGGTTCCTTTTCCTGTTTTTATGATCACTTTGGGATTCAGACCTAGAAGTGGTATTGCTGGGTCAAAAGATAGGGTACTTTTTAAGGATAAGCAAATACCTGAAAAATGAGGGTGACTATAAAGAAGGGAAGATTCATAGAGTATTTGAGATGGAAGGGAACTTAAAGGCCATCTAGTTCAACTCTCTTATTTTAAAAAAATGTATTTTTTAAAATTAACAATAATTTGTTTTCTTTCTCTCCCACCCCACCATTGGAGAAAAAAAAGAAAAGAAAAACAAAACCCTTGTAACAATTATACACAGTCAATCAAAACAGATCCCCACTTGACTAAGTCATGTCTAAAATGTCTTGTCTAAAAATGTATGTCTCATTCTGTATTTCAAATCTGTCATCTCTCTGTTGAGAAGTAAGTAGCATTCGTCTTCATTGTTGATCCTCTGGAACCATAATCGATACTGATCAAGTTATTACATCTTTTAAAGCTGTCTATCTTTACAATGATGTTATGGAAATTATTCTCCTTGTTCTGTTCATTTTGCACCAATTCATACAAATCTTCCCCGGGTCCTCTGACACTGTCTTTTATATCATTTCCATGGGACAACAGTTTTCCAGTATTCCAATAAATTCACTTGCTGTAATTTGTTGAATAATTTCCCAATTGATGGGCATCCATTCCCCTTAGTTATCTGTTCTTGGCCATTATAAAAAGAGCTGCTATCAATATTTTTGTACACATGGGTTCTTTTCCTCTTTGGCCAACTCTCATTTTACAGGTGTGGAAACTGAGGTCAAGGGAGAGTAAGTGACTTACCCAAGATCACATAGCTAGTTATTAACAGAACTAGGGCTCAAACCCAGATTTCCTGACTCTCAACTCCATGTCTCTCTACTATATGCCACTTTAGATAAAATCTGTTATTTCATATTGGTCTAAGTCAACTTCTCCCTGGTATTCCATTAGGCCACTGGTTCTTTCAAGCCAGTGTTATTTATTACAAGGAAATTGCACAGGTTATGAGGGAGGGGAAAAGTTTAGAGATAGCAAAACTTTTTTTTTTTGCCAGACCGGGAATTTTTTTTTTTTTTAGTATAGGGACCCGCCAATGAGGAATCTCTCTCTACCAATGCAGATCAGCATCTTTCCTGAAATTTATACTGTTAGGGAGTCATCTGGATAGCTGAGGTCAGAACCGAAGCCAGCTCTTCCTGATCTTGAGGCTGGCACTCTATCCACTATGTTGTCTTTGTAACATTTTACATTACAGACAATTAAAACCAAGTAATATGATTTAGAGAAGCACTCTCATCTACATTGCACTAGGACTGGTCAGAGATGACAGGTTCATACTTAGGAGTTCCTGCCCATGCTCCTGATCAGAATAGTTGCCAGCATCTCCATTGAGATTTCCAATTAATCTCTTAGACATCTCATGGGATCAAATTTAACCAGAACCTCTGGGTAGTGTAAAATTACAAACTCCATCCAAAACTACAGATTTTAGCAGGTAATGTTCAGATCAGAACTGACCCTCTCTAGTAACTGCAGACTGCAGTAGGAGGGACCCCACAGCTAAGCAACATCATGTATCACAGATAAAGAAGTAGACAATATAACCGTTCTCTATAGTATAATCAGTCCATTCAACAAGCTTTTATTGATATTGAGACCCTACTTACTGTGTGCCAGATACTGGGGATAGAAAGATGAAAATAAAACAGTCTCTGTCCTCAAGGAGCTTATATTTAAATGAGACAACATACATATAAATAAGTATGTCTAAGACTCAGTCCTGAATCTTCTTCTCTTATTTTTCTATACTGCCTCACTAAAAGGTCAATGTCTCGCACTGCATCCTGGGCCATCACCAGTCATCTTGACTTATGTGTTATCACTGGACTCAGATGACTGTGGAGAAGAGAGTGAGGCTGATGACTTTACGCAGCTTTGCTTTACTTAAATCCAATTTACTTGCAAGTCAAAACATCACCTTCATAATGTCATTGGTCCTCTTCAAGAAGAAAGGATAAACAACAACCTGTGAGGAGGAGGAGTAAATGTCCCCTGGGGACTCAACCTGCCAGTTTGAGTTGGACAATGCTCTAATCTCTTCCTCTTCCTCCTCCTTCTTTTTCCTCCTTTTTTCCCTCTGTCCACATGGGAAGCCATATCCTTACATGTATATAAATTTTGATCATTTACATTTTTAAGATATCTTGGGATTTGGGGGCTGGATTTAAAAAAAAATTCCTATTGATACGAACAGGCAGTTCTCAGAGAAAGAAACTAAAGCTACCTATAGTCATATGAAAGAATGTTCCAAATCACTATTGATTAGAGAAATGCAAATAAAAACAACTCTGAGGTACCACATCATAACTATCAGATTGTTCAACATGACAAAACAGGACAATGATAAATGTTGGAGAAGATGTGGGAAAATTGGAACACTAATACATTGTTGGTGGAGTTGTGAAATGATCCAACCATTATGGAGAACAATTTGGAACTATGCCCAAAGGGCTACAGAAATGTGCATACCCTTTGACCCAGCAATAGCACTTCTAGGTCTGTATCCCAAAGACATCATAAAAATGGGAAAAGAACTACATGTACAAAAATATTTATAGCAGCTCTTTTTGTGGTGGCAAAGAATTGGAAATTGAGGGGATGTCAATTAGGAAATGTCTGAACAAGTTGTGGTATATGAATGTAATGGAATATTATTGTGCTATAAGATATGATGAGCAGATGGACTTCAAGGAAAGACTTATATGAACTGATGCAGAGTAAAATGAGCAGAACCAGGAGAACAATGTACACAGTAACAGCCACATTATGGGATGACTGACTTTGATAGACTTGGCTCTTCACAGCAACACAAGCAAGAATCTAAGACAATTCAAAAAGGTCCATAATGGAAATTGCTATCCACATCCAGAGAAAGAACTATGTAGTCTGAATGCAGGTGGAAGCATAGTATTTGCTCTCCTTTTCCTTTGTTGTTTTGTTTTATTGCTTCATTCTTGTGCTTCCTCCTATTAGTTCTAATTATTCTTTACATCATGACTGATGGGAAAATATGCTTAACGTGAATGTACATGCAGAGCCTACATTGGATTATACACCGTCTGGGTGGGGGGAAGAAGTGGGAGGGGGAGAAAATTTAAAGCTCAAAATCTTATGGAAGTGAATGTTGAAAACAAAAATAAATTAAATTTTAAAAATTCCTACTTATTTTTTATCATTTTTCTTCCCAAAAAGCTGGGACAATTAACTCTTTGGCTTGTTCAGTTTTCATTTATGATTACTTGAAATATAGCCTTGGAAAAAAACAGGTTTTGAAAAAGCCCATTGTGATTCAAACGGAGCTACTTGACTGTACCTTTAAACCCAAATCACCCTGGCTTTCACTGATTGGTTCCCAACCCAAACCTCACCTGTTCATTGTTTGGGCTATGATGGATCAGAGTGAGTACAAATAGCAGTTGTTTTCTGTTCAGCCCAGAAACCCTGAGGGTCATCCTCTCCCAGACTGATTCTTCTGGAAAGGCAAACTAGACCACCTTTTGTCTCAATTCTTACCTAGCCTTTAGTTACTGAATGGGTGTTGCCTCAGACAAACTGACACTTGGGAAAGACCCTAGCTTTATAAAGCCAAGGTCTCCTCCTGTGTCCTGGGCCACTGCCTTCACCTGGGCCAATCATCTTCACTTATGTCTTGCCACTGGACTCAGATGACTCTGGAGGAGAGAGTGAAGCTGATGATTTTGTACAACTCTGCTTCGTTTAAATCCAATTCACTTTCAAATCAAGATACCGCCCTCCTGATGTCGTTGGTCCTCTTCAAGAACAAATGATTTGAGGGAGATGGAGCCAAGAAGGCAGAGTAGAGGCAGAAAGTTGCCTGACCTCTCACCCAAACATCTCCAAATACCTTTAAGAAATGACCCTAAACAAATTCTAGAGCAGCACTCCAACCAAAAGTTGGAGTGAAACAAATTTCCAGCCCAAGACAACCTGGAAGGTTGGTAGGAAAGGTCTGTTGCACCGGAGTGAGAGAAGAGTGCAGTCCAGTGCGGGCTGTGCCAGCACAGACCAGGACCCAGCAAACTAGGAGCAGACCTCAGGAGAGAATGATTTAGCACCAGCAGTGGTGGTTTCCAGACCTCTCAGCCCACAGATGCCAAAGACAACTTAGAAGGTCAGCTGGAAAGATCTGTTGCACCTCGGTGAAACTGGAGCCCAGTCTACTGCAGGCCACACCAGCACAGCCCTGGCCACAGGAGACCAGGAACAGCCTTGGGAGTGACTGAATCAGCAGTGGCGGTGACAGTGGCTACTTCTGGAGCTCTCAGCCCACAAGGGGGCCAAACAACTGGTTAGAAGGAGATTACAGAGGTCTTTTTGCTAGCACTGAGGCAGGATTCTGTTGCTTTGCCTATACTTGAATCTGGGTTGCAGTCCTGGGTGGCAGTCCCTGGGTGAGGAAGAGCACTAGTATAGTAGAGTTTGTGGCAACAGTGGAGGAGGCACCCTTTCTTACAGTTCCAGGGTAGAAAAGAGTGCTTGTGGTCACTCACAGACCAGAGCACAGGCCAGGAGAGTAGCAAACACCTTTCCTTAGATCATACCACCTTGGAAGAACAAAACTTTCAGGTCCCTAGAAGTATATCTGAAAACAGCTGCATAAAACCCCTGAAGCTTGGGACAATGCACCTTCTACCCTGGAAGCAGTGTGCCCTCCACCTTAGAAGCAGAGCCCTACAAAGACTTAAAAGTCAACTAATAGGCTGGGGAAATGAACAAACAATGGGAAAAAACTTTGACTACTGAAAGTTACTATGGGGACAAAGAAGATCAAAACACACACTCAGAAGACAACAAAGTCAAAGCTCTACATCCAAAGCCTCCAAGAAAAATATGAATTGGTCTCAGGCCAATGGAGGAGGTCAAAAAGGATTTTGAAAATCAAGTAAGAGAGGTAGAAGAAAAATTGGGAGGAGAAATGAGAGTGATGCAAGAAAATAATGAAAAACAAGTCAACAGTTTGGTAAAGGAGACACAAAAAAAAATGAAGAAAATATTATCTTAAAAAAACAGACTAGATCTAATGGTAAAAGACATCTAGAAAGCCAGTGAGGAGAAGAATGCCTTCGAAAGCAGAATTGGCCAAATGGAAAAGGAGGTCCAAAAGCTCACTGAAGAAAATAATTCCTTAAAAATTAGAATGGAGCAAATGGAAGCTAATGACTTTGTGAGAAATCAAGAAACAATAAAACAAAACTAAAAGAATAGTAATAACAATAAAAAAAGAAGACAATGTGAAAAATCTCATTGGAAAAACAACTGACCTGGAAAATAGATCTAGGAGAGATAATTTAATAGCTATTGGACTACCTGAAAGCCGTGATCAAAAAAAGAGTCTAGATGTGATCATTTAAGAAATTATCAAGGAAAACTGTCTTGATATTCTAAAACCAGAGGGTAAAATACAAATTGACTGATCACCTCCTGAAAGAGATCTCAAAATTAAAATTTCCATGAATATTACAGCCAAATTCCAGAGTTCCCTGGTCAAGAAGAAAATATTTCAAGCAGCAGTTCAAGTACAGTGGAGTCAGGATAACACAAAATTTAGCATCTTCTACATTAAAGGATCAGAGGACTTGGAATATGATATTACGGAGGGCAAAGGAGCTAGAATTTCAACCAAGAATCACCAACCCAGCAAAACTGGGTAAAATCCTTCAGGGGAAAAAAAGGATATTCAATGAGATAGAGGAGTTGATTTCAAGCATTCTTGATGAAAAGACCAGAGCTGAATAGAAAATTTGACTTTCAAATACAAGACTCAAGAGAAGCATAAAAAGGTGAACAGGGAAGAGAAATCTTAAGGGACTTAATAAGTTTGAACTGTTTACATTCCTACATGGGAAGATGACATTTCTAACTCATAAGACCTTTCTCGTTATTAGAGTAGTTAAGTTAGAAGGAGCATATATAGGCAGACAGTACAAGTGTGAGTTGAATATGAAGGGATAATATCTAAAAAATGAAATTAAGGGATGAGAGAGGAATGTACTGGGGGAGAAAGAGAAAGGAAGAGGTAGATCAGGGTAAATTATCTCACATAAAAGAGGCAAGAGAAAGCTTTTACAATGGAGGAAGAAGGAGGAGTGAGTGAACCTCAATTTCATCAGAACTGGCTCAAAGAGGGTATAGTATACACACTCAATTGGGTATAGAAATCTATTTTACCTCACAGGAAAATAGGAGGGGAAGGGGATAAAAGAAAGGGGGTGGTGGTAAAAGGGAGGGCAGATTGAGGGAGGGAGTAGTCAGAAGCAAAACATTTTTGAGGAGGGACAGAGTAAAAGGAGAGAGAAAATAGAATAAATGGAGGAGGCGGGAAGAGGATGGTGGGGAGTACAGTTAGCAGTAGTAACTGTGAAAAAAATTTTGAAGCAAGTTTCTCTGATAAAAGCCTCATTTCTTAAACATACAGAGAACTGAGTTGAATTTATAAAAATGAGAGCCATTCCCTAATTGATAAATGATCAAAAGACATGATCAGTTTTCAGATAAAGTAATCAAAGTAATCAATAGCCATCAAATAAACACTCTAACTCACTATTGATTGGAGAAATGCAAATTAAAACAATTCTGAGGCACTACTTCATCCTATTAAATTGGCTAATAGGACAAAAATGGGCAAATGGAATGTTGGAGGGGATGTGGAAAAAAATGAGACTTTAATGCATTATTGGTGGAGTTGTGAACTGATTCAACCATTTTGTAGAGCAATTTGTAATTAGGCCCAAAGGGCTATAAAACCATGTATGCCCTTTGACCTAGCAATACCACTGCTAGGACTGTATCCCAAAATTCATTAAAGAAAAAAGGGAAAAGGACCTATATGTACAAAAATATTTATAGCAGCTCTTTTCTAGGGGCAGAGAATTGGAAGTTGAGAGGATGCCCATCAATTGGGGAATGGCTGAACAAGTTGTGGTATGTGCTTATGATGGAATAGTATTGTACTATAAGAAATGATAAGCTGGATGCTCTCCAAAAAATCTGGAAAGACTTGCATGAGCTGTTGCAAAATGAAATGTACTGTGTACAAAGTAACAGCAATATTGTAAGATGATCAGCTATGAATGACTTAGCTATTCTCAGCAATACAATGATCCAGAACAATTCTGAAGGACTTATGATGAAAAATGTTCTCCATCCCCAGATGAGCTGATGGTGTCTGAATACAGACTGAAGCATTTTTTTTAACTTTCTTTATTTTTCCTGAGTTTTTTTTAACTTGTCTATGTTTTCTTTTGCAACATGACTGTTATGGATACATTTTTGCATGACTATACATGCGTAACCTATATCAAATTGCTTACCTTTTCAATGGGAGGGGAGAGGGGAAGGGAGGGAATTTGGAACTCAAAGTTTTAAAAACAAATGTTAAAAATTGTTTTTACATGTAACTGGGCAAAAATAAGATAGCAAATAAATTTTGAAAGAAAGGTTAAAAAAAATCAGTGAATAGTAAAACAAAACAAAACAAAAACAAATGATTCCCAGATATATACATTTTGGTTTGTCCTTCATTCTCGAAGAGGACATGATGATGACATGACTGCAATTCACTTTGGTTTGAGTGAGGGAGGGCTGTGCAAAGTCACCAGCCTCATTTTCTCCTCCAGAGCCATCTAGGTCCAGTGGCCAGATATCGATCAGGAGATAGCCCTTTTAAGCTAAGGTCTTTTCAGGTTCTCACTTTGAGGGAGGCAAAGCCCATTCAGTGAGTAGGCCTCTTTGAAAAGTGAGTTAAGGGATGGCCAGATACATACCTACATACATACATACATGTGCATACATATATGTGCAGGGTAATAAGTATCCTTAAAGGATTTGACTGACAAAATTACCTATCAACCGTCTAAGGCTATTTTTAATGAAAAGCACCATTCTTTTTTGTTCCCTCTATCTTTTCATAGATAGAGCTGGACTTAACCCAGACCCTGGTAAGGTGACTGAACACAGGAAGGAGGTGATGCGTCAAAAATTTTAGTAACCATAGAAACTGCACACTCCCTGAGCCAGTGGAGCTGACTTGGGGGTCAGCTAGTACAACCTTTTATCTTACAGATAAGAAAATCGAATCAGTGAAAATGACTTGCCCAGGGCTCTCTAGATGCTTAGGGACAAGAGCTAGGACTAGAATGAGAGTTTCTTCTGACTCAGTCCAGCACGTCCTGCGTTCCTTACATTATTTCATTCAAAAACTTTTTTTTCCACACAAAAGCATAAAAATACTTTTCTCTGGTAGGAAGAAAAAAAAATATGTGGGTGGATCTAAGGAAATAACCTGGAGTGGTTAAAGTTAATGGCCGAGGAAGTTCCAGCTGGATTTCCCTCTGAAAATATGTGGATTTCAATACTAAGAGATGTTCTTGATAAATTACATTTGGGAATTTTGTCAGTGACTAAAAACATAGGCTGGAATTTCTGTTAAACTTGTGAGGTCACTGATGGGTTAATTGAGCTGGAACAGATCTTAGAGATTATCTAAAATAACCCCCTCATTTTACAGATGAAAAAACTGAGGCCCAGAGAAGGTAATTAACTTTCACACAGTCATAATGACAGATCTGGTACCAGACCACAGGTATCTGGACTCCTAGGCAGTTATTTTTTTTTCACAATGCAGGTTCAATTTTCTTATTCTAACTTTGTTTTGCAAAAATAGTGAAACTTCACAGTTCCCTGACTATGTTTTTCTTTTGCAAATGTATTTTTTAGTCCTCATTTGATTCTTTTCCACAGTAATGTTCAATGCTAACTGTGAGGCTGGCATTTTTTTTCCCCAATCAATCAAGTAAAATTTTGTTTCTTCTTTTTGCAGTTTTTCACTGGCAACTTCAAAGAGGAAAGATGACAGTACTTCAAGGGAAAAAATTATGGATATTTTATCAGGAGGAAAAAATATATAGATAAAACAGAGAAGTTTAGTACAATTCAGTTGAACATTCTGGTAAACTTTTTGGTTAGTTGTGATCAATTCAGTTCAACAAACTATTAAGAGCCTGCAATGTACAAAGCCCAGTCTCAGACACTGGGGAAACAAATACAAAAATCTAACTGTTTACACTCTAGGGATTGGGTGGGGGAGGGGAGAGACACGCTAGGCAACACTGTTATTTTATGCAATGGTACAGAGGCCTGAGATGGAAAGTTGTACAGGAGATCTTAGCTAGCAACCCAGTTTGACTGTAGCGCAGAGTTAATGAAGGGGAATAATATGAAATAAGACTGAAAAGGTAGGTGGGAACTAATCAGAATAAAAGGTTGTAAGTGTCAGGCTGAGGAGTTTGTGTTTTATCCAAGAGGCAATGAGAATATTTTAATCTAAGGGATGGACAAACTACAAGCAAATTAATCCATCTAACATGCTGAAGGACTTCCACCCTTTCTCTCCATCTGTCAGCTCATCTTCTCTTCCTATCCTACAGTTCCTGAGGATAGCTTTTATTCCTGTTCTTCTTGAGAATTCCTCATTATCTGTTGCAGCCTGTTCACACCCACCACACTTCTGTCTTTTACCTTCTATGTGTAAATCATCTTTATGTCTTCAGAGGCCAGGTCTTGTGGCCATATATTGACACTGGTAAAATGTTGGCATTAAGAATATGGGCTTATATTGAAGTATGGTGTCTTTCATGCAAAGGTGGGCAAAGAAGAAAAGAACAAAAAAAAAATCAGAAAATATGTTTGAGGATTAAGAAATGAAAGAGGCCAAAGGCTTATAGACTCTTCGGAAGTCTTATGCCTATAGATCATGAACATTTTCCTCAAGAAGAGAGTCATAAAGCACTAAATAATGGTAAGCACTGAACAACATGAAAAATAAGATGGACTGTATCTTAACAGGGAATGTGTGGCTACCAGTTGAGCAAAGACCAAAATCAGCAACAAACTAGAAGAAAGGATAAAGATGATAAGACACTGGTTGTAATTGTAATAGCTCCTACCTTTGCCATACAAGCAGACAACTGATGCTGAAAAATGGGAAAGGGACAAAAGAAAAGGCATCAATTTTATTATCAGCACTTTCAAAAGAAGCTCATCTGATACAAAACAAATGCCACAGGAAGGAGGCTAAAAGAACCTAGAAACCATCTCAGCTAGCAAACACTTAATGTCCTTGCAAAGAAGAGAGAAATAGCTGCCAATGGCAACACCAATTCAGGATGAAACTCTTCTGTAAAACTTACAGGGAACATTGTTGGAGATAGTAAGCCATATCACCTTACCAGAAAAAAAAAAAGAGAGAGACAAGAAAGATGGAACAGAAAATGAGTTAGAAGAAAGTTTATTGTGACACCCAATTGAAGCACATCATTCCAAGAACATTCATGCATGAAATTAGGAGGTCAAGAGTTAGGTGGAAAATAGAAAGAAAAAGGAAAAGTTAAAAATGGCATTCTCTTTTCATCTTTGATGATGATGAAAAGATCCCGTTTAGATCCTAACACCTTTGAGATGGACCCAGAAACACAAACACTCATAAGCATTTCCCATTTAATACAGGAATAATAGCAATAATGTTTATATGAAGATTCTGGGTTCAATGGTTTTTCCCCAAATGTTTTCTTTTCCTTTGCAGAGACTTCTGTGGCTCAGTAGATTTGGGATATGTTTGTGAGAATCCTGGAAGACGGCCTGTGCAAAGGTTGGTTAGACCTTTGCAATGGTCAAGACATGAGATATCAGTTCTCCAAATGTTGCCATTGCTCTGTGGGGGTTGTCACAAGGGCTGAGGGTACAAAACACCTCTAATCAATTACAAAGGCAATGATTGTCTGTCTCTTATTAAAACCATCCTTCACACAGCTGCAAAAATAACATTCCTAAATCACGAGTCTGACCTAAATCAATCCCCTGTTCAATAAAGTTCAGGGGCTCCTTATTACATCTACCATCAAAAGTTAACTCCTCTATTTGACATTTGGAACCCTTTTACTACCTGGCTCCAACCTGTCCTCCCAGCCTTATTATACAGGGTATCCCCAAGAGTCTTAGAGCAGCTTTTGGGGGATAGCCTATACATACATGTATATACACATACACACACACATATGTGTGTATGTGCTTGTATAACATATATCATATATAGATATATTACTCTCCTTCATGTACTTCACCATCCAGTCAAACTAGTCTTCTTCTTGGTAACCCTTATGCATGATGTGCCAAGGCCTTGTGCCTTAACATAGATTGCCCTCTATATCTCAACTATACTTCTTCCTCTCTGGCATTTCTTAAAATCCACAGTTTCCTTCAAAGCTCAGCTCAAGCAATGCCTCCATGAGGACTTCCCTGATTCTCCACCAAATGCTACCACCTCTGTCCAACCCCTGAAATCACCTCATACCTATTTTGCATATATTTTGTATGTGTTTCTGTGTGTGTTGCGTCCTTTGGTAGATTATAAACTGCAAGGGCAAAGTCAGTTTCATTTTTGACTTTGCAGCGCTAGCACCTAGAGAGTGCCTGCCACGTAGTCTGTGCCTAACAAATGCTTGTGGCTTGGTAGTTGTTGATCCATTCCCCAGACACCCAACACAGAATCAGTTCTGAGGATCTGTACTCAGATGGCCTTCATCCATCCATCCAGTTCCAAGATCCCTTTGTTATACTTACTTCTTCATATTTAACATGTACTTGATAACTAGTTTATGCTCTCTTCACTCTTCTCTATCTTTCTCTCTCTTTCTCTCTATCTCTTATCTACCCCACCCCATTCCGTAGCATTCACCCAATAACTGCTCCATGCCCACTTCATCACAAACATAGCCAATATGTACTATATTCAATCAGTGCTCAATGTTCTTCCACAAATGAAACCATGGACTGGTTTTCACCATCACATCATACCACCAAGACCAGTTTAAGAATACTTTGATATTCTCTCAGACCCCAGGAAATAATTAACATGTGCACACAACTATGTGAATACGCTAGCATCCGTGCACAGCATCTGCCTTCCTCTGGGCCTCTCAGTATTAATCTCAGGGCTGCTGTGCCCATGTTTCCATGTTCTGGTTCAGCAAGGTGAACTAGGTATCTGATCCACTGCCCAGAACTTGAGACCCTTCCCCTCCAAGGAAGAGTGACCTACCTTGTCTCACTGGACTGTAATTCCTACAAGTTTAAGCAGTCATGCTCTGGAGCCTGATTGAACTCATGTTAGAAAGTGTGAATGGTACTTAAGAAAATATGGTTGAGAAGAACAGCTAGACCAGATGAACTAAACACAGAGGGTATCTGTGTGTAGGGGAGTGGGAGTTGGGGGAAGGACACAATTTTGGAGCAATATTTCTAAAAGATTTCTGAAGAGAAAATGTACAAAATAACTGGAAGCGATAAGTGATGTTATTACTCCAAAAAAAGAGAAAGAAAATCGTAAAAGGCTATTTGATATAGCCTAGTCCATCTGTGACAGTATTTTTCTTTATAAGTTTTATCTATCACCTATCAAGCAGACCCTTGGTGAAAGTATGAGATGGAAACAGACAGGCTTTTGCAAATTATTCACTACATAAGAATAGCTCCATAATCCCACAATTGACTGAAAAGATTGAATCTCACTGTGTTTGATGTTTATTCATGATTTAAAAAAAAATTTGACACCAGAAAACAGCCTTAAAGGTTCTCCTCCAATCAAATGTCTCCTATGCATATGTTAGTATTATAACAGAGTCCTTGATCAATGCAACCACAGAGATAACTTTGTTTGACAATTCTTCTGATGAAGAATATCACATGAGGTGTAAGAGGGAGAAACGCTTTCTTGCCAAAGGTATTGCTACTGTCATGAAGTCTGTCTTACACAAAGTCCAATGGGTAGAGCAATTTCCTATGGATGTCGAGGTCCTTCAGATGCTTCTGTTTATGGATGACATACTGATGAATGCATCAAGACCCAGAATATTTTAGAGCCTCTTCAACATGATCTAAAACTACTTCAAAAAGACCACTATACTGATGAGGCAGCATGGCTTCATGGATTGGAAACAGAACTTGAAGACAGAAAGACCAGGATTTGAATCTCTCTTCAGATACTTACTAACACATGATCTTAACATCTCTGTGCCTCAATTTCCTCATCTCTAAAATTAAGGTATTGTATTTGATGACCTCAAAGATCCCTTCTAGCTCCAAATCTATTGTCCTAAGATCCACAGAGGAAAAGCTAATTGGATTATTTTAAAAACGAATCATTTGGGGCAGCTAGGTGGCACAGTAGATAGAGCACCCGGCCTTGGATTCAGAAGGACTTGAGTTCAAATCTGGCCTTAGACACATAACACTTACTAGCTGTGTGGCCCTGGGTAAGTCACTTAACCCTATTGCCTAGCCAAAAAGCAAACAAACAAACAAACATCTTATTGTTTATATTTTATCTTGGAGTTGGCCAAAGAGTCCATTGACTTAGTTTTGCTCCCTCCCTTCTTCGCTCTTTGTCTCTATATCTATGTGTGTATGTATGTATGTATGTATGTATGTATGTATGTATGTATCTATCTATCTATCTATCTATCATTGCTGTGATTTTATCACATAGGAAGCTTCTGGGTAAGGAAAGTTCCTTTACCAATGAAAACTGGCAATTTCAGATTATAGTTTGGGACAGTTTCCTGAGCACTGAGAGTGATGACATATAGGATCATACCTTCCATGGGGAGCAGAAGAAGGATTAGAACTCTGACTCCAAGACCAGTTATTTATTGACAGGCTATAGGTTAATTATAAAGCATACTAAAAACCCTTTTGCATTACTACTCTTTCTGATATTTTTATGAAACTCCTTCTAAGTTCCATCTTTTTTGCTTCTGACTCCTGTCTCCCCTACTCTCCCTTTTATGCTCCCCCATCCAGGCCTGGCGTCAGGAAGACCTGAGTCCAAATCTGACCTCAGACACTAGCTGTGTGAGCCTGGGCAAGTCACTTAAGTCTATTTGCATCAGTTTCCTCATCTGTAAAATGAGCTGGAGAAGGAAGTGGCAAACCACTTCAGTATCTTTGCCAAGAAACTCCAAATTGGTTTAGTGAGAGTTGGATACCATTGAAATGACTGAACAACAACAATCTCTTTCTCTTAACCCCTTTCCCTCTTACTTTGCTGTTGGCTAAAATGACTTTCTGTCCTTGACTGTGTGCATGTATGTGTACCTTTTGAGCATACATTTTTTCATCTTATCATTAGTCTGAGTGGTTTCACTTCTCTGAGAAATTAGTCATCTATGGTAGTTATTACCTTTTCCTCTCCTTAATAATATTATAATGATTAGAAACTACCTTGATGTAATGAAATCAGAAGAAAAAAAGATTCTTTACAAAATATTTGTATCTAAGGCCCGTGGTTATTTCTATTTTTAATTTGTGAATTTCTGTTTCCTAATTACTTCACCATCTGTGACTGTTTCATTGTATGTGATGAAAATTTCGGAAGACATTTTTGCATGTGTAAATAATTGCAAACTTTAATGATTACTAGAGCAAACAGATAATATGAAAACATTCACACTTGATGGTTCTATTATGTTTTACTTGGTCATCTTTTCTTTCACAGTTCATTTTGTAGTCTAGAAGAAAGAACATATTTTTAATCCTAATTCCATCACTAATAATTATTTTAAATATTGCTACTATTATTGTTATAACTCTTGGGTTAGAGATTCTTTTAACACAAAGGGCTCAGGATGACTTAAAAAAAGGTTTTTTGATGCCTTTTCTTCTCACAGGACAGGCATTTCCTGATGTACACCCACTCATGAAACTCTCCCTTGTAACAAAGAAAAACAACTAAAAAAAAGAAAAGAAAAACAAGAAACAAAGAAACAAAACAAAATACAACAACAACAATGTGTCTATAACTGTGTCATTGACCACATTCTGCAACTAACTGCTACATGATTCTTTACTTTCTATGAGGGGGAAGCTGTTCTTGGATGCGCCTGGTCTAGCAAAACAAATTTCCACATTGGCTTTGTCTGACAGTATATTTCTCATTTTACAACTTAAAGTCTGTCTTTCTCTTTCTCAGGAAGTAGATAGCATGTTTCATCTTTGGTCCTCTGGAAGAATGATTTTCAATTTCTTTGATCAGATTTTGTAAATTCAAAGTTATCAAACTAACTCATATTTTAAAACTTTGTATTTATTCATTTTATGTTTATAGTTTGTACATTTATATTTGTACTTGCCATCTCCCCGTTAGAATGTAACAGAATGTATTATTAGAATGGTAGAATTGTCTTTGAGACTAGGAATTATTCCATTCCTTGTCATTGTATTCTCAGACCTATTGAGGTGCCAGGCACATAGATCATCACTACATTAGATTGTGAGCTCCTAGGAAATTTTTGCTTTTGTTCTGTTTGTTTATGCCTTTCCTTGTATCCCTAGAGCTTAATACATTGCCTGGCATATGGCACACTTTTAATAAATCTTTATTGGGGGCAGCTAGGTGGTGCAGTGGATAGAGCACCGGCCCTGGATTCAGGAGGACCTGAGTTCAAATCCAGCCTCAGACACATAACACTTACTAGCTGTGTGACCCTGGGCAAGTCATTTAACCCCACTGCCTAGCAAAAAAAAAATGTTTATTGATTGATTGACAACTGCATATTTAACAAGGGTGCCTTCTAGGGTTTCATCCAAGTTATGGGGATGGGAGGATACCAAAGAGTATGTGGCTAAAGACATGGGCTTACATAGACCCACCAATAACTACTTTGTTAGTCTGGTTAATTCCAAACCACATAATTTAATTATCATTCAGCCTACATCTCTCTATTTTGACCTCAAATATACCATGAGAGACTTTGTCAAATATTTTATAGGAATCTGAATGTACTATCTGGCATGATAGGCACTGGAAGAAGTCATACCAGTTTTTTTATGATCACTTACTTCTAAATGAGTGACCATCCCCAGAGAAAGGATACAAGCCCCATCTGCTGGAGGATGAAAGCAACTGCAGGACAACAAAAGATGAAAGAAAGAATAAAAGGGGACCACAGCCATTGACTGACTGCCAGCCATAAGAGAACTGCAGGAAGCAGAGTATAGAGATGGAGTAGAAAGAGGGAACAAAGAACTATTCAGAGGTAGTGCTTCAACAATGGAAACTCTTCCTTCTCTGTGAGGAGGGTTGTTACCACTGGGTACTGGTATTTTCTACGGGCTCTGTAAGAATTAAACCTGTTTCTCTTGAATTGTAAAAACAATTCACAGAGCCTTGTGAGCCTACATACTCTCTTGGGAGTTTATGACACGCTAGAGGAAGTATCAGGTAGTGAAGTTCCCAGATCATCTGGGTGACTGCCAGAAGTCAGAAAAGTGAAAGATTCCTCAAGGAGTGTGTGTGTGTGTGTGTGTGTGTGTGTGTGTGTGTGTGTGTGTGTGCATGTGTGTGTAGGGAGCCGTTGATCACAAAGGTATTAGGCATTTTCACTTTCCAGTCCCACAAAATTTCAGTGATGGTCAAAATAAACTTTGCCTGTGTGACTCTTGGCAAATTGGGAAATCTTTCCGAGCCTCAGTTTTCTTTTTTGTAAAATAAGGGGATTGGGCTAGATGGACCTTAAGATTCCTTTCAGTTCCAGGTCTATTCTATGATCCTAAGCCAGTGTTTACATTCTATTATACGAAACTTCTCTGGATGGTGCAGTGGATAAGGTACCAGGCCTGGAGTCAAGAAGACCTGAGCTCAAGTTTGACCTCAGACTTTTACTAGCTATGTGACTCCAGGCAAGTCACTTAATCTTTGTTTGCCTCAGTTCTCTCAACTATAAAATAGAGATAACAATAGTGCTTGCCTCCCATGGTTGCTGTGAATATCGAATGAGATAATATCTATAAAATGTACTATATTTACAATGCCTGGTGCAGAGTGGGCACTTAATCAATGTTGGTTCCCTTCTCCTCCTACCACTTCCTTAAATGTAGCACCCTTTCCTTACATCAAGTAGTCTTCTTACTTCCAAACCATAGGTCCTAGTCTTGGCTTTACTGTTTCTTTCCTGTGAATTCTCACACAAGTCTTTGAACCTTTCTGGACCTTACTTTCCTCATCAGTAAAATGAGAAACATTAAAATTCTGATTTCTATGATTCTTCTTGCCTATGTAGCTGACCCTGTTACTCACCATTCCTCATGTACAAATTGACCTGCTGACTTCCAGCTTCTTCATCTCTTTATTTTTATTTCTCATTTCTTTCTCTATTTCTTACTGCTGCTTCTGATTCATGACTAATAACTTGTAATCTCTCTCTGATTCCTCTCTTTCACTTATGATTATACATTATAACACTTTTTTAAAAATTAAATTTTTTGTTTCATTTTAAGTTCTGAATTGTCTCCCTCCCTCACTAAAGAAGACCACCATTGACACAGAATACCTACCTACCTGCCTACACACATGCATGCATACACATATACATATACATGCATATATGTGTATATGCACATGCATGTATATGTATATGCATGTATGTGTGTGCGTGTGTGAGTACACCATACTATGTATACTTCTATTTATCAGTTCTTTTTCTGAAGGTGGATAGCATCTTCTTTCATAGGTCCTTTTTGCTGATTTGAATATTTATAATACTCAGAATAGCTTAGTTGTTCACAGTTATTCTTTGAACAATATTGCTGTTAGTGGATATAATGTTTCCTTGGTTCTGCAAATTTTACCCTTCATTATTTTGTGCAAGTCTTTCCATGTTTTTGTAAAATCAATCTGCTCATCATTTCTTACAGCACAGTAGTATTCCATCACAATCATATACCACAACTTGTTTAGCCATTCTCCAGTTGATGGGCATGCCCATAATTTCCACCTCTTTGCCACCATGAAGAGAGCTGCTATAAATATTTTAGACCATATAGGTTCTTTTCTTTTTTCCTTGATCACCTTGGGAAACAGATCTCATAGTGATGTTTCTGGGTCAAAGGGTATACATAGTTTTAAAACTCTTTGGGCACAATTCCAGATTGTTCTCCAAGATGAATGGATCAATTCACAGATTCACCAACAGCGTATTAGTGTCCCATCTTTTCCACATCTCCTACAACATTTGTCATTTTCCCCTTCTATTATTTTAGCCAATCTGATAGATGTTTCTACATCTGGAATATTCCCTTCATCCAAGTCCACCAAGCATTCCCCTCCTTCAAAAACTACCTAACATCCTGCCTCCTCCCATTAAAGCCCTTCATGAATAATGTCACATATACGCAAAGTCAAACTATTTTGCAAGTGGATCTCCTCAAACAAGCAATTCTATCTGATTCTGTTTAACTTAGACATAAGGCCATCTTTGCAGTCCACTAGACAGGTAATTAGGAATACTTTGATGGATATATGATCTCATTGAGGGGTGCATTCCTTACAAGGCACAGATTGCAATCCATTTACACCTGCCCATCCCATGAGACTCTTGTTCATGTTCCCCTATAAATCTTCCACAGTGGGTCTGCCCAACCTAATGGAGGGGAGGGTCTCCTTTAGTCATCTCAACATTGCTTAGATACCAAGGGAGTATACAAACTTTCCGTCTATTTTCTTTCACTCTCACCACGTAATCTACTTAGTTGCTTTTCTGGCTATACATCTCTTAAATGACATCCTCTCTATACCATTTCTTCTACCCTGATCTTTTTTCTTAATTTTTTTCTTTTTTGTTATAAACTAAATAGCAACAAACTGGAAAAATTCAATATATAAAGAATAGAAAATATGTATCTGAAAATGTAAGCTTCCTTTACATGTTGTTTTAAAATGCATATTCAATTTTGAACAATAGAAATACAATTCCTTCTGAAGAAGGAAGTGGCAAACCCCTCCAGTGTCTTTGCCAAGAAAACTCCAGACGGGGTCACGAAGAGCTGGACATGACTGAAACTACTAAACAACAATAACAATATAATCGCCCTGACTGTCTAGGTCCCCTTCTGAACTTCATTTTGCTCTCTTCTGTAGGTTTGCTTCAATGTTTCATTGGAGCTTTCTATTCCTTCTTCCCCATTCTTCCTTTTTTCCTTTCTTTCCTTCTTTTTTCCTTTCTCCTTTATATCACTACTACTACCCACTAACTCTTCTCACCTTAAATAGAAGCCCTTCTTTATAACAAATAATAATAGCTTCCATTTATATAGCACTTTAAAGTTTGCAAAACATTTTTCATATGTTATCTTGTTTGATCCTTACAATAATCCTGTTGAAGCAAGTGCTATTATTATCCCCATTTTACAGATGAGGAAAACTGAGGCAGAGAGAGGTTAAGTGACTTGCCCAAGGTCACAAGCTAGTAAGCATCTCAGGCATAATTTGAACTCTGATCTTCCTGAGACCAACTCCATCACTCAATCCACTGCATCACCTTGCTGTGTCTATACATATAAAATACTTATACCTAATACATATTAGTATAGTCAAAGAAAACTAGTACATTGACTGTGTCTGAAAATGTACACATCATTTTATACTTCTAGTCCATTAGCTCTTTGATAGGAAGTGGGAAGCATGATTCATTATCAGTCTTCTGAAGTCATGATTGGTAATTTCATAAGTCTTCCAGAGTTATTTCCCTTTATATTATGGTGGATATTATGCAATGTTTTTCTCCTAGTTCTATTCACTTTACTCCATATAAATTCTTATAATTCCTCCTAGGTGCCTTTGAAGTTGTCATTTTTGTCATTTCTTAAAGTCTAATATTTGCTATTGTTCAATAGTTTCAGTCATGTCTGCTCTTTGTGACCCCATTTGGGGTTTTCTAGACAAAGATGCTGGAGTGCTTTACCATTTCCTTCTCCAGCTCATTTTATAGATGAGGAAACTGAGGCAAACAAGGTTAAGTGACTTGCCAAGGGTCACACAGCTAGTAAGTGACTGAGGTCAAATTTGTACTAAGCTCTTCCTGACTCCTGGCTCAGCACTCTATCCACTGTGCCTCCTAGTTGCCCCAAGCATAATATTACATTATATTTATATACCATAAATTTTCCCGTCATTCTATTTCTAGTTCCTTACTATAACAAAAGTGCTGCTATAAATATTGTAGTAAATATACAATATGGATAGTCAGCACTACTAGCCCCCTCCCTATCAGTTCAGGGTAGATAAATTTCTTATTAGAGCATGCATGGAGTTGAGCTGAGTATCAGCCTTCCTTGAGAGTGTAATGAGAGTTGAAACATGTTTTAAATATATGTCAAAGTCTGTCTTTGTATTGTCAGTATTTCTTTGTAGAGGAGAAAAAAAATAGCTTTCCTGTATGTCTTCCACATTGTATTTGAATACCTTTCTTTCTCTTTTTAATAATATTTTATTTTTTTTCCAATTACATGTAAAATTTTCAACATTCCATTGAGTGCTTTTCCAACTCCTTTTGGGGGGACCCCAGACATAAGCCTTTAAGCTCTGAGGTTGGTGTATAGTCAGACAGTGTGAGAAAAGAACCCGACATCTCTCTTTTTAGATTTGAGGCTTCTTCAACATTGAATCCACTTTATGCCTGAGCCCAGAGCTGGTCTTCCTTAGTGGGAGAGGTAGCCTTTCAGTCTCCTGGGCCACTGTCAGAGCTATTGTTACACAGATGTATCCTTTCCCACTTTCTTTAACTTCTTTGGATATATACCTTGTAGTGGTGTCACTGGGTCAGTTTGGTGTATGCACAGTTTAGTGATTTGGGTGAGAGGTATAGCTTTTTGCACAATTCTTTGTAAAATGTCACTGGTTTCTCCTGATCACTATACACCTCCCCATTGCCCTTTGGATAAACTTCCCCTTTAATTTTTCTGTAACTCAGAGCCATATCAATATCATCCTCAAACTGTGGTTTGGAAAGGGGCCTTAATGGGCCAGCTCACTTTTTCTTTCTTTCTCTCTTTTTTTTTTTTTTTAGTGGCCAGCATAGTTCTGGCAACACACACACACTTAAGATAATACTGCTTAGGTACCAAGAGAACATTATACAGGGAAACAGTGATATCATAACAAGGATCAATTGTGAAAGACTTAGCTATTCTGATCAAGGCAATGATCCAAGACAATTCCAAAGGACTCATGATGATAAATAATATTTACCTCCGGGGAGATAACTGATGAACTATGAATGCAGATTGAAGCATCCTCTTTTTTTTTAAACTTTCTTTGTTTCTTGTTTGTTTGTTTGTTATGCAACATGGTTAATGTGGAAATTTGTTTTGCATTACTTCACGTAGATAATTGATATATTGCTTGCCTTCTCAATGGTGAGGGAGGGATGGGGGACGAGAGAGAATTTGGAATTCAAAAAAAAATTTTAATGAATGTTAAAATGTATATAAATTTTAAAAGATATGCTGCTCAGTAGTGGTAATAATGAGGGTGATATGCTAGCCAGGTTTAGCAAGAGACTAGAGAAAAGTATAGAATTCAGTAGATGAACATTTTCCATTTTAAAAATTCTTTCTTCACTCCCCAACTTATTTTTTATCAGAGTCTAATTTCTTTCATGCTTTGTCTTCAGGCCTGTGCTTGGTTGTTGTGACTCTTAATTCTCCTACTACCATAGATTCCTATGCCATGCAGGCGTATTGCCAGCTGCTTTGCAAGAATTAAAATAAGATCACTATGTTTGCACTGTTTCCTTTTGAAAGTGGTAGAACCCTTCATATCTATTGTTTGTCTTTTCCTTGTGGGAAGCTTCCAGACCAGCTGTTGCCTTCTGTTAGTTTGCCTATTGCCACAATGCAGCATCATGCCATCCAGGAAGATATTGATGGAAATGTGGTCAGCCCCCAACACAAGCAGGCCTCAATGCTGTATGCATCTCTCACCTCTTAACTTCATTCCATGGAAGTGAAACGCTGCTCCCAAGCAAGCAACCAGGCAGAGAATCCAAGCCTTGCAAATCATATAAAGAGAGTCATTGTTTATTGACTCAGGAAACTTGTTTAGATCTAAGAAAAATTAGACTAGGGCTAAAAGAAATTTAGTTGTGGGCAGTAGGAATTTCAGTTAAAAATACACCCACAATATTACTCCATCATGTGGTCAAGATATTGGTGTTCATTTTCATTAGATAACATTCAATCAAGAGGTAAGGATGGGCCAGGAGATGGAAGGGAAACCCCTTGAAAATCTGGACAAAGCATGAATCAAATACATGAAAATCCAGAAAGACATCACTGGGTCCTATCCCTGCAAGGAGCTCCAATTAGGTTTCTCTATCATCCCTTTCAGAACAGGAGAATGAATTCCAAGTACTGCACTCTGTAAATCGATACCCACGCAACAGATTGTCCTTGGGAAGATGATTTTATCATTTCATTATTAGGCAAAAAAAAGAGGCTAATTTTTTATTACCAGACAACACTGATCCTCTAACTGCTGTTTAAATGTGAGAAGAAAGCTCCAGACTTTTTTTTCATCTGGAAGAATACAGAACAAAAAGTCACTCATTCCACACTATCCCTCCCAGTTATGCTAAGAGAAACACCTGAGGTGACTTTCTTGAACCCAAGTAGCAACCAGGGGCATGATGAGATTGAAAGGAATTTTCAAGTCTAACTAAGAAGGAGGGGAGATTAAATTTAAAGCATGGTAGATGAAGGAGAATTAAAGCAGTTAAAAAGATGGCTTCTTTGATTGGCTAGCTAGCTATAGCCATAGGTCCACACCACAGAAGAGCAGAAATGACTCCTGTAGCTAGTTGCTGCAAGACCGAAGAGACCTTTCCCTCTGAAGGGGAAAAAAAAAATCTGTGTAGCAACTCCAATTCAATAGAAAATGAGCAGTTAGTAACAGCAGAGATCCGGCCAAGCCCAGCTCAGCCGTGACACCAAGAGATGGCAGCACACGGATGACAAACAAGCCAAGAAAGGATTCTCCCCTCCCCCATCAGTGTACATCAGAAGAGAAAGTAGATCACAGCCTGATGACATCACTAGACCAGTGGATGACACTGGCACCTCTGTGGCTAGGTTAGCAAGAGCATCAGAGATAGAGAGCTAATGGGGGAGGTTGGCAAAGGGGAGCATGAATTACCCTGGCTACACATGTTTCTAGGTCACACATGTCCCTTAAGTATATATCCTCTCTCATGTATGGTGCTTTGGTCATATGTGTTACTTTGTGTATGCAGTCTCCCACAAGTTCCCCATGCATGTACCCTCTTGAAGTGAGTTTCCTGGCCATATGTGTTCCCTGGCTATTTGAACATGTGCTTCCTTTCCTCTTGGTGTGATGATAATACATGGAAAAGTATTCCTTTACATGTAAGGGGGTGATTTTCTTTGTTCTTTATTTTGCCACATTGTTTAAATAATTGTCTTTTACTTTGAGCTAGCATGTCATTTCGTTGCTCTGGTTAAAAGAAACATGAGTGGATGATGACCGAAAGCACCTTTGGAAGCTGGATAGTTTTTGTGAGGTTCATACTCTTCATAAAAACACTCTTTGGTTATTTTGACTTATTAGCTTAGATCCACACTCCACTTTACATCTGCTGCTCTGCCTGATTTCAGCTCCTTGGAACAAGATACTACCTGGTATCTGTCCTCTCCATCTCTCTCCCACGCTCCCTTCTTTGTGTATTGTCTCTTCCACCTCCATTAGATTGTAAGCATCTTGAGAGCAGAGACTGTCTTTGTTTTTATTAATTATGTCCCCAGCACATATCATAGTGCCTGGCACATAGTAGGTACTTAATACATGTTTATTGGATTGGATTGGAGATCCAGAGTTGGAAGAAGCTTTAGAGGTCATCCAGTCCAAATCCTTACAGATGAGGGATCTGAAGTCTAGGGAGGTTATGTGACTTCCCCAAAGTCACAAAGGACCTCTAATCCTTTGATTTCAAATTCAGCACCTTTCCACTGCACCCTGTTTCCTCATATTTACTGGGCTGAATGTAACAAGGCATTGGAGGTCAGTTTTTGCTGGCAGAAATAAAATCTTTGTGAATGGGAAAGAAGAGAGATGCTCAGTGCATGACTGAAGAGGGAGGGAGCAAGAGAGGGAGAGATAAAAGGAAGTGGATGAGGTAGTTGGTGTTTGAGCAGCAACTGGGGCTCTACTTACTACCCCTTCCTTTATGCAGCTTGATAGAACAACCTGAGGCTGAGGTTAGTGGCAGACAGGGGCTGCCTCTGGCTGGAGCTAATTGTTAAATTTTCAACGTGAGTATTTACACCAGAAAACAGCACACTACAAATCAGAGCTTGATTTATTGTTTTGTGTATTGTCTAGACTTAAGAAAGTGATGGAGACAATGTTAATAAAGCAGATTAAACATTAAAGTGTGTTATGTGTATTTTTTTTCCTCAGAGAGCTGATTGTTAAACATTTACCAGCTAACCTCTGATGGCAAGTCTTATTGCTGAACAAGTATCCCTATGAGAGAACTGATGCAAATAGTGATATCCATCTTCCTCCACTTTTTTCCAGTCCAAAGCTTAACTATTCTCTGCAGTTTCTTTAAGTTTCTGTTTAATGTTAAATGCCAGCTTAGGATAAAGTAATTGTTCATGACAATATCTGTGTTGTATGCTTTATTACTATGAATGGGAAGGCAGAAAGATCAGTGTCTAAGATGATGCACCAATAGAGGGAACTGGAATGAGAAAAACAGACTCTCACAATTGCCAGGATCTTTCAGGATGGGGGCTCTAGAGCTAAACGAAAGAGAATCTTATCGTTGTTGTTTTTAACAATATTTAACTCCCCAAAATAGAAGGAAAAGTAAAAGTAAAACAAAGACAACAACAACAAACCAAGGATAAGGTCTCCTTGTACAACTGTATATGGGTGGGGTTCCAGTGAGCAGGGAAACTAGCTATTTCATTTTAGATGGTTCTTTCCTTTGTGTGGGTGGAATCACTCTTTCCCACATCTTCCATCAGCTGTCCCAATGATGATACTTTCTCCCTTAGCCAACACTTTCACAAAGTACCTCACTTAGCAGCAGATTGGGCCTTTGACCTTGTACTGGCCTAGGGAAAGGGCAGCTAGGTGGTGTGTGCATAGAACACCGGCCTTGAAACCAGGAAGACATCTTCATTAGTTCACATCCAGTCTCAGACACTTACTAGCTGTTTGCCTCTGGGCAAGTTACTTAATCCTGTTTGCCTCAGTTTCTTATCTATAAAATGAGCTGGAGAAGGAAAGGGCAAACCACTCCAATGTCTTCACCAAGAAAAACTCCAAATGGAGTCACAGAGTCTGACGAGGCTGAAACAACTCAATACCAACAACAAAAGTCCTAGGGGAAAAAATGGGAAAGAAAATTCAGTGGAGACCAACTGCCCAAGTACCTTTAGCTCCTTGCTCACAAGCCTCCTTCTACCACTTAAAGCTGCTTGTGCAAAGGCTTAGTCTTTTGTCTAGAGAAAACCTTAGATTGAGTTTCGTTTTTGTTTTTAGAAATTCCCACTCTGAGGCATTAAAAAATTAAAATCCCAATAATTTTTTCTCATTTAGCTCTGTAGCCCCTAGTTGGAGCAAAAACCTAACAGGTTGTTTTTCAAGATAGTCTATTTTTCTCTGTCTCATTCTCTCTTCCTCTGAATACCCTGCTGGTAGTTGCTGCCTTCTCTCTGTCTTCGCACTCATTATTATGAAGCATACAAATCAGAAACCATCAAACAGGAGAAGCATGTTAGTATGAGCAGCATGTGAGTGAGAGCAACAAAGCAGCAGAATATAGTGATTTAGAAGAAAGAGCCCTGATGTGGAGCCAGGGAATCTGGGCTCAAGTCCCAACTGTGTGACCTTGGGCAAATCCCTTTATTGCCATGGGCTTCAGTTTCCACAACTCTGAGATGAAAAGGTTGGAATAGATGATCTCTAAGGCTCCTTTCAGTTCTAAATCTGTCAGTTAGTAAAATATTTATAAGGGAAACATTTTTCAAACAGGCATATATATATGCCTTGTGAAGGACACAGTGAACTGAATCTAATGCTATCCAGCCATCCACAGGGACATCAACGCCTAACGTCAACGGGCATCTTGCCATTTTCCCTGGAGTGCATGTATGGACTGCCTCTTCTTTCTTTAGGAATATTATGAAAATATTTACTACTGATGCTACTGGAAAGGACTTGATAATCTATAGTTCTAAAACTTCCTTCATTGACCATCATTCTCCTATTTATGTTGATCCTCCTGTAGGAATGTAAACCCCATTGAGTGCAAGGATTGTCTCTCTTGTATTTGTATCCACATCACTGCAGTAGTCAATGGCCCACATTTGAGGACCTTGAGGGCCACATGTGGTCTTGAGGTCACAGGTTCCCCATCCCTGACCTAGCACAATGTCTGGGGCGTAGTCCTTGTTTAATGAGTGCTCATTGTTTTATTAGATTCATTGACACAGCAAATAGAATAAGAATATATTTCAGCTATAGAGAATTTGACCAACCGAGAGAGGCCACCAGAAATATAGCACAGGTCTTAAAAATGACCTTTTTTTCTTTCTTTCTTTCTTTCTTTGGCTAGGCAATGGGGTTAAGTGACTTGCCCAGGGTCACACAGCTAGTAAGTGTCAAGTGTCTGAGACCGGATTTGAACTCAGGTCCTCCCAACTCTAGGGCTGGTGCTCTATCTACTACACCACCCACCTGCCCCCAAAATGACATTTAAGGGTTTTTTTTTAAAACAATCTATTCAGTCCAGATGCAGTTCAACCAAAAGAACATAACAATACATTGAAATGCACACATACATCTTGCACCTATTATAGGAAGAGAGATTAGAGAAAGCAGGAATGTCATTTGGGCTATCACTTTTGCAGTTTGCAAAGTGAGTTATTGTTAGTAGCTCAGGTTCCTTGGCTAACCTGCAATGACATGAACACAGAACATTCAGGGGTTAAGAGTCCTTAGAGGCAGGTTCTGTTATTACTGGAACTGATCTTGGGTTTAATTTTTGGTCGTGTCAAGTTGAGTTCTGAACTGCATTTGCCACTGCTTGGGCCAAGAAGGTGAGAGCGAGGGAATAGACTGGCAGAATACTATGCAGCATAACTCATTGGAATGTGTCACAAACTACCTTTCAAATTATCGCTCCTTGAATTATCCTGAGAGCAATGACCCACACCCAATCTCAATCATTGGCAGTGGGCAGAAGCAAAATGATCTAGACATTAAGAAATCGGTCCATAGCATGGCCCATAAACTATTCAATTATCTTTTGTGTATTTCATCTGGGAGAGCCAGGTGGCACAGTGGATAGAGTGCCAAGGCTTAGACTCAGGAAGACTCATCTTCCTGAGTTCCAATCTGGCCTCAGATACTTACTAGTTGTGTGACCTGAGCAAGTCACTTAACCATGTTTACCTCAGTTTCCTCATCTGTAAAAGGAGCTGGAGAAGGGAATGGTAAAGCATTCTAGTATCTTTGCCAAGAAAACCCCAGATGGGGTCACAAAGAGTCAGACTGAACCACAAAAGTATTTCATTTATCTTTCACCAAATTTATCCCTGACAAGTTGAACATCAAGACCTTGTGAATATATAAGGGCTCTAAGGGTTATTATTTTTAATTTTATAATGACACTACAAGAGTACTACACATTAATTTTGTATTTGTAAAAAAAAAAGAAAATGTCCATGAAAACAGGTCTGGAGAAATCAGCATAGTACAGAAGGTGATTTTGCATTGACCCTTGCAGGGCGGCCTCAGTGACTTACCAGCTACCTCTCCCCTCCCCCAACCAATTTCTCAGATCTTAAAAGGCCAGTTCAGTAATGCAAACTTGGACAGACTTCAGCTTTTGTGGGCAGCCCTTGCCAGGTTTGGTTTTGAAGTTTACAAGCTGTATGCGGCTTGACTGGCTGAAAAGTGGGACCCATGGATGTTCAGATGAAAATAGGAACAGAACCAAGATGGCAATCCGGTTCCACTGACCCTTATGATTGAAATTGTAACCCATAGCTTATAGCCTGACTTCTTTCAATTTTTTTTTAAAAAGAGAAACATTGTTAGCAAACAGGAAAAATAAATGAATTTTGACAGCTTGAGCATTGGCAAGAATGTGGGCTGTGGAGGTCCATGGAGAGGTTAATCAAATCCCTATGCTCAACCTCAAGTTGAGGACTTTAGGAGGGCATCCAGAACTCTTTAGAGCTTGTCCAAGGAGTGTCTTGATTTGCCCCAACTGGTCATTCTAAGTAGTTCAACAAATGCAATTCAGATCAACAAATATTTATGTACAAATGGATATTCAACAAGTATTGATTAATCTCCTCACTGTGCAAGGTGCTGAAAGGTCAATGATAAAAACTAGCATAGTCTTTGAAGCTTACATTCGACTGGGAATAGATAAGACTTGAAATGAAGATAATACAAAGTAGACAATGGAGGCATTGTGTGGTGCTAGATTTGAAAGGAGAGGATTGGGAGGCAGATCTCACCCATGATATTTCCTACATTTTTTGATCTTGGGCAAATCACTTAATCTCTTTGGGACTCAGTTTCCTCATATGTAAAATGAAGTGGTTGGACTAGATGATTTCT
Organism: Phascolarctos cinereus; assembly: GCF_003287225.1. Taxonomy (NCBI): domain Eukaryota; kingdom Metazoa; phylum Chordata; class Mammalia; order Diprotodontia; family Phascolarctidae; genus Phascolarctos; species Phascolarctos cinereus. The sequence continues at coordinate 242,606,486 of NW_027555514.1, forward strand.
AAGGTCCCTTCCAGTATTAAATCAATTATCTTCCAATAATCGGAGCTAAGTAGAGATATTTGGCATTATTGTGCCTCTCAAGTCAGGTTACCCAAGTCAGTGCTGATTGTAGTAGCTGCAGCAGTAGTAGCAGTAGCAGTAGCAGCAGCAGAAGTAGTAATAGTAGTAGAAGTAATCAGAATATTTGAAGACAGAGAGAAGACTAATAGATGGGAGTATCAAAGAATGTCACTCTATGGAGATGGTTCCTGAGCTAAGTGTTGAAGAAAGATAAGGAATTTAAAAGTGGGCAATAGGAAGAAAGATTGTTGTTGTTTGTCCTTCATTCTCAAAAAGGACCAATGACTTGTAAGTGAATTGGATTTAAGTGAGGCAGAGCTGTGCAAATTCATCAGCCTCACTCTTTCCTCCAGAGTCATGAGAATCCAGTGGCAAGACATAAGTCAAAATGACTGGCAATGGCCTCCAGGAAAAGAGAACACTTCAGGCAAGGGGGACAGTCTGTGCAAATGCCTAGAGGTGGGAGATGTCATGCCAAGTTCAGGGCACAACTAGTAGTTCAGTTTGGCAGGCATGTAGAATGCACTAAGGTGAGTAATGTCAAATATGGCTAGAAATATGCCCCTAAAAGTCAGGCAAAGGAACTTGTATTTATTCTGTAAGGGGCAGCTAGATGGCATAGTGGATGGAGTGTTAGCCCTGGAGTCAGTCAAATCCAGTCTCAAGAACTTATTAGCTGTGTGACCTTAGCAAGTCACTTTATCCTGTTTGCCTCAGTTTCTTCATTTGTAAATGAACTAGAAAAGAAAATAGCAAACCACTCCAGTATCTTTGCCAAGAAAACCGCAAACAAAGTTATGAGGAGTTAGACATGACTAAACAAAAGTTTATCCTGTAATATGAAAATACTAAAGGTTTGTTTTAAACATTAATTTAATACTTAATCCCCCCAGTTACATGTAAAAACAATTTTTAACATTTAAAAACTTTTTTTGAGTTCCAAATTTTCTCCCTCTCTCTTTCCCCCCACTCCCAACATTGAGAAGACAAACAATTTGATATGGGTTAATACATGTGCATTCATGCAAAACATATTTCCATGTTAGTCATGTTGTGAAAGAAGAAACAGAACAAAAGGGGGAAAAACATGAAAAAAGTGAAAATTGTATGCTTCTTTTGAATCTTGTATTTGAAAGTCAAATTTTCTGTTCAGATCTGGTCTTTTCATCAGAAATGCTTTAAAGTCCTCTATTTCATTGAATACCCATTTTCCCCCCTGAAGGATTATACTCAGTTTTGCTGGGTAGGCGATTCTTGGTTGTAATCCTAGATTTTTTGTCCTCTGGAATATCATATTCCAAGCCCTCCAATTTTTAATGTAGAAACTGATGAATCTTGCGTTATCTTGATTGTGGCTCCAAGATACTTGAATTGTTTCTTTTGGCTATTTGCAATATTTTCTCCTCAACCTGGGAGCTCTGGGAGTTTTCATTTCAGGATTTCTTTCAGGAGGTGATTGGTGGATTCTTTAAATTTCTATTTAATCCTCTGGTTCTGGAATAGCAGGACAGTTTTTCTTGATAATTTCTTGAAAGATCATGCCTAGGCTCTTTTTTGATCATGGCTTTCAGGTAGTCCAATAATTCTTAAATTATCTTTTCTGAATTTATTTTCCATGTCAATTATTTTTCCAAAGGGATATCTCACATTTTCTTCTTTTTTTCTGTTCTTTCGATTTTTTTTTTTTGGTTTGCTTGTTTCTTGATGTCGCATAAAGTCATTAGCTTGCCCAATACTAATTTTTTTTTTTGGTGAGGCAATCAGGATTAAGTGACTTGCCCAAGGTCACACAGCTGGTAAGTATCAAGTGTCTGAGGTTGGATTTGAACTCAGGTCCTCCTGACTCCAAGGCTGGAGCTGTATCCACTGTGCCACCTAGCTGCCCCTAATACTAATTTTTTAAGGAATTATTTTCTTCAATGAGCTCTTGTACCTTCTTTTCCATTTGGCCAATTCTACTTTTTAAAGAGTTCTTCTCTTTATGGAATTTTCATACCACTTTTTGCATTTGGCAAATTCTGCTTTTCAAGGAATTCTTTTCTTCATTGGATTTTTGTGCCTCTTTTACCATTTTACCTATTCTGTTTTTAAGGTGTTATTTTCTTTAGTATTTTTTTTTGTGCTTCCTTTACTAAGCTGTTGACTCTTTTTTTCATTATTTTCTTGCATGACTCTCATTTCTCTTCCTAATATTTCCTCTACCTCTCTGACTTGATTTTTAAAATCCCTTTAGAGCTCTTCCATGACCTAAGATCAATTCATATTTTTCTCTGAAGCTTTAGATGTAGCAATTTTGACTTTGTCTTCTTCTGAGTTTTTGTTTTGATCTCCCCTGTCACTATAGTAACTTTCTATTGTCTCAGGGTCTTTTTCTGCTCTTTGCTCATTTTTTCCAGACTATTTCTTGGTTTTTTAACTCTATGTTAAAATGAGGCTCTGCTTCTGGAGTGTAGGGGGCACTTTGCCAACCTTCAGATTTTTTGTGCAGCTGTTTTCAGAGGTAATTCTAGGTATGTGTAAGTTTTCAATTCTTCCAGGGTGGTATGACCTAAGGAAAAGTGTGTTTACTACTCTCTTGGCCTTTAATCTGGTCTATGAGCAACCACAAGCACACTTTTCTGCCCTGGAACTGTGAGCATGGTCCCAGCTTCCCTGTGGCCACAAACTCTGGTGTGCCAGTGCTCCTCCTCCTCCTGGGACTGAGATCCAGGACTGCAACCCAGATTCAAATATGGGCAATGCAACAGAGTCTTCTCCTTGGTGCCAGCAAAGGGACCCCTGCAATCTCATTCTGAAGAGTTGCCTAACCCCCCTACTCTTTGTGGGCTATGAAGTCTGGAAACTGCCACTGCTGCCACTGTCTCAGTAGACCCCAAAGCCTGCTCCTGGCTTGCTGGCCTGCACTAGACTGCACTGCACTCTCACGCCAGTGCAACAGATCTTTCCTGCTGACCTTCTAAGTTGTCTTGGGCTAGAAAACTGTTTTTTGGGTTCTGTCACTCCAGAATTTGTTTTGAGGTATTATTTAAAGTTGTTTGGAGGGGTTTTGGGGAGAGCTCAGGTGAGTCCCCGCCTTTTTCTCTGCCATCTTGACTCTACCACCCCCAAGGATTTTTTAATTTAATTTAATTTAATTTTTTAAAATTTTTTTTTCCATATACTTTTGAGTTGAAAATTTTTTCAAGGATTTTTTAAAGGTTTTTTTTTTTTATTGATGCCTTTTATTTTATTTTAATGCCTATTTCCTCCCCTTTAGCAAAGAAAAACAGTTCAGCAACACTAACTTGCAAAATGACCAAGTCTGTTAACATATGCCACAATCCTCATATTATCTCCAACCCTTTGCTGAGAGGAAAGGAGGGTTTCACTATCTATTCTTCACAACTAATTTGATCTCAGCTGCCTTTTAGTGTTAATTATGTAAATGACATTTACATAATTGTGCACTGAAGGCTTTTGACCTAAGGAGTAGCATATTAAAACTTGTACATAAAGAGGATTACTTTATTAGTTGTATGAAGGATGGAATGCAGAGGGAAAAGATGAGAAGCATATAGACCAATTATGAGATTATTACAATTGATATGGAATTGGTAAGTCTCTTTGACCAAGATTGGTGATCCAAGTCTCCTACTTCAAGACCCTCATTAGAATGAGCCCACATCTCATTATAATATTCATTTTCTCATTAATTGTTAACCAATCAGAGTTGATGGCCACCCTCAGGAACACCTGCTCTTCCAAGGGCATACAAACTGTGAGCCTACTGCTATGAGGGGTTTTTGGCATTCAACCTATTTTATTATATTGGCATTGACTTATTTTATTAATAAACATGCTCGTCTTGTAACAAAATAATTACATTACACAGAAACGGGGTCTCTCAAACATTTTAAACATCACTTATAATTATAATGACCATATATGATAATATCAATTGATGATGATGGTGATGTTGAAAAAGTCTAGGTAAGTAAGGAGTAGGAGTTGCTTCTTTGAGAGGCAAAGGTATCTCATGGACACTTCTAAAGTTTTTTTGTTCTTCGTGTGCAAACTTAAAGAAACCCCTTCCTTGGTGGGGAGGGGAGAGACCTGAGGTCAGTAACTAGAAAGTCATTCCTAAATTGAGGTATAAGGAACAGAGTGACTCTGTCTACACAAGGGTAAGGGCCATTGAAGAGGGATTAATAGATTTTCTGCTAAGCCAAACCCCTTTAACCCCCAGCCACGGCTATATAATAATTTAAGCAAGCAGTGATGAATAAGACTCTAAAGTCGAAATAAAGGAAAAGGAATGAAAGAGGAAAAAAAGTGAATGGAAAGACATGTCTAAATTCTACCTGCTAACATGATTTATTAAGAGGTCTCTCCTATTGAGTCTCAACCAAAATTCAGTTGGTACACTAGGTGCATATCACTTGGGGTTAAGGTACAAAGCTATCAGTCTTCATCTCTGTTAGTGCAGCTAACAATACATGCCACAGGAATAGCAGTGTTAGTGTGAAGGGGCTGAGTTCTTTCATCACTTCAGAATGATCATTCAAAATGTATTCATGAGAAGTCTTCACTTAATAAACACATTAGGCAGAATTTGATGGCGATAAGTTATGAACACAACAAAAATGTCATTGCTTTGAGCAAATAAAAGTCTCTCGTCTGTTAATTATTAATGCTTAGGCAATGCTTTCTTCCTGGGAGCTCAAAACATTCAGCAGACATGTCCTAGTTCACCCAGAACATGCTGTTAAAATAGGAAGAGAGCGCGTATTAGAGAGTTTTCATTTCCCCAAGAGCTTTCTGTTGATGTCCCTCGGATGCTTTGCCACATCACAAATAGAGCTGTGATAGCTTAGACAGAATTAGGGCATGCTAGGGTTTGGTTCTGTGCATTGTTACTCTAGCTAGACTTGATCTCTAAAATTCAGAGTGGCTGTGGTGGCTTGGACTAAGGTTGGTCTCTCAGAAACTCACCTACCTTTCTAGCCAACTCTTTATGATCCGACCAAACTGGCCTTCTCTATTCTTCATAACAATTCCTTCTTCCATCTCTAAGTCTTAGCATTGGCCATCTCCGTGCTTGGAATGCACTTCCTTCCTACCAACACTTCATGAAATCTTTCAAATTCTATCATTGTAGAGGCAACACCACCCACCCAAGTGTCTAAGGCTCACAGCCTTGGAGCCCTCCTGGGTTCCTCACTCTCCTCCCATATCCCAGCTGTTGCCAAGGCCTGCAGATTTCACCTTTGTGACATCTCTCAAATTCATGGCCCCTTCTCTCTTCCAACACTGTCACCACCTAGGGGCAGGCTCTCATCACCTCACACCTTGATAATTACAACAGCTGCTGGAGGGTCTGCCTGCCCCAAGTCTCTCCCAACTCCAACCCATCCTCTCTTCAGCCACTAACGTGATTTTTCTAAAGCTCAGGTCTCATCGTGTTAGCCATCTACTTAAACTATGCTGGCTCCATATTGTCTATAGGAGCAAATATCAAATACTCTGTTTGGCATTCAAGGCCCTTCCTAGGTTTCCAGTCTTCTTACACCTTACTCCCTGACAAGTATTCTTCCACCCAGTGACACTGACCTCCCGGCTGTTCCACAGAGAAGACACTCTGTCTGCTTTGGGAATTTTCTGTGGTTGTTCTCCAAGTCTGGAATGTTCCTCTGACTACTGACTTCCCGGTTTTCTTTAAGTCCCATCTAAAATTTCACCTTCTATAGGAAGCCTTCCCCAACTCTCTTAATTCCAGTGACTTCTCTGTTAATTATCTCCTCTTTGTCCTGTATAGAGCTTGCATTGCATATATTTGTTTGCATGTTGTCTCAACCCTTAGATTTGTAAGCTCCTTGAGGGCAGGGACTGTCTTTTCCTGGCACATAGTAAGTGCTTAATGAATGTTTATTGATTGATGTAAGTCATGTACCTCCACAAGAAGGTTTTTCTGATTCCCTCTCCCATCTGTTTGTGTCTTTTTTCCCAAAGTACCCTATATTTAGTTACATTGAATGGACTTATATTAACTTTATATTTTGTGCATATGTTTTAATATGTACTTGTTTTCCTCCATCAGAATGGCTAGCATTTATACAAAGCTTTAATTTAAGGTTTGGAAAGCACTTTACAAATATCTTATTTGATCTTCACTCTGGGAGGCAGGTGCTATTAGTATCTCATTCTGCAGATGAAGAAAATGAGGTTGATTTGCCCAGGGTCACAGAGCTAGTAAGTAGCTGAGGGGAACGTTGAACTCAGAACTTCCTGACTTTGGGCCTAGTTCTCTATCCTCTGAGCCACACGTAAGCTCAATGTGATAGGGATTGTTTCGTTCTCTGGCCTTGTATTCCCAACACTTAGCACTGGGCCTGGCACATAGTAGGCATGTAATAAATACTTGCCGATTGGTTGATATACATGTTGAAATATTATAAGGCTCAATTAATTCAGTGGAGCTGGTTTTTAAGTTATATGATCAGAGAGCAAATCTCAAAGAAGGTTGGAGTCTCCACTGTGTCTACATAAGTCCATTTAATTCAAAATGTATTTATTAAGCACCTGCCCTCTAAGCACTGAGAATACAAAAGCAAAAAAAAGAAAAAGAAAGAAAGAAAGAAAAGAAAAAAAAGAAAAAAGTGTCACAATAGCCTCTTAACATTTTGAAAGTGAAAAACAAAATGGGGGAGCTAGTGATTTTGTGGTCAATCAATGGACAAGTATTAATTAAGTGTGGGTATTGTGGGCGAATACAAGAGTGCTATAACAACAGAATCCTCCCTCCCACCTCCTTTCTCCCCCTCCCCATTCAATATACATCAGTGACTCCATATTACTTCCAGGATCCAGTATAAAATCCTCCTTTTAGCTTTTAAACTCCTTTACAACCTTGTCCCTTTCTTATAATTCTTTAACTGCCCTCCAGGTATTCTAGGATCCAGTAACACCAGCCTCCCTTTCTGTTCCTTACACCCAACACTCCATTTCCCAACTCTGTCTTTTCACTGGCTGTCCTCCATGCTGGGAATACTCTCTTTCCTCATCTCTGCCTCATGGGTTCCTTCAAGATTCACTTCAAATCTCATCTTCTACAAGAGGCCTTTTCCAGGCTCCCTCAATGCTAGAGGCTTCTTCCTGACATTACCTCTAACTTACCCTGTATGTCTCTTCTATGTTGGTTTTCAGTTGTGTCCAACTCTTTGTTGGACAAACACAGCTAGTAAGTATCTGGGGCCAGATTCAAACTCAGGAAGATGAGTCTTCCTGACTCCAGGCCCAGCACTCTATCTACTGTACCAAATAGCTGCCCCTTCGTCACAAGGCAGGGCGCACAAGGAGGAGGATTTTTTTTTCTGAGATAATTGTATTGTAAATACAAAATCGTTTACAACTTTATCAGCAGTGCATTTGTTATTATTCAGTCATTTTCAGTTGCATGCGCCAACCCCATTTGGGGTTTTCTTGGCAAAAATACTGGAGTATTTTCCATTTCGAGCTCATTGTACAAATGAGGAAACTGAGGCAAACAGGGTTAAGTGACTTACCCAGGGTCACACAGCCAATAAGTATCTGAGGCTGGACTTGAACTCATGAAGATAAGTCTTCTTGAATTCCAAGCCCAGTGCTCTATCCACTATGGCGCCACCTAGCTGCCCTGTACCCATTGTACATGTTATACCCTTCATTAGAATGTGAGCTCCTGGAGGGCAGCCACTGCTTTTGCTTTCGCTGTCCACTAAGCACTAAGCACAGTAGCTGGCACATGACAAGCACTTTAAAACTGCTTCTTGGTGCTTATAGTCCAGTTGGGGAGGAAAGACACGAACACACGTGACAGAAAAAAGCAATTTACAGTTAACTGCCAGGCGGCAAGACTGGTTGAGTACTGGACTGGGAGACAGGGAAATCTGAGTCAGGTATGACCACAGACACTTGCTAGCTGTGTGATCTTGGACAAGTCACTTCTTGTGTTTTCCTTAGTTTCCTCAGTTGCAAAAATGGGAATAATGATATCTGCCTCTAAGTATTGTTGTGAGGATAAAATGAGATATTTCTAAATCACTTAGCACAATGCCTAGCACATAGTAGTTGCTATATAAAAAGGCTGTTGTTGTCGTTAGAGTGACACTAAGGGGAAAAAGAGGGGAAAATCGGTGTCGCCTGGGAAAATCAGGGGGAGCTTCCTAGAGAAGATGGAGCTGGAGTTGAGCCTTCAAATAAGGGTAGGTTTGTTGTTATTGTTAATACCCACTTCATCATTCTCGAAGGGGACCATGACATCAGGGAGGTGATGCCATGACATGCAAGTTAATTGGATTTAAGTGAGGGAAGGCTGTGCCTCACTTTCTCTTCTAAAGCCATCTGGGTCTAGTAGCCAGATACAGATCAGGATGACTGGAGATGGCATTGGATGCTGTGGGAGACCTTGGCCCTATCAAGCTAGTTTGGGAAAGTTTGACTGAGGCAACCCCCGTTCAGTGATTAAGGCTTAATAAGAGATGGGGCAGAGAATGGCCTCTTTACCTAGCTCTCTCTCTCTCTATATATATATATGTATATATATATAGATATATATATATATCTATATATATATATCTATATATATATCTATATATCTATATATATATATAGATATATATGTAGATATATATATAGATATATATATATAGATATATATATATATATGTAGATAGATAGATAGATAGATAGATAGATAGATAGATAGATATAGATATGGAAGAGGAAGACCCTGAGGGAGGTGGGAAGCAGAGGAGGGCCAGCAATCCAGAAAAACAGAGCAGCTTGAGAATATGATTGGAACTAGGCATATGCTTAGCAAATGTTGAAAATATTTATTTTCTACCTCAGTGTAAATCCCTCTTTATCGCCACCCCCTCCCCAGACAGACCAGTTTAAGCAGTGAAATATGTCTATTTTGGCTTTAGATTCCCAAATGTTAAAAGCTATTCTACTACTGACTGGGACTGATGGCCAGGCAGAGACTTGGGGACGCATTGTAAACTCTTCCGGCCGCCACCAGCAGATTAATCTTTTTAAAAGACCATTTTCATCACGTCTATCAGGGTTGGCTGTGTGTGGTCAGATGAAGCCTTTCAGTAATCCTGTAAGACTAGCAGAGAGGTTGCGTCATTGCTTTATTGACGGCTGGCCATGCCCCGGGATTATTTCCTGTCTCCAGCAAGCAAGAAATTTCCTAGTGAGAGAAGAATGTTGTTTCAGTAACAAGGACTCTCTGCTGTCTCTTCTATTGTTTGCCCTTTGGTTTCCATGCATTTCCTGGTTGGTCACTACAGTACTTGCTGTGTCTCTGATCTATCTCATTCAATTCTATCCAACTACTATTTTAATTTTCATTTTCTATTGTTTTTTTTAAACAATATTTATTTCTAAATATACGCCTCCACTACCCTCTGGGCAGCTAGGTGATGAAGTAGATAGAGCACTGGACCTGGAGTCAGGAAGATCTGAGTTCATATCCAGCCCCAGACATTTACTAGCTGTGTAACCCTAGGCAAGTCACTTAACCCCTTTTTGCCTCAGTTCCTCATCTGTAAAATGGGGACACACTGGAGAAGGAAATGGCAAAAACCACTCCAATGTCTTTGCCAAGAAAATCTCATGGACAAAGTCCATGGGGTCATGTAGAGTCAGACTTAACTGAACAACCACCTCCCCCCACCCAGAGGGCAATCTTTTTTTTTTTAAACAACAAAAAAAGAGCATTTGCACAAAACTAAGCACCACATTAACTGAGTTTGATGGCGTATGAAAGAATGAAAAAGCAATTATTAAACCCTTACTATATGCTATGCTTTGTTATTGAGTCATTCAGTCATATCTGACTCTTCATGACCCTATGGACTATACATAGCACATCAGACCCTTCTAGCCTCCACTATTTCTCAAAGTCTGTCCAAGTTCATGTTTGTTGTTTTTATGATACCGTTCATCCGTCTCATTCTCTGCTGTCCTTTTTTTTTCTTTTGCCTTCAATCTTTCCCAAAATCAGGGTCTTTTCCAATGTGTCCTGTCTTCTCATTATTTGGTCAAGTATTTAAGCTTCAGCCTCAGTATTTGGCCTTCCAGTGAATAGTCTGAATTAATTTGATTTGATCTCCTTGCTGTCCAAGGGATTCTCAAGCCTTCTCCAGCACCACAATTCCAAAAAGTCAATTCTGCAGTGCCCAGCTTTCCTTATAGTCCAATTCTCACAGCCATGCATTGCTACTGCAAAAACCATAGCTTTGACCATACAGATCTTTGTCCTCCAGATGATGTCTCTGCTTCTTAGTATGCTGTCCAGATTTGTCATTGCTGTCCTCCCAAGGAGCAAGTGTCTTTAAATTTCATGGCTGCGATTGCCATCTGCAATGATCTTTGAGCCCAAAAATATAAACTCTGACACTTTTTCCATTTCTTCTCTCTCTATTTGCTGGGAAGTGATGGGACCATTTGCCAAGATCTTAGTTTTTTGAGGTTAAGCTTCAAGGCAGCTTTTCCTCTTTCACCCTTATCAAAAGGCTTCTTAATTCCTCTTCACTTTCTGCCATTAGAGTGGTACCATCTGCAAAACTGAGATTGTTAACATTTTCCCCAGAAACCTTAATTCTGTCTTTTGATTAATCCAGCCTGGCATTTTACATGATGTACTCTGCATTTACATTAAATACATAAAGTGACAGCCTTGTCTTACTCCTTTTCCAATATTAAACCAGTCAATTGTTCCATGTTTGGTTCCAACTGTTGTTTCTCTGCCCACATACAGGTTTTTCAGGAGATAAGTAAGATGATCTGGTACTCCCATCTCCTTGAGGGCTTTCTACATTTGGTTGTGATCCACACAGTCAAAAGCTTTAGTGTAGTCAATGAGGCAGAAGTAGATGTTTTTCTGGAACTCCCTTGCTTTCTCCATAATCCAGTGAATGTTGGCAATGTGGTCTCTAGTTCCTCTGTCTCTTCAAAAATCAGCCTGTTCTTCTGATAATTCTCACTTCACATATTGCTGAAACCTAGCTTGCAGAACCTTAAGGATAACCTTGCTGGTGTGTGAAATGAGCGTGATTGTTTGGTAATTTGAACATTCCTTGGCATTACCCTTCTTTAGGATTGGGATTTTCCAGTCCAGTGGCCACCTTTGAGTTTTCCAAATTGCTGCCACACTGAGTGCAGCACTTTCACGGCATCACCTTTTAGGGTTTTAAATAGCTCAGCTGGAATTCTTTCACCTCCACTAGCCTTACTATTAGCAATGCTTCGTAAGGCCCACTTGACTTCATTCTCCAGGATGGTTATTAGTGATGTTAAGTTCTATCTCATATAGTTCTTTTGTGTATTCTTGCTACCTCTTCTTAATCTCTTCTGCTTCTGTGAAATATGCAAACACAAATATATGAGTGAGATAGTCCCTTCCCCAGGAATTTTTTTTAAGAGGAGTAGACATATAGGGGACCTGAGAGCAGAGATTTGGTTCAGGGAGTCACAGGGATGATGAGTTGATCCATAAAGAAGCAAATGACATATACTTTTCCAGAATCAGCCAATCAATTAATATCAGTTGCCCTATGTACCAGGAACTGTGCTAAGTGCTAAGGCTACAAAAAGAGGCAAAAGGTGGTACCTGCCCTTAAGGAGCTTACAATTTAACGGGGAGACCACATGCAAACAAATATATACAAACAAGCTATCTTCAGGATAAATAGGAAATAATTAGCAGAGGAAAGGCACTAGAATTCAGTGGAATTGGGAAAGACTTCTTGTAAAGGATAGGATTTTAGTTGGAATTTAAAGGAAACCATGGAAGTCAGTAGGCAGAGTTGAGGGGAGCATTCTGGGCATGGAGAAAGTGCCCAGAGCCAAGAGATGGAGCATCTTATTCATGGAGCTTCCAGGAGGCCAATGTCAGTGGATCAAAGAGTTGGTTGGGTAGTAAGGTGTAAAAAGGCTGGAAAGGTAGGAGGGGGCTAGGTTACGAAAGGCCTTGAATTCCAAACAGAAGATTTTATATTTGATCCTGGGCTATCAATGATAGTATTGACTCATTTACTCTTGTCCAGACTAAGAAGTGGAAAGGAAGGCGGGTCAGGACAGAGAAAGGATGTGAAATGTGGTCTGGTCTGGCAGTTGGGGATGTCTTGATATAATGGGCTAGCTGAGTTTGTGTTCTATAAACTCCGCTCAGCCCAGCATGGTGTTTTCAGATCTGAGTGGATTAACTCCGCTAGAGATTATGTGGATTTTTTTTCTGGAGGATCTCTCTGAAGGTGTTGTTTCAGGTGAGGAGAAGAAGTAGGGGGAGGGCAGATGGCAAGGATAGAATGGATGATTGGAGTGGATTTAAAGCCTGGGTCTCTTATGTATTGTTCCTTCCATATTAATAGTACTTGACCTCCCCAAGGAAGAGAAGAAGGTGCATTTCTCATCTTTTATAAGCTTTTATTCAGCATCTATAGTGTACAGGGAACTACGCACATAAAAAAAAAAGTAAAAAAAAATACAGCTTCCTCCTCCTCCCCCCAAGAAGAAAAACAGTCCTTGACCTCAAATAGCATAACTTCTCCTTGCACACAGGAAAACAAAATAAATAAAAAGTAAATCAAATTCTAAAATTTAATCCATTCAAAATCCTGGCTCCACTCTTTATTGTCTGTGAGACCTTGGAAAAAGTCTCTTCACCGCTCTAAGCATCCGTTCCCTATCAAATGGGGAAAATCAGACTAGACTGACTCAGAGGTTTCTTTCAGTTTTAAAGTTATGATAGTAAATGCCTCGTTCTGTGTACTCTCTGTCCTATATCTTCACTAATATATTTCAATCTTATGGTCAAAAAGAAAGATATATATGCATATGTGTGTATATATATATATATATATATATATATATATATATATATATATACATATATACACATATATATATATGGCAGGGTGACAAGAAAAAAAGGGAAAAAAGAAATTTACAAGATAACTGTTGTATATTTGGAGGGAAGAACAAGTTATACATGGCAGATTTGCACTTTCATGTGCAATCATCTTTTTTTACTGTACTGAGTTATAGAAATCCTTGTTTTGTTCCATGTATTGAAAATAAAATAAATTGTACACACACACATATGTTTTTAAAAATGTACAACTTGAGATCAGGAGAGATCTAGCTTGGAATTTTGGCTCTGAAGCTTGCTGTGTGACTCTGGATAAATCACTTAACCTCTCTGAGTCTCATTTTTCTCATTCAGAAAGGCAATTGGCGGTATAGTGGATAGAACAGTGGGTGTGGAATCCAGAAGACCTGAGTTCAGATCCAACCTGAGACCCTGAGCAAGTTACTTAACCTCTGTTTGCCCCCATTCCTTCAGCTGGAAAATGGGGATAAAATAATAGTGCCTATCTCACAAAATTGTTATAAGGATCAAAGGAGATAATATTTGTATAGAAGCTCTTAGCATAGTGTTTGACACATGGTAGGAACTATATAAATACTTATTTCCTTCTCTTCCTTTCCCCTTATTCATAAAATGGTGCTTCCTGTCTTACTAGATTGTTGTGAAGAAAATACTTTGTAAATATTAAAACACTAGAGAAATATGAGTTTTCTATTATTGTGGTAACCTGTGTGCACTTTGGCGCTCAGATTTGGACCACTTAGTTGGCCCTTGCCCTCATTTTTTCCTATGAGTTTCAGGTGGTCCATAAGCCTAGTCCCCTCCCTGTAACTACCTTTTAGTTCTCCTACTAGTCCTGGCTTTCCCAAGCTCTTCCCACCCACCCAATTTGAGCCATCTCCTTTTAATCTAGCCTCTCTCTCTGTAAATACAGATCATCAGTTTGTGTATTACTGTATTTCCCCTAATAGATTTTAAATTCCAGGATGGCACTGATTGTGTCATGTATTATCATATCATCCAGATCTTCACACAGTAAAAGCTGGTTCTAGTTGACAATAACATGCTCTTTCTCAAAGGCTCCCTGCTATAAAAGAAAGTTCAAATCCTTCAGCCTGATGTCAGTGACTCCTACCCTCATTCTAGCCCCAAGTGGTCCAACCAACCTCACCTTCCACCATTTCTTAATATTAACCAGCTACTCTCATTATACTGGTTTTCTCATTGGCATATTCTATTATTCTTCCTTAATTTCCTTTGTTCATACTACTGCCTCTTCCCAGAGCATTCCTCTAGTCCTTTCCACCTATCCTAGGCATACCCATATTTTAGGACTAAGCTTGAGGACCATCTTCTCTAGGCAATCCTTTCCAACCACTATCCTATTGTGAGGTCTCTCTTCAAACATTCCTACAGCACTGATTGTCATAAGTATCTGAGGGCTCAATTATGTAATTAGGACACTAAAGTGATCATAGGGAAGTTACAAGCTCTCTGATTCTCAGTACCCTCCTTTAAAGAAAGGAGATAATGAAACCTGTAGCGCTTGCCTACTTTACAATGAAACTTGAAGGAATGAGATTATTCCTGAAAATACTTTTCAAAACATAAAGCATTATATAAATGTAAGTTGTCTTCCATTTCTCTTTAACTATTTTATATTGAAAAATACTTTATTGACACCAAATTTATCCATTTATTTTATTTACCTACTCATTCATCCATTTTTCATTTATTCATCTATTTATTCACTCACTATATTCACTTCTTTATTCATCCATCTATATACTTACTCATTCATTTATTTACCCATCTATTTATTCATTTGCTTAACCATATGTTAATCAATTATTTATTTTATTTATTTAATTACTTTGTTTATTTAACTTTTTTTTTTGGTCTAGGGTTGTGACCCCATTTCTTTTTTTATAGGGTTGGCTGCATTTTTTATTTGAGATGGTGCCTACCAATGGAGCCAATATTTCAATGATTCATTCCTCTTGGAAATTACTCATGCTTCTCATTTGCTCTCTACCAAATGTGTTTTTGTGACAGAAGTCCTCTCACTTGGGTAATATCATGATTTCTTTCTTTTGTCAGGATATTATGCTTAAAAGAAATGGGGGTCATGGGGCACACAATCTAATAGTGGCTAAAGAGATTCTTAAATTCCATCAAGTAGAAGACTCTACATTTCAACATGTTAACATTTTATATTAACTTTAATTGGACAGCTAAAAAGCCCCAAATCTAAAAAGTCCAATACCAGAAATCAAATTATATAAACTTAGAAATATACAATTCTCCAAGCATAAATATTGTGCAGTCCCTGCATCTCAGGGAGTACCACCAAGGGAAAGGGTACCCTTACTCTCGTTCATGTACTCAACAATTCAGGGACACCAGCTTCCTTACTGTTCATCACACTCAGACCCTCCATTGCTGAACTCTGGCTGTTTACATAAACTTTCTCCCATGCCTATAACTAACTAACTAACTAACTCTCTAATTCTCTCTCTCTCTCTCTCTCTCTCTCTCTCTCTCTCTCTCTCTCTCTCTCTCTCTCCCTCTCCCCTTATTTCTACCTCCTGACTTCCCTGGCTTCCTTCACACCTCAGATAAAGTCCCATCTTCTCTAAGAAGTCTTTCCTAATTCTTGCTAATCTCAGTGCATTCCTTCTGAGATTATCTCCAATATATCCAGTATGAATCTTGTGTGTACAAAGTTGTTTACATCTTGCCTCCCCATTAGACTTGGATTTCCTTGAGATTGGGATGGTGGTGGTGGTGGTGGTGGTGGTTGTTTTGCCTTTGTATCTCTAGTACTTGACACAGTGGCTGGCAGACAGTAGGTGCTTAATAAATGCTTGTTGACTTGACTTAACCCCACTCTAATGAGCTTGCTTAGCAGTACCCCAGGTAAGTCTCTAAGACATAAGTTGCAGAACAGTTTCTGTTTATGTCCTCAAAGGAAACTTTTCTGAAATATTTGTTTGGGGACTGAGAAAACAACCATATTTCCCAAAAGAAAGAGTGACATTGAAGTGGAAATCAAGGAATGCCATTGTGCTTTCTAAGTGGATTCAGCTCCTGCTCTGCAAGTGTTGCTATAGAGACATGAGAGTCAGGAAGCAATGGAGCAGTTTCTATTCCAGAATTCACCAGGTTGATGATGAGGGAATTTGTTTTTATGAGACAGACTTCTGGGAAGAAAATGGAGGCCGACCTTCCATCTTTCAGTACCATGTGAGTGTAGGGACTGTTTGGGGTATTACAAGGTACACATTGGCATAGAGTACTCCTCTCCCCACCCTTTGGTCCCCAGTACAATGGGACTTCTGTAGGTTGGTGCTTTGGGTATCAGAAAGTGTGTGCTATGAGTGGCAACAGTTGAAGCAGCTAGTTGTAGAGTGGGCTAATCAATCTCACATACAACCTTCCTTTTCTATCCCTAGCCAGAGAGTTGGATTGTTAACTGTCTAAGCTACCAATTCCTGGCCGCCCCTCCCTTCAGGAGAGAGTGAAGTTAAGGAGCAGAGCTAATTTCGTTCCTTGTCTCAAGTAGCTTAAGCACCTGTTTCCTTATTTTTTCCAATTTTATTTTACGTATTTTCAGGTGCAAAATCTTTCCCTTGACCTCCTTCCTCTCTCCTTTCAGAAAGCAAGAAAAACAAAACCCTTTACAAACAAATATATTCAAGCAAAACAAATTCTGGTATTGAACATGCTCCCCAAACCAAAAGCAAAAACTTAAGCCTGCATTCTGAGTTTATCATCTCTCTATTTGGAGGTAGTTAGCTTGTTTCATCATAGGTCCTTTGGACTTAAAGTTGGTCATTGTATTGATCAGAGTTCCTATGTCTTTTTTTAAAAAAAATTATTCTTAACTTGAGAAATAAAACAGGAATTTCCATAACAAAGTAGAATAGAAAAATAGAGGATTGCATGTGAAACTGTAAATTTATTATGTACAACTTGCTTTTTCTTTTAAATATGTAATAAAGTTATCATGCAACTTTCTTTTTTCCCTCCTTCCCCACCCCCTTTGAAATAGCTACCACTAGACCCAAATATGTGTGTGTATATGTGTACATATGTATGTATGTGTGTGTGTATACACACACACATATATAAATCCAAACTGTACATGCTTCTATTTATCAGTTCTTTCTCTGAGTGCAGATAGCATCTTCCTTTATAGGTCTTTTGTAGCTAATTTGGATATTTATAATAGTCAAAATGACTTGGTTACTGAAAGTTGTTCTTAAAACAATATTGCTCTTACTGTATACAATGTTCTCTTGGTTCTGCTTGCTTTGCTCTTCATTATTTCATGCAAGTCTTTCCTTGTTTTCCTAAACTTAATCTGCTCATCATTTCTTATAGCATAGTGGTATTCCATCACAATCATATATCACAACTTGTTTAGCCATTCCCCAACTGATGGGCATCTCCTCCATTTCAAGTTATTTGCCACTATAAAGAGGGCTGCTATAAATATTTAGAAAATGTAGATTCTTTTCCTTTTTCCTTGGTCACCTTGGAAAACAGACCTAATAGTGGTATTGTTGGGTCAAAGGGTATAGACAGTTTTAAAAGTCTTTGGGCATAATTCCAAATTACTCTCCAAAATGGTTGGACCAATTCACACTTCTACCAACAGTGAATTAGTGTCCCAATTTTTCCACATCCCCTCCAATATTTGTCACTTTCCCTATAATCATTTTAGCCCATCTGATAGGTGTAAATGATATCTTGAGATTGTTTTAATTTGCATTTCTCTAATCAATAATGATCCAGAGCATTTTTTCATATGACTGTAAATAGTTTTGATTCCTTCATCAGATAACTGCCTGTTTATATCCTTTGACCATTTATCAATTGGGGAATGACTTGTATTCTTATAGATCTAACAAAACTCCTTATATATTTGAGATATGAGACTTATCTGAGAAACTCTATAAATTTTCTCCCAATTTTCTGCTTTCCTTCTGATGTTAGCTACTTTGGTTTTATTTGTACAAAACTGTTTTAATTTAATGTAATTTAAATTACCCATTTTACATTTCACAATGCTATCTCTCGTTTATTCACAAATTGTTCACTTATCCATAAGTCTGATAAGTAATGTGTTCCATATTCTTCAAATTTTCTTGTAATATCTCCCTTTATATCTAGGTTATATAATCCATTTTGACCTTATCTTGGTAAATGGTGTAAGAGATTGGTCTATGCCCAATTTCTGCCAGACTGCTTTCCAGCTTTCCCAATAATTTTTCCCAAATAATTGAATTCTTACCCCCAAAACTTAAGTCTTTACACTTATCAAACACAAGGTTACTATTGTCATTTTCTGTTGTAGATTGTATGTCTACTCTATTTCACTGATCTACCTTTCTACTTCTTAGCCAGTACCAGATAGTTTTGATAATTACTGCCATACAATATAATTAAGAGCTGGTACAGCTAAACCTCCTTCCTTTGCCTATTTATATTAGTTGCTTTGATATTCTTGACATTTTGTTCTTCCAGATGACTTGTGTTATTATACTTTCTACCTTAGTAATTTTTTTTTGCCAATTTAATTGTGATGGCATTGAATATATAGACTAATTTAGGTAAATTTGTCATTTTTATTATATTGGCCCTGCCTACCCATGAACAATTAATATTTCTCCAGTTACTTAAATCTAATTTTACTTGATAATATTTACTTATATTATTTATTTTATTATTTTTATTATTTTAATTTTAAATTAATTTTGATATTATTTATATTATCATCAATATTTATTTATATTAATTTTAAAAATAATTTTGTTCCTATAGTTCCTGTGTTTGTTTTGGCAGGTATGCTCCAAGCTATTTTATACTGTCTAGAGTTATTTTAAATGAGTGGGATGGGGAGGTTGAAGGAGGGGGAGCTGGTAATAGAGTTGCCAAAAAGAAAAACAAATGAAAGAAAAGAGAGTTACTGAAGTATTTTTAAAGACTATGCAGGAGAGAACAGAAGGAAGTCCACAAACAAACAAAATACCCTTGAAAGCTACATGTCAAATTTATCATATCCTTGAGAGGAAAAGCAAGCTGTATATAATAGAAACTCAGTTTTGTCTACAATTCTCTTTTTCTGCTCTACTTTGTACATGGAAATACTCATTTTATTTTGTGTTTGTTAAGTTCAGAAAAACAACAACAACAGCAAAACAACCAGGGCTGAAAATTAGTAAGGGGAATGGGACAGTAGCAGTCAGATGGTCAAGCAACCCAGAATTTTTATCAACTCTAAGTCCTGGCAAAATTTGCAAATATATTCTATAATTGTTTACCATTACTGACATTACTTATGAATTTATTCCCCTCTTATATATGGAAAAAAAATCAGGGGGCAATCAATCCTTGTCTGGTGTAATTAAAGATGACATCAGAGTAAGATTTGGTGAGTAAACTGTTTTTGCCCTCTTTGAGACAGAGACCTATCAGACTCCTATCAGTGAGAATGGGGGTGGGGGAAGAGAGAGGAGAGGGGGGAGAGAGACAGACAGACAGAGGGAGAGACAGAGAGAAAGACATACAGAGAGAGAGAGAGAGAGAGAGACAGAGACAGAGACAGAGACAGAGACAGAGACAGAGACAGATAGACAGACAGACAGAGACACAGAGAGAAACAGAGACAGAGAATGTTTTTGCTCTTTTTTAAGGTCAGGGGTTCAGCCTGGAGTCCATGGAAAGATTTTAGGCAGTTTGTGAACTTGGATGGAAAAAATGATGTTTTATTTCCCCTCACCTTTAGTATCCTTTGTCATTCTATGTATTTTATTTTATACATTTAAAAAACGTTATCCTGAGTATTTCATTGGTTTCCCCAGCCTGCCAAAGGGGTCTACAGTACACAAAAAGTTAAGAATCCTTGTTTGAAGGGGACAGAGACAGTAATAATCATCCCCCTTCCCCTATCAAAAGTAATACAAGTTACCTAGGAAAGAATAAGACTACTAAGTTACAGGGATGCAGGCTACTGGGGCTGGGAAACTGGTTCTGCAGTTGCTGAGACAAATTGCCACTTTAGCTGGAGTGATTTGTAGCATCTAAACCCAGACCTCATCAGATCTTGCCTGTGGGTAGAGATAAACGTGTGCTGCTATTAGCAGGGCATATTTCATGTACCCTGGATCTTTTCTATACATCCTGCCATGTCAAATCACTACCTCTTGCCTGTGTGGGCATATTATTGTTAAGACCCAGTTCTAAGCATCTTCTTTATACAGGAGACCTGAATGAGAGGGAGAATAGCATTTTAAGTTAGGAGTTCTTAACCTGGCATCTAGGGGGCACCGTACAGTGCTGGGCCTGGAGTCAAGAAGACTTAAGTTCAAATTGAGGTTCAGAGATTTACTAGTTGTGTAACATTGTGCAAATCACTTTAAAAAAAACCCTCTATTTGCCTGTTTCCCCAGCTGTAAAATGGGGATAAAAATATTGCCTATTCTCCCAGGATAATTGTGAGGATAAAATGAGATGTTTGTAAAGTACTTAGCGCAGTTCCTGGCACACAGTAAGTGTTACATAAATGCTAGTTATTGTTACTATTAGTATTATTATTATCGTAATTATTAACAATCATCCTGACTTTTGTTGTGCCATTGGATTTCAATGACTCTGGAAGAGAGCGTGCGGCTGTCAACTTTATGGAATTCTGCTTCACAAATCCAATTTTACTTGAAAGTCAACCGTGATGTCACTGGCCCTCTTCAAAAATGAAGGATGAATAATAACATGCCTCATCACTGGAACATTTTTTTCCATCCCACATCCTTTGGCAATCTGGCGAAGCCCATGGGCTCCTTCTCACACTAATATTTTAAAAGCATAAAATAAAATACATAGGATTTCAAAGGAAACCAATTACATTGAAATACAGTTCTCAAAACATTAAAAAAAAAACGAGATCATAGATCCCAAGTTAAGAATTCTTGCGCTAGTGCTTACCCTGGTTCTCTCATGTGGCACCCAGGTCTACCCTATGCTGCACTTGGTAAGCACAGGCATGAGAATTACTATGTCAGGTACATAGAGTTCTAAGCAAAAGGGACATTCTTTTATTATATTCTTGTCTTTGTCTTGCTTCTCCAGCTCAGGTCTTGGGTACATATGGCCTCTCAATTATATTTTAAATTGGTCAGCTTGCCAGGAGCTGCTCTCTTCCGTATTACAATATCTAAAATGTACTTCATGAACTGGGTTGAGGACCAAACCCCTTCACGAAGGTCATCCGGAAAACCTCTCCTCTTCTTTTATTTGGTGCTAAATTAACCTTTTTCTTTTTAAATGCAAGTGATTTTTCCCATGGCTTCGAGAAGAGGAGTAAAAAGCTGGAGACAAGATGAGAGTCTGACTGAACCCTGTCTTTAGGGCAGACTTCACTAAGGACTAAACCCAGTCTAAACATGAGTTTTAGAGGGGGGTCCCCTTAGTGGGAGAGAATGATTCTAGCTCCCTAGGATCTTTGTTACATAGAAAATCCATTTCATTTAGTTTGGAAGGAACATTTGAAGGCTAGTTAGTTCATCCGCCTTTAGGGTATGCCACATTAACCATACAGATGAATAACAATTTCTCTTCCTCCTCCTTTTTCCATTGTTGATCTGCACAGGAACTTTGACCTGTTCTGTTTTTGACCTTAGTGAATCCATTCCTCCCTGGGCAGCCTAGTAGCCCCCTTCTTACCAAGGGCTCACCAAATTTATGATGAATTTCATGCCAACACTTGATCAATGTAGTCCACTGCAGCTCAAAATTCCTGAGCTCAAGAAATCTACCAACCTCAGCTTCTTTATTAGCTGGGGTTACAAGCATGTGTTGCTACACCTGGCAATCTTTCTTAGTTTTGAAGTGCTCTAGGCTCTACAGAAATGGGTTCCAAGAATGTGACTAAGCCACATTCCCTTTGAGAGTTTGATAAGGACACATGAAACTCCATCTTCATGAAAATGAGCAAAATCACTTTTATTCTCTCCAGAGCTTGGTGATTGATTTCTCCCATGATCCTGCAATAGTGCTATTTGATGGAGATTAGTTTTGGCAGACTTTTAGACAGAAGGTTATTTGTGTGCCTGGAATTCTCTTTTTCTCCTCTTTGTGATGGAATAGCCTTCTTTTTTTTGGGGGGGGACGGGAATTATATGTTATAGAGTTGTAATATTTAAAACATTTGTTTCATTTCAGAGTGCTATATGCCAATATCCAGTTAAGAGTCACAAAACTGATCATGTTCTTCAGCCCAGTGATTGTACCTGCTAGGACTTTAGCCTAAATAATCATTTAAAAAAGAAGGAAAATTAAGGCTCTCTCTAAACAGCAGGAATAACAACAACACACATCAGTAATGGTGCTTTATGGCTTGCAAAGCATTTATTTACATCAACACTGTGTAAGCATTGTCCTTATCCTACAAATGAGGAAACCAAGGCTTTGAGAAATTAAGTGATTTGCTCAAAGCTAGTAAGTGTCTAGGGTGAGTTTCAAATCCAGCTCTCCTTTTTCCAGTTCTCACACTCTCTCCACTACACCAGGGCACCCTGAAATATTAATGATTATTTTATTTATAATAACCAAACACAGGAAACAATCTATACTTCAAACCAGTAGAAAATGGCTAAGTAAATTACGTTATGTTAATGTAATGAAATATTGTGTTATAATAGGAAGAACAGCAGGGAAAAAAATGGAAGGACTTATGTGATTCTACAAGGTTATGAGCAGCAGAACCGGGAAGTGTATACACACTTCTCATAATTGTATGTAAAAAATAAAACATAATCAAAAGCAATGGAAATTCAGACAAATGTGGGAGGTGACACAAAACTACACATTTTTTTTATTGCTTTCTACCAGATCACTGGACTTGGAGTCAAAAGATCTGAGTTCAAATCCTACCTCGGACACATACTAACTTTGTGACCCCAGGAAAATATTTGATCTCTCAGCCTCAGTTTGTTTATCTGTAAAACAGGGCTAATAATTCATCTACCCTACAAAATTGTTGGGAGGATCAGATGAGAAAACACATGTAAAACACTTTAGAGTGCTATAGAAGAAGTAGCAACACCATTATTATTATTATTATCTTAAATGCAAAGAATTTTAGGTCAAGTTTTAGCCTTTATTTTATACATTTTTATGGTTGTTGGATTAAATAATAAACATATAATAATTTTTAAAAATCACTTTATCTGTAAAATCTGAGACATCTTAGATAATCTCTAAGTTCCCTTTCAGATCTGATATTCTTTGGTGCTACATACTTGTAACATAAAGGCCTGAAATATAGCAAACAGTATTCTCTTCCTTGGGAATACTTGAATCATCCATGTGGAAGCAAAGTGAGCTGACAGGTTGAAGCAGCCTGGCCTTTTAGTGAATTGGGGTCATGCCTGTCATACCTGCTATGCAAATGAGCTAGGTGTGTAACCCTGGTTCCAAACCTGGAGTATTTGCATAAGACTTTCCTTGAAAAGACATGCAATGTTGAGTCAACATTCTCCACCAATGAGCCGAATATCATGTGAAGGAATGTAACCCTGGGTTTAAGCCTGGAAGATTTGCATAAGACTCTCTTCACTGGTGGAGAGAATGATGACACAATATTGCATGACTGCATTAAGGAGAATTTTATTCAAGTGATCCAAGTGGATTGCTTTTAAAAAGAAATAGGCTAATTTAGTACCAAAGAAAAGAAGAGGGGAGATTTTCCTGGATGTTCTTTGTGAAGGGGTTTGGTCCTCGACCCAGCTCATGAAGTGCTTTTTAGGTATTGTAATATAGAAGAGAGCTCCTGGCAAGCTGACCAATTTAAAATATAGTTGAGAGGCAGTATGCACCCAAGAGCTAAGCTGGAGAAGGAAGACAAAGACAAGAATACAATAAAAGGAAGGAATTTCGTTGAAAGAGGAATATGCACAGAGTATCTACATCTGATCAACAGACTGGTAAAGATCTCCAAATAAATGTGATATTCATGACTGAAGTCATATGGTCTCTTGAGAGCCTAGGGAATCAACCATTCAATTAGTCAAGAAGGATTTATAATGCTAAGATTAAATCAAATGCTAGCCTTGAACAATAGGTGATGAAATCTATCAAAAGATAGACAGCAGTAGCCAAACTACTGTCTAGGGAATGTGCTTCAGGCACACTAAACAGGCCAGAGAGAAACTAGTTAATAGTAAGGAGAGGGTCTTCAGGATCTTTAAGTTAGAATCTTCTAGAAGGGACAAAAAACAGAAGTTTGATGTCAATGAAAGACAGCCTACAGCTCAGGAGATAGAGGTAGGAAGGAAGAGACGGGGAGGAAAGTGCCCACAAGGGCAAGAGAAGCTATAGAATGGAAATATGGCTCAAGGAAGAAATTATTTGGGGGGACCACACCTGGAAATAAGGTGATTGAATAGGTTCTGGGAAGATTGGGGTTTATGCTAGGACTAAAAGTGAAGCAACTTTATAACTATCTAGATGATGTACTAGATTTGGAGTCAGGAAAACCTGTTTGAATTCTGTCTCTGACAGTAGCTGGGCCTCAGTTTCTTCATCTGTAAAATGAGCATGTTGAACTAGGTAATATCTAAGGTCCCTTTCATCTTTATATTTGTATTCTAAAAATTGGGCTATCTTTGGTTTGTATTAAGACCAATAAAAAATCTGTGCTCAACAAAGCTTTTCTTGCTTGTGCCTCTATTTGTGAATTTTTCCCCTTATTCTAATTAAATTCTAATTAAAAAATCATTTTACCCTGGTTTCTTAGGCAAATTATCCTTTTTTAGTTCAATTTTGTCAGGGGGAAAGAGAAGGGGATTTCTGATTTAGGTCAATATAGAGATTTTATCAGAGTGGCCCCTCATCCCCTGAGTCCAGGGTAGTGATAGAGCTGACCAGTTACAGATCCTGGGGATAAAGGATGAATGAGAATGTAAGGAAAGAGACCAACCAGTCATGGATACTTGCCTGGTCCATGCTATCATGGCCTCCCAAAGAATAGAAATCACCTTGACAGCAGTGGTGATGCTAAAAGTTTGATTTAAATTTCCAGAGGAAATGCCTGAATTCCATCTTTGTCCCTGAATTCTACCAAAAGGACATTCAAGTAACTCATCAATTTACCTCTTCCCTGGGAAGGAATGAGAAAAAAAACCTGAGAGATGAAAGAATTGTTTCATCTTGTAGGTCAATTACAAAACTCTGGCTCAGCAGGACATCAGTAGCTTCAAATGACCATGCCAATAACATCCACTCCCCATCTAGAACAAATAACCACAATAAAGCATTTGCTCCAGCCTCAAATGATTCTGTCTATATCAAATGCCAATTCTTTTCTTTTTGCAAAGACAAGAATACTTCAAAAACAGTCTTAATTCTTAACAGCAAGTGGGGACTTGTAAGTAAAACATGATCATATGAGGCACATATTTCGGTAAAAGGCCATAGGGAAGAGCTCTTAAGTGCCATTTAATCAAACAGTTGCTTCCATTAATTACATTTTACTAGAAGTTGGAACCATGAGTAAAATAGCAGTCAACACCCAAATCTTAGTTTTACAAAAATATGATACAAGCAATAACTCTTCAGATAAAGAACATAGCTTTTAATTACAGAGATGTAATAAAAATTTAGCAGCAAAAACTTCATTCCTTTATATAGTTTAATAGCATGGTTTGTGGAAAACATGTCAGCTTTGGAGTCACAGAACTTGAATTTAAAACTTGGATCTGCCACTTAGTACTTATGTAACTTTGAGCAAGTTGCTTAACCTTTCTGGTCTTCTGTTTCCTTCAACTACAAAATTAAAAAGTTGGATCAGATGACCTTGAAGATTCTTTCTACCTCTAAATCTATGAGTGTATTGTCCTACAAATTGGTTCTAAGTAGGTTAAAGGCAATGTCACTTTTTTCCTATTACTCACTGAAACTCTCCTTGATCCTGGATTCAAAGTACATTGACTCAGTCCCCTATCCCATAGGAAAATCCCTCTTCTTAGATCCAGCTATCTAGAAAATTATCAGACATGCCATTTAATTAAAGAAAAATAGTTTAATTAAGATAATCAATTACCATGGTAACCTTGGCAATATTGAGAAGAATAAAACAACATATGATAGAACTCAGAACCATCAATTTCATTTCAATTCCCAAACCGTCTTCACTAATTCAACCGCCAATGACTGGAGTCTTGCATTTCCCCAATCCTCCACCCTTAGGTTGTAGCCTAATCTTTTTCATCATGCTGCTTACAGAATATGAAAGGGAAAATGTGATAATCACACACATGAGTGATTTTGACAGCTTGGTGGCAGGTTTTAAGGTGTGCTGTTTATTATTCTACACATCCTTAATGTGATCAACAAGATGACATTTTTTCTGATCCTCACTGTCTCCTTTCTCCAGAAAAGGAACTATGCACAAAAGAGAAAGCTATCTCCATGGTCTAGGGCACCAAGAACCTTAATGAGGTAACCATCTGATGACTAGCCAAGAGAAATTGTCCCTAATACTGCCAATCACCTTGGATAGAATTGAACTAGCTGACCCACAACAAGAGAGGAAACAGGGTTCTGCAACAGAACTCAACTCTCATGTACATACATACTTCCCCTCCTCCCAGTGCCAAGGAAAACTAAAAGACAGAAGCATATTCTAACTTGGAAGAGTAATTTGGGAGGGCTCTGTGCTGCAACAGAGCTCAGAGAACTGAGGAATAAAGAGAAGTGAGGCAGGACATGTGGGTGTGGCTATCTGACACTAAGACTGAAAAAGCCCGGTATCTAGCCAGGTCTGTCCACCCAAAAGTCGCATGGGACAGAGGCTAAAATTGATGAAGCATGAATGGTCCATCATGGGAGGAAACTGAGGCAGTTTTGAGGTCTAGCTCCTAGGGAAACTGCCGTCAAAGGGGAAGGAGTCAGAAAGTAACCAATAGGGGAATATAAAGAAAAAAGACTGAAGTGATCAAAGATCTCAGTAGGAAAAAATTCAGTTTTAACTAAGGTTCCCAAGAACAAGCAAATGCTTAGATGGTTGCAAGATGTGATGGTTCCGTGCTCCGTGATTTCACAATGTCCTGATCATTCTGACATCATAGGGTAATAATGAGATTCCTCTTCCTCACACTTCCTTTTGGGTACATGGGTATACTGTCTCATCACGACTAGATGGGATACGGTTTGTAGTCAGATAAGCTCAGTTCAAATCCTGGCTTTGTCAAGGCACTTTTGTGACTTTCAATAACTCACTGATCCTCTCTGGGCCTTAGTTTTCACATCTGTAAAATGAGACTGTTGGATTAGACCAGGGGTGGGGAACTTCACAAAACAAATTTACTCAATAAAAGGATTTGTTCTGTAAAACTTGGACTCAGTCAAAGGGCAGCACTTGAGGACCTAGAGGGCCACATGTGGCCTGGAGTCTGCAAGTTCCTCACCCCTGGTCTAGACTATGGCCTCAGGTATCTCTTCCATCTCTAAATCTGTGATTCTATGAGCCCTTTGGTCACAAGGAGGTATTGTCTCCTTCTCACTTCCCAAGTCTATATCCTTCTCCCTCAACCCTGCTAACCAATATGGTCACTAGTTCCCCTGGTATTAAGATTCCTGGGGTAAAGGTTGAAAAAAACATTATAGTGGAAATTTCCCACTAATAGCAGCCACTGCAAAATACCACTTAGGTAAATCCAGGGCTACATTTATTCAGATTTTTCTTATCAATGTGTCTTTTCAATCAAGAAAGCTGCTTTAGTGTTAGCAAATTTACTATACCAGCCACATAAGAAGAAGAGATAATGTACCTCATTAGAATGAGAACTCCTTGGGGGCAGGAACTGTTTTTGCTTTTCTTAGTATCCCCAGACCTTGGCTCAGTGCCTGGCACGTAGTAAATTCTTAATAAATGCATGTTGACTTGACTCTATTTGTAAACTAGGCCATTCCAAAAAGACCCAGGAATGAACGGATTGCAAGTAAAGAATTTCAGTATTTTTAGCAGGATATTAGTCCTATTATGGCATTGCTAACCCCTCTATGTATGCTTTGTCCAACAGTGTACTCACAAGGCCTTATATTTCCTGGGAAGTACTTTTTGGTACATACTCTTTGTATTTTCTTAACTTCATTATCACTCTAGGAAGATATTCACAGATCTAACAGATTGAAACAGGCATAGAACAAGTAAGTTACTTACTTGCCTATGATCATGAAAGAGTGGTGTCTCATATATTTCCAAAAAATAGAAATATTCTCCAACTCATACATTCAGACCCTCCCATGTGCCCCCGCACGCCGTATGTTGCCTTCATCTTTCTCTCTCTACATCAACAAATTTTTCTTACCTGGGTCGCCCTTTCATCATCTCCTCCTTCTGTCCTTACCCCTCTCTGTAAATACCTACTGCTTATTCACTTTCTCTTAGCTACCTTTCTCTAAAATATATCCTCCCACACTTTACCAACAGCATTTCTTGACCATTTTGGCATTTTACATCCCTCCTTGACTGATCCCACACATATTTCTTCTTTGTAATGATATCACTCAATCCTGACTCATTCCCAGGAAACAGCTAATCATAGACTGTTTAGGATAAGCAGAGGCCTTCTAAATTATCTAGCTTCAAGCCCTGGTTTTACAGAGGCTGGAAGGTGATGGTGCTGAGTGGGTTGACAATCATCTGTCCCAGGTCTTGTTGCAGGCCCAAGGAAAATGGGTTACCATAAAACAGGTGTCCTTTTAGCCTTTTTTTTTTTTTTTTGGTACGTCATGAACCCCCTTTGGCCATCTGGTGAATCCTGAGAATACCGCTTCTCAGAAAAATGCTTTCAAATGCATAAAATAAAATACATAGGATTTCAAATGAAGCCAGTTATATTGAAATATGATTATAAAAATATTTTTTTAAAAAGCAGGTTCATGGACTCTAGGTTAAGAAGTTTTGCTATAAAAGGACTGTACAGGATATCTGTTAGGCACAGATGAAGAAATTGAGGCTCACAAAAGTTAAGGGACTTTTTTTTGTTTGGGGCTAGGCCTGATTCAGTCCTGTGTGCTGGTTTTGATTTGGAATTATAATGAAATGAGACGCTCATGGAACAACCAGCTTTTAACCAAAAAAGAAGTTTATTTAACAATAGCATGGAAAGCAAATTCAGCAAGGACATGGTATTGGTTTAGATTGGTTCAGATTCATCCTCTTAATAAAAGGATTTGTTCTGTGCAGTTTGGATTCAAAAAGCCACAATTGAGGACCCAGAGAACATATGTGGCCTGAAGGCCTAAGGTTCCCCAATCCTGGTTCAGACAGACACAGCACCCTTGATTTCCATGAGGAGACATAGCCGGTCAGGGGCTAGACTATATTGGAGCATATGTGATACACAGCACCATGTAGTCTTAGAAGTCCTCACTCATCCTGAGTTAGGCTTCTACACTTAGGCAACCCAGAAGCTTATGTTAACAGTTAAAGCTTTAGTTCCCTGGACCATTCACTGGGTCATGAATTTTATTTCACATCTCAAACCATTTTAGTCTCTACCTCAACCCTCAATGACTAGAGCCCAGTACATCTTCTCAAAATTTCACCACCAGTACCCCCAGTATGGACTCTGGTCTCTCTCATTCTCCATGCTGTTTACTTACCATAGGAGGAGAAAGGAGAAAAAAATGAAAGGAAGTAGTATTTATCAAATACTTACTCTGTGCCGGGCACTGTGGTAAGCTTTTCACAAATACCTCATTTTATCCTCACAACAACCCTGCCAGGTAGGTGCTATTATTATTACCATTTTATAGATGAGGAAACCAAAGTAGGCAGAGGTTAAATGATTTGCCCAGGATCACACAGCTAGGAAGTATCTAAGGCTGGAGTTGAACTCAGGTCTTCCTAACTCCAGGTTAAGCCTTTTATCAGCCACCTAGCTACCTCTAGTGAGACAGTCACACACGAGCTCTTGAGGCTCATTGTTCTTTATGGGGGGAGTGGGAAACTAGCCTAGCCTACATGGCAGGAATCTTCCAGTCTGAGTAGATACTGCAAAACTAGCCTATCTCACATAGTGAGGATCTTAGTAAATGTTGCTCCTACCATGATATCCAATGTCACATGGCCAGTTAGTGACCAAGCCATGAGTGGGACTCATCTCTCCTGATTCATAGTCCAGTTAAATATTCCATTCCACAATGTTGCATCTACATTTTCATAATTTTTTTTCAGGTTGAATGCCCACAGAAGGGCCTCATTAGTCTGGTGGCTAAACTAATCTTCAACTTTGTCAGCAATATCACTTTGTTCTGGGTATTTCTCATTCAAAGAAATCTGCCTTCTTGGCAAGCGGACCTTAATTAGTGCTTCCTACATTCCTGTGCAGCAGGTGGTAGGTATTTTTTAAACTAAAACACAGAGTAAGCTCCCCATGGTCACATTGCCAGGCAGCAAAGCCATGCAGAGTTGTTAACTGTATCTGGGGCAAATTCATTTGATTGCAGAGAGGGGTGGCATAGAGAATAGTGCCACCATAGGTAGTTTCGTGAAGAGATGGAGTACTTTGTCTCTCAGAGAGTAGAGCTTTCACCCCCACAGGTGTTTTAGGGAAATATGGCTCTAGAAGAGAGGGTGGGGTATCATAAGACCTGAGGTGGGGTGATATTCAGGGATACATAGTCGTAGGACCATTTGGCAAGATGCTGGGGTTGATAATTGCCACAGAGAGAAAGTCCATATCCCACTAGGAAGTCAATTACCCTAGATGTTGTTAGACTAGGTCAAACCCTAGTTTGCTTCATGCTAGTTCACTTCAAGTCATCAGTGGAGATGGGGGTGCAATTTAGTTTTCCAAATCTTGATTCAGCATTGCCATGACAGTGACTGCAATGATAAGCCTAAAGGATAAATAGGAAAGGAAAGAAAAACAGAAGTATGTGTGTGTAGGTTGGGGGAGAAGGCAATATCCAAAGATACAAGTGTAAGCTTTTTTCAGTCTCTTTTTGGTCTGAACTTTCATCATCCTTAAGATCTTTATATTCTCACAGCCTCATAGGCTCATAGCACCTAATGAAGGGACCTTAGTCATCTTGACCAGAGAAATCAAACATGCAGCCCCAGGGAGTATTGGCTTGCAACATTCCTGAGTGTGGCCCAAACCAGATTAAGCAGTTCCTATCTGATTTTAATGTAGTGATGCACTGATAAAAATAAATAAATATATAAACACATGGTTTCCTAAGTCAATATATGGTTCACAGGGATCCAGTATAATGGCCCCCTTTTCTATTTGAGTTTTCCATCTTTCATCAAGACCTTTGATCAAGACCAACCCTTTCATTGTACAGATGAGAAAATTGGGGTCCAGCAAGGGGAAGTGACTTGGCCACAGACATATAAGTTGCACAGCCAATAGCTGAACCCTTAGTGATTTGGATTAGTGATTTGGATTGACTAATCAAAAAAATAAGAGGTACAAGATCTCACTTTAAGAATATTTATTTTTATGAGCATTTATCTCTCCCTCCCATCGCTTTCCACCAACTGAACTACAAAAATTAATAAATAAAACCCTCATAATAAGAATGCATAGATCAGCAAAACAAATTCCCACATTGGCTACATCCCAAAATGTCTATCTTGTCCTGCACTCTATGTCTATCACCTCTCTGGCAAGAAGTGTTTCTTTTCCAGTCCTCTAGACTCATGGTTTATTGCATTGATCAGAATTTGAAAGAGATCTAACCTCTTTAAAATTAAGACTGATAATCAGTCATTCTCCTCTCAGATTGGCTATTTCTCCTTTGACACTCAGGACTTGCAAAGTATGCAGCTCTCCAGTTCAGGAAAGCTTGCCTCCAGCAGCCCCTCTCCCCAAGAGTCTTCCACCTGCTTTATTTTTTAGCTCTCTCACCAAGGACTCGCTGCTATATAACAGCTGATCCCCATCAGAGCAGCTGCAACCAGGCAGCTGGGTGTTAATTATATGTGGGTTGAATAGAAAGGAAAAGCTGCCAGGCACCTGGAGGGGTGTAGCTCCAGGAAACAAGAGGGCACCCTTCTCTCCATCCTTACAGTGAGTCTTTTCCCATTGCAGCTACAAGATAAAGGCTAACAATCACTCGTTATCTTTTCAGGATAACAATACTTTAGATCTCTTGGAAAGAAAATGCTTTCGTGTTTTCAGGAGGTAGCGTCTAGTTTTATCACACAGGGAGAAGGTGGGAGAGTCAAGAGATTTAGAAATTACCTGCAGCTCTGTTATTGACTCACTGTAATTTTTGCTTCCTTCTCCATGCTTACCCTGGGAAGAGTGATATCCCTGTCCTCTCTCCCTGTCAGGACCATATTTTTTTAAAATTAATTTTTACAAGCATTTATTATCTCTTTCTCCTATCGCCTCACTCAAATAATTAAAAAGGAGACCTAAAAATCTCAAAACAAATAGGCAGAGTCCCACAAACAAATGACCACATTGTCTGTGTCCAAAAATATATGTCTCATTCTGCAATATAAGTCCATCGTCTCTTTAACAGGAGATGAGTGGTAGATTTCATCTTCGGTTTCCTAGACTCAGCTTTGAGGAGACTGCTAAAGTCTTTCAAAACTATTTTTCTCTATAATGTTGTCATGTAAATTGTTCTTTTAGTTCTGGCACAACCATCTTAAGGAAGAAATAGAAAAATTCTACAAAACTTCCTAAATAATTAAATTCTGTTATTATTCTAAATATCTAAATTCAAATTAATTCTAAATAATTAATTTATAAATAATTGAAAGACTTCACTTGTGTAAGAATAATAATATTTGATGTTTACAGAGTTTTGAGGTAGCTTGTTATAAAGTTGTAGAACCAGCCTCAGAGTCAAGAAGATCCTAGTTCAGATCCTGCCTCTGGACTTGAACAATGGCTAGCTGTTCCTGAGAAAATAGCTTAATTTCTCAGGGCCCCAGACAGCTCTTTAAGGCTATAGATTTCAGAGAAGGTACCAATCTGCATCAGTAAACAGACTTTCCACACTGGAAGTTCCTCTCTCTCAAATGGACCTGTGATCTCATTGATTTGGGAGTCTCCTCCAATGATGTAGATGGTACCCCATCCATGCAAGATATCCCGTTCTTCCAAAAGTTCACCATGAAAAATTCACCCAATGGCCTAGAAGCCTTCTTTACTTTCTTCCAATAGCACAAGTGTACAATGGAACATTGTCTGTCATCCCTTGCTATTGCCACACAACCAGCCCATTTTCTCTTCCCATCATGTGATTCCTTGATGATGCCTCTTACTCTTGTCCTTCTATGGAGTTCCTCATCAGTTATTTGTTGCAACCCGCTTACACCCACCTTATACTTTTACATTACCTTCTGTGTCATACTCATCTTTAGATTTTTAGAGACAGTGATGTTCCATGTCTTGCTGCCATATAGCAGCAGTGGTAAAATATTTGTGTTAGAAAGATGAGACTTTGATTTCAGGGGAACTTGTGGTCAGTGAAAGAGCTTTGTAATTTCCTGAGAACAAACCAGACTTTCTTCCTCCTCCTTATTAACTATAGTTAATATCCATCCAAATACATGTTAAGATCTGGGCAATTGACTTTCTTCATTCACTTGGTCTTTCCTGTGTGGCTGGGTAGGCTAAAGTTCTTTAAGTGACTACAAATGTCTTCTGGGAGGCTCTATACCATTCTAGGTCTTAATGCAATCCACATAATATCATCCATGAACAGGCTCTTCTCTCTTTGTCCTGGTCTGTTATAGATCCCATGCATTACATAGGCAAATACCTTTGATAAGCACACATATCTCTATTTTATGCCTCATCTAGTATCAGATGGTCATTGAACATGAAGTTTTTGGTTGTTACACCTTCCAAGGAATCTCAAATGATCTTAATTGAGAGATACTTTGTTGTAAAAGAGTCTGTAAGGCAAAGTGTGGTTCCTTGAATCAATTGTTTCTTTTGGTAATAAACAAATAATAAGCACCATGGGATCTTACAGTCTCTTAATCCTTCAGTTAACTGTGTAGTGGTAAAGATCTGGTCAATTGTTGAATATTACTTGCGAAAGCCCACTTGTTCCCTCTTTTACAGCAAAACATTCTCCATCCATACATCAAGGGTGTCTTCAATTCATACATAGGCATATCGCAGAGATATTGCAGGTTTGGTTCCAGACTACTGCAATGAAGTGAGCCACATAAATTATTTGGCTCCCCAGCGAATATAAAAGTTGCCTTTACACTATATATCAGTCTATTAAATGTGCAATAGCATCATGTCCATATATATATATATATATATACATGTATATTTATATATATATTAACTAAAAAATACTTTGTTGATAAAAATTGCTGACCATTATCTGAGCCTTCTGAGAGTCATAATCTTTTTGCTAGCAAAGGGTCTTCTTCAATGATGATAGCCACTGACTGATCAGAGTGGTGGTTGCTGAAGACTGGGGTGGCAAGTTCATAATATAAAACAACAATGAAGTTTGCCACATCGATTGATTCTTCCTTTCACTTGAACACCTAGGGTTACTAATTGATCTAATTTCAATATTGCTGTGTCTTAAAGAATAGGGAAGCCTGAGGAGAGGGAAGAGATAGGAATGTCTGGTCTGTGAAGTAATCAGAACAAATATAACATTTATCAATTGAGTTCACCATCTTATATGGGCATGGTTCATGGTTCCCCAAAACAATTTCAATAATAATGTCAAAGATCACTGATCACAGATCACCATACCAGACATAATGGTAATGAAAAAGTTTGAAATATTGTGAAAATTACCAAAATGTGACACAGAGACAGAATATGCGCACATGCTGTTGGGAAAATGGCATCAATAGACTTGCTTGATGGAGGGTTGCCACCAATCTTCAATTTGTAAGAAACACAGTATCTGTGAAGCACAATAAAATGAAGTGTGCTTGTATAGATGACTCTTACAAAGATTTTTTGTGGAGAGGAGAACAAGTATATAGATCGATAGTTATTGATATTCTTTCAGTCACATTTTTTATTTTAATAAGATTCAATATTTTTTGCAGGCTCTTGGTATCATTCTTTCCATCGGATACCTTCTATATTGGTCCTTCCATAGCTTCACAATGGTATCACCTTAAGCATCACTCTCCTCTCTGTGTATTCTTGGTACCATTTACTTGCTTTTTCCAACTTTATTCTCTTGAGTTCCACTTATACCTCCTCTATGAGCACATTTGAAGCTGTGATGTTGATGTCCAAGTGTGGTGTTTCTACTATCCTTGGCAGAGGGGGTAGGGTGGGGAAGTGGGAGGGAAGCTTGTTAGAATATTTTTTTTGGCAAGTATTTCCCATTTTTCTTCTATTTGTAATCCTCTTCCATCTTCATCCTTGAATGTCCTTGGGATGGCTTTGCTTATTTGAATATCTTTCCAAGCTTTGTAAAAATGTGTTATATCTCCCACTGCTTTTCTTTGCTTTATGAGACAACACTGCTCATAATCACCTGTCATCTTTCTCTGTAAGTCGTCAAATCGTCAAGCTTTTATTAAATGCTTGCTATGTGCTGGATACTGTCCTAAATCCTGATCATACAAAGAAAGGTAGAAAATATTCCTCTCTTCAAGGAATGCCCAATATAATGGAGGAGCCGACTTGAAAATAACTATGTACAAACAATATATGTACAGGATAACTTGGAGATAATCTTAGAGGGAAGGCAGTAGCATTGAGGGGAACTGGAAAGACTCCTTGCAGAAGGTAGGATTTCACATAAGACTTGAAGGAAGCCAGGTGGCTGAGACAGGGAGGGAGATTATTCCAGGCACGAGAGACAGACAGTAAAAATTAACAGAGTCAATGTCTAGTGTGGGGAACAGCAAACAGATTAGTGTCCCTGGATCAAAGAATACCTAGTGGGAAGTAAAGTGTAAGAAGACCAAAAACTTTGGAAGGAGTCAGTGATGAAGGACTTTAAAATCCAAAGGAAAGATTTTATATTTGATTTTGATCCCTCAGGTAATAGGAAACCAATGGTGTTTTTTGACTGGGGGGGGGGGTGACATGGTCAGACCTGCCCCTTATGAAGATCAGTTTGACAGCTGAATGGAAAAGGGACTGGAGTGGAGAGACACTTCAAGTAGGGAGACCAACCAGAAGGTTATTATGATAGTTCAGGAGTGAGGTGATGAGGACCTGTACCAGGCTGGTGACATTTTAGAGAAGAGAAGCAGGAATATACAAGTGGTGTAATAAAGGTAGAATCAAAAGGCTTTGGCAAGAAATTGGATATCGGAGATGAGAGAGAGAGAGAGAGAGAGAGAGAGAGAGAGAGAGAGAGAGAGAGACAGAAAGAGACAAAGAGAGAAGTCAAGGATAATTGTGAGCATGGGTCACTGGAAGGTTGGTAGTATCCTTAATGGTGATGTTGAAGTTAGGACAAATGGGCAGTGTAGGGCAAAAGATAATGTGTTCAGTTTTGATCATATTGAGCTTAAGATGTCTAATAGGTAGTTGGCAATTTGAAACTGGAGGTTAGCAAAGAGGTTAGGGCTGGATAAATAGACCTGAGAATCATGTGCATGAATGATAACTGAATCATGAGACCTGATGATATTACCAAGATAAATAGTATAGAGGCAGAGGAAAAGAACATGTAGGACAGAGTCTTAGGATTCACTCATGATTAGTGCATATGACCTGGCGAAGGTTTTAGAAGTGATTTTATATTCTAGCCTAGTATTTTCTTTAGCATTCACATCTCTCCATTTGGCGAATTAGCCAGATGTTTGCTGACCAAGATATTTTCAGCACCCTTTCAACCTCCTTATTGTGACAATTAATTTACATTGGCTAAACTTCTAGATGAAATTATTCTTGATGTTGTCAATGCCATTTCTGACATTAGATACTAATGAGAGTACAGGTTGGATCCCATTTTGTGCCCCATTTTCAAGTAGCACTTTAAGCTTAGCAAAGAGCTTTGCATACATTATCTCATTTGAATCTCATTCACAATAAATCACAACAGTCAGGTAGGTACTATAGGCATCATTACCTCCATCTTATAAATAAGGCTCAAAGATTCTGACACAGTAATTGTCAGAGTTGGAAATCAAACCCAGGTCTGTTTGATTACAAGTCCAGAAGCCTTTTCACTATACTATTCTGAACTCTGAAGAATCAGGCATCTGCTGATCACAGCTGACATCAACATTACTATGTTACTGCCAACCTTTGTTTGCAACTTCATACAATAGAACTTCAATGTGTCAAGTATCACAGCCTCAGCAGAGGCCTCTAAAAGAACAAAGATTTGATTTCCTTCTTGATGGAAATCTTAGGGAGTGGCAAGTCCTGGATGGTGGGCCAGGGAACATTGAATGAGTGATGATATGAAGTGAATCTCATTATCTACCTTGGCATAGGGACAGAACAGATGAACCACGATGAGGATCAGTTACTGTGTTGGAAGCATAATCGTATGTGTGGTGGCCCCCCTCTTCTGACTACTGCCCCTGTTCATCATGAACATTTAAATCAGAAGACTCACTGAGAACTGCAAAGATTTGGCATCACCTCCCACACGGACTGGATCATTAAGATCTAGGATTCAGTTTTTTTTTTCTGAAGGGGAAATTGAAAACTGAGATTTCTGTTCTTTAATCTCCTCCATATTTGGTTAGTCCTTCTGGAAGCTGTTACTCTGTTGAGTTTTGGGGGGAGGTTTATCTTTTTGTTTTCCTTTTATCTGTAAGAAGCTACTCCTGCAGTACTGTCTATGCCAAACTTCTCTAATCCCAAAGGTCAGGGTTACTCACTTGCAGGGGGAGGGAGGGGCAGGGTAAAGGCTATTTAATATCTTGCCACCAAGGAGTGGAATGTGGTAGGACTACTAAGGTCAAGTAAAGACCTTGTTAGGCAGGGTAGGTTTTTTTTTCTAAAAGGGAAAGGAAAACAAAAACCACTCTCAAAACGTAACTGGTCTAGGAGACTTAAGCTTAAACTGATGACATTCTTGATTACCTAAGTACAAAAGCCCACCACTTAAGAAGTCAGAGATCAGGTGTGCCATAATGACAAATTCAGAGGCAAGAGAACTATGCCCAACTGAATCAAAGCTGTATCTCTGCTAAATATCTCCTCTCTCCTTTTCCCCTTAATGGCTGTTCATCTACATTGCCCTAATTCTATCTTTCTGAATAGCAGGCATGGGTGACAAAGAACAAGATGAGGAAAGAACAGTAGAAAGTCAAGTCATTCATAGGTTGGCATTGCCCCAGTTACTTATTCCAAGCAGCCACATGGTCCATCATCTCTAATTTTGAATAATAGTTTTCTTATGCTTTAGGGTAAAAGAAAGTCATCACCAAGGTGACTTTTACTCATTCTCTAGTCCCCTGAGAACCAGGGGGTGATAAATTACATGCTCTGATCATTGTTTACATGACTGACCATCTAGTCACCTTCCCATCCTCACTACTCCTCTCCTCAACTCCCTGCGTCTTTGCTGAAGAATACAGAATTTTATCTAGATCAGAATTTAATTATTCTTCAAGTGTCACAGTATGAAAAATCCTGTGTATCAACCAATGTGAGTAAGTCAATAATTCTAATTTATCTGGAGGTTAACACAAGGTAGTCTATTTTTAGTTTGCTTTCCTTGTAATAAGAGAGAATCAAATTGAATTAATAATTATTTTTCTCCTCTTATCTCTCCAACCCCCATCCTCCCTTCCAGCTCCCAGTTCCTTACAATCAACAGGTTTCATAGCCTATGAGTTTTCTGCCACTGTGCTTGACTTCTTCAGGTAGCTTACTTCACTTTCATTTATTGTCATGCACTCTCATTTCCCCAACACAGATAGCAACTCCTCTGTGCCTTAGTAGATGGTTATTCATGAATTATTCTAGCAAAAAATTAGTTATAGTCCTCCTTCCGAGGATAAACCTCTAACCACTTCTCTAGACTGATTCTCAGAAGACACATGCAATCTGTTGTATGACCCCTACTTGAAGTTTTTCTAGCTTGGTAGGGAGCCTGTACTCCTCAGGCAGAGCCCTTGTGAACTCAGGATCTTCTTCGCTGACAGCTGATGAGGCTTAAGTGGAAGCCTACTGGCTTTTAAAAATCAATCAATAAACAAGCATTTATTAAGTATCTACTAAGTGCCCAGCACTGTGCTATGTGCTGGGGATACACAGACAAAAATAAAATGGAGGGGCAGCTAGGTGGCACAGTGGGTAGAGCACCGGCCCTGAAGTCAGGAGTACCTGAGTTCAAATCTGGCCTCAGACCAAACACTTGACACTTAGTAGCTGTGTGAGCCTGGACAAGTCACTTAATCCCAATTGCCTAAAACAAAAAAGTAGTAAAAAAAATGGGCCTTCTCCTCAAGTTCTGTTGAGGGAGATTATTGACACCTTTGGTTTTTATGTCAATAATAATAATAGTTAACATTTATATAGTGCTTACTATATGCCAGGCACTGTCCTAAGCACTTTACAATTATTATCTCATTTGATTCTCACAAAAACCTTGGGAGCTAGATGCTATTATTATCCCATTTTACATAAGGGGAAACTGAGGCAGAGGTTAAGTGACCTGCCCAGGGTCACACAGCTAATATCTGAAGCTAGATTTGAACTGAGTTTTTCCTGACTTCTAGCCCAGTGTTCTACCCACTGCTCCACCTAGCCACCACATTTCCTGAAGAAGCAAGGAGAAAAAACACCTTCTTACCTTCTTTGTAGAGGTGGGAGACTATGGGTGAAGGACATTACAAACACTCTCAGACTTGATTGATTTACTTTGCTGAGCCTTTTTTCTGTCCAGTTCTTTTTTAAACACTTTTTATTGTTTTATTTTATTTTTGTCCAGTTCTTTAAAAAATTCTGTTACAGAGGATGGCCCTGTGGGCAGGGAAGGGAGGAAGGATAAAAGTAGGTGATTTAAAAACAGAAGATAACAGTCCAGCTTTTAAGAAAGATAGAATTATTTCCTTTACCAGGAAGTAGCAAATGGTGTTGGGTCAGGTGGTGCTGTGCTCTGGGTTGTATTCAGCCAAAGTGCTCTGGGAGAGATGGACAGAGAACTTTGTATTGCCTGAATTCTCCAGAAAATTGCTCAGGCCTCAATTTCCATTTGGATTTGCTGATCTATCTACATAGGCTGAACTAAGACATGTTTCCTAGAAGGAAGCTTATAGGAAAGAAGCATAGAATCATAGAATTTTAGACCTGGAAGGACCTTTACAAATCTCCGCATTCAAACATTTCATTTTGTAGCTGAGACAACTGAAGCCTAAATAGAGTATGGGTCTTGTTCAAGGTCACTAACGTCATCTAGTTGTGGTAGAGTTTGGACCAAAGTTAAGACTTCTTGCCTCCTGGTCTAGCTCTTCTTTCACTAACACCTTATTGTTTTCTAACACTTAGGTGGTTTAATTTTATTTCAATAAAAGTTTATTCACATGGCTAATAATGTGTGTGTTTCCCATGTAGGTTATGTGTGTGTGTGTGTGTGTGTGCATGTTCATGTGTGTGTGTGTGTGTCCACATGGATTTGTCTAGCTATGGCTTGCAAGGAGGTGTGAATAGGTACCACTAGTGGGGGTGGGAAACCTGAGGCCTTGAGGCCACATGTGGCACTCTAGGTCCTCAAGTGCAGCCCTTTGACTGAATCCAAACTTCATAGAACAAATTCTCTTAATAAAAGGATTTGTTCTGTAAAACTTGGACTCAGTCCAAAGGCCACACCTGAGGACCTAGAAGGCCACAGGTTCCCCACTCCTGCTCTAGAGTCTTTTCAAGGGAGACTTTTATTCCTGCTGGAGGAGAGAAGGAGAATAGGGCCATGAGGCTGGACAAACCGCTACAGCGTCTTTGCCAAGAAAACCCCAAATGGGGTTACCAAGAGTCAGGCACAACTGAAAACAACCCAGCAACAACAACTATCTGTGTATGTATGTGTTTGTATACATATATGTAATTGCTATATACAACTATATATAAATAAATGACTGAACGTATAAGTTATAAATTATATGTAAATATATAATTGCTATGTATAACTGTATATAATGACTAGACAACAACTATACACACTCACATATATATACATGTATATGTGTATACACACACACACACAATTATTATCCCTTTAATGGCAAAAAAAAAAATACTCCAAACTATACATGAAGCCTTGACTCTCCACCAAATACTAGTTTCACAAAGACCATTACAAACAGTGGATAGTGAATAAACACATTTACTCAAGCAAGTAGCAAACAGAAATCAGAGATTAGAACATAGCAGTCGATACACAAAGTGAATAATGTCTCCCACTGGGGGAGCTCAATCAAGACAGAGAGCACCCCTGATCTCATCCAAGAGGAAATTCCTCAAAGCATCTAATGTGGCTTCATGAGAATAGGGACGTAACCGAGGTGCCGATTCCTCTACTTGTCAGCTTCTTCCTCGCGTTTTCCCTTCCCTCCAAGTTTCCTTTCTCTGAAGATAGCCTGAAACCATCTGTGTCCTTTCTCAAAGCTAGAAACCAGAACATCAAATATGTCTCCTCTCCAAACTCTCACCAATTCTATCCCATCATGGAGCATCAAGTAATCATTCTCTCCACCAATGAGGAGGGTAGTTTGCAAATGCAAAGTATGAGCCTTGATTGATGCCATGCCAATGCATGATGCCATGCGTTGATGATGCTGCTAAGACTGCGGACATCCTAATTCTGGAGTGAAAAGTTGATGTATCTGATCTGAAAAGCAGTAGAGTGGAAAGAGTGCTGAACTTGGTGACAAGAAGACCTGAGTTCAAGTTCTAGCTCTGATGCATAACCTAGCTGAATATAAGCAAGTCTTTTCCTATCTCTATGTCAGTTTCCTTGTCTGTAAAATAATGAGGTTGCAGTAGATAATCTCTAAGGTCTCTTACAGCTTTAAATCTGTGATTCCACATGTCTGCAATACTCTCTCTTTTCACTTGCATTCCTTAGAATGCCTGTCTTCCTTCAGTTCTCAGTTCAAATGCCATTTTCTATAAGGAATCTTTCCTAGTCCTCTCACTTACGGAAGACTTTGTCTTAAAAGTTGCTTTGCATTTATTCTCTGCGAATCTTATATGTTTGAATGTACAGAAATGTACTCCTAGAAAACAGGGACTGTTTTCACCTTTCTTTTTAACCTCAGTGCTTAGTACAGTACTAGGCACATAGTGTGCTTAATAAATGCTTGTTGCTTGATTGTTTCATCCAATGACATTACTCTGACTCACCACTGCCTTTGTGTCTTTGACTGTCAGCTGTGATCATCCTGTGATCTATAACATTGCTTTGTTCAGGCTTTTCCTGGAAAATCTCACTTTCTACAGGAAGCTTTTCCCAACTCCTCTAAATTCTAGTGCCTTCCCTCTGCTAATTACTTCCTATTTATCTCTCTCTCTCTCTCTCTCTCTCTCTCTCTCTCTCTCTCTCTCTCTCACACACACACACACAAATACACACACACACACACACACACACATATGCTTTGTATATATTTGTTCGAACGTTGTCTCCCCCATTAGATTGTAAGTTCTTTGAGGACAGAGGCTGAGTTTTGTCTTTTTTTAAAAATCCCTGGTGCTTAGCACAATGCCTGAAACACAGTAGTTGCTTAATAAATGTATATTGATTGTGATAAGTAATATTTATCTAAAACCAGTAGCAAGCATTATCTGTAATGAGGATAAGCTAGAAGCCTTTCCAGTACAATCAGGGGTGGAGCAAAGAAAGATGTTCATTACTACCTCTGTTATTCAACATTGTACTAGAAATGTTAGCTATAGCAATAAGAGAAGAAAAAGAAATTGAAGGAATTAGAATTAGCATTGAGGAAACAGAACTATCACTTTTTGCAGATGATATGGTGGTAATTAGAGAATCTTAGAGTCAACTGAAAAACTACTTGAAATAAATGTTTATTGATTGATTAATTCCTCATGCCAGAATGTACTTCCTTCTCAGCTCTACCTCTTATAATTCTTAACTCTCTTCAAGATTTGGGTCAGGTGCCATGCTGGGGCCTATCCTGATTCTCCTCCAGTTGCTAGTTTCCCCATCACCACCAAAATTATTTCTTACATATATTTTGTTTACTTATCTTTATGCATGCTGTTTCTCCAATAGATTGTTAAGATTCTTGAGGGCAAGGATTGTATAATTTAACAGCCTTCATTTAGCATTTCTGTTGTTATTTCTATTTACATTGTCGCATTCACTGTGTATATATTGTTATCTTTTTTCCTATTTACTTCATATAAGGTTCCCATGCTTCTCTGTATTCCCTACATTCATATAAGATTCCCATGCTTCTCTGTATTCCCTACATTCATTGGTACAAAAATATGGTGTTCATATAAGGTTCCCATGTTTCTCTGTATTTGCTACATTCATTGGTACAAAAATATGGTACAAAAATATTCCACTATATTCACGTACCACAATTTGTTCAGTCATTCCTCAACTGATAGACACATACTTTGTTTTTAAGTCTTTCCTACTACAAAAAGTGTTTCTGTAAATATTTTGGTGTATGATGAACCTTTCTTTCTATCTTTGACTTCTTTCAGGGTTATATTTAGTAATGGTTTCTCTGGATCTAAGGGTATAAATATTGTAGTCACATTCTTTTCATAATCATAAATTGTTTTCCAGAATGGTTGCAGCAATAAAAAGTTGCATCGTGTGTTACTGTGCCCATCTTCCCACAACCCTTCCAACATTGTTCATTCCTTTCTTTTGTTATCCTTGCCAACTTGCTAGGTGTGAGATGACATTTCAGAGTTGTTTTGGTTTGCATTTCTCTTATTAGTGATTTGGAGCAGTCTTTCATAAGGTTGTTCATGATTTGTAATTCTTCTTTTGAAAACTTTGTTCGTATCTTTTGACCATTTATACATTGGGTAATGGCTTTTGGTCTTATATATGCGTGTTGATTTCCTATATTCTCAGGGTATATTTTGAACAGTAGACAAATACGAACAATAACAGTTTAAGCTGGTTTCAAGAAGCTCTGCTTTCCATTTTGGACCTGCTTCTAAATGTAGCAGGATGTTCTCCCACCACCTAATTAAAATGCCTTCTTGGAATAGCTGAAAGGCTAGGGAAGATGAATAGCTTCCAATTTGTTCTATTTTTCTTACCTGGTCTTATCAGTGATCATCCCCCTTCTAACAGGAACTAGCACATACTGTGAGATCAGAGGGGAAGAGCAAGGGCCTCCAGCATTAGTTAAGGATGGTCCTGTTGCTATAGATTCTAAGCAATGCTGATGCGTGTAATAAGCCCTTCTTGGTGAGGCCAAACTACAATATACCCTTCAGTAAACTGG
This sequence comes from Phascolarctos cinereus, assembly GCF_003287225.1. NCBI lineage: Eukaryota > Metazoa > Chordata > Mammalia > Diprotodontia > Phascolarctidae > Phascolarctos > Phascolarctos cinereus. The sequence goes on from NW_027555514.1 coordinate 242,650,834, forward strand.
GCAACTATATCTATAAACACTATTCACAATAGGGAGTCTATCCATTTAGAAAGACATTGTCACAGTGTCAGTAATGGTTCAAGCAGAAGATTCAGTTTAAGGAGGTCACATGATTATAACTTTGGAGCCAAGAAGGACACTTAGAAGTCATCTAATTTATTATGTTCATATTATACATGAGGAAGCTGAAGCTGTTACTTACAAGTTCATACAACTGATAAGTTAAAAAATTAATGACTACATAAAAGACTTCCTCTTGAATATTTGTGGTCCATGACGTTTAGAATTTTACAGGAAAATTAAAGAAACAGTATTTCTAATAGTTACAAGCATCGTCTGGTTAGGGTCTTCTTTCTTGAACTCTGCTAGATTGGAACCCAGATCATCTTATGTGGCATTCAACACTCTTTGTACTATACAATTCAATGATCATGTGTAATAATAAATCATACAGCGAATACTTCAAATGTTTCATTTGGTTTCTGGCATTGCATTTTAGGAAAGGCACTGACAGACCTAAATTTATCAAGAGGCAGGTGAACAGGATAATAATCAGACTGGATACCATGATATCTACAAAGCAATTGAAGCAACTGGGGATATTTAGTCTGGAGTAGAGAAAACTTAGGGAAGATAGGTAGATAGACTGTGCTGCTAATCTAGGCAGCCTAAATGGAGAGAGTGAGATGGGTCAGTGTCATGCTCTCTTCTATGTATTTCAATACTATAATGGATCTGAGATTTTATCAGTGGAGGTACTATCTCCATTAGGGCAGCTAAATGGTGCAGTGGCTAGAGTGCTGGGTCTGGAGTCAGGAAGACTCATCTTCCTGAGTTCAAATCTGGCCTCAGACACTTACTGAATGTGTGACCTTGTGCAAGTCATTCAACCCTGTTTGCTTCAGTTTCCTCATCTGTAAAATGAGCTGGAAACAGCAAACCACTCCAGTATCTTTGCCAAGAAATCCCCAAATGGGGTCACAAATAGTCGGACATGACTGAAACAACTGAACAACAAAACTCTTTCCATGGATGTAAACTACAACCCATCCACAACTTCTCTTCTTGTATGATTCTTGTCCTTATCCTTCCATAAATGCTCCCTAGAGGATTTACTCAGTACAGTAGAGGCATTTCTCTATACTAATGTTTCTCAGTATCTTTTGAGGGGGAGAACCCTTCTTTAAATGTCAATAATCTTTACTGACCCCTGTATATGCCAGTAGTTGAATTATCAGTATCTTTCGTTCAAGAAAACGCATAATGACAAAATGATAGTTTTTTGTATACTTATGGATTTAAGGACCTTTAACTCATTACCCCCGAGACTGGGAAAGATCTGTGCTATGTCTTTTAATGCTTCATAGATGACAGTGTAACAAGAAGCAGCATGATACAATGGATGGAAGGCAAGCTTTGGAATCAGAAAGACCTGGGTTCAAGTCTTGCTTCTGATCGATGCTAGTTGTATGACTGTGGGACAAGTCATAACCTTTCATTGCCTCTGGGCAACTCTCTAAGACTCTAAGGTTGCATATCTGCATTAGAGGTAGAAATTTTCAAACTAGGAATTCCCCACATGTATGAAATCAGAGAATCATAGGATCTTTGATGTGGGCTGGAAAAGGCTTTAGAGACCATCATATACAACCCCCTCATTTTACAGATGAGGAAACTGAGGCCCAGAGAGGTCACAAAGCCAGTGAGTGTTTGAGGCAGAATTTAAGTTCAGACCTTCCTGCTTGTCATAGTCTAGTGATAGTCTAATCCAGTGCCCTATCCACAGACTATAAGTAATATGATAAATATATAATAATAATAAACTGATGCAACACTAGAAATGCCCATTTGTTGTTCTTCATTCTTAGTATAGTTGACCCATATCCTTTCCTGCTCATATGTGTCCGTGACAGACATCCACAATGAGTCTTTACATTGCCCTTTGAATCACCAACAATCTGATTCCTCTAAGAGTGTAGAGCTTCATAGTTTTCAGGCATAGAACATCACCAGGAGACAACTGAAATTTTGAAAGATGAGAGAAGCTTAGGGTCATTAAAAATGCTGGGCAATTTCCCATTCCTGCAAGAGCACCTGAGTATGTGTGCCTTCTGATGGAGAGTCTATAACATTATCTTTCTACATGAAGGACATCACATTTATATTATTGTGAAATGGATCTAGTCTTCTAAAGCCATTTCAGGAAATATGTGTTTTTACATTATTTATAGAATTTCTTTTTCATTTTATTTAGGAAACTAATTCTCACCATTTTCCATTTTGAGCAAATGCTATTCTTGCTGAGAGTAAAATTCACAACTTAGCAAAAAGGACAGAGGAGAAATCTAAACAGGTTCTTGTTGCTTTATTTAAAAGATTTTTTTTTCCATTTCTCAAATTTAGAGGGAATTGAGCCAAATTTATAGAAACAAAAGATATTCCCCAATTGATAAATGGTTAAAGGATAAGAACAGGCAGTTTTCAGAAGATGAAATCAAAGCTATCAATAATCATATAAAAGTGCTATAAATCACTATTGATTAGAGAAATGCAAATTAAAACAACTCTGAGACACTAGCCCACACCTATCAAATTGGCTAACATGACAGAAAGGAAAATAATTAATGCTGGAGGGGATGTTGAAAAACAGTACACTAGTGCACTGTTGGTGGGGTTGTGAACTGGTCCAATCATTCTGGAGAACAATATGGAACAATGACCAAAGGACTACAAAACTGTTCATGCCTCTTGACCTAGCAAGACCTAGTTCTGTATCCTGATGAGATCAAAGAAAAAGAAAAAAGAGCTAAATGTACAAAAATATTTATGGCAGCTCTTTTTGTGGTGGCAAAGAATTAGAAATTGAGGGGATACTTATCAATTGCACAATGACTGAACAAATCTGGGAAGACTTATATGAACTGATGCAAATCTAAGAGAGCAGAACAAGGAGAGCATTGTATACAGTAACAGCAATATTGCAATGATTATCAACCGTGAAAAATTTAGCCACTTTAATCAATACAATAATCCAAAACAAGTCCAAAGGACTCATGATGAAAAATGCTAATCATATCCAGATAGAGAGAGGATGATCTTTCAATGCAGATTGAAGTATAGGGTTTTTTTTACTTACTTTTTCTTGCTTTTTTTTTGACACATGGCTTATATAAAAATGCATTTTGCATGACTTCACATGTATAATTGATATTATATTGTTGCCTTCTCAATGGGTGGGGAATGGAATAGAGAAAAGGAGAAAATTTGGAACTATTTTAAAATGAATCTTAAAGCCAAGTATAATTAATTTTAAAATTTTATTAACAAAAAGTTTTTTGATGCTCTTAAAAAAATCACCATCACTTTCCACTGAATCCAACCATGCTCATTCCCTTGTAAAAAATAAATTTTGTCAAATAAAACAAATCAACACATTAGCTTTACTGAAAAAAAAAGGTATACCTCATTTTGCATCTTTAGTCTATCACTTTCCTGCTGAGAAGTGGAAGAAATGCTTCACTACCAGTCATGACTGTTCATTTAATTGTTCAGAATTCAGAAGTTTTTCAATGTTGTTTCCCCTTATATTATTGTGGTCATTGTATTAATTGACCTTCTTTTTATACTTATTTTGTTCTGCATCATTTCATAGCAGTCTTAGCTCCTCTGAATTCTTTGTATTTGTCACTTTTTAGGTTACAAAATATTCAGTTACATCCTAATACCACATTTGTTTAGCCATTCTCACAATACATGGCTCCCTTCTTTCCTTCCAGTTCTTTGCCTCTAGAAAAAAGGGCTAGATTCCCTTCATTTCTATTTTCTTCCATTGTTTCCATTTAGATTCTTGACTTTTTATTTTTCTATGTGAATCTTTTAATTTTTTTCCTTCCATATAAATGTTATCATCATCATCATGTGTATTTATGTAAATTGATGCCTTCATACTTTGAATGCCATGGCACCACTTCTGCACATTAATTTAAGTAATATCATCATTTTTATTGTATTGACATGACCCAACCATGAACAATTTTTCTTTTTTGATAAGAACTGTGTTTTCATTAGTGTAAGGAGCTCTCTCCTCTCTAAGCTTTCGAGCTGCTGCTCTATCTCTTGGCTTTTCTCCTACCTGCTTAACTGTTTCTTCTTATTCTCCTTTGCTGACTAATCTATGCCTTTAATTATGAATGTTCCTGTAGCTTCTATTCTAGGCTGTCTTCTCTTCTCCCTTTATACTCTCTTCCTTAGTAATCTGATCAACTCCCATGCATTTAACTTTCATCTCTAAGCAGATGCCTCAATATATATACACACACACAGGCCTGAGCCTGCCAGGCAAGGAGAGAAAAGCCATTCCATCATGTTCTCTCCACCTGTCACCTCTGAATCCCTAGGGATATGGATAACATAGCTGAACTCAATGATGATTGAACTCCCCTTCCATCATATCCTCCTAATCCCAGTGATTCTGAGCCTCTGGCTGTTAATTCATTACTCAAACCATATTCTCCATCACCCACTGCCTGTTCCTTTATTCTCATCCCTCTCACCCCAGTCACCCCCCAGCTCTCAAAGGGAATGCCTCTGGAACCCCTCCACAAGTAACAAGCTTGCTTTCATCTTAGTTCTTTTCTTTTCTCACTTCTCATACTTGTACTCCCTGAGACCTGGCTCCGTCCTGTTAACACAGCCTCCCTGGCCACCCTTTCTAGTTTTATTGCACTTTCATTCATACCCTCTGACTCTCTGGCAGAAGCAGGGAAGTTGGAATATTCCTTGCTCTCCATTGCCACTTTGCCTCAGCTTCTTCATCTATGAAATAGGGAATTTGACTACATAGACTTTGAATTCTCTTCCAATTCTCTGCACATGATCTATGATCCCCTAGTGTTCGTGTATGCACAATTGTGCATAGACAGTCCCCACTCACTGCCTCATCTTATTACACCTATCCACTCATTTAATGTTGCCTAATATCCTAGAATCAAAGATTCAAAGCTGGTGTGGGAAGGGATTTTTAGATGTCATCAAATCCACCCTCTACACCTTGCCCCTTACCCCCATCCAATAGATAGATTCCCCCTGAAAAGTAGTTATCTAGACTCTGCTTGAAGAACTCCGTGATCTTTCAGGAGCCAATCCATTTACATTTTGGACCACTCTGTCGGTTGCATAACACTTCTTTGTATTGAGCTGAAAACTTGTCCCTTCACAATAAAGATTTCTTTCTCCCAATACACCAGTTGGGCCATTTTCACTAAGATTCTAACAGACAGAGGCAATAGAACATGCCCCATCCGGACTCCACATCAAAAGTTGGTCTGCCTTAAAGTACAGACACCAGAAGCAAGTTTTTTCCACAATAATTGCTCATGTCTAGATGGCACCTTACAGTTGACAAAGCACTTTTCTTAGAATAATTGTACGATCATAAATCCAGAGCTAGAAGGGAACTGAGACAACTCTAGTCCAGCCCCTTCATCTTACAGATGAGGAAATAGAGGCCCAGAGAGTTTTAACCACTTGCCCAAGGTCACACAGCTAGTAAGGGGAAGAGGTAGGATTCAAACTCAGGTCTTGTGACTCTGACTCTAGGTTCAGGATTCTTTTTTTTTATTTTTAATTTTTGTTTTGTTTTGTTTTTTGGTGAGGTGATTGGGGTTAAGTGAGTGACTTGCCCAGGGCCACACAGCTAGTAAGTGTCAGGTGTCTGAGGCCACATTTGAACTCAGGTCTTCCTGACTCCAAGGCTGGAGCTCTATCCACTGTGCCACCTAGCTGCCCCTAAGTTCAGGATTCTTTCTACCACACTATGCTACCTGCCTGTAAAAGTTCTCTGAGTGTTACCACCCCTGTTTGACAGGTAAGGAAACCAAAACTCACATTTGCCCATGGTCACAAAATAAATAGGAGGCAGAGCTAGAATAGGAGTCAGGAAGACCTAAATATAAATCTTGCCTCAGATACTTATTATCTGTGTGAGCCTGGACAAGTCACATAACCCCTCTGATATTCAATTACCTCCTCTATGAAATAAAAGCAAGTGGATCAAGATAACCCCTGAGATATTTTCCATGTGTAAATCTGTGATCCTGTGATCTTGGGAAGGTTACCTGGGCTAATTAACTCACCTAAAAAATGGGGATGATAATAACAGCTCCTATCTCACAGTAATGGTTCTCATTAAGAGAATGAAATGGCATAATGTATGTGAAGTGCTTAGCAAACTTTAACGTGCTAAATAAAGCCTGTTGTTTAATCTAGGTCTTCTGGCTGATTCCAAACTCACTGCCTTTTCCCTCAGATTTTGCTGTCTCAAAAAGAGGGATTTGCCCATATTACCTTAACATTTTGGCCTGCCTTGGCCTTTATCTCCATTAGCAGAGAATTAAGGGAATGAGCATTATTGACTGGAATTAGATGCCTTTGTTACTGTTGACTTCAGTCCCAGAGACCCAATTACAGACCTTAGAATTGGAATTCAGTCACAAAGTCTTTGTTATTTTTTTATGGCTTAATTTCAAGCTGACAAAAGCAAGTAGATGACTCCCTGGATCCCCTGTCCTCATATGACCCTCCCTAGAGAGGCCTTACTAATATAGGAGCCCCAGGTGGGGGCCCAAGGACTCCTTCCTTATTGTTTCCCCCTAGCTCATTATCTAGATCTGGCCCATTTAGGTCAAGATGACATTTGTTAAGAGGCCCAAGTGAAAACCAGAAAACTCACCTATGACATGCGATAACCAGCTATTTATCAGTCTGCTGAGCCAGCTACTTATCAGAATCATAGGAAGCTTTCCAGAATCAATATACACAAACATGATTTTATCTTCTTGAAAGTGCAGTTAAGGAGAGAATACTGATGCCCAACTGCCTAGGTTCTCCTACAAATTCTTAGAGAATGAGTTTGAGATCGGCCTCTGTAATGAGCACAATTGAACTTGCAATGTCTTTAAGTAGACAGATCTATCATCTCCTACTTGGATTTTTTTCCTTCCATTCTCTGTCTCTGTGTCTAACTCTGTTTCTGTCTCCATTTCTCTTTGTATCTCTTTCTCTTGCCTTTATTTCTGTTTTTCTCCAGCCACCTACCCCCCCCCCCAATTTCCGAAGAATTTACAGTTTAAAACCACTAAGGCTAGTTTTGTTCCTACTTATTTTGGGGCATCCAGGGAAAATGACAACATGCGTCCTGTTTTATTGATTTTTCATTGATTTCCACAGGGAAACAAGCATAGTGAACAGATCTAGTTAAGACATTCAGTAGTAGAACCTCGACCAACATTTCCTAGATGTGTGATGTTGTATAAATCACTTAAGTACTCCGGACCGCATCTGTCTCAGTGACAAAATTGGAATGAGGTGGGGGAGGTGCATTCTTTAAACTCTGAGGTCTGTTTCAGTTGTTATGATCATCTATCTTTCCACAATTCTCTGGATTCTCCCCATTTGTCATTTTTTGTAGTGAAATAATTATTTAATTATAGTCATATACCACAATTGGTTTAGCCATTCTCTAATCACTGAGCATACATTTCCCTTGAGAAATGGTATGATACAATGCAATGAACACTGAACTTTCCCCATTGGACTTGGAGTTATGGAATCTGAATACATAATCTTACTTTTGTCACTTTCCTACCTGTATGACTCTGGGTAAGTCATTTAGACTTTCTTGGCCTCAGTCTCCTCCATCTGTAAAATGAAGGGAATATGTGAAATGACCTTTCTTCTCTTCCAGATATAGATCTGGGATTTTTCCAGTTCTTTGCTACAACAATTATAATCTTAAATATTTTTGCATATATGGAATCTTTCTTTTTGTCTCTTTTTTTCCAGAATGATTGAACAAAATCACAGTTCCACTAGTAATATATCAGTGTAATGATCTTCCTATAGCCCTTTTGACATAGTCTTCCACAAAGATAAAGATTTCTGGTGAATTATGCTGTGTAACTCCACCTTGAATAGCCCATCTCAGAGAAACTTTGGATCCTGCTATTCCCTTGAGAGAGGGGATGGATTCTAAGGGACTGACTGTTATTATCTTTGAGGAAATCTATGAGTCAGTGAATCACTGAGAGAAGACTGAGTTAACTTCTTTCCTAACATTTTGAGAGTTTTCTGTCCTGCACAGATTGTAAGAGGTTGTAGTTAACTGTAATGATAGAACATGTCTGGGAAAGAGTTGGAAAGTTAACTATCATCTTTGAGAGAAATTAAAGAGATATTTTGAGAGAGATGAATATAACTGCCATTCCAGAGGAGAACTAAAAGCTCACCTGTATTTCATTCCCTAGAGCACTGAATTCTCAAAGCATAATTCCAGTGCTCTGGAGGAGTCAGCACTGACAGCTGGTGGTGAGAGAATTCTTGTTGAAAATTTTGTCTTCCTGCTTTTGAAGAGCACAGAGGTGACCTTTCTCACAGCAGATATATTGTTGAAATATTTATCTATGTCCCAGCCTTATTTGATACTGTTAATAAATTACATAGTCATTAACGTGAATGTTTTTCTAAGCCTATGAAACTGGGGCTTTAGACTGAGAATAAAGAGAAAGTTTGCAGGAAAAGAGGTTTCTCTGTTTTTTATAAACTGGGAGGTGAGGGGCACAGAGCTAATTAATTAATCAACAGGAGCAATTTTGTATTTTTAAGTGCTTTCTGTGATGATATTCATTCATACCTACTAGATAACCTTTGAACCCAGGGAAAGAATGAAAAAAGTAATGAGTCAGTAGCAGGCTGAGGGGTTGGGGCTTGGTATGTTTTTCTCCAAGAACACTTGAGAGGTACTACTCTCATCTGGCCACACACAACCATGCCTACATCCATGGGATAAATACAGGTCAATTAGCATTAAAGCCTGGTATCTCTGTTATAGCTTTCCACATAGTATTTCACAACTTTAGTAATATAATTCTAGAATAGGGGTTCCTACTATTTGAGTCTATTCTCTTGCCACAGAATCTGCATGTCTTGGCACCCACAGAGAGTTATTCCAGAGTAATGTTGTTATAATCTTGAGTAATCTCGTTATAATCCAACTCCACAATAGTCACCACCCTGGGCACATTCTTCTAAAGCAGCCAAGAGTCAGAGGGATGAAAGAAATTCTACCATAAGTTTTAGGAAGCAATTACATCATTATCGACCTTTGAAAACAAACAAACAAACAAACAAAGAAGGCCCACAAAACCATAACATAGCTTTTTCCCAAACTAGTTTTTAGCCACTTGACTTTGAAATATATTAATGAAACTGATAAATGCTCCAGTATGAGGCAGCTAAATGGTGCAGTGGATAGAGTGATGGTTTTAGAAGCAAAGACCTGTTCATCTCCTGCTTCTGGCATGTACAAGCTGTATTAATTTCCTCATCTGTAATGGGGATAATAATGGCATTTATCTCCTAGGGCTGTTTTGAGGATCAAGTAAGGGAATGTATGTAAAGTGTGTTGCAAACCTTAGAGTGTTTTATAAATACTGTTGCTTTTTTTTTCTTCCTTTCCCCGCCCCCTTGCCCTAGACATGGCTACTATGAGACACAAATAGGTAAATACATGTAAAATTATTCTATACATACTTCTATTTATCAGTTCTTTCTCTAGGTATAGAAAACATCTTTTTCACATGTTACTTCATAATATACAAGACACTTTCATTAGAACAAACCCATGAGGTAGATGGTGCAATGGTTTTTGTTTGGTTGTTTTTTTTTTAATCCTCATTTTACAAATGAGTCAACAGGCAATAGAAGAAGTGGCTTACTTAGTCATACAACCAGGGCACTTAAAAGCTGAGTCTCATACCTCAGACTCCAAGTTTAGCTCTCTTCATATTACTTTACATGGTTGGAAAAGAGCTTCTTAAACCATATGCCAGTTTGGGAGATCCAATCCTCTTCTACCTTCCCTTAAGCAAATAGTAGTTGGGTAACTGTATAATAAGCTCAGGTTTATAAATAGGAGAATTAAAGACTGAAAGCACTATGTAAACATGAGTTATTCATTTCTCTTAGTAATGTTGTTCATAGGTATAATTGTTGTTGTTCAGTTATTTTTCAGTAGTATTCAACCCCTTATGACCCCATTTGGGGTTTTCTTGGCAAAGATACTGGAGTGATTTGCCTTTTCCATCTCTAGATCATTTTACAGGTGAGGAAACAGAAGTAAGCAGGATTAAGTGACTTAGGATCACACAGTTAGTAAATGTCTGAGGCCAGATTTGAGCTCAGGAAGATGAGTCTTCCTGACTCCAGGCCTGGCATCCTATCCATTGCACCACCTGGCTGCCCATGGGTATAATTAGTTTGGGACAAATAATGCTTTGCCCTAGGGTACTGAGATTGGAGGGCAAGAAATAGAATGACACCTGTCCAAATTTTTGTTGAAGACTTCTGTGCCATTTTAGGGTGATGACTTAAGGATGATAACCAGGACTTGGAATTTGTAGCTGAAATATTTCTTACCTGACTTTCTAAAAGATACTCAAGCCAAGAATCACACAGAATCAGACCCAGAATTGGAAGGGACTAAGATCATTCAGCTCAACTCGTGTCAGAAAAGGGTATTTGCTCTTCAATGTCTCTGAAAGGCAGCCCTATGGACTTGAAGACTCTCAGTGATGAAGTACTTAGCATCTCCCCAAGATAGTCCAGTCTGCTGTCAGAAATCTATGGAATGCTAGTATCCTAAAGACTGACATTGAAAATCACCTAGAGGAAGATGGCAGAGAAAAGGCAGCAACTTACCTGAGCCCTCCTGAAAGCCTCTCAAAACACTTTAAATAATGACAAAAAAGAATTCCTAGAGCAGCAGAATTCACAAAAGGACAGAGCGAAATAATTTTTCCAGCCAAAGACAACTTAGAAGGTCAGCAGGAAAGGTCTGTCCCACCTGGGTAAGAGTGGAGCACAGTCTAGCATGGGCTGCATCAGCACAGCCTCAGCTTCAGCAAACCAGGAGCAGACCTCAGGAGCCACAGCAGCTGCTTCTGGACTCTCAGCCCACAGGTGGTAAGGGGGTCAAACAACTGATTAGAAGGAGACTGCAGGGGTCTCTTCTCTAGCACTGAGGCAGGACTCTGTTACTTTGCCCATACTCAGATCTAGGTCACAGTTCTGGGTAGCAGTTCCAGGGTGAGGAGCAGTACTAGCATAGCAGAGCTTGTGGCCACAGTTCCAGGTCAAAAAAGAGTGCTTGTGGTCACTCCCAGACCAGAGTGCAGGCCAGGAGAGTAGTAAATTTGCCTCTCCTTAGATCATACCACCTTGAAAGAACTAAAAACTTACAGGTGCTTAGAAGTATCTCTGAAAACAGTTGCACAAAAATCCCGAAGCTTGGGACGGTGCACCCTCCACCCTGGAAGCAGAGCCCTATTTTAACAAAGAGCTAAAAGTCAAGAAATAAACTGGAAAAATGAGCAAGCAACAGGAAAAAATTCTGACCATAGGAAGTTACTATGATGACAAGGAAGATCAAAACACATATTCAGAAGAAGACAACAAAATCAAAGCGCCTACATCCAAAGCCTCCAAGAAAAATACGAATTAGTCTTAGGACGTGAAAGAATTCACCAATCACCTCCTGAAAGAGATCCTAAAATGAAAACTCCCAGAAATATTATAGCCAAATTCCAATGCTCCCAGGTCAAGAAGAAAATATTGCAAGCAGCCAGGAAGAAACAATTCAAGTATTGTAGAGCAACAGTCAGGAGAACACAAAATTTAGCATCTTCTACATTAAAGGATCAAGGAGGGCTTGGAATATGATATTCCAGAGGACAAAGGATCTAGGATTACAACTAAGAATCACCTACCCAGCAAAACTGAGTAAAAATCCTTTAGCGGAACAAATGGATATTCAATGAGATAGAGGACTTTCAAGAATTGTTGATGAAAAGACCATAGCTGAATAGATAATTTGACTTTCAAATTTGACCTTCACATACAAAATTCACATAAAAAGGCAAACAGGAAAGAGAAATTATAAGGGACTTAATAAGGTTAAACTGTATATTCTCACAGGGGAAGATGATACTTGTAACTCATAAGAACTTCTCATTATTAGGGCAGTTAGAAGGAGTATAATATAGACAGAAGGCACAGGTGTGAGCTGAATATGAAGGGATGATATCTAAAAAATATAAATTTAAGGGGTGAGAGAGAAATGTACTGGGAGAAAGGGAAAGGAAAAGGTAGGATGGAGCAAATTATCTCACATAAAAGAGGCAAGAAAAAGCTTTTACAGTGGATGAGAAGAGGAGGGAGGTGAGAGGGAGTGAGTGAACCTTACTCTCATCAGAATTGTTTCAAAGAGAGAATAACATACACGTTCGATTGGTTATAGAAACCTGTCTTACCCTACAGGAAAGTAGGAGGGAAAGGGGATTAGAGAAGGGGGCGGGGTAACAGAAGGGAGGGTAGACTGGGGGAGGTGTTAGTCAGAACAAAACACTTTTGAGTGAAAGGAGAGAATAGAATAAATGGGGGTGGGATAGGATAGAGGGAAATACAGTTAACAATCGTAACTGTGGAAAAAAAAATTTGAAGCAAGTTTCTCTGATAAAGGCCATATTTCTCAAACTTGTAGAGAATTGAGTCAATTTTATAAAAATAAGAGCCATTTCCCAATTGATAAATGATCAAAAGATATGAACAATTTTCAGATGAAATAAACAAAACTATCTATAGCCATATGAAAAAATGTTTTAAATCACTATTGACTGGAGAAATGCAAATTAAAACCATTCAAGTACTACCTCATACCTATATGATTGGCTAATAGGACAGAAAAGGGAAATGACAAATGTCAGAGAGGATGTGGGAAAAATGGGATATTAATGCATTATTGGTGGAGTTGTGACCTGATTTAACCATTCTGTAGAGCAATTTGGAACTGCATCCAAAGGGCTATAAAACAATGCATACCTCTTGACTTAGCAATACCACTACTAGGTCTGTATCCAAAAAGAGACAAAGAAACAAAAAGGGAAAGAACCTATATGTATAAAAATATTTATAGCAGCTCTTTTCTGGTCTCAAAGAATTGGAAATTGAGGCAATTCCCATCAATGGAGGAATGGCTGAACAATATGTGATTGTAGTGGAATACTACTGTGCAATAAGAAATGATGAGCAGGATACTGCCAGAAAAACCTGAAAAGACTTACATGAACTGATGCAAAATGAGACGTACTGGGTACAAAGTAACAGCAATATTGTAAGATGATCAGCTGTGAATGACTTAGCTATTCTTAGTAATACAATGATCCAAGACGACTCTGAAGGACTTATGATGAAAAATGCTATCCATTCCCAGAGGTATCTGAACACAAAATGAATATATATATATATATATATATATGTATGTACATATATATATAATATATATACACATATATATGTATATATATATACACACACACATTATATATATGTGTATGTATATATATATGTATATATATATACACACACATTATATATATGTGTATGTATATGTATACACATATGTATATATGTGAATTATATATATATATATATATTCACAGATGTGAATAAGCTGCAATACAACACAAAGAAAGAATTATAAAGAACAACTGAAGTCAGTCAGTCAGTAAACATTTATTAAGTACCTACTATGTGACAGGCACTGTGCTAAGCACTGGGGATACAAAGAAAGGCAAAAGACAGTTGCTGCTCTCAAAAATCTCACAGTCTAAAGTATATCATTAAAAAATTGTCTGATAAAGAGACTAGGCTGGTCATGAATTAGGAGAGAGGGACAAATTATGGGTAATCCCTTTATTCCATTGGTATTCTCACTATGGCAAAAATAAGAGAAAAGAACCACTTATCCCACTGGGTGGACCTCTTAAGGCTGAGTTATGAGAAGACAAGAGACATTCAGGATGGCAGGCATGGGTGGGTTTCAATCTGTATCACTGGATGGAATGACCACACTGAGGAAATCACAGTTCCATTTGAATATGTCCATTTTGAAATCATGGAATTGATTTCTTTAAAGACTCTCACAGTAAGATGACAGACAGCCAGGGGCAATCACAGTGCCTGTCAGACCTATATATTCAGACAGTTGGAAGTTGAGAACAATTTCAGTTTGCTCGAGCCAGGTTTCAAAAGTATTGCTTGCTGGAAATGAAACAGGCTCAATCTAACACATTCCTTCAGGCATGAGAGGGGTCTCAACCTGATGGAAAGGGGAAAAAAAATGGTTGGATGGGATGTGTGTTAACTAATGCATTCCTTTTTCTGGCTACTATAAAAATTATGTTTCCCAAAAATCTATCCTGTGGCATCTAGCTTTCCAAATGATATGAAGAGAGAAGGGAACTTTCAATATCATCATAGTGAGGTTCACAATACCTTTAAGCTCTGTGGGAAAGACTCCCAGAGTGGAAGCTGAGTCAGCGAACTATCGAGGCAAGTGTAAGACGAGGGCAGGGATGCTTACTACTTGTGGGACCTGGGGAAAGTCTCTCAACTTCCTTGGGCTTCTGTGTCCTTATCTGTTATGTGAGGGGGTTAAACTAGATGGCCTTGGAGGTCCCTGTCAGTTCCAGATCTAGAAGCCTATAATCCTAGAGGTTGAAAAACATTTTGTGAATACTCATTGCTGGAGTTCAAGCTGACCCCTTCCCCTTCACCTTTTTGGTTTTATTTTTCTTCCATTTTTTTACTAAGTTGTACTTCTGGGCTGTCAGTTTAGGTGCTAGGAGCAATACGGCAGATATGGTGGATGGCCTGAGGCCCTATCCGCCCTATGATATGTAAGCTGAGGATTGCAGGGAGTATAGCTGCCAAGGTGAATTCCGAAGGCTGAAATCTGTCATCAACCAGAACATACAAAGAAGGAAAGATGAGCAGAAGGTGGAGAAACTAATAATTCTTCCCAGGCAGTTCCTGGCTCCTTGTTTAAGTTGAAGGATACCAGACATGCAACTTCTTCTCTTAATCCTTCCCAATCCTGGAAAACTATGAGGGCTCAATAGAAGGTGGTTGAGGTTTGAGAAATGATTGGATCAAGGGTTCTACCAGTGGGGGCAATTTTAGTATTTAATAAACAATGATAGCCAGTATTTATTTTTGGAGGCACCTAAGTGGCATGATGGTTAGAATACTGGAGCTGGAGTTAAGAAGATGAGTCTTCTTGAGTTCAAATCTGACTGTCAGACACTTACTATCTGTGCACTTAATCCTATTTGCCTCAGTTTCCCTATCTATAAAATGATCTTGAGAAGGAAATGGCAAACCACTCTAGTATCTTTGTTAAGAAAACCCCAAATGGAAAAAAAAATTTTAATTTTAAAAAATTTTTAAAAATTAAAAAAAGAAAAAAAGAAAACCCCAAATGGGGTCATAAAGAGTTGGACACAACTGGAAAATGACTAAACAACAAATTTAAGATTTGTAAAGCACTTGGTAGACATACCATTCAATCCTCACAACAGTCCTGTGGAGCAGGGGCTGGTATGATCCTGGTCAGTCATATGCTTGAGACGGCTCTGAGGGCAATTGTTAAATTTTCAGTGTGAACATTTACACCTTCAAAATCAGCAAGTGCTGCACACTAGGGCTTGATTATTATTTTGTTGGTTGCCTAGACTTAAGAAAGTGATGGAGAAATGTTAATAATGAAGATTGTTTATAAATATACTGTGCACATTTTGCAGAACAACTGTTAAATATTTACCAGCACACCCATCCCTGTTTTATAGATAAGGACACTGAAGATAACAGAAGTTTAGTGACTTGCCCAGGGTCATACAGTTAATACATATCTGAGGCAGTATTTGAACTCAGGTCTTTCTAATTCCAGGATGCTGCCTAACTGTGCCAAATACTCTATGCCTAAGTCATATGAATGTGGCAGTTCTTTGAAAGGGAGTAGGAAATATCCCAGCCAGTTGTTCACACAAATTGCCCTAATTATATAATGCTGAGGAATAATTTTGTACCATATCCTAAAGTCACTCAGAACATAGGTCAATGAGGTTTTCCCTCTGTTCAGCTCTTGGTTTAATTGTCTATAATTGGGTGACTGGCTCATACCCACTGAAAGAATCTCTCAGATGATGTGGGGAAAATTAATAAATCATACTTGCTTTCTTGTAAAAGGTAAAACCATCACTTTGTCTTTCTGTAAGCCTACAGAAGGCAAGATGTGAGCTAGGTGTGGGCTGCTATTTTTACATCACCTCATGTCACCTGAGAAAACCATCAAGTGCCTTGTGGCCTGGACCACTGCCATACCATTGAGAGATTTAGGAGTAACTCAGCAGAGAGAACTTTGGTCCAAAGAAGGGTTGAGCCATAGGCCTCTCCTCCTTCTCCAACTTTGGCTATGATCCCTGCCCTAAGACCTCACAGATCCCTGTGAGGAAAGGAACAACCTGGTTCATAAGACATTTGGGTGGCACAATAGGTAGAGTGCTAGACTTGGAATCATGTCAAATAATTAGTATGTTTAGGGTGGCTGGAAGAGAGAAAAAGAAAAGAAAGAAAAAGAAAAGAAAGAAAAAGAAAGAAAGTTACATGATAACTTTATTATATATTTAAAAGGAATAACAAGTTGTACATGCTGCAGTTTCATGTGCATTCTTTTTTTATTATACTATGTTATCGAAATGCATGTTTTATTCCATGAATTAAAAATAAAATAAGTAAAAATTAAAAAAATAAATAAATGCTTAGCATGTGCCAGGCACTGTGTGCTAAGTGCTAGGGATTCAAAGAAAGACAAAAAAAAAAAAGGTCCCTGCCCTCAAGGAGCTCCCAATCTATTGGAAGAGACAGACAACTTGAAAACAATTTTGTACAAACAAAGTATATGCAGGATAGCTAGGAGGAAGTTCCAGAGAGAAGGCACTAGCATGGAGGGGTACTGGAAAGGCTCCATGAGATTTTAGGTGAGAGTTGAAGAAAACTGGGGAACCCAGGAGTCCAAGAAGAAAAGGAGGGAGAGCATTCCAGGTCTGGATGTCAGCCAGTAAAAAGGAACAGAATCAAGAGATGGAGGAATGTGTGTGAGAAACTGTAAGTAGGCCAGTATGGCTGGATCATAGAGGACATGAAGGCGAGTAAAATATAAGAAGGCTGGAAAGGTAGGAAAGGGCCAGATTATTAAGGGCTTTAAAAGCCAAATAGAAGATTTTATATTTAATCCTGGAGGTAATAGGAAGCCATTCAGGTTGATTGACTAGGGGACTGACACTCAGACCTGAATTTTAGCCAGATCAATTTGACTATTAAATGGAGTGGGGAGAGACTCAATCAGAAGGCTGATGCACTAGTCCAAGTGAGAAGTGGTAATGAGAGCTTGCAAGAGGGTGATGGCAAAATCAAAGAAGAGGAGGAAAAATATACATGAGATGGTATGAAGGTAGGCTCAGAACGTGGCAACATATTACACATGAAGGGAGAGAGTGAGTAAGGAGTCAAGGAGGGCCCCTACGTTGTTAGGAGGATATTTGTGTCATTGATGGTGAAAGAAAAGTTAAGAAGATGGGAGAGTTTTGGAGAAGAAATAACCAACATGTTGAGTTTTAGATGTCTACAAGACATCCAATTTAAGATGACCCGCAGGCAACTGGAGATGTGAGTTTGAAAGTGAGGAGAGAAATTGGGGCTGGATAAATAAATCTGAGAATAATCTGTATAGAGATGTTAGTACACGAGAGCTGATGAAATTGCCAAGAGAGATAGTATCGAGGGAAAGGAACAGGATTGAGAAGCATAATGCAAAATGCATAAAGAAATTTCAGAGATCATGAAAATGGATGTAGAACATCAATGGCTTTCTATCTCCTCCAGGATCAAATATAAAATCATCTGGCATCCAAAGCCCCTCTTTTCCCCCACATTTCTAGCCTTCTTATACCTCTCATCCCATTCTCCATATCACCACATACTCTGATCCAGTGACTTCCCTCCTTACTGTTTTCACACAAGAAAATCCATCTCCGAACCTGGGCATTTTCACCGGCCCTACCTCATTCCTAGAATTCTCTGCTCCTTCATTTTCCTTTCCTTGTAGTTTCCCCCATTAGACTGTGAGTTCCTTGAGGTCAGGCACCATCATTTGCATTTATTTGTATCTGTAGCACTTGGCACAATGCCTGGCACATAGTGGACATTTAATAAAGGTTTATTGACTGACATCTGTGTAGCTGAGGTGTAGTGGAAGAGTAGGTCACAGAAAATGGGTAAAACGAGGAAATTATTAAATTGAGGAACTGAGAAGTCAGAGTGTTTGAGGGAATATCAGTATGTGCATTGAAGTCCCCTGCTATGAACACAGGAGATGGGAAGAGGGGAAAAAGCTGAGCTAGGCACTGAATCCAGGAAGGAAGGAGAGTGTTCTGGGGGTCTATAGGTAATAGCTACCAGAATCTTGTTTCGATGATAAATATGGATTGAATGAATCTCATAGGAGGAAAAATTATAGAGTGATGGTTGTAAATGGAGTAGAAGCGGCAATGGGGAGTAAGAAATATTCTGACTTCTACAACATAACCAGTGAGTCAGAGGGTATGAATGAAAAGTACAACAGGTATTGGTGACCAGGTATGCCATGTCATCAGGAGGGAGTAAGGTGATGTGTCAGAAGATGGAAAGAATGAGAAAGAAAAGGGTGTAAGATGAAAGAAAGTTTGTTAACTATAGAGCAGGCATTCCAGAGAGCACAGTGGAAGAGATGAATAGATCTGGGGTAGCATATTGAGATACCCTGGGTCAAAATTTTGTCTGTGACCCTGGGCAAGTTACTTTACCTCTCTAATCCTCAGTTTCTTAATCTGTAAAATAAGAAAACTCATAGCACTTATCTCACAGGGTCATTAAAAATGAGATGACATATATAAAGTATTTTGCAAATTGAAAAGTACTATATAAATGCCAGCTATTACTATTAATATTATTGTCTGAATAATTCACTTCCTGTCTAACATCTCTCTCTCTCTCTCTCTCTCACACACACACACACCCTCTCTTCTATGTTCTCAGTGTTCCTCTTTTCACATGGCCCCACTCTGTCCTCCTTCAAAGACACACACGCACATGCATACACACACACACACAGAAGGGAAAAGCTGAAGAAGAAAGAGATGCTGCCATCCTAATCTTCACCCTATGGATAACTCAAATGAATTTTTATTTGGTTACCTGGTATGTTCTGGGAATAGGATCTGAACATTTTGATTGGGTGTGAGGCTACAAGTGGGAGTAGACACGGAAGAGAAAGGCACTGAAAGACAGGTGGTAGGGCCCTTAGCACACTTCTCCTACTTCCTAATTTTGCTTAGACTTGTTTCTCTGCTCAAGAAAGTAGTGCAGGAATCGAGCTACCGAAAAAGAGTTGAAGAACCAGATGGCCCAAAAATGAGACATTAGATGCCTTCTTCACCACTCTTCTGTGCTAGTAACTATTTTTGGCCACTTTTCAGCACTGGCAACTTCTGAAACTTTGGAGACTTGCTACCCCCAACTGGCCACCTTCCATTTTGACAGCTTGTTGAACTTTGCAAGTCACTGGTGACAAATGGTGCAAATAAAGGAAAGAATTTACTATGGAACATCCATATTTCCTGAATTTTCCCCCATGAATGACTAATGCTGTCAATGATGAACCACATTCCCACCTTTTCACAGGTTCTTAGAGTAACCTTAGTTAACACTGGACTTCTTATTGAGTTTCCTCTCAAGTACTGTAGCTATTGAAAATAGACCTATCCAAAAAGGGCAGCTAAGTGGATCAGTGAATAGAGCGTCAGGCCTGGAGTCAAGAAGATGAGTCTTCCTATGTCCAAGTCTGACCTCAGACACTTACTAGCTGTGTAACCCTGGGCAAGTCATTTAACCTTATTTACCTCAGTTTCCTCATCTGTAAAATGAACTGGAGAAGGAAATGACAAACCACTCCAGCACCTTTGCCAAGAAAACCCCAAATGAATTCAGACTTGACTGAAAACAGCTCAACAACAACCTGTCCAAAAAAGCCACGTGTTGACAAGTTACTAAAGGGCTTGCTTGAACACTTTAGATGAATCTTCATCATCATCTAAAATATTTGTTGATGACCCCTAAAGGCAGAGTATTTTCCTATCCATTGAGTTATGCTGGTTGACAGAGGTGGAAAAGATAGAGCCTCACCCCTGAGGAAACTTATAAGTGTGTTTTTCATATATGTTCTTGGCCTCTTGGCCTCTTGCCCACATGGGCTTTTTTTTATCTAAAGGTCATTTCCTTCCTATAGAGAGGAAAAGAAGTTTAGCAGGTTAATTATGACTCATGAAATGACCCTAGCTCAAAACACTAACTCAGACAATGACTTCAAGAAGGAAACTTGGCAAATGGTACAATGGGAAAGCATTAGATTTGGAATCAAGAGTCTTGGGTTCCAGTCCCAGCTATTCCATTAATTTGCTGTGTGAGATCAGTGAAATCACTTTACCTCCCTGGACTTCAGTTAATTCATCTATAAAACAAAGGGGTTAGACTAGATGACCTTCAGGTCCCTTCCAGCTTGGGCATTCTATCATTTATGTGTTCCTTTGATTCGTGGTAGAAGCTAGAAACAGCTAAGAGAGCTGCTTGTAGAGTACAAATCCAGGCTATTAGCTCAACCACAGCTGCAATGGGGACCAGGTGGCAGGAGCTGGACCATGAGTCAGGCAGCAGCAGGCTGGAGGAGGTGATGCCACCAGCTGCTGCTAAAAAAATAAAAGACCTGAGGTTGCTGATACACAATCAGCTCATAACCTCCCCCACCTTCCTTCTACCATCACCAAGGCAACTAGGGTAGGATTAGGGCTGCTGGGCTGCCTGGCAACAACATCAGTAGGAAACTATCTCTCTTTCTTCTCAAGTCCTAGAATGACTTTTGTCTTTACCACTCATTCTGTACTTTTTGTTTACTGTGTTTTAGTATGCTATTTTCCTTCCATATCTGTGTGATTCATTTCTCCAACTAGACTACAAACTCCTGGAGGTCAGGGATGGGGTCTTACCCCATATTATATGACCCATAGTGAATAATGTGGGTAGATAGATAGATGGATGGATGGATGGATGGATGGATGGATGGACAGATAGATATAGATGAATGAACAGACAGATAAATGGATGGATGGATAAATGAATACATGGATGGATGGATGGATGGACTGACAGAGAGACAGACAGACAGGCAGGCAGACAGACAGACAGACAGATACTATTTATTAAGTGTCTACTATGCATCAGGCACCATGGGTTATAAGATCTTAGAGCTGGAAGGAACATTAGAGATTATTATGAGGCAGCTAAGTAGCATAGAGCACGGGGCCTGGAGTCAGGAAGACCGTAATTCAAATCCAGCCTCAGACTCTTACTAGCTGTGTGGTCCTGAGGAAGTCACTTAATTTTTGTCTGTCTCAGTTTCCTCAACTGTAAAATGAGGATAATGAAATAGCATCTACCTCCCAGGGTTGTTATAGTGGTTAAATGAGATAATATTTGTAAAATGCCTGGCACATATAGGCACTTAATCAATGCTTCTTTGCTTCCTTATCCAATCACTCTTCACTTACCCCATCGTTTTAGCTGTTTTCCAAATTCTTACCCATCCTTTAAGCCCTAACTCAAACACTACCTTCATGAAGCGTTCTTCCACTTCCCCAAGGTGGAAGCAATTTCCCTTTCCTCTGGACTTTCATAGGTATTTATATATCTCTCGTTTCACTTTCACAATCTGCCCTGTGTTATAGTTATTTTTTGGATTATTAGGATTATTCCCAATATTTTACCAGGCAGATGGCAGTAAGCTCTTTGCTTCATTCATCTACCTTAGTGATACAATTAAAGTGTGAGGGTCTATCCTCATCCCTATATGTGGGATGAAAGCATCATCTTTACATCTACACATTGTGTAACTGTATATTAGGTTACTGGCAAAATACAATTTCTCCAACAAGAAAAAATGGACTACTAAAAATAGACAACATGGGCTTTCTAAGGCCCAAGGATGGAACAATTGATCTCTCAAAAGCTATTCCATCTGAATAGTTTTTTTTTCTCTTGCATGCTTAAATGACTGAGATTATTTAGCAGTCCTTAGTGTATGGGTGATCTGTCTAATTTCATAATTCCATGTATTCCTTTGATTCTCAGATTTTGTAATCCTATTAGAGATGAAGATGAGACACAGCATAGTCAGTTAATGAATTCCTATGACCTAGAGAAACATGGTCCGTGCTAAGCAAATCGAAGTCTAGAAAAGGGAAATTCATGAACTAAAAGACTCAGGAGCTCAGAGAGTCACCAGATTCCCTTGGAAGCCTGGGAGTTCTGTAGTTGGCAGTATCCTTATATTAATCATCTCAGAGGAGTAAGGCAGCTGCCCCTTTGAGTAAGTCCCAGGTTTGGTGTGTTAGTTATCCTAAGGAAGACTCTATTGTCTCAGAAAGACCCAAGATTCCATCCCAGCCTTGGGGTCTGAGATGTACCTCAACCCAATTTTTTTTTTTATTGTGCTAGCAAAATGAGGCTGAGGCCAGATAGTACTGGCTGACAGAACTTTATAATAGCTTTACATGAGTCTGCCAGTAGTGCCATCATGAAATCTTGTATTTCATGGAGTATATTGGAAAGACTGTTTTTGGGGGGAGGTCAAACCTCACTGCCCCCCTCCCTTGAGGGAAGAAGTTCTGACTGCCTGTCTGGTTTGATAAACATCTCAGCACTGTACGCTCCACTGGAGACTCTGCCAAAGAATCCCCAAGTAGGGACCAAGTCTTCCTGAGCTCCATCTTGGCCAAGGTCTCATGGAGTTCCCTTCTTTCCCCCTATCTCCCACCTCCTCAGTATGTTTTGCTTATCTAGTTCCTGACAGGTTCCACACTCACCAGGAGCAGTGAGGGACAGTTTGGGAACCTTGCCAAAGTTCTCAGCCCCTTATGACAAGCTCTTCCTGTTGAGAATGGTCTGCTCATTACTACCCTTACTTATCTCTTAGGCTTGTTTTGGCCTGATCTGCTCTAAGAGCTGTTGAACCTGTTCCTTCTTTTAATCACTATTTCTTCTCCTGGACCCAAGCCTATGCCTTAAATTGCCCTATTCTTTGGAAGGGTCCTACTTATTGATGGGTAATTGGCTTCCTTCACCTCTCTGCCTCTCCTATCACCTTCATTCATCTCACACTTATGTCACTTGCCCTGCTATTGAGCTAACGTGACCAGCTTAGCATAGCAGATACCTTGCTATGCTCTTGGGTGTCTAATGGTAGCCATTTCCAAGGGCAGGGGGTGGGAAGGAGAGAACAAAAAAAGGAAAATAAAATAAAGGTAATTGACATGATAACTTTATTATATATTTAAAAGGAATATCAAGTTATACATAAGAGATTTGCAGTTTCATGTATAATCCTTTTTATTATATTATAGAAATGTTTGTTTTATTCTATAAATTAAAAATAAAATAAATTTAACAAATTTTAAGCTATATAAATGAGTCCTACCTGATAACTGCATTCAGAACACATTTTTTGATAATCTCTAATAGTGGAAAACAATACATCCTAAAATAAATGCGTGTGCATGTGCATGTGTGTGTGTGTGTGTGTGTAAAATGTACTTCCCTTGACAGTAACAGAGAAGCTCAGAAGAGGGGAGGGTTTTAGGGGAAAGATAATGAGTTCAGTTTTGAATAGCTTGAGTTTAACTCTTCTATTAGACATCCATTTTGAGATCTTTAATGCTAGTTGGAGATGTAACACAAACTGGTTTTGAAAGTCATTCCAGTAGAGGTGCTCCAATAATATTTTTTAACAGTGTCAGGATTGTTGGAATGTATGCATAGCCTGCCCCCAAAGGGACTGTGAAGAGGTCAACATTGATGTGAACATTTAAGTTCTGGTACACTGGAAAACAAGCACAGCAACCACAAAATCCCCCTCATTTACAATCATACTGGGTGTAGGTGGGCATGTGTGGGAGCCTATCTGAGGCATGGCCTTCTGTTGGATGGAGCCCATGAAGATAAGGATAATAATGACTGATAAATATAAGCACAGCCTGGGTTGTCTTAAAAACAGCCTCTCTCAGGAGGTTTCACTGTTGCCCTAAGGGAGTGACTGAGAAAAGCATAATAATTATGAGCAGACAAGATAATGGGTGTGATCTCCTTGCCTCATTACACAGTCTGTGTTATACAAGATTTACCTCCCAACTGATTACCTTATGATCCTAAGGTTGTGTTTCAACTGTACACCAACGCAGAACATCAATAAACCAACCATATTTCATGTGCCAGCAGTTAAGTGGTGCAGTGGATAGAGTGCCAGGTCTAGAATCTGGAAGACTTGAATTCAAATCCAGCCTCAAACACTTACTGGCTGTGTGACCCTGAGCAAGTCACTTAGTCCTGGTTGCCTCAGTTTCCTCATCTGTAAAATGATCTGGAGAAGGAAATGGCAAGCCACTCCAGTATCTTTGTCAAGAAAACCCCAAATGGGGTCAGTAGGGGTTGTATGCTACAGAAATGGACAACATTTATTAGAAATGGGCAGAAATGTTGGACAACAACAAATCCTAAAGACTCTAAATGATGTCATATTTAGCGCCATCATTTTATAGAGAGGCATACCTTTGTTCATCACTAAGAGTGAATTAATTATAACAGGTCTGTGAACTTGAATAAGGAAGGCATACTTTCCCTTCCAATATAAATAAATGGTCTCCTTTGGAAATTCTTATATTTTATTTTATGCATTTAAAAAACGTTATTCTGAGAAAGCGTCCACGCTACGGACTGTAATGTGTAATCACTTTTATCACACTCACAAAGGGGTCCTTGACTGCTTTTAATGATTCCATACTCACGTATAGATTAGAATACATGGTGGTGGTGGTGGTGGTGGTGGTGGTGGTGGTGGTGGTGGTGGTGGTGGTGGTGGTGGTGGTGGTGTGGTGGTGGTATTGGTGGGGGTGATAGTGGTGGTGGTGGTGGTGGTGGTGGTGGTATTGGTGGGGGTGATGGTGGTGGTGGTGGTGGTGGTGGTGGTGGTGGTGTAACTTCAATTGCACCTGACTATGTCTCAGCATCCTCTGCCTCTCACTAGCCTTCATGGTCCAGTGGGGCCAAGCTGGATCATTGAGGCTGCTGCTCCTGCAGTCTCTTCCAGTATATCCTATCCTTGCTCTCACCCCAACCTCTTGTTACAAGCTGTAGAACTCAGTGACTTGTGGAGGAGAGAGAAGTAAAGGAAAGATGAATTATCTTCTGCCTTGGAAGGTAACGTTCAGTCAAAAAGCTAAAGAACAGAGGAATCTACAGCAGTACATTAGTATGCCAAGTTATACTGAGCCTGGAGGAAAGGGGATTAGCATCCAGCTAGTCTTTTCTCCTGAGAAGTTATTTGGGGTAGGGAATGGGTGAATGAAGCATTTATTAAGCGTTCACTTGACAGTGCTAAGCACCAGGGCTACAAGGAACTCAGATTCTAATTAGAGAGATAACACATTAGGGAAGATTTCAGCTGCAAGTCAACTATAGTCAATAATGGCTATAGTGGATGGATGGGTGGGTGGATAAGCAGGTGTGGTAGTTTGGGGGACAATGATATTCCTAAGGCTCTTAAGTTCATTGGGGTATCTCCATTAGTATCTGAAGAAAGATGGTGGTCAAGGTGGTGGCGATAGTTCATCTTATGTGGTGCATGCTGCCTCCTTTCTATTGGAGTGTTCTGCTCCCTCAACTAAGCTGGTTTGCCTGCTCTGTGAGTGGCACTTGGCATGGCTGGCCCTTTCTCCACAGGAGTTGCTTTTATAGATGATGGCAATGACGGCTGGGCCAGGAGCAGGACAGGTGATCAGGTGTGTGTATAGTGGGAAGGACTGTCACTCCAAGATCTATTGTACTTGTTTGCCTATTAGTACCAGTTGGTCAGCAGTTGTTAGTAAAGATGGGCCCCTTCTAAACAATGATTTCTCCTCAAGAGTGGTTTTGGGAGCTGGGCTGAACATAGGTCCAGTGGCCTGAAGAGCAAAAACAACAGGTATGAAACATCTACACCTCAGACAAGCAGACCTCCTAAATAAAGGGACCAGGGCTAGGGAAAATTGAGTTCCCCAAACTATAAGGCTGAGATGTCTTTGAGGTTTAGCCCCAGGGGTAGACCCACAATCAAAGGGGAAGGAGTTAGAAAGTGCTATAGGGTAATGAATATAAGGGGAAAACATCAAAACAGTTAAAGACATCGAAAGGAATAAAGCTCAGTTAAACTCCTAGAGCTTAAATCAATAGATAAAATTCTAAATCAGAAGGGAAGTTGCATCTAAAAGAATGCCAAAAAAAATACAAGACAAAAAAATCGAGCTAATACCTGATGAAATATAGAATCCCATAGATTCCCAAGAGAGCAGGGTGTTCTTGATTGTTATAAAAGAGAAATAAGAATCTTGAAAGAAGCTAAACAAGAATAAATGGCAGAATTTGTGCCCTTCACAGCAGAAATAATTAACAAAACAGAAAAACTTTAATCCATTGTGGCAAGTCTCTCCAAAAAAGAAAAAGAGAAAATAACAAATTGGTAAATAAGAATACTGAAGTGTAGGACAATCTAAAAGAAGAAAAGCAATAGCATTAAAAGAACATGCCATCTCTATATAAACTATAAAACACAGAGAAGGTAGGATGCAGAGAGGCAATTTAAGGATGGTAGGCCTCCCAAAGTCAAAAAAGTCAGGTCAAAAAACCTGAATGTAATGTAAGAAATAATATGAGAAAACTGCCCAGAGGGTAGGACTAAGGGAAATAGAGTTAGTTTTTCACAACATGTCTACTCTTACCTTTTCAATAAGGGTGTGTGGGGAGGGAGGAAAATAGAAAATTTGGAACCCAAAGTTTTAAAAACACGTTTTTAAAAAAAAATGTTTTCACATGCAGCTGGGAAATAAGAAATACAGGAAATGGGGTACAGAAGTCTATCCTGCCCTACAGGAAAATAGAAGGGGAAGGGGATAAGAGAAGGAGGGGAAAGATAGAAGAGAGGGCAGACTAGGGGAAGGGATATTCAGAATGCATGCCATCTTGGGGTGGGGGGAGGGATGAGATGGGGAGAAAATTTGGAACTCAAAATCTTGAAAACTAAAAATAAATAAATTTATATATTTTTTTTAAAAAAAGAAAGAAAACTGCCCAGAACTTCTGAATATATAAAACAAAGCACCAAATAAAAAAAAATCTATTGCTTACCTACAAAGAACGGAAAGGTCTAATAACTGAATGCAATAGAATTATAATGGCCATGTTTGGCTATGGAGAAGAGATGAGAAAATATACTTCCCACCCCCTTTGGAGGTAGGAAACATCAT
The DNA here is from genome assembly GCF_003287225.1 of Phascolarctos cinereus. NCBI lineage: Eukaryota > Metazoa > Chordata > Mammalia > Diprotodontia > Phascolarctidae > Phascolarctos > Phascolarctos cinereus. The sequence continues at coordinate 242,678,205 of NW_027555514.1, forward strand.
ATATATTGCCAGATACAGTTAATGTGTTGGTTGGTTTTGCTGAACTGTTTTTTTCTTTTTCTTTTAAAAACATTTGTTACAAAGAATGGATCACTGAGTGAATATATTAAAAATGAGAGTGATGTAAAAACAAAAACAATTTAAAAGTAAGGGTTTTGGTTTCAGTTTTTTTTTTTTGGCTAGTTCTAATATTCTATAGCAGTGGCTTACCCAAGAGAGTTGGGAAGTCCTCAAGATTAAAATTCTGACAACAAAAGCAAATTATTCCAATTAGGAAGAAAAGGAGGATCTGCCTGAAAAGGCCAATATGGAGGCACAAGGAACTATTCAATTAATTAATATCTTGTGTGTGTGTGTGTGTGTGTGTGTGTGTGTGTGTGTGTACCTATAGACTGACAGAGAGACAGCAACAGAGAGAAAAACAGAGACAAAGAAAAGGACAGAGAGAGAGGGAGAGAGACAGAGACAGAAAGACAGAGAGAAGGAGGGGAGATAAGGGAGGGAGGGAGAAGACAGAAACTAGGATAAAACCTGAAGGTGAATAAAAAAGAGATGGATTCCTAAATTGGAGTCTGAAGCCAAATGCAACAAAATGATTTTGTTTTAGCTGTTTTGAAAGGAACAAGAATGTCAGAGGGGACAGGTAGGCAGAGCCAAACAGGTTGGACTAGGATAAGAGAGGACCACAAGAAGCAGTAACTTCCCAATTCTTGTTTTGCTTCTGTCTTCTTTATGAAGAAGAACACTATCTGGACTGTGAAGAAGAAAGCAAATTTTTTTTTAAATGTTTCACAAGTAGTAGAAACCCAAGATAAGTGAGGAGAGAATGAAAAACTCCCTAGCTGCCCTGAATTCCCAAAGCTTCATACCTGGACAGATGGTGATGCTGATCTCTAGTCAATGACCTCCACGAAAATGGGATGGAGGAAATAAGCTAAGCATTAGCACATTGTTTGAAAAAGATCTGAGGAGCTTAGTGGACATTCTGCTCAATCTAAGCCAGTAATGGTATATGATAGTGAAAAAAAAAAGCTAATGTGGAGGAAGTTGAACTTTCTCACTCAAAGATTCCTGTACCAATGAAATCACAGTTCTGATCTCAATAAAGTGTTCAATCTAGCTACATCATAGAGTTGTTGTGAGGAAATCACTTTTTTTAAAGTGAATTATGGTAGTATGTAAAAGTTAAAAGGTGATTTGAAAGGTTGTAGAGGAACCCAACTCTTTTTACCTATATTCCTACAAATATATTTTAAAAAGTGTGTGTGTGTGTGTGTGTGTGTGTGTGTGTGTGTGTGGACTATATAAAAAAAAGATCAACAAATCTACATAGAAACACAAGCAAACTCCTTCACATGGCTCAAAACTGCAAAAAAAAAAAAAGACAGCCAGAAGCTCACAGGCACTGGGTAATGGATTTTGCCAGGGAAACTCATACCACCATAGGTAAGTATTCCTGAATCCTGTCAGTGCTCCTGGGGGTCTTGAAGTCTGCAGAATATAGTTATCTTTTCCACATTGCAAGGTTAAGGAGATGGCACCGCTGTGATCTGGAAAATCCACGTAAAATTTTTTGGCCCTCTCTTTATGCCAGAAAAGTCTGATTTTTTCTTTTTCTTTTATGGGGTGTTTACAGTACCTCATTGTAAAATATGACTTAAGTATTTGGTCATAGGCTCTGTGTCTTCTGCTGGCCTTCATGTGTTGTCTACAGCTTCTGCAAAACTCCCCCAAAATTCCCATTTAATTTTTTATGCTAACCTTTGATATATCAAAACTGCCATGGGAAAAGTCTTGATGTGAAAGGGATAACTGTATTCTGACAGGAAATTCGGGGAGGCCTAAAGCCTGCAACTCTGAGTAAGAATGCTCCGAAAGAGGTGTGAAGCCATCCAGCCCTCTAAACAGATACATCAAGAGTAGTGAGAGCCTTGAAAAATTAGGGCAGGGTCAAACAGGCCTTTCCCACTGCATGCAAGAAGGGGTGGAGCCTGGCCCTCACACAAAGTCCCAAACCAGTGGATGAGGTTAGAAGTATGAGCAAATAGAAGAAAACCCTGAACACAATGAAGAAATGCTATGGGGTAAGAGAAACCTAGGAGATAAACATATAAGAAGAAAGAAGTTTTGCAACCAGTACAACAGAGCCTCAGAAAAAGAAAGGGAACGAAAAATTGGCCACAGGATTCTGAGAAGTCCAGAAAGAGAAAAATCAAGAGATTTTAAAAAATGAAATTAAGGGTGAAATTAGAATTCTGAAGTTTAGCATTGAAGATGAAACATCTTACCTAAGTAATGAACTCCCTGAAAAATAGGCTAGAACAGAAGTCAAAACTACAGGAGACAATACTAGGACAATATAAGAAATATTAAAATGATATCAGAAGATTGAAAAATAAAAGGAAATATGTTATCTGCTATCAAAAACAATTGACCTAGAAAACAAATCAAGGAAAGGTGATTTGATAATCATCAGATTGTCTGAAAAGAAAACTGCCCAAATCTTTGAGAATCAAAGGGTAATAGAAAGAATTCATCATTCATTTCCTAAAAGAAATACGAATTGAAGACATATCAAAATGTCACAGCCAAAATCCAGATCTTTCAGGTCAAAGAAAAAATACTTCAAATAGCACCCCCCCCAAAAAAAGTATGAAGTCTTGATCACACAAGATTATTAAACTCACACAAATCATCAGCATTTGTGTGTGTTAACAACAAAACTTGATAAGGAGAAATATAAACAGAAATTTCATTCAAAATCACTACAGAATATATCAAATATTTAGGGGTCTACCTACCGAGACATCCACAGGCTTTATATGAATACACCTACAAAATGCTATTTACAGTAATAAAAACAAACAATTGGAGAAGTATTAATTTCTCATCATTGGGCCATGTCAATATATTAAAAGTAACGATATTAACTAAATTAATTCAGGGAATTTTGTGGCCATACCAGCGAAATGACAGAAGGGTTATTTTCAGGAACTAGAAAAATAATAACAAAATTCATCTGGAGTAATAAAGAGTCAAGAATCTGAAGGGATTTTTTTATGAGAAGAAAGGAGTTTAGCAGTATTGGAACTCAAAATGTATTACAAAAAATCATCATAATGATTCAGTACTGATTAAAATATCTAAAAGTTGATCGGTGGAACAGATTGAGTACATAAGATGAAGAGACAAGTGAACACAATAGCACAGTGTTCAAAAAACCAAAGATCCCAAATATTCCACTATTTGACAGCAATTTCTGGGAAAATCATAAATCAGACTGGCAGAAATTAGATTTAGATCAACATTCCAAATTTAGACAATATACCAAGTTAACTGCCAAGTACATACATGACTTTGATATTAAAGATCAATTCATAATCTAGAAGAATAGAGGAGATGAAAGGCACAGATAGGGGAAGAATTCTTAAACAAACAAGGGATACAGAGTATCATAAAAGATAAAAAGAACACTTTTGATTACATAAAACGGAAAAGTTTTTACATAAATGAATTCGATACAGTTCAATTTAAAATGAAAACAGCTAACTGGGGGGAAAACATCTTTGCAGCAAACTTATCTGACAAAAGATCTGATATGCAAGACATATGGGAAATTGATTTGTAAGAACAAAAGTCATTTCTAAAAAATAAATCATCCAAGGGTATAAACAAGCTATTCTCAAAAGAAGAAAGGCAAACTATCAACGTCTATATGAAAAAAAATGCTTCAAATCAGTAATAAGAGAAACGCAAATTAAAGGAACTCATACTCATCAGATTGGCAAAGATTACAAAGATGAATAATGACAGTTTTTGGACGGGCCATGGGCAAACAGGCACATTTATGCACTGCTCTTTAGAATTGTGAATTGGTACAACCATTCTGGAAAGCAATTTGGAGTTATGTCCCACTCTTCCCCTCAAAAAGGAGTAATTGTGATTCCCCCCTCCCAAAGGAAAAAAGAAAAGAAAAGAGAAAAGGAAATAAAGAAAATAGTATCAATGAAACATTTAAAAATTACCAAGAAGGGAGGAGAAGGAAGCTCAGAACGTGACATGGATAAACAGGATAATATTAGGACTACCATGTTAAACTATTATATACTTAAAAAATAAAACCATAGATTCATGGTTTCATAAATAATGCTCCTTTTCCATTCTTCTTTATATGTAGAAAGTTCAAATTTTTAAATAAATTAATATAATTTATTCTCTATTAAGAGAGATGTAGTGTCAAGAATGAGAGTTGATAGCACCTATGTACTCTACCCTAGTTAGAGCACCAGTAATATTGTGTTTTGTTCTGAGCGATACATTTCAGGAAAGATAATGCCAGATTCAAGTATATCCCTGGTTAGAGCTGAAGGTTTCAGGCCTTTCTGACCATCTCTGCTCAGAACATTGCAGATTTCCTGACCCCTACCCCTACCCCAAGAAGTACCCCTGGTTAGATCGTTGACAGGATTTAAGCCTATGTAACTGAGCTGCTGCTGACATCTCTAATGATACTCCTCACCCAGTGCCTGCAAACTTAAGACTGTCTTTTTATACAGTCCTGGATTGGATGGATGGATGAACTCCCTGCTGTAGCTCTTTGGATTTCTTTATCTTCTTTTTAATCTAGTGCCCTTTTTAGATTAAGTTCACCCAACCTCTGCTTCAAGACATAATGATGGGGACTCATTGCATTCTGAGATAGCCCATTCCATTTTTATGTGTTACTTGGAACTTGTTAAGTTGAAAGGTCTTGTTCCCAACATTCTGCAGAAATATGTAAAATATTGATATCTGAAGCTTTAAAAGTGGTAATTTGCCTGGTTTCTCAATAAGTCACATCTTGAAGCATACTTCTACAGTTTACAAAATGGAAATACTCTTCCACATTGGGTAGAGTGGGAAATAGAGAAATAAAAAGAATAATGTCAAATGCTAAGGTAGCAAGATGAAAGACCCAAAATAAAATCCCATTTTTATAACATTATTTTAACAGAAATGTCACCTTTATGAAATGAAAGCATCTGGTAAATATTTGAATGGTGTTTATGAGCCTTATTTAATGTTTACAGGCTTCTTCAATATCTTGATTCACTAATAAATGAATAAGGGAGAAAAATGGTCGTGTTTTTTTCTGCTGCTCGTTTCCAAATGGACTATGTTTTTTCAGTAAAATTCTCAAGGTAAATTGGCAATTTACCTTGAAAAACCATTGTATAAATTCCTCTTTGCTCTTCATCAGCTCCCCTAATCAATTCTCTACTGGGGGAGCAGATATGAAATATAAAATACTCTTTGAGGCCAATAATTGCAAATTGCTATTAGGGAAAAGCAAGAAAATTATCCCCTGTGTATACTTTAAAATAATTCTTATTCCATTCCCAGATTGCAGCCACAGACAAAACCTGGACATGGGGTCCCCTCTCTCTATTGTCATTAGAGTGAGGCTGCATTTTCAAAGCTATTTCAAATTTAAATCCTGGCTATCTTACCTCTCCCTTCATGACCTTGGACAAATAACTTATTTCTTTGGGCTTCAGTTTCCTAATCTGTAAAAAGAATCCAGATGAAATAGATGAACTCCAAATTCCCTTCTGATTTTCAGCTTATGTTAGCATTTCCTTTTAAGCATAAAAGATTCCCTATTAAGATTTGGCTTCTCCCCCTACTGGGGTGGCACAGTGGATAAAGTACTGGGACTGAAGGCAGGAAGACTTCTCTTCCTAAGTTCAAATACGGCCTCAGTCACTTACTGGCCTTGTGAGAAGGGCAAGTCACTTAACCCTGCTTGCCTCACTTTCCTCATCTGTAAAATGAGCTAGAGAAGGAAATGGCAAATCACTCCAGTATCTTTGCCAAGAAAGCTCAAAATGGCATCACAAAGAGTTGGACACAACTGAAAAATGACTCAACAACAACCTTCTACCTGGTTCATTTGTCCAGCAATCTCACAACATATGTCACTTTGTCTGTAGACAGTTGTCACACCACAGACACTGGGAGATGACATCAGAAAGCAGAGCACTGAATATGAAGGACAAAGAGATTTGTTCTTCACTAAAATAACTGATTTCATAGTCCACCCTCCTTTGGTCAAATCTTAATCACCACTGGGTATGCTGGGTATACATTTGAAGTAAAAATTTTAAAGTAAAAAAAAACATTTAAAGTAAAAATCAGGAATTAATGTGTCTATATAATCAAGAATGTCTCAAATAACTTGGAGTCAGAAGACCTGGGCTTGGGCTCAGGCTCTGTCACTTACTAGCTGTGTGACACTTCTGTAGGTCATTTAAGTGCTCTAAACCTCAGTTTGCCCATCTGTAAAATAGGGGCAATAACACTTGCTCTTAAGATTGCTATGAAGATCAAGTGAGATGCTAGGTATGTGGGAGAATTGGCCTCTTTTAGTTACGCTGGGCTGTTTCCTTTGAAGTGGTCAAAGAGGCCATCCTTGGAAATTGTTTGTTCCTAAGGACTTAGGCTCAAATAATTGGTGTGTCTTCTTGGTTGCCCACAGCATAAAAGGCTGAGCCTGTGGGGAGTTGGTATTGGAGGTTAAGCAGAATTCCCAATGTCCTACAGATGTCTTTTGGACCTAGTGTTGCTGGGTAAAATTCAGAGACCAGAGGGGAGTAGCTTCCATTTGAATTAGTAATTGTACATTTTTTAGTGCTTATTGTAAGTACATTTCCTTTTTTTTTTCTAATTTCTAGGCAATTGGGGTTAAGTGACTTGCCCAGGGTCACACAGCTAGTAAGTATCAAGTGTGTGGTCTGAGGCCAGATTTGAACTCACGTCCTCCTGACTCCAGGACTGGTGCTCTATCCACTGCGCCACCTAGCTGTCAAGTACATTTACTTTTACAATCTATGAATATTCTGTTACATTTCAAACCTGATCCTGAACCTCTAGCCTGGCTTAAGCTAGGTCAGGCCAGCCCAGAACAGAGTGTGAAAGTGCTTTTAAAAATAGCTAGTCACACAGTCAGTAAATGTTTGAAGCTGGATTTGAATTCAGGACTGACTTTTTGACTCCAAGTCAAAAGCTGTAGCTACTGTGCCCCATTCTAAAGTAATCAGAAAAGTCTCCACAAATATAAGCTACCATTCTTCGTTTCTATAGTAGTCTTACCTCAATGCCATGTTGTGGCATGGAAGTTTGTCTTGTTTCTTTTAGGACTGATCTAGATTTCATCATGGTAGGGTGCTCTCAGTGAGGAAAGCTCTCTACCAAGAGAGATTAACCACTATTCTACAATTTAGGGAGTTGAGTGGGGCACTGAGAAATCAAGTGACCTGCCTAGGATTATACAGCCAGTATGTCAGGGGTAGGCTTTGACTCCTGGCCCTCTTGATTCTGAGGATTCCTCTCTTTCAAATGCTCTATGCCAGGGATGGGGAATCTGTGGCCTTGAGGCCACACGTGGGATTTATTCTGTGAAATTCGGAGTCAAAGGACTGTACTTGAGGACCTAGAGGACCACATGTGGGATTTGTCCTGTGAAGTTTGGGTTCAGTCAAAGGACCACACTTGAGGACCTAGAGGGCCGCATGTGGCCTCGAGGCTTCCAGTTTCCCACCCCTGCTCTATGCTGTCTTTCATGACTGGATTCCTGAAGGTTGCATCAGTCAAACACAAGCAGAAGCCAGCTTTACCAAGCTGGAAGAGTTTTGGGTATAGGCTACAGAATCTCAGAACTGGAAAGGACTTCAGCTGTCATCTTGTCCAACTGATACCGGAAATTTAGTCCAACTCATCCCGCCTTCCATCCCACCACTATAGTGAGTGGTAATCTAGACTTGACATGGAGACTTTCAATGAAGAAGAGCCCACTAACTTCCAAGGCAACCCATTCCAATTTTGGACACATCTAATTGTTAGGAAGTTCTTCCTGACCACCTAATGATGGATGACCCACTTAACTAAGAATAGACAGGCTCATCATCACAGGGTTGGCACCAGGCAATGATACTTACTAGCTATGTGGCCCTGGTCAAGTCACTTAACCCTATTTGCCTCAGTTCCTCATCTGTTAAATGAGCTGGAGAAGGAAATGGCAAACCGCTCCAGTATCTCTGCCAAAAAAGCCCCAAGTGGAGTCACAAAGAGTCAGACATGACTGAAACAACTGAACAACTACAGCAATGACATTGTTTAGTCACAGGAATGAATGAAACCATCTATTAAAGTGTGTGATGGGGATTGCAATTAATGTTGGTGGAAGGAATACACACCTCAGTATAGAATTGCAGTGCTAAGCTTATGCTTGTCCAGTCATTTTCAGTAATTAAAACAACACCACCACATTTATCAAGTTACCTTCTGGCTGTTTAGAATGAGCATAAAAATTAGGGACAGAAAAGCTCATCCTTCCCTCATATCTCCTAACAAATCATACTGATTGGAATACGAATAGTATAAGATGCCCTTGATTTAGGGCTGCTTCTTCTTGGGGCAGAGTAGAGGAGAAGTCAGGGCTAAAGTTAAACTCTGAAGTTCATCACAGTGAAGAAGAACTCCAAACAGGAAATACATGAGAAGTGGGTCTGTATCAATCATGGGAGAAGCCAGGAAAATTTGTAGAAGCAGCATTGAATGAACTGAGGCCACCCTCATTCGTAACTAGAGATAGTTAACCTTGTGACTAACCTGAGAAGCTTTGGTGACCACCTCCCTTAACCTGATTTGTTCTGACAGTATTGAAAAGATGACTCCCACATGATGTTTTGAAAAGAAGGATGCTAATCAAGCTTGGAAACAAAATCAGTATTATTTTGAGCACTAATTGGTATCACTGCTTAAGGATTAGAGTCAGAGCTAATTGTTCCTAGGTGTGGTTAGTCTCATTAAAACCTATACTCTTCAGAAAGAAAGAAGAAAAGGAAGGAAGGAAGAGAAAGGAAGGAAGGAAGGAAGGAAGGAAGGAAGGAAGGAAGGAAGGAAGGAAGGAAGGAAGGAAGGAAGGAAGGAAGGAAGGAAGGAAGGAAGGAAGGAAGGAAGGACAGTGCAGTAAATACAGTGTTGGCCTGCGTTTGAATAACATTTCAGATTCTAGCTTTTTGACCCTAAGCAAGTCACTTGAACTCTCTGAGCCTCAATTTTATCATCTGTAAAATGAAAATAATCCTTCTAGAAGTTACTTTAGGGTACTCATAAAGCTCAAAAAGATGTATGTAAAATGCCATGCAAACCTGAAAGCATTATATAAATGCCAGTTATTATTATATGCAGAGAAAAATTTAAATCTAGTCCTGGCACTCTCTCAGACAACCAATACTCAAATGGTTCTATGATCTCATCATTTGGGTATTCTTTCCAGTGATGAAAATGGAAACCCATCCATGCTTTCCCACCTTGTGTAACTTCTCAGTGTCCTAGGATAAGAGTCCTTAACTTGGGGTCCATGAACTTGTTCTTAAAAATATTTTGCTAACTGTATTTTAATATAATTTGTTCTCTTTGTAATCCTATGTATTTTATTTTATGCATCTGAGAAAATTCTTCTGAGAAGGGGTCCATAATCTTCACCAGACTGTCAAAGAAGTCCATGACATAAAAAAGGGTAAGAATTACTGGACTACATGATCTCCAAGGTCCTCCTGAGATGTGATTCCTATGATACTATGACTAGATGACCTTGCTAAGGTCTCTTACAACTCAAAATCTCTGATCTTTCCTTTCTATTCCCAGAGCAGTTCAAGGATCCTTACAAGCCTTCCCCATTTGGCTCCCCTCCTACCAATCTCTCATCTCCTTCTTACATTTCTCACCTCCAAACATTGCCCAGATATTACTTTGGAACTCTAGCAGTGCACATATGCCATGTATAACTTCCAGCCTGGCAACCACTGCCCCTGTTTCACCTTCTTCAGTGTGCTCACCTCTCAGAGCCTGAAATGTAATGTCAATTGTTGTTATTAAATGAGTGGAAACAATTCTGCTCTACCTGGGCATCCTTTCTCCAAGCTTATTCTAAAGCCAAATCAGAACAATTACATAGGAGATCAATAAGAGTCATCCTGGCAGAGAAACAGCCACTTCTACTCAGAAAGACGTCTCCATGCAGGCATCTAAATGGGCTGCTTATCCTTCCTCTCCTTCCTTGACAAGTTGGAGGACATCCAGAAGCTAGAATCGAAGCCAGAAAGGGCTTTGAGATCATGCCATTTAATGACTGGTATCGTGAAGCTGAAAGGAAAGAATGTATGTAAAATACCTTGCAAACATTAAAGCTTAATGCCAATGCTAATGTCACCTTCTTCCCTGAGCCCTTTCTTCTGGAAGAGCCTCCAATCTCACATGGACCAGGTTCAATCCCCAGGGCCTGATTCCAAAGCATAATTTTTTTTCTCTTTGACTCTGTCTCTGCCCTATAATAAAATTCCAGAGAAAATTTTCAACTACATCTCAGTATGGCTTGTGTCTATGTCTCCTTAAATATGGGTAACAGTCTCCAGTTACCAATATTGGGCACCCACTGTTCAATATTGGTATCAGGTATGGGACAACTTTTTACTTCCTCCATCAATTAATCAATACACATTTATTAAGCACTTATTATATGCTAGGGCAGCTAGGTGGTAAAGTGGATAGAGTGCTGAGCCTAGAGTCAGGAAGACTCATCTTCCTGTGTTCATATCTGACCTCAGACACTCACTAGCTGTGGGACCCTGGGCAAGTCACTTAACCCTGTTTGCCTCAGTGTTCTCATCTGTAAAATGAGTCAGAGAAAGAAATAGCAAATCACACCAGTATTTTTGCCAAGAAAACCCTAAATAGGGTCATGAAGAGTCAGACACAACTGAAAAGCAAGTGAATAACACATTAGATACAAAACTAGATACTGAAATACAAAGGAAAAAAAATTACAATCCCTGCCCTCAAGGATCTTACAGTCTACAAGGGAACATATCCCCATACAAACATATACAAATAAAGGCAATACAAGGTATTACAAGTGAGTCATTGGCAGTTGGGATATTTAGGAAAAGCTTAATCTAAGAGGATGTTTTTGGGTTGAGCTTTGAAGGAAGTTTAGAATTATGAGGCAAAAAGGAGTAGGAAGTAAATTCTGAGGATGGGGGGACAGTTTGTACAAAGGTACAAGGCAGGAGATGAAATTTCATAACAAGTCATTGAGAAGAATGAAAAGCCAAGAGACAGAATTTCTTCATAATTAATAATAGATTTATTAATTAGGCTAGCAAATAATCAATAAATTGATAGTCAGTGGTCTCAGTAACCAAAGACAAAACCATGGAAATCTCTGAATGCTTAAAAACTTTGGAAAAGGTGTCCCTGACAGGTGAAAATCAACCCTGATTGGTGAACAGTTAATGAGGGGGTGGGCATATTAATGAGGAGGCAGGCTAAAAGTCTTCAACTCCTCCGTTGAGAATGTAACTTCATCATGAGACTCAGCTACCTCCAGCAATTTAGACAAAGGAATCCATCTTTACCCAGCCCTCTCTGGTTGGTTTTCTCCTTTATAAGCTGGGTCATCTTAAATTCTAAGAGAGGGTTCCAAGGACAGGGACTTATTTCCCAAGGACAAGAATTCACTTAGATTAGATTCTGTTCGTAAGGTTTTTTTAGTTGGGTGGTGTCCTGCCCAATTAAATCCCAAGATCACAGAGTATGTACCAGAATGATTTGAGTCATCTCATCTATTAGCAATGTCCTTTGGAAATTGACTGACTGACCTGCAAGGTGAAGAGCTGATACCTGAATGAGGAAATAGAAAGGAATACTACTTTAATAATTATTTATTAATATAATAGGAAAATAATCATTTCTCTTATCATGTTGACTAGAATATGAATAGCCTTTGATTTAATTTCCCTTGGGTTATGGGTGGGTTGGAGGAGAATTCACTGCCTAAGTCACCACCAAATTGAAGAACAGCTCCAAACAGGGACAACTTGAGAAGTAGGTCAGGGTCAATCACAGGGTTAAGCAGGGGAAATTTTTAGAAGCAGCACTGAAATGAACTGAGGTAGTTAATTTGCCTTTACATACATTGTATTGGCAGCTAGGTTCAAATTACCTTGTGAATACCCTGAGAAGCCTTGGTGACCACCCTCTACACACACACACACACACACACACACACACACACCCCTTTACCTGATTTGTCCTAACAGTATTGAGATAAAAGTGATTCTCACTGGACATTTTGAAAAGAAGAAAAGTAATTTTGGCTAGAGAGTAGAGTGAATAGAAGGGAGTAATGTATAACAAGACTGAAAAGGTAGGTTGTAGTAAAATTGTGAAGGGCTTTAAATGTCAAACCAAGGAGTTTGTATTGGATTCTAGAGGCAAGAGAGAACCAGTAGACCTCACTGAACATATTTAAAACCCAAAGGATTGCACAAGAACCCATGAACACATAGTACTCAAATTAGACTCATTATAATTCCTCTGGAAGGTAAATTCTACCCTTTGTGGAACTACTGAACTCATATTTCACATTTGTTTTCAACTTGCATTTTCCAAACAACTCAATACACTTACCATGGATAGTTGGCAAGGTCCAGATCTCTGCTCAGTCATTGTATGGCTTTAGACCTGTTCACGGCTTTCTTCATCTCTACAATGTTTGCTGTTAAGGAAATATCCCTCTGGGTAACTGGTTCCCAACTCAAGAATTCTTAAATTTTGGGATTACCCACAAAGAGATAAACGCGAGGCTAGAGATGTTCATTCTCAGCATCTTCGAGAAGGATTTCACCACCAACAGCTTCCATCTTGGGCAATATACAAGCACAGACACATGCTCATTGCCACAAGCTTTGAGTCTACATCACCACTACTGTTTGGGGAAGGACAGGGGGTGAGAAATCCACTTTTCACCTTGCTGCACCCAGGGCCAGGATTCCAAGAGTGAAAGGAGGAAAAGAAAAAAAGGTGTAGAGCCATTTTATAGCTCACTCTTATTGATCACAGCATCACACATTTCTTAGTTATGTTGATAAGTCTATCTCTCTAACTTCCAGTCGGCAATCATCTTTGAGGAAGCTCCAGTTACTGGGGACAAATCAGAATTCACCATGTCCTCCCAGCAAAGTGACAGCACATATCTAATTTCATGGGAGATGGAGTGCCCTGTTCTAACAAAGGTCCACACCTTCCAATCCCATCAGATTGATTGAGGGAACTCATCAAATTTAACAGGGACTGTTTCACCCTTTGCTACATTCATTATTATTATTGAAGGAAGAAGAGATGACTAGCCTGGAGAAGCGAAGACATGGGATGGGGGAAGGTAGGGAAAGGGGATAACAGCCTCTGAGAATTATAAGGATGTATATGTGGAAGAGGCATTAGTTTCATTTCATTTTGCTTGACCTAAAAAGGCAGAACTGAGAACAATGAGTAAAAATTGTAGAAATGTAGATTTCAACTCAACATAAGAAAAATTTCCTGAGAATTAGAGCTCTCTAGAAGTAGAATGTACTACTCTAGGAAGTAGTGATTTCTAACTAATTTAAAAACTGGATTGTTGGTTGTAATTATTAAGGGGAGGGGATTTTTAAGACGTATAAGTTGAACTGAGTGGCCTCTAACTCTGAAATTCTGTGTTCTGTAACCTCTGCAGAGAAATGAAGATAATCCCTTCCAATAGAATGTATGTTTTTAAAAGATAAAAATGAAGGTAAGCATAGGAGCAAAAATATAGCCAGTGACTTTCCCAGGGTTACATTCTATGCCACAGCAGAAAGATTGCTCACTACAGTGTCCGAGGTCCTGGGTTGATATCCCACTTCTGAAGCCTGTTACTTTTGTGATATTGCCCTCAGTTTCCTTATCTGTAAAATGAAGTAGTTGGACCAGATCAGGGGCTTTTAACCTGGAGTCTGTGAACTTTTTTTTTTATATTTTGGTAACTGTTTTTCAAAATAATTGGTTTCCTTGGAAACACTACACATTGTATTTTGTGCATTTAAAAACATTATCCTGAGCAGTGGTTCACAGGCTTCATCAGACTGCCAGAGGAGTCCATGAAACAAAAAAAGGTTAAGCTTCCTGTGATCTCTACCCTACGATCTGCAAGCCTATGCATTTTCTTACAAATCTAAGCCTACATGCAGGACTAGGGAGAGCAAAGGGGAACACAGGCACAGAAACTGCTTCTGTTATAATTAAAAGAACACTGTTACCACTGTGCAGGAGGAAAGAGAACTTTGGAGAGGTCCCCAAGTGATAGAACAAAGAACACCCAAGAGGCTTGCCTTCTGTCTGCAGAAATTGACTCTTGAATACATGCTGTTCTCAACTGAATCACTCTATACTTTCCATCAGTCTTGCAATACAACACTTCCCAGCTTTTGACAAGGTGAGGCCAAATGATTCTGATCTCTCCTTTCTTCTCTATCTTCTTCTTGCTGTCGCCTTGTCTATTTCTCCTCTTGTTAGACCCCTGCCAGGCACAGGAGCGAGGCTGAAACTGAAATCTAAACATTTTGGCTAGGTTAGACAGGTAACTAGGAAGTCAGGAGATGGAAGATGATTCAAACTCATTGCTAAAATGAAATTTAGTAATAGATTTAATGTCCCCATATTATCTTTTTATCACCAACACTTGCAAAAAGCTTTTATCTATCCATATAATTTTGTGTATCAATAATCACTTTGGATCTAATGAACTGTAATAAAAACTAGTATCTTCCTAACAGGTAATTCAGTCAGGAGTTCTTTATTGCTTAGTTTTTCATTATAGGAGCAAAAAGTTAAAAAGTTAAGAACCTCAGTGGAATCACTTCTATCATCTCTTGGTTCTTATCAATTAGTATGCTAATTCTATTACCAAGAGACTATTTATTCTTTCATTTAATTCAGTTACCTTCAAAAAAAAACAATGAGGGCAGTCTATAACCTGAAAAAGGAAACAAAACTTTGATGCACTTGGACTTTACCATATGCCATATAATTACAAACTGAATTTTTGATTTCTTTCCCTCTCTGCAGAAGTGAGTGTGGCACATGTCAATATTGTCAACACAATTGATTGATTAATTGGTTTACTTTTTCTTCTTAAAATATATTTTTACATGGGATTGGGAGAACGATGTATTCAAAAATGAAGGTCATGTGAAAATAAAATATACAACTAAAATGAGATATAAAACAACAACCCAATGCTTTAATATTCTCTGATGTGAAAATCAAGGATTTTTCAAGGAAAATTTGCTTAAGTTCTGTTAACAGCCCAGGCATGGCATTCTCTTAATGAAGGCATTACTCCAGGATCAGAGTAATCATATTTAATCAGGAAAAGAATAAAACTAAGGGGAAGGGGGAGGGGAGAATTTTGACTTTGAGCCTCTGCGTATCTCTATATTTTCATACCACAAGTCTTCATTTCTTGGTCTTCTGTAGTATAAAGCTTTGACATTCATATTATTATAGTACTTAATTTAAAATGCTGTAATGAATAAGGCCAACTGAGTTTCTACTTGGTAACAATCACACCAAGACTTAGGGATTCATGATATAGAACATAGTACTTGGTAGGACATGGAATCAAATCCTGCCTTTGCCACTAACTATCTGTGTCATTCAATCTCTCTGGATCCTGTTCCTGGATCCCAGACTTGCACAATATGCTGTCTCATCACAAAATTTCCTCCAGTGGCTGGAGTCTCCTCCCCTGGAACATTCAACCCTCCTTGTGGCCTGTCCTCTTCTGCTGATGGGTTCCTTCGGGAGCACTCGTTTGGCAGGAGCAGGAGGGAATGGAGCCTAGCTTCATTCCTGGAATTCAACACCCCCATCCCCCATTTATAGTTCCTTTTTGAAGACAACACTGTCTTCCCCAGTTGGAATGTAGCCCTTGAAGGAAGGGAGTGTCTTTCTTTTTGTATTATTTGTTTTTCCAACCCTTAGCCAGTGACTAACATATAACAAGAACTTATTAAATGCTTCCCTCCTTCCCTCTTTGCCTCCTTCTTTCCTTCCTTCTCCCTCCTTCCTTTTAACTTTTTTTCTGTCTCACCTTTTCTCCTTTCTTCTTCTTTCCCTCCCTTCCTCTATCCTTTTTTCTACCTTTCTGCCTTCCCCCCTTTCTTCCATCTCTACTTCCCTCCTCCCTCCCTTCTTTCTTCCTTTCCTCACTTCTCTCCTTCCCTCCCTCTCTCCCTCCCTCCCTTCCTCCTTCCTTCTTTTCCCTTATCTAAAAGTGAGCGGGTTAAAATGGATGACCTTTAAGTTCCCTTCCAGTTTTAGAACCACAGATCTATGTATAATACTAAAAGAAGACAGTCTAGTGGGTGGAAAAAAGGAGAAAATACTTTACCACAAACAAAGAAAGTTTTAATTTCAAGATTGATGAAATATTTAGATTTCTCTAAGGTCATTTCTGGCTCTAAAGTTCAAAGATTCCATAATCTAAAATGAAAACTAGTCATTCTACCCACTGAATTTCCTATCTCCCTCCTCACCTTGGTTTTTATTCTCATCACAATATGTCCTTCTTCTCATCCTACTTCCTTCAGTTCAATTTTCCTAGCAGATTTATGGAAGTAATGAAGGAAACCTCGGTGACTGTTACTCAATTGTGTTGAGCTGTCAGCTGCTATGGTGTGTTCTCAGATTGTGTGGGTGGCATTAAACACTCAGGGATGCAGCCAAAATTTCAAATCCACACTACTGAGTGAGCAGAGGAAATAACAAAAAAAGAAAGAAGAAAGAGGCTGTTTATTTTATGCAGTATTTTTCAGGACCAAGAACAAAAGGAGAGAGGGAGATTCAGGGAACAGAGAAGAGGTTTTCTTTTATGTCTTTAATTGGTTATTATGATGGGGGTAGGGGAGACATACAGTATGATAGAAACGGAGACTCAGCTTGCCAAGAAAGAAAATACTTTTAAAAATAGTAATTTAAAAAGTGATTACTCAATTGGTACAGGACAGTTGGGCTTCAGGGTAGAGGATGTATGGGGGTGAGAGAGGAAAATTTTAGTTGAATTCAGATTTACTTGGAGTTGAAAATAGAAAGGAAGCCATCATGAGACAAAGCTGATAAAAATAGATAGTGATTATGAAAAATACCTAGAAAATGCATAGGAAAGGTTTGCTTTTCAGTGGGGACAAATTTCTGTTACATATAAATATAATGAAACAAGAACATGGAGTAATAAATAATATGGCAGAAAAGGTAAGTTGAGGCCAGATTGTGAAAGGCTTTAAAAACCAAACAAAGGAGTTTTTATTTGATCTTAGGGAGCCACTGACATTTGCTGAGAAAGGGAGTGTCTCTTCTCCAATCCTATAGCATTAACTTTCTATTGGATATTTTAAACTGGGTGTCCTATTGGCATTTTAAACTCAACACACATCAAAACAGACTTGTTATCTTTTCCCAAAATTCTCCTCTCTTCTCAAAGATTATTATCAAGGGTAGAATCATTTTCCCAGTCACCAAGGCTCACAATCTTGGTGTCAAGGCACACTCACTCATTTCTACCCTCACAACTCTTGTATACACTCCCTTCTCAGCACTCACCCCTTGTATAGGCCCTCGTCCTCTTAAGATTGGACTATTGCAATAGCCTTTTGATTGATTTCTCCCTACTCCAATCCATTGTCCATAACTGCCAAAATGATTTTCCTAAAGCTCAGGTCTGACTGTGCTGCCCTCTTCTCAGTAAACTCCAGAGGCTCCTGAAGATCAAATATAAATTCTTCTGTTTGACTTTCAAAACCCTTCACAATCTGGCCCTAACTTCCCTTTCCTGCTATATTATGTATTACTCATCTCCAGTCCCACTTAGTCCAGACACCCTGGACTTTTCACAGTTTCTCATACATGGCATCCCATCTCCCACCTTTGGGTTTTTGTACTGACAGACTCTCATGAGTGGGATGTATTCTCTCCTCACCTTCATTTGTTAGAATCCTTAACTTCCTTCAAAGCTCATCTCAAGCACCTCCTTCTATATGAGGCCTTTCTTGATATCCTGAGCTGCTAATGCCTTACTCCTCAAATTACTTTATATCTGTCTGTCCATCCATCCATTCAGTAATTTCTATCATCCTTCTATTTATCTCTGTCCTTATATCTATCCATCTATCATCTTTTTCTCTCTTCCCATCTATCTTTCTGTCCATTACCTATCATATCACTTTCCCTAGTTATCTATTCATGTATGTATTTATCATCTATTTATCCATCGTATTTATCTCCCTATTTATCCATCTATGTATCTATCTATCCATCATCTATCAATATATCCATCCATCTATTATCTTTCTTTCCATCTATCTTTCTATCCATCTATCCATCCATCTAGCATCTAACAAGGATGGGGAACCTGCAGCCCCGAGCCACATGTGGCCTTCTAGGTCCTCAGGTGCAGCCATTTGACTGAGTCTAAGTTTTACAGAACAAATCTTCTTATTAAGAAGATTTGTTCTGTGAAGTTTAGATTCAGTCAAAGGGCCACACTTGAGGACCTAGAGGGCCATATGTGACTTCAAAGCCTTAGGTTCCCAACCCTTGACTAGTATCTCTCTTTCTCTCTCTCTTTCTCTCCATGTTATTGTCCCCAGCTTGACTCTAAATTCCTCGAGGACAGAAACTTTCACTTTTGCCTTTGTATCTCCAGTGCCTAGCACAATGCCCAGCGTATATTCCGTGTTACAATACGTCTGTTGTTTGGTTGATTGGAAAGTTTATGATGCTATCAAATCTTCGACTCCCAGACTATTTCACTAACTGTACCCACACATATCCCTATATTTCTTCTCTCAGTTTAGATCTTGGCTTATCATATATTCAGTATCATCAAAAAAAAGAAATACCAAAAGACAACATGCTTTGAGGGTTTAAGATGATGCTACTGAGCATGCTCAGAAAAGCATATCTCTAGGTCGGAGATACAGGCTAGTTGTGAAACATTTTTCCCTTTGTGTAATGCTAACTAGCCAGAATCAAAGGGCCATTTGCTAGATGTGTGACAACAGCAACAACAATGACCCTCAGACAAGTCATTTTCACCTGTCATGGCATCAGTTTGTTCATCTATAAAATGAAAAGATTGGTAGATAATCCCTAAGGTTCCTTCTAGCTCTGGAACTGCATGATTCTAAGACTGAGCCCATGATCTTTGCCTAGTTTGGGAAGTAACTACCAGGTTTTGTAAGATGGCAGGCAGTGACTTCATGAATGCACTAGTGTCCCAAGTTGGTCCTGACCAACTAAGGTGTATCCCTAGGAATGTGATCTTTTCCTTCTCTAACTAGGGGTGACTCATACCATTTTTACAGCCTCATAAGCTTTCCAAGGTACTTTCTCTACAACAACCCTGTGAAGCACATAGGGACTATTTTTGGTTTGTACCTTTTTCTGATGTAGGGAATTTCCTGGTGAGGAAAGTCCCTTCAGAAATGCAGATCATCACGTAGTTTTTAATTTATACTCAATAAGTTGTCTGAGGCACTGAAAAGTTAAAATGACTTCTAGGAGTCACACAGACAGTATATATCAGTTGAATCATGGATCTAAGTATTTCTGATTCTGAGGTCAGACATCTATGAATGTTAGTGTTCTATTCAAACTTCCTCTCTGAGGTCAGTAGATGTTACAAAGAATAGAGTTCTGGGTTTGAAGTCAGGAAGACCTGAGTTCAAATCCAGCCTCATATACTAACTAGCAGTATGACCCTGGGCAAGTCATTAACCTCTGTCTGCTTCAGTTTCTTTATCTGTAAAGAAGGCATAATAATAATATCTCCCTCCCAGAGCTGTTATGAGTATAAAATGAGATAATATTTATAGTGCTTTGCAAACTTTAAAGTGCTATATAAATGTCATTATTATTATTATTTAGTATATACATTATTTCAGATTCATGGATCAGGGTACTGAAGCTTAGAAAAGTTATATCACTTTGAAAGTCATCTAGCTATGAAGTGTCAAAGCTTGGATTTTTACACTAAGTCTCCAGATTCCACAGAACGCACTTCCTCCCTTCTAGCTAGTCTGATGCTCCATCATCCCTTCAGGATGGAGAATTTGTAGGGCAGCTTTTGGCAGGGTTTGACTTGATAAAGTTGACATTAGGCAAAGAAATTGAAGGTTGCCTTAGCCCATCATAAATTTGCATTCTGTAAACTCATTTGTTCCTGTGTTTCTATGTTTGGTTTTTATGTCTTTGTTCTCTAAGATTTCTAGATTATGGGGGAAGAGCAAAATAATCCCTTTATTGGTCACTAAGAAGAGTTAGTGATTCAACAGATTTTTTTTTTCAGGCAATTGGGGTTAAGTGACTTTGCCCAGGGTCACACAGCTAGTAAGTATCAAGTGTTTGGTCTGAGGTCAGATTTGAACTCAGGTCCTCCTGACTTCAGGGCTGGTGCTCTATCCCCTGTGCCCCTTCAACAGACTTGAAAGGGAATGACTTGCCCTCATTTGTACTCTCCTCTCCCCACTCTGCTTTGGATTGTGTCAGAACTATTTGAGTCTATCTCATAAGAGGTAGAAGTAGGGACTTGTCTGTACCTTACTCTGGCAGCATGGCAATCGCTTGAGCAAGGACATTCAACTTGATAAGCTAAACCTGGCCCCTGATTGCCTTTTCCATTTTGTGTGTCTTTCATGACTGATCCCAGGTGACTGAAGATTGATCTTGAGATGGATACATCCAGGCTTGGGGAGGTGACTTTTTGAGTTTGAAAGGTCTGGAGATCCTAGGTCCTTAGTAAACGGCTATTGAGTCCCCAGCAACTACTCCAGTGCTTCCTGAAGAAGATAACCACCAGCCACATGATTCCTAAGCCCTGGCTTATCTTGCCAGAAGAGCTGGACCTAAAGGACGGATGCACGTATTTGGACAGTGCAGAGCCAAGGGGAGATGTAACTATTTATTTACTTAGCAGTTCTACAAACTGCTTCAAGGTCTGTTGTTTGTCTTGGTCTCCCAGTATTTACAGGAATTCCTGCCACTTGTTGGACTTACTAAGTTTTTCTGTCAATAAGCATTTGTGAGAGACTTTTGTGAATTTATTTTGTTTGCAGCTAATGGATTTACATTATACAATGAGGATCTTTCTACTGCCAATATTTTGGGGAGATCCTAGACCTGAGATATATCTAAGCTTTAAGCAGTTTCTTTCCAGGGCACCAGGGTAATTCTATATTGAACCAAACAGCATAAGAAAAAGAGTTTGACCCTTCTTTTAGATAGATGGTCAGGCTCTCCCAGGATTAAATTCAGTCTAACTTCATGCATGGGTCCAGACTAGAAGGGACCCTTAGTTGAGAGAATGAAGGTATAGCGCCCAGCTCAGTCCTCTGGATTCAACAGTGGATGCCAACAGAAAGAAAAAAAGGAATGTTCCATACTGCATCAAGGATGGATTCCAGGATTGAATTTCACCTCCCCCTTCCCAGCATCTGGATGTAATAGTTGACAGTGGGGATGGATAGGAATGGGGTTGGGAGGTAGGGAAGGGACAGATAGAAAGTAGGAATCTGGGCTCCTACCTCAGCTGTAATAATCCTTCAGCCTTGTTATCACCAGCCTATGATATAAGCCATTCTAGACCAATGTCAAACCATTTGGAAAGCCAATTACAACTTTACACACGAGGCTTTTTGGTAGTTTATAAATTCTAGGGCTCTTGAGCCAAAGCATCAGAGAGAAAAAATATAATTTTAGGCAGATCTTTTGTGAGACTAATGAAAGTTAACAGCAAAATGATCAGAGAAATGAGAAATAGAGGAGCCAAGGGGAGTGCTGTTGATAGTGAATGGAATAAAAAGAACAGGGGCATGAAAGAACAGCAGGGGTGCAATGAAACCAACCCTAGTGGAAGTGCTTTAAATGTCTATGGGGATAAGTTTATTCCTGATATGGAGAGATAATAATCATTTCGGGGAGGTCCATGCTGCATTAGTACAAGAAGAATCAGCACTGGTTGTAAGCCAAGTTTAGGTTACTCTAATTCCCCACAGCCAGTCTATCCAGAAATTATAGGATCTTTCTTTTGTGAGGCAGCCTGTTCAAATTACAGAGCATCAGACCCACTGGACCTTAAGATGGGACAGTGGAGATAGAGCTGGAAGGGACTTTACATGCCACCGACTCTAACTACTGATGAGGAAACTCAGAAGGGTTAAGTGATTTACTCCAAGTCACATACCACAGTTAGTTAGTATCAGAGGTGGGATTTGAACCCAGAATTTCTTGACTCTGTCTAACATTATCCATTATACAATACTGCCTCCAAGGTTGCTCTCCTAGCTTATTAGGTGGATTTTCAATGGAAAATTTATGGAAAGATATAGGCAAGAATCATACATGATACGAAGGTATGGAGTGATTGTGATCTGCATCAGTAGAGACCATACCCGTAAAAGTGAAATCATGGCTCTACCAAAGTATCAAGAAATTATATATCTCACATCAACATATGTGATCAAAGTATAATCTAAACAGAAGATTGCAGTTAGTTGCAATTGCTGGTGGCACTGAAATGAATCCTTACATTAATATCATGAGACCAAAAAAAAAATTTCAAAGTATCTTGTTACTTCTACAATAAACATATATATATGTACACACACATATAGATACATACACACATATACACACACATGCACACACATGCACACACATATATATGTATGTATATGTATATATATATATATATATATATATATATATATATATATATATATATATTGTACAAACAGGTCCTTTTCCTTTTTCTTTGACCTCTGGGATATAGACTTAGTAGCGCTATTGCTGGGTCAAAGGCCATGAAGTTCTATTGCCTTTTGGGCATAATTCCCCAGAATGGATCAGTTCACAACTCCACCAACAGTGCATCAGTGTCCCATTTTTTTCATAATGCTTCCAATACATCATTTTCTTTTTCTATTATATTAGCCAATCTGATAGGTATGAGGTGGTGCTCCAGAGTTGTTTTAATTCACATTTCTCTAATCAATAGTAATTTAGAGCATTTTTATATGACTATAGATAGCTTTGATTTCTTCTTCTGAAAACTGCCTGTTCATATCCTTTGAGATTTATTAATTGTATAATAGCTCTTATTTTTGTAAATTTGACTCAGGTCATTATAGATTTGAGAAATGAGACCTTTATCAGAGAAACTTGATGTAAATTTCCTACCTCCTCCTCCCTCCCCCCTCTGCCATTTTTTACTTTCTTTCTAATCTTGGTTGCATGGGTTTCATTTGTGCAAAAAATATTAAATTTAATGTAATCTAAATTATCCATTTTACTTCTCATGGTTCTCTCTATCTCTTGTTTGGTCACAAATTCTTCCCTTAGCCATAGATCTGACAGTTAAATTTTCTATGCTTCCCTAATTTGCTTATGATATTACTCTTTATGTTTAAATCATCTTTGAAATGTTGGTCTATACTAGTTTCTGCTAAGCCACTTCCCAGTTTTCCTGGCAATTTTGGTCAGATAGTGAATTCTTGCCCTACAAGATTGGATCTTTGGGTTTATCAAACAGTAGATTACTGTGGTCATTTCCTACTGAGTATTGTGTGCTCAATCTATTCCACTGATCTAATACGCTATTTCTTAGCCAGTACCAAGTTGTTTGATAATTACTATTTTGTAACATAGTTGCTTTGTAAATCTTCAAGTGATAAAGAAAGATGAGATAATTATTAGTTCTAGTCCAAATAAGCTTCCTTCTAACTCCAATGTTCTACGATCACAAGGTCTTACGACAATGATGCAAGAGCTAGGGGCAGCTAGGTGGCGCGGTGGATAGAGCACTGGTCCTAGATCCAGAAGGACCTGAGTTCAAATGTGGCCTCAGACACATACCACTTACTAGTTGTGTGACCCTGGGCAAGTCACTTAACCCCATTGCCTACACACACAAAAAAATGATGCAAGAGCTCTAAAGGGAGATTTACAAATAGTAAGTCAACAAGCATTTATTAAGCATTTACTACATGCCAGGCACTGTGCTAAGCACTGGGGATAAGAAGAAAGGCAAAAACATGGTCCCTGCCCTCAAGGAGCTCCCATTCTAATGGGGGAGACACCATCTAAATGACTGTTCTTCCATAGTTATTTAAGTTTTAATAACTTAAAGTGGCACCCTCTACTCAGGATAAGTGAGAAAGAAAGAAAGCATTAGCATTTGGATGGAACAGGAAAAACCACCTAGAGAAGTTGAGGTTTAAATTGAGCCTTGGAGAAGGTCAGGGAAGTAAGAAGGTAGAGGTGAGGAAGGAGAGTATTCCTGGTTTGGGGGTTCGTGGACGAGCCACTAAAAAGACCAGGAGCCATGAGATAGAGTGTCACATATGAAGAATGGAAAGGACATTTGTGTAACTGGGTCATAGAGGATGTGCAGGGAAGTAAAGGACTAGAAAGCCGGGAAGGGACCAAGTTGTGAAGGATTTTAAAAGACAAACAGATTTCACAATTGATCCTAGAGAAAACAGGGAGTAAACCAAAATTCATTGGGTAGGGGGAGTCATATAGTCAGATCCGAGCTTTAAGAAAATCTTTTGGCAGCTGAGCAGAGAATGGACTGGAGAAATGTGTCCTAGTTAGTGAAGCTACTATTTTCAAGATTGTTTATCTAGCAGAGAATTAACCAGGAAGTGTCCAGATAAAAAATCTAATCATCATCCTAAAGGCCCCCACTGTGGCACATAAACTTTCACCATTCTCAAGTGTTTGGTGGCATATGTAAATATTCACATATTGGAAGACTAACTACTTCATTTTTGTCAGGGCCCTACCTCCCTCTACTGAAACAGATCACAACTTATCTATGACTTAGGGAGTTTTCTGAAGCAGAAAGAGAGGGGCAGTAACTTACCTAAGGTCACACAACTAATAAATGTCAGAGGTAAGTTTTTTTAACTTAAAATTTTTTTTCTTCTCAGTTCCAGATTCTTTCTCTATCCTTACTCCCACCCCATCCGATAGGAAGGAAAGGGAAAAAAAGATTACAAATATGTATAGTCATATGAAACAAATGTCTGCATCAACCATAGAAGCAAGTTTTAAATCCAGGTCTCTTTGATTCCAAGCCCAGGACTCTATCCACTCTACCAGGCAGGCTGTCTCTATGCTTTGATAGAAGAGAGATTCATCTTAACATTTGCTTCACCATCTGCTCTCAAAAGTCAGCTTTGCTCAAGCCCTGACTTCAAAGGACATGAAGTTTGTCATAGCTGAGTACTGATTTCCTTCCCTACAGCTTGAACTTTGTGACCTGCCCCTGTTAAGCTCAGTTCTGTCAAGACAGCTGGCTAGTGCATTGTTCTCTGTCACATTTCCCCCCCACTTCCTTTTAGTTATTTATCTTGACTTAGTAGAAATTCTCTAAAGAGGATTTTTTTTTGTATACATCCTTATTCACTAATTATTCGTTAATTATTCTATGGTGGAAAAGACCAGTGCCTAGGAATTACAATACTTGAGGCAAATTCAGTTGATGGGGTGAGGGGTAAAATTGACAGAGACCTGTCAGTAGTATCACTGTTCCTGATCCCACTGCTGGTTCTGAGCATCCCATGTGGTTTGGGATATATGTTGCAGGCAATCTGTCCTGAGTGGTTCTATATAACTCTAGTTGTACCACCACAGTGATTGAAGAAGACAGATTATAGAAGAGGAGAGGGACTACTTACAGAGAGATTCTCAGGGGAGATCAGATTGGAGTAGCTCAAGTCTGAGAGGCCTGGAGGTTTGCAATAGGGAAGAAGCCTAGATTGTTGGAATTTTGAGACAAAGATGTCATTATCCCATGCTAATTATGGCTCTGATTTTTATGTTTAAGAAACATTTATTGAATTTTTTTTGTGAAAACCAAGTAGTTTGATACACACATAAATGTAAAAGAGGCATTTAACCAATGGACAGCCTTCTCTCATCTCCTATTTCATAAACAAGTCCATGTGTCCATGCCAAGAGTCTATGGCAACATTCATGACCCAGACTTGGCAGGGCTATTATAGTTAGCCTTTCTGTGAGAGGATTCTCCATTAAGTTCCACAAGCTCAGCTCATCATTATGATACGATGTCTCTTTTTCAAGTTCCATAGTTATTCTAGGGCCCTTTTCTGGCTTTATGATTTTCTCCATTAACCTCTCATAAAACCCCTGCTAATAATAACTTTTATAAAGCACTTAATGGCTTACAAAACATAATGCAATTCTCACAACTACCCTGTAAGGTAGACAAGCCAAGAATTGTTATTATTTCTAACATTCACTTTTTATTTTCAGTTCCAAATTCTCTCAATCCCTCTGGGCTCTCCCCTGCCCATTGAGAAGGCAAGCAACATGACACGCATTATACATGTGAAGTCATGCAAACTATATTTGCATATTAGTCATGTTGGAAAAAAAGCAAGAAAAATAAAGTGAAAAAGATATGCTTTAAGGAGTTATTGATCCCATTTTACAGATGAGGAGGCTGAGATTCAGAGAGCTTCTCACCTCCTCCTTCTGGCTTCTCTTGGTTCCTTTAAAACTCAGCTTAAATCCTACTTTCTGTTTGAGGTTTCTCCCACTGCTAGTGCCTTCCCTCTGAGATTAACTTCCATTTACACTGCATATATCTTTTAACTTTGGGCAGGTAGGTGGTTACGTGGTTAGAGTGCCAGGCCTGGAGTCAGGAAGACATCTTTCTGAGTTCAAATCTGACCTCAGACACTTAGCTGTGTGACCCTGGGCAAGTCACTTAACCCTGTTTGCCTCAGTTTCTTCACCTGTAAAATAAGCTGGAGAAGGAAATGGCAAACCATTACAGCATCTTTGCCAAGAAAACCCCAAATGGGGTCATGAAGAGTTGGACATAACGCAAAAAGATCTTTTAATCACATACTTTATGCATGTTGTCTACCCCATTAAAATATAAGCTCCTTGAGGCCAGGGACATTTTTGCCTTTCTTTGTTATCACCAATGCTTGGTACACAATAAATCCTTAATAAATATTTATCGATTGTACACAATGACAGCAACCTTGTTCGATGATCAATTTTGATAGACTGAGATCTTCTCAGCAATACAATGATCTAAGACAATTCCAAAGGACTCATGATGGAAAATGCTGGCCACGTCCAGAGAAAGAACTATGGAGTCTGAATGCAGATCAAAACATTCTATTTCCTCTTTTTTTTCTTTCTCATAGTTTCCCTTTTCTTCTTCTTTTTCTAATTTCACAACATGACTAATGTGTAAATATATTTAATATGATTGTACATGTATAGCCAATATCAGATTGCTTGCTGTCTTGGAGAGGGGAGAGAGGAGGGAGGGAGAAAAATAATTTTGGAACTCAAAATCTTATAAAAGTGAATGTTGAAGACTGTCTTTACATGTAATTGGAAGAAATAAAATACTATTAAGTGGGGAGAATTAAAAATAAATAAAATAAAATGAGCTGGAAAAAATAAACATATATTGACTGACTGTTAAGTGACTTGTCCAAGTTCACATGGCAGAGCTGAGATCTAAATGCGGGTGCTCTGACTTCAAATCCATTGCACTTTACATCCCTGCTCAATCCCTCAAGAAGCCTCTTATGCCAGTTCACTCAGCCCGATTCTCTGACTCATTACCCACAGAATGGGTTGAAGAGTGTTTTTTTTCCCAGTAAAGAAAAAATGACTTATAGAACTTTATGAGGGAGCATTCCCATATGGTATGCCTTTGCATGGCCACTTTGTTTTCCCTTTCCAGGCTGGTCATGCTGTAGGGACCACGACTATCTTCTGGCATTCTCTTCTGGGGTAGAACGATATAACGACCTCCTCCAACAATATTTTGTCCTCCTCTTAGAGACAAATAAATAAGGTGGAAAAAAATGCTGTCTGCAAGTCAGAAGGCTTGGAGTCTAGTCATGTCCCTGCCAATAATAGGTTGTGTGACTTTGGCAAGCCGTCTCCTCTTCTATGAAAAGGAGGAGGTTGGACCAGATGATTTTTAAGGCCCCTTCCAGGTCCTCTATTTGTGAAATGTCTGGGTTGGCAGCCATGTAGACAGCTGGTTATAAGAACAGTGATTTTTCCAAAGCTAATCATAGGCCTTCATCTGGGACGGAACTCAAGAATCAATGTAAGTAGATCCCTTTCTCCTTTGCATTCAGTCAGTAAATACATACATACATACACACATACATACATACATACATACATACATATACATAAACATATATATGTATATAGTCCCCGGGACAGTTCATCTACTCCTAGATAATAGAGCTGGAAAGAAATGTAGTGGTCATCTAGCCCAAACTTGCCATTTTACAGATGAGAAAACTGAGGCCAAGAAAAGTAAGGTAACTTAGCCAAGGTCACGTAGCTACTAAATGACAGATCTGGGATTTGAATTCAGGTATTCTAACTTCAAATCCAGAGTCTTTTTAAAGCATATTCTGTTCTGGATCAGGAGAATAGTTAAATGACAAGTATGATTTATATCTTTTTGAAAATCTGAGTCTCCCTGAAACTCTTTATGATCTAGATAATTTCTATACATGGTATTTCTAAAGCAGCAAGAGATACAAGGGCCTGGGTAAATTCATAAACTAGATAATGAGCCTCTAAAACACACACACACACACACACACACACACACACACACACATATATACACAAGAATTTCTAGAATTCTCCTTTTCTACCCTTTAAAATTCCCCAGTTAAATACAATTCAAGAAGCATTTATTAAGTACCTGTTTCATGCAAAGCATTGTGGACACAAAAAGAAAAAAAAACCACTTCCTGCCCTCAGGAAGCTTACACATAAACAGATAGGTATATATCTGATCAAATTTTACATTGAAATTTCTTTTTTATTATCATAAACTTGGGAAATAGCAATAAGTATGAACATTCTTTTATGAAGTATAGGACTACAGAAATAGAGGATGGCATGTGAAATGTTCTTGGTTTTCTAAAAATATAGATTACATCAAATATGGTAGCTCTGACTCTACCCTGTTTGTCTTTGTCTCATTCTGAATTTTCTTCTGTTCTCTAATGTTTCTAAATGTAAACATTTCATTGACACTTTTTCTTTCTTCTTTTTAAATTTTGGTATAACTATCTCTACTCCCCTACTTCCCCCATAGCTCTATTTCTGCCCTCCCAAATAAAAGCTCTCTTTTACAACAAATAACCATAGTAACGCAAAACAAACTCTCACATTGGTCATGCATGAAAATGTATGTGTCATTCTGTGCCTCCAGTGTATTCCCTCTCTGTCATCAGCTGGAAGGCATGATTGAACATCATTAGTCTTCTGAAGTCATGATTACTCATTGACTAAGTCACTGAGAATTTTTTTCCTCCTTTATAATGTTGGAATCATTTTATAAATTGTTTTTCTGGTTCTGTTCATTTCATTCTGCATCAATTCATATGTCTTCCCAGATTTCTCTGAATCTATCCTTTTGATCGTTTCTTACGGCACAATAATATTCCACTACATTCATATGCCATATGTTCAGCTACTCCCCAATTGATGGGCACTCACTCTATTTCCAGTTTTTTTGCTACAATGAAAAGTGTTGCTATAAATATTTTTGCACATATGAATACTTTCCCTCTTTCACTGATCACTTTGGGGTATGTGATAGCTAGGGCAAAGGGTATCACAGTTGATTGGCTTTTTGGCTATAGTACTAAATTAATTTCCAAAATGTTTGGACTAATTCACAGTTACATGAACAGTACATGAGTGTACCTTTCTTCCCCAAACACTTCAAACTACTGCTGTTTTCTTTTTCTTTTTTTGTCATGTTTACCAGTCTGATGGATATGAGGGGAACCTCACAAATCTTTTAGTTTACATTTTTCTTATTGTTAGTGATTTGAGCATTTTCATATGGTTGTTGAAAGTTTTCCTTTCTTCCTTTGAAAACCGTCCATTCATATCCTTTGGCTAGTTTCTTTCTTTTTCATTCTCACTTCCATGTTGACATGGATTTTCCTTATGATTATTCTGTATGGACAGCTGGGTGGCACAGTGGATAGAGTAGAGAGCTTGGAATCAGGAAGACTCATCTTCCTAAGTTTTAATTTGGTCTCAGACACTTACTAGCTGTGTGACCCTGGGCAAATAACTTAACCCTGTTTGCCTCAGTTTCCTCATCTGTGAAATGGGCTGGAGAAGGAAATAGTAAACCCCTCTAGTATGTTTGCCAGAAAAACCCCAAATGGGGTCATGAAGAGTCTGACACAACTGAATAACTGAATGACAAAAAGCTCTGCCCCAATCACTTAGATCTATCCATTTTATTTCCATGTTCCTATTGTTTCCTGTATGAATTTAATGTATTTCTACACCAAATTGTGTGTGTGTGTGTGTGTGTGCATGTGTGCGTGTGCAACCCACCCTTCTTTGTTCATCTAAAATGAGGTTTATGAGATGCCCACTTCTTACTTCCTTCATGTTTGTATATTCTTCTCAGTACTCTAATTATGAGAAATACTTAATTCCTTCACCTTCATTCTTCTTCCTTAATGTATTCCTTTTTCACCGTCTTCCTCTCCACTCTCTTCAACCAAGGTAATAACAAAGCCACACCCTTTCCTTGGGTTTACTTATCTCTCTGACTTAATGTAATTAGGGTTAGTGGGATTCTGAATGGACACATCCCTTCTCCACTTAGAATATGTGTCAATCAGCAGCATTTATTAAGCACTTACTATATGCCAGGCACTGTGCTTAAGCACAGGGGATACAAAGAAAGACAAGTTTCTGCCCTCAACAGCTCATATTCTAATGGGGTCTTACAAAATATATACAATGTAAATGGCAGGCAATCTCCGAGGGAAGTTACTAGATGGGGGGAAGGGAGAGGAGTGAAACAAGAAAGTCCTCTTGAAGAAGCTGGACTTTGACCAGCTCCTTGACGAAAGTTAGGGGAGCTAAGAGGTAAATAGGAGGAAAAAGTTCTAGGCATGGGGGATAGCCAGTGCACATTCATGGAGTTGGGAGATGATGCTTCATGTGTGTAGAACAGCAAGTAAGCGAGTATAATCAGATCATTACATGATATTGAAACTTCTTTTTTATTATCATGAACTTGGGAAATATCAATAAATATGAACATTCCCTTATGAAGTACAGAAGTGTAGAAATAGAGAATGGCATGTGAAATGTTCTTGGTTTTCTAAAAATATAGTGTACATCAAATATAGTAGCTCTGACTCTACCCTGTTTGTCTCATTCTGAATTTTCCTTCTACTCTCTAATGTTAGGTATAAAAGAGGCTAGGATTTGAAGTGCTTTAAAAGACAAGAGGATTTTATTTTTGCTCCTGGAGGTAATAGGGAGCCATCAAAATTTACTGAGTGAGGGGGTGACATAGTCAAACCTGACCTGTAGGCAAATCACTTTGGCAACCTAGTGGAGGATGGACTAGATTGGGGAGACAGTTGAAAAAGAGAAACCAATTAGAATACTATCATAATAATCCAAGTGAGATGTGATGAAGCCCTTTACCAGCCTGGTGTTTGTGTGAGTAGAGAAAAGGGGATGTATACAAGTCCTTTCCAACTGGTCAAATATAATTACCTTTCTAGATTTCTCTTTTCTTTTTTGGTTGAATTTCAACATTTCTACTCAACACTGATCTTTTCTTCTAGAATGCTTGATCTATTCTATTAAAGGTTTATTTTTTCCCCTACAGGATTATTTGCAGGATAAGTTATTTTGGTTGTATCATCATTTGGCTTTGAGAACATCGTATGATAAGAATTTCTCTCCTTTATCATAGTTGGAGTGATTTGGTATTTGAATTCTTTCTGTCTGCTTTCAGTATTTTTTTTTCTTTGACTTATATGCTATATAATTATTTAATGCTGTTTCAGGAATTTTTATTTTGGCATTTTTTTCAGGAGGTGATTGGTAGATTCTTTATATTTACACTTTCCACTCTGATAAATATTAGAAACTTCTTGAAATATGGTATTCAGGTTTTTTGTTTGTTCATAGTTTTCACGGAGTCTGATGAATCTAATCACTTTTATTTAACCACCTTTCCAGGTCTTTTTTAAAATAGTAGACGCCTTACATTTTCTTCTATTTTTTAATCTTTTTATTTCATTCCAATATTTTTTTGCTGTCTCTATTGAGCTCTTATTATCTCATGTTACTTTTCAAGGAATCCATTACTTGGGTTAAAACATTCTCTTCTAAGCTGTTTGTTCTTCATCCGTTTTTTTCTTCCAGAACTCTTATTTAAATTCTGATTTCATTTCTATCTCTTGTTTTATTTCTTCCAACTATTCCTGTAATCTTTGTGGCCACACCATTTTTTTTCCTCTGAGGCTTTCCTTGTATTTGTTGTGAAGCTGCTCTCTTTGCCTAGAATTACCTCTTGGATATCTCTTAACTCAATTTCTTCATTGTGTCTGGTATTGGGTTTTTTTTTTTCTGTTTACTCATATTTTCTCCAGTGTGGTCCTTTTTCTACCATTAATAGAACGATTTACTGGGGCTTGCACTAGCTTCCTTTATATATATATATGTAAAAGCACTCCCCCAGCCTTTGCTGTTTTTAGTCATCTTTTTTTTCCTGCAGTTTTGAACTCGATAGAGAGGCTTCCTTCTGTTTTCTCTGGTTCACTTTATCTGGGCTGTATGTGAAAAAGCTGGGCTCTTCTGTAACTTCCACATTTACTCCTTAACTAGAAGTATAGGATAACATATTAGTCACTTTCTCCTCTAGGCCGATGCTGTATGTCAAAGGCCAGGGGTAGTGGGCTTTCCTGCCTATTCCTTTAGCTGGTGAGATTGGGGCAGGTAACACTGAGGGAGAGAATATGAAAGAAGGTGAGGGTCCATTGTGGGCCATTGCCTTTTTGGGCAATAGGCTACTCTGAGCTGGCTGGGGTTACAGAGCCAGAAGTGAGTGTCTCATATACATGATCATTTGAGAAGGGGAAGTATTAACAAGATTACAGACAGAACCTTTGGGAAAGTGAGACTACTCAAAAGTCATTGTTAGTCTAGAGACCATCAGAGATTACAAGAGTCTCCTTGGTGTACTCTGGCCCTGACTTCCAGATAACTCCATTTTAGGTGAACAACTTTTCTGATAAGGTTGCATACACAGAGGGAGCTATCATGTGTGAGGATTTATTTTCTATATGACATTAACCTTTTTCAGAGAACTTTTAGAAAGGTATTTAAAATGTTTCTAATCTGAGAAGAATCATGGCCTTTCTACTAAAAGGAATTATAATCTAGTCTTCTCTTTTGAATTGAATTGCTCTGAGTTCCACTTCAATCTTCCATTGTAAACCATCAATGTCCCCATGTGTGGGCCTCGTTTAAGTCCTGCCCTCTTGGGTTTCCACTTTAATTATGCAGGAATCACAGCAGCTAACTGTTTATCTCTTTATCTGGCACATAGAAGATGCTCAGTAAACACTTGCTAAATAAATCAGTAGTTTTTTCTTCTTTCCCTTTGTGTCGTCAGCTACAATAACTTGCTGTGTGATTTCTCTCCTCTGCTCATAATGCAGAAACATAAATGTGTGAGTCCAAGAAAATTAATTGAACATTTTCCAGGATGCCAGAAATGGGAAAATTCATTTTAATCTCAATACTAACTTTCTATAAGTGGAGACTCCAAACTCAAAACTTATCAGAGATTACCGGGAGATGTAGAAAAGATCAGTTCTATCAAGCAAATATTCATTAGTCACCTATCTGCAAAACACGGTGCTAGATGTGTGCGAGATCTTGCTGTAAACTAAAAAGAGAAATGCTAATAGTCATGATAATAGTTCTTTGACAGAGGAGGAAACTGAGGTATTTAAGTGCTTTATTTGATAGAAAATATGTCTTATTCTTCAGGCAGAGATGACGTCCTTGACTTTCCCCATTCAAGTTGGAGGATTAGAATGCCCTTCCTTCTTCCCATAGCTGTTGAATTCCTTCATATCCTTTAGGGCCCAACTCAAATGCCCCCTCCTCCAGAAAGGCTTCCTTGATATGGTCAGTAATGAACTTTCCTTCCTTGATCTTCCCATCACACTTATTTGGACCTCTCTTTTGCACTGATTAGTTTGTATGCAATTGTGTGTGTGTGTGTGTGTGTGTGTGTGTGTGTGTGTGAGAGAGAGAGAGAGAGAGAGAGAGAGAGAGAGAGAGAGAGAGAGGTGAAAGGGAGAGAGAAAGAAAGAGAGAGGAGGATGGGGGAATGGGGGGGGGAGAGAGGGAGAAAGAGACAGAGAGAGAGGGGCCTCCATGTTAAACTATATGCCCCATGAGGACCAGACTGCTGTTTTGTGTAACTCATGGTCCTTAACTAAACTTTGGGTTTTCACAGACTAGGTGTTTCTCAAAAAATTTCTCTCTGGTTCACATCATCTCTCAGAGTTTCTCACAAGAAAATCAGATCTTGACCTGTGCCTAGGTTTATACAGAAAAAGTGAAGAGCCCAGTGTTACCAAGTAAGCATTCAGATGAACAGATGCATAGAATACAGGACAAGCTTTATTTAACCCCAAAGAAAATGCAAAGAAGCCATGGAGAATGATGTGTATGGAACTGCCTCTGCGACAGGCAGACCCGAATTCAAATTTAGCCCCTGATATATATGGGCTACGAGAAGCTAAGCAAATCACGTCAGTATTTCAGTGCCCCAAGTAACCCAGGTCTTCTGGTTTCAACACTATTTTTCTATCCAATACACCACTTAAAAAAACCTCATCACAACTACATAAACAAGGTTCCCAATTCCAGATATGATCTTTTTTTGTTGTTGTTCTTTGTACATTAAAATGCTTGTGTTGGCTGGTGATTGCTAAGTTCATAATAAAATTAAATTTTAAAAAAAGTTTATTAGGGTGGGAATGTTTGCTACTCTCTTATAACTCTGCGGACAGAGGCAAAGTGACAAGAATTGAGACACTCACCTAGATGGTTCATGCTAAGAAGAACATGAAAATTAGGAGAAAAATATTAAGTATGAATATTCACAGTTTTTATGATCATGAGTCGTAGTTGACACAGCAAATTTCCCGCAAACAAATGCAAAAGATTTAATTAAAAAAATTGAAAACTGCAATAAAAATGCAATGGATTCGAAGCCAAGATCACAAGCAGTCAAGACACCTTTTCTTCCTTCTTGAATATGTACTACCTTTCCCATGGACCTAGGTAGTCACTGAGACTTAAAGAACCACTTTGTGTGGGTACAGAAAAGCTTTGGGTGTTCACAGACTAGGTTGCATCTGGGGTGTTTCTCAAAAAATTTTTCTCTACTTCATGTCATCTCTCAGAGTTTCTCACAAGAAATCAGAGTTTGACTTGTGCAAAGTTGCTAGAGCAAACCTCATGTCCCTCAAAAAATATACAGCACTCTAGATTTATGATATTACCTTACATGCACCCCCACTCACCTTGAAGAAAGTACTCAGAATTGCTATAGAGTCAGTTTACTCATTCTGGCGAGCTAGGTGTCCTCTAGCAAACAATACGGTCCTTCTGACTTATACAACTACCCTGGGATTGAGTATCCCTATGAAGTGAATGTACTTGGGGTTGTTTGAGGTCCCCTTTCTTCTCCGTGGCCCTACACAGTCCACATAACTCATAATAGTAGTGAAGGGCAAAGTCTTAGTTGGTTCTTCCATATTATGATTCTCTCCTTTGTTACTTTTCAGTTCTACATCTCACTTGGTCCAAGATCTACTATACTCTGCTACATCAGGAAACCAAAAGTCTGCTACCATCTCTGGGGCCATATAGTTTCCTGATGCCTGATTACCTCAAGGGACCACAAGCCCATGAGGCTATACAGACTGTCTCTAGGGAATCAATATTCCTTGTCCATATCAGCTCTGATTCTCTTAAGGTGTCTGTCCCCATTGTATTCATCTCTGCCTTTCAGTTTCCACTCTTTTTGTCTGTCTGTGGGATCCCCTGGTTTTCTGGAGGGGCCTTGTAGACAGACAAAGTTCCCTTTAGGGGAGCCAAGTGAGAGTCTTCATGTATGTAGCCCCTCTCCTTTCTATATTTCATTCTCTCTCTGTCTCTGTCTATCTCTGTCTCTGTCTGACTGTCTCTGGCTCTCTGGCACTGTCCCTCTCTGTCTCTGTCTGTCTGTCTGTCTCTCTCTCGTCTCTGCTTAGCTTTTTCAAGGCTAAAACCAGGAGTATAGCCCACATGTGCAGTGAACCAATCCCTCGATCGACAAGCATTTATTAAGCACCGACTTACTACATGTCAAGCACTGTGCTAGACACTGGGTATACCAAGACAAAAGTGGAATAGTTCCTGCCCTCAAGGAGTTTGCATTCTAATGGGAATCACTGTTACAGTAGCATTTCAGGAGCAAGGAGTATATAACCAGGTATAAATTCATTCAGGAGTTCACAACTTGTAAATTTTTGTCAAACTAAAATGACTCTCCTCATCTCTGACATTTGTTCTACACCAGACCAGCCCATCTTTTGCAGTTTCTCTGTATACAGTAGCCATGCCCTTCCGCTGAAATATTTGCTTATGGTGAATGCTAAGTGTAGTGAGAGGGTGACGTTATGGTTCCTGCATGCTTTACAACCAGCTATAAGCCCATGGCATTCTCTGCTTTCAAATGCCACTCAGCTTCCTGGTCTGCAAAGTGACGATGGTACTACTTACCTCTCCAAGTGGCTGTGGCAGAGGTTAATACTTTGTAAACCTAGAAGACCTATGTAAATATGAGCCGTTAATTGTTAGCTCCTGGTTCCTTACTGTGGAAAGTTTTCTTCGCTGCACCTACCTCAAAGAGCCCCTCAGGACAAAGAATGATCCCATTGAGAAGGAATGCACTATAGTCTACTCTTTCTAGATTTTAATGGACTGTTACAGGTGAAGTCAGATGAATCATATGGTCTAGGACATTATTCTTACACCAAAGACATAACGCCCTTGGGGTGACGAGAAGTAATTTCACATGGAGTGAACAAATGGCAAATGGGATTATCTAGCTTGGAGCATCCTTGGTCTAAAAAATATTCACTCTCCCTTTTCCAGAAAATGAAGTTGAGAAAGCTCTAATCATTGTGCTAAATGAAGCACCTTCAAAACACCACAAAGCTTTTCATTTACAACAAGATCTTAGGGAGATAAAAAGCAATTATGAAAGGCTATTTAGACAAGTATCTGTGAGCAGTCATGCTATCGGGAATTTCTTGCTTGCCTCCTCTAGAGAGGAAGATGAATTTTTTTTTTCTTTACATGCAGTAAATAAGTTAGGAATATATTGAGTGACTATTTTTAATTTTCTTCCAAAGAAAAGTGAGACCAGAAATTTTGCATAAAATGTAGATTAGGCAGAACTTTGAGATGTGAAATAGAGGCAGCTAGGTGGTACAATGGATAGACTAGGTAGTAGGCCTTGAGTCAGGAAGGCCAGAGTTCAAATCAGGCTTCAGACACTTACGAGCTGTGTGACCTTGGGAAAGTCACTTAACCCTGTTTGTGTCAGTTTCCTCATCTGTAAATTGGGGATAATAGCACCTTAACTGCCAGAGTTTTTGTGAGGATCAGATGACATAATTGTAAAGTGCTTAGCACAGTGCCTAGCATATAGTAAACACGGTACCAGTGTTAGCTATTATTAAAAATGCTTTGGTATTTTGGGGGGGGGAATTCCATTGCTAGAATATTTACATAAACCAGAGATGGCTTTGGTTATATCTGACCTTGCTGGTCTTGCTACTATGTCTTTTTTCTTTTTTCTGCCTTCTGGTATCCCACACTCAGATAAGTAAGTATAATTACCCTTGTATCAGAGACCCTCATGACACAGAAAGTGCCTTTATACCTTGGCATTTTTTCCCCTGCACTTCTTTTGGCTTGTAGCCTCCACTCAGGAAAGCTGGGAACTTTATTTGTAGTACGGTCCCCTATACTAATGTAAGAGTTTGCCCTAAGTGTGACCTGATCACCTAACACCTGCATTTTCCTACCCAAAGCGTGGGAGGAGCCTATTTTGATTGGCTGCATAGTCCAGACAGGCTCTATCTTTAAAATTGGCCAGACTGAGAGTCTATCTTCTTCCTGGGCACACACTCTCTCTCGTGTCATAAGAGGGTGATGATCACAGTTCACCCACAGCACAGGCACTGCGAATCAGACAAGGAGGGACAGGATAGGTCCCTCTCCTCCCCTTTTGCCCCAGCTCTGAGAAATTTATCTGGGTCTCTATTCCATTTCATCCTTCTTAGTTTCAGGTGCTGGTGGTTTCTACCAGATCCAGGCGTTCAAGCCATGGTGACTTTGGAGCCAAGATTGCAGGGCAGAGGGCATAGCCAGCCAACATGGCAAGGAAGCTCTGAGATGCCATGGTGCCTGGGACCTGAGCCCAAGGTAGGCTTTGGACTTGAAACTGGGATTGTGTTCCAGCTGTTTAGCTACAGAGTGGGGTGGGGGGATACCACTGTAAGTCCTAGAACCTACTTTCAAACAACTCAGGACTCACACATTCTGCACATAGTATAGGTTCCTTGGATCTGGCCCTGGAGTAATGAAATGTAGTTTAATTATCTTGGGGCTTGAACCCCAATACCACACACCCAACCACTTTCTCTAATTCATACCACTTACTGTTCAGTATAACACTGGTGCTCTCTCCTCTCCCATTCATTCTTGTTTCAATGAATCACTCAATAAGCATTTATTAAGCACCTACTATATGCCAGGCCCTGTGCTAAGTGCCAGGGATACAAAAAGAGGCAAAAGACAATCCCTGTCCTCAAGGAACCACTTAAACCAAATATTAATTCTTGGTTCTCTGTACCCAGATTCTACTCTTTTTTTTTTTTTGGTTAGGCAATGGGGTTAAGTGACTTGCCCAGAGTCACACAGCTAGTGAGTGTTATGCATCTGAGGCCAGATTTAAACTCAGGTCCTCCTGACTCCAGGGCTCGTGCTCTATTCCCTGAGCCACCTAGCTGCCCCCAAGATTTTACTCTTTACATCATCACAAGCACATGGATCAATTTCCTGACATGCCTACCATACTGATTACCAGCAACAGGAGAACATCTGGACCATTCTCTTATAGTCTAGACAAACAATGACTCAATCAATAAATAAACATTTATTAAGCACCTTTGTTGTACAAGATATTGTGCTAAGCACCAGGGATATAAAAAGAGGCAAAAGAAAATCACTACCCTCAGGGAGATATGGCCAACTGTAGACCCTCTACACTTCAGGGCATAGTTGAAACCTCTTCAAAGGCTAGCAAAGAGTTGGCACAAATAATTCCTTAATTTGAATCATGGTCCAACCTATAGCTGTTCAGTTGTGTCTGACTTTTCATGACTCCATGGACCATAGCACACCAATACTGTCCATGGGATTTTCTTGGCAAAGATACTGGAATGGTTTGCCATTTCCTTCTCTGGTGGATCGAGGCAAACAAAAGTTGAGTAATTGCCCAAGGTTACACATCTAGTAAGTGTCCGAGGCCAGATTTGAACTCAGGTCTTCCTGACTAGAAGATCCTCATTTTAGAAAGTTATTTTCTATTAAATTTCATCTTGTGTGCTTCAGTCCAGTTGTCAAATTCCTAAGCCAAGTGTAGTTGAAGGTGTACAAAGTACATTCCATTACACCTTCTGAAAAGCAAAATATTCTTCATTCTTTGCCATCACTATAGAACGTCTCCTAATGGAGAAGGCAACTTGCTTAAACTTTAGTGGGGTACAAAGATGAATATTATTTAGTGTTAAGTTTTATAAATGCACATTGTGGATAGAGAGCCTGTATTAAAGTTACGGAAGTCCAAAGCTAAGTGGTGCAATAAATAGAGTATGGGGTCTGGAATCAGGAAGATCTGAGTTCAAATGTGACCTAAGACATTTACTAGCTGTATGACTTTGGGCAAGTCACTAAACTTCTGTCTGCCTCAGTTTCCTCAACTATAAAATGGAAATGATGATAGCACCTACCTCCCAGGCTTGTTGCAAGGATCAAATAAGACAATATTTGTAAAGTGCTTAGCGCAGTGCCTAGGCACATAGTAGGCACTGAATAAATGCTTGTTCCCTTTCCTCTCCTTTATATTGTTTTCTTATAAGTTTTTTTATAGCTTTTTTGAGTGATGCAAGTTGTGAATGCTTTGCATAAACACATAAGTGGCCTGTATTCTAATAGGATCATTGGTAATCTCATCTTTTTGTAACAGATATGCCTTCTCTTAATAAAGACGAGATCAGACTTCTGGGTGAGAGGAAGACATGCTTTGCTAATAATTCATGCATCACTGTGATGCATTTGAGTCGGTGATTATGAATTTTATTGCCACTTTCCAGTTTTATGGAGAAGGCAGAGTTTCAGTCGCCTCCTTGATGTGACTGTTTTATCATTATTCATGGTATTATCAGTGCTCAAGCGTTATGTTTCACGTTTGATTCCACTTGTGTTTTCACTCTGTTGGACTTATTGCAAACGTATAGTCAGTCAGGCATTTCCCACTTCCTCCTCATCCAAGGATAATCTCTTTCCTCTTCTATCTTGCTTCTCAAGCCTCAAATGGAACATTTTGGATTGATGTTAAGTTATTTATTTCATCCTTTGATGTCTCATATTGATTTGACTTTTTGACTTTTACTTTCAGCCATTAATTAAGGGCATCTAGAATTTCTGATATACTTTTGTTTTCAGAATTCCTTTCAATGTGTTTCTTTTTTTTGTGGCCTTTTAATTGGGCAATTTGGTGTTTTTGTGTTCTATTGCACATACAGGCCATCCAGTGCCTTTCTGGGAATCTTCAATAACTTTCACAAGCTTCGTGTGCCATGATGGTATTTTACGTCTGTCCTTTTGACAGATAGCTCTTCTTTTCCTTTTCTTACTGTGGCAACATTTGCACTATGTACTGTTGTGTACCAGTCATGAGGTGCTTTTACCCTTACTGTCAAATACTGCAGGAGAATGCCCTCATTCATCATGGTTATGGCAAATGCCAGCTTTCTTGAATCATTCTATTTTGGTATTATTTGCAGGTTGGGTTCATGCCACAAAACTCAAAAAGAGCCTTTTGAAATTCCACTGTAAGTATGCACATCTCTTCTTCAAAATCACTTGTGGCCTCACTAGAAATTTGTGTTAAGTGAAAATTTTCAGTGTCAGGTTGTTCAGTTTTTCCCTCTTCAGACCTAAGTAACTTCTCAACTTCAGATCTTGTTTCAAACAATCTGGGTTTAGGGGTGAAGCTCTTTCTTAGATTGCCAAGCATTGATCTATAATACATTACTATTTGATTTGGAGCTGAGAGTATTACTGAGAAAAAGCAATAGGGAGTCCTCATCCATAACAGGTAAAATCTATTTCCAACTTTATTATGATATAGTTAGAACTAGTGCATAATTGGTTTCCTTGCTCTACTCTTTTGTTGTTGCTACTATTGTTTTAAATTTTTTTTATTATTTATATATTTCGTTTGATCATTTCATTCTAATTTTTAGCATTGTGAGGCACCATGGAAGAGTGGATAAAGACCTGGCTTCAATATCAGGAAAAATCATGTCCAGTCTCTGAATCACCCTTTTCTCTCACTTTTCACTCACCTTCCCAATGCCGCAGGCAGCTCTTAAAGATTATGACTTGCAGAATAGCTGCTGATCTGTATTGATCGGGGAGCTTCCCCAGGGGGACCTGTCCACATCAACTCCACACCAACGAATTCACAGGTCCTGTAAAAATGATTGTTACCATTATTATTGTACAAGCTCACAATCAGTACCTGCTGTCCCTTTATTACTTCTACTGAATCACCTTTATGGTCTCAATAGATCAGTAGAAAGAGACAGACATTGGAGATATCTCCCAAATAGAAAGTAGGATTGTCCTGTTGTATTTTCCTATCAATACAGCCCAGTTTCACATTTCTAAGTGGCAAATCTAAAAAGAGATTTTCCCTTTTTTTCCAGCAAGTTCTTTCGATTTCAGACAAGTAGCTTATATCACGAATCATGGTGGTGGCTTTTTTTTTTTTAGCTAATCGCAGCAAATATATATGGAGAGCCATAGGCCAGATACATGGCCAACATTTACTTTAGAGAAATTTAGTATGAGGTGACCTTCCTCTTTGCAGAACAGTAATAAATCAGATTAATAATAGTAATAAAATATGCCAGTGATACCTCCAAACTACCCTAGTGAAGGGAATGAGGGTTTTCAACATCTAACCAGTAGCTGACTGGTAACCAGCATATGTCATTATACTGTAGCCTTTATTCTTCCAGAGGAATACATGGGCTTAGCTTATGGTTTACAAAAATATAAAGTATTAAATTCAGCAAGAAATCCATTAACTTCAAGTTCATTGCATATGTACGAGAAGATTCTGTCTCCTAATCAATAAAACACCTTAAGCCCTGAAGCAAATGCACTCTTTTTTTTTTTTATATGTACTATTCAGAGCTTGGGGGAAATGATATTTTTAATCCTTCGAATAGCAGCTGTTTCATGATTTTTTGATTCAATAAAAGAACCAGTAATTAAATCACCCATGTGTTTGGAGAAAAGTACTTGATAGTCCAATGGTGCTCCCTAAGGTTGACCATCAATTTAGGTTTCCTCAGTAAGGAGAGGCCCCAAG
Organism: Phascolarctos cinereus; assembly: GCF_003287225.1. Taxonomy (NCBI): domain Eukaryota; kingdom Metazoa; phylum Chordata; class Mammalia; order Diprotodontia; family Phascolarctidae; genus Phascolarctos; species Phascolarctos cinereus. The sequence continues at coordinate 242,720,782 of NW_027555514.1, forward strand.
CCTCTTGCTGGTCTCTCCTGCTGTAAGACATGGAGATAGTTTTCATATTGGAAAGATAGTTTGGGAACCTTAGACATGATGGGCACAAGGGTATCTGGGTCTTGTCAGGTACCAGATTCTTGCAATTTCTGACCCAATAGAGAAAACAAGGAAGAGCTCAGAAGGTGTTGTCAAGGTTTTACCCATCACTTACCTTGTGACAAAGAGACGTTTTTATCACCCAGTTCTTTAGTGTACTCTGTGCCTCAGCTTTCAGTTTAGTCCAATGCACAGAACGTTACCTAAGGACAAACACACCCAGAGGAACACAGACACAGGAGAAGCTACCATGGTAACCTGACTTCCCTGCATTGCTATATTTCAAAGAGGCTTTCTTGCTAATGCTCTCTTTTTCTTTTCTTATTCTCAGTCTCTTTCTCTTTGAATCTGATTCTATTCATTCATTCAAAAATATATTATTGAATTAACTCTGTCTGTCTCAGTCTCTGTTTCTCTGTGTCTCTATGTTTCTCTCTGCCTGCCTGTCTCCAAGTCTGTCTATTTGTCTGCCTGCCTGGATGTCTATCTCTTATCTATCTCTGTCTTTTCTCTGTCTCTATCTCTCTGTCCTTGTCTTTCTTTCTCTCTCTCTCACCAGCCAGCCATATAGCCACTGCATAAAGTCCAGCTTAGAGACAGAATCCCAGAAATCCGGGCTTTCCTTGCTTATAGATGGTGCCTAGAGATAGCCTCAAAGTGGAAAACAAGCTAACGTCCCCATTAGGGTTGTGATTAGCAACCATTGCTTTCCTACCTTCATAGCTCAATTGCTCTGCCCTTCTGATTGTGATGACATAGACATGTTGGGATTCCAATGTATGAGTGTGGTAGGGCGTATGTTGTATATATACATAGGCTGTTTAGATACGGCTCTCAAGGAGGCTTCAATACAGTATCTCTGGAATCTTGCCTATCTTTCTCTAAGGGAGACTTTGATTTCTGTCTAGAGCGGAATAAGAGAAGGAGCTATGAGAATAACCACTCTACTCTTCTCAAAATACAAAAAGTGAGCGACCTCTCCCATTGGGAGTAAAATATCTCAATTCATATCACAGAGATTCTCTAATCTCACCCAATGGGAAATTCCCCAGGTCTCTAGGGAAGCAAGCTAGAAATAAGGGCTATGTGGAGGAATGAGTTTCCCCCTATGTATTTGCCTTCAAAAGTCTTTTCTCTCTTTCCCCATAGTTGGTCCCAAAGAGAGGCTAGAATCACTCAGGCCCTCTCTCAAAGCAGGAAGGAAAAAGAATGTCTTTCCTCTCCAAAGATCTCATGCAAGCTTACAGCACTGAGTGGTCATTCTCTCCACCAATGAAGAGAGTCTCTTTCTTTGGTGCAAATGCAAATTCCTTTGTTCCTGAGCCCTGGTTACACAAGATCTAAAAACAGAAGTTTCCTTAAGCTCAAGAAAAAAGCTGATTCCAAGCTTGTCAGAGTTCAACCAAAGCTACCAATCTGGCCAAAGCAAACAGACAGTGAGAGTACGAGCTACTTCCCTCAAGCCATCTTTGTTTGGAACAAGTTAAGAGTAAGGATGGACAAATCTCTGAAGACAGAACAGATATGCCGCATTTTGGTTCTGCAAAGTGGTACTGGAGATATCCTTCCAGCTGAATAAAGAAATGGCTCCTTTAGTGAAATTCCTGTCCTTTCCTCTCCTCACTGGGCCTGAGTTCAGCAAACACAATGAGAAATTGGGAGAAAAGTGTTCTCATTTTTAAAAAATGTGTTATTGTCTGAAATGCCTTCAAACCACCTACCCCAGTGAGTCTTGCTTTATGGCTAGAAAGAAGGGGGAAAAAAACCACCCACCAGCATTTGTATAGCAATTTACAAATCACTTTCTCATCCATTATAATAACAACTGACATTTAGATAGCACTTCAGAACTTATGAATAACTTTACATACATTATCCCATTTGAGCTTCAGAATATCCTAGTGAGTTGGGACTACAGTTATCATCCCAGAAGAAGAAACTTAGGCTCAGAGGGGTTAAATGATTAATATATCATCACAGCATGAGAAAATTCAGACTAGCATTCTTTCCCCTATTCAAATGACTCCCATTTTTTTTATTATATGAGGAAACTGAGACTGAGAGAATTTAACTGATATCCTGGTCACTTTCATCTGATCAACGTCCTACTCATGATGTGTTAGGCAGAACTGAAGAGATACTTTGAAAAAAAATCAATGAATTTGGAGTCAGGACCTGGAATCAAATCCCAGCTGTCACATGCTACTTGTATGACCTTAGGAAATGATTTTATTTCTCTGAGTCTTAGTTTCCTTTTTTATAAAAATCAGAGAGTTGGACTTAGTAACGTCTAGGGTGTCCAGCTCTAAATTTATGATCCTAAGATGTGATCTGGGCAGCTAGATGGTACAGTGGGTAGAGCGCAGGGCCTGGAGTCAGGAAGACTCATCTTCCTGTGTCCAAATCCAGCCTCAGATACTTACTAACTGTGGACAAGTCACTTCACTCTGTTTGCCTCAGTTTCCTCAACTGTAAAATAAGCTGGAGAAGGAAACAATTGAATCACAACAACAATAACAACAAGATGTGGTCTAACCAGGGCAAAGTACAGTGGTACTGTCATCTTCCTCATTCTTGACATTATATATCTATTAATGGAGTCTAATGTTGAACTTTTTTTGACTGCCATATTATACTGTTGACTCTATTCTGAGCAAGGGCCCCAGACCATCTGCCTTTAATTCCTTTCCCTTCTCTGCTTCTGACTTCCCAGACTTTCTCACTGTGCTTCATAAGCCTTCTCACCCTGGAACTTCCCTCAGTCAGTATGGTCCCCTCTCCTCCCATTTGTGAGTTCTTCTCAGAACTGATGAGGATGGGATCTAGACTCCAGAAAGGAAAAACCTGGACTTTACCACATGGCCAAATCTCTGGTGTTTGCCTGAGGCTACAATCTCATCAACTGGCCTTTCATTGTGGCTACACCCAGTCTCCCCTCCATTGTCTTGCCTCCTTTTGGCCCCAGACCACTTCCCACCCTTGGTCCTATCTAGGCTCCATTTCCCTGGAATTCTATTACCCCATGACTACTTGGCCACTCCTAGATCCCTCCCACAGACTTTCTGTATGTAAGGTCCATCTTGTCTCCATTAAGAGGCTCTGATTCTTAAAATCTAGCCAACAGCTTACTAGTGTTCAGACTCCTTAAAAATCTGCCCAGTATGATGGATGTTCTAATAATAAACCTTGTCTTTGGCTGAAAGAAGGCTTGGGTCGAATTCTTTTGGACAGGAGCCACATGTTGAGATTTTGGGGTCCCCGCGCCCCTGAACCCCTAAACCACATCAGAACCTCTATTTTGAGCAAGGGTCCCAAGTCAGCCATTCTTCATTTCTTTCCCAGCTCTGCTTCTGACTCTCTGGACTTTGACACCAACTTATCACCTTCCCCTCACTTTTCAGCTACCTTTTATGTGTTGTCTTCTTCCATTAGAATGTAAGTTCCTTGAGGGAAAGACCATACATATTTCTTTTTGTTTATATTTGTATCCCCAGAATTTAGCACAATCCCTACGACATAGTTTTTTGTTGTTGTTGTTGTTTGTTTGTTTGTTTTCAGTTGTGTCCAACTCTATAACCCCATTTGGGGTTTTCTTGGCAGAAATACCAGAATGGCTTTCTATTTCCTTCTCCAGCTCATTTTACAGATGAGGAAACTGAGGTAAACAGGGTGAAGTGACTTGCCCAGGGTCACACATCTAATAACTATCTGAGGCTGGATTTGAACTCAAGAAGATGAGTCTTCCTGACTCCTGGCTCAGCGCTCTATCCACTGTAGCTTTCCCCTACAACATAGTAAGCTTTTAACAAATGCTTGGTGACTGACTCCTATTAAGCTTATAATCTTCTAAACCTCCATTTTTTTCCCCACATGAACTTCTTTCTCTGTGCAAGTCAAATCAGCAAACATTTATTGAGCACCCACTATTTTCCAGGAGGCATTGTGCTAAATGCAGTTGGAGCAGCAAGATGGTACAGTGGATAGAGTGCTAGACTTGAAGTCAGAAAAACCTGAGTTCAAATCTGGCCTTACACACTTACCAGCTATGTAACTTTGGTCAAGTCACTTAACCTCTCTCTGTCTCAGTTTCCTCATCTGTAAAATGGAAATAATGATAGTCCCTACCTCCTAGGCTTGCTGTGAGAATAAGGTGAGATAATTATAAAATGTTTTGAAAACCTTAAAGCGTTACATAAATGTTAAGTGTTATTATCATTATCACATTGTTATCATCATTATGTGAAAAGTGTTGTGCAATTGATTTTTTAAATATAAATTTATTTATTTTTAGTTTTCAACATTCACTCCCACAAGTTTTTGAGTTCCAAATTTCTCCCCCCTCCCCCCACCCCAAGATGGCATGCATTCTGAATATCCCTTCCCCTAGTCTGTCCTCTCTTCTATCTCTCTCCCCTTCTCTTATCCCCTTCCCCTTCTATTTTCCTGTAGGGCAGGATAGACTTCTGTACCCCATTTCCTGTATTTCTTATTTCCCAGTAGCATGTGAAAACATTTTTTTAAACATATGTTTTTAAAACTTTAGGTTTCAAATTTTCTCTCTTCCTCCCTCCCCACCCACCCTCATTGAAAAGGCAAGCAACTCAATATAGGTTGTACATGTGCAGTTATGCAAAACATCCATAGTAGACATGTTGTGAAAAACTAACTCTATTTCCCTTAATCCTATCCTCCTCCCATTTATTCTATTCTTTCTTTTGACCCTGTCCCTCCTCAGAAGTATTTACTTCTGATTACCCCTTTCCCAATCTGCCCTCCTCTCTATCATCCCCCTGCTCTCTTGTCCCCTTCTCCCCCTATTTTCCTGTAGGGTAAGACAGATTTCCATACCCAATTGAATGTGTATGTTATTCCCTCCTTAAGCCAAATCCTATGAGAATAAGATTCACTCATTCCCTCTCACCTTCCCCCATTTCCCCTCCACTGTAAGAGACTTTTCTTTTTTTTTTGTGAGATAATTTACCCCATTCTACCTCTCCCTTTCTTCTTCTCTGAGTATAATCCTCTCTCATCCCTTAATTTTATTCTCCAGATATGACCCCTTAATCTTCAACTCACCCTGTGCCCTCTATCTATCTATCTACATATACATACATATAATTTTTTTCCTCCAACTACCCTAATACTGACAAAGGTCTCATGAGTTATAAATATCATCTTTCCATGCAGGAATGTAAACAGTTCAATCTTAATAAGTCTCTTATGATTTCTCTTTCCTGTTTACCTCTTCATGTTCCACTTGAGTCCTGTATTTGAAAGTCAAATTTTCTATTCAGCTCTGGTCTTTTCATCAAGAATGCTTGAAAGTCCTCTATTTCACTGAATGACCATTTTTTCCCCTGAAGGATTATACTCAGTTTTGCTGGGTAGGTGATTCTTGGTTGTAATCCTATCTCCTTTGCCCTCCGGAATATTATATTCCATGCCCTGCGGTCCTTTAATGTAGAAGCTGCTAAATCTTGTGTTATCCTGATTGTGTTTCCACAGTACTTGAACTGTTTCCTTCTGGCAGCTTGTAATATTTTCTCCTTGACCTGGGAACTCTGGAATTTGGCTATAATATTCCTAGGAGTTTTCCTTTGGGGATCTCTTTCAGGAGGAGATCTGTGGATTCTTTCAATTTCTATTTTGCCCTCTGGTTCTAATATATCAGGGCAGTTTTCCTTGATAATTTCTTGAAAGATGATGTCTAGGCTCTTTTTTTGATCATGGCTTTCAGATAGTCCAATTATTTTTAAATTCTCTCTCCTGGATCTATTTTCCAGGTCAGTTGTTTTTCCAATGAGATATTTCACATTGTTTTCTAATTTTTCATTCTTTTGGATTTGTTCTACTGTGTTGATTTCTCATAAAGTCACTATCTTCCAATTGCTCTATTCTAATTTTTAAGGAAGTATTTTCTTCAGTAAGCTTTTGGACTTCCTTTTCCATTTGGCCAATTTTTCTTTTTAGGGCATTTTTCTCCTCATTGGCTTTTTGGACCTCTTTTGCCATTTGGGTTAGGCTTTTTTTAAGGTGTTATTTTCTTCAGTATTTTTTTGGGTCTCCTTTAGCAAGCTGTTGACTTGTTTTTCATGATTTTCTTGCATCACTCTCATTTCTTTCCAGTTTTTCCTCTACTTCCTTACTTGCTTCTCAAAATCCCTTTTGAGCTCTTCCAAGGCCTGGGACTGATTCATATTTTTCTTGGAGGCTTTGGATGTAGGAGCTTTGACTTTGTTGTCTTCTTCTGGTTGTATATTTTGATCTTTTTCACCAAAGTAAGATATAGTCTGACTTTTTTTGCGCTGCTTGCTCATGATCTCAGCCAATTACTTGAGTTTTAAACTCTTTGTTAAGGTAAGAGTCTGCTTCCAATGTGGAGAATGCACTGTCCCAAGCTTAGGGGGTTTGTACAGCTGTTTTCAGAGATACTTGTAGGGACCTGTAAATTTTCAGTTCTTCCAAGGTGGTATGATAAGGGGCGAGGTGTTTACTCCTTTCCTGGCCTGTGACCACAAGTATTCCTTTCTGTCCTGTAACTGTGAGGAGGGGTTCTCTCCACAGCCACTCCAAGCTCCACCATGCCAGTGTTCCTCCTCACCCCAGCACTGCCGCCTAGAACTATGACCCAGATCCAAACACGGGCAAAGCAAGAGATTCCTGCCTCAGCACTGGCAAAGAGATCCCTGCAGTCCCTCTCTGATCAGCCACTGGATTCCCCCTCAGTCTGTGGGCCAGAAGCTCGGGAAGCAGCTGCCCCCCCGCCCAGTGCCGTGCTCTTGGGGAATGGAGCTGAAACCCCACCTTCCTGTCTCAGCACCGACAGAAACAGACTTTTCCCACTGACCTTCTAAGTTGTCTTTGGCATTCATGGATTGAGGAATCTGGAAACCTCCACAGCTGCCCGCAATTCAGTCCTCTGAGGCCTGCTTCAGGTTTGCTGCAGCCTGCGTGCCCATGCTGAGGCCTGCACCCACGCTGCACTGCGCTCCCAGCCCCGCACGATACACCTTTCTGATAAATCATCCAGATTGTCTTGGGCTGGAAATTTGTTTCACTCTGTCTTTTTGTGGGTTCTGCTGCTTCAGAATTTGTTTAGAGCCATTTTTTATGAGTATTTGGAGGGGTTTGGAGGAGAGCTCAAGCAAGTCACTGCTTTCACTCTGCCATCTTGGCTCCGCCCCCTCTGTGCAATTGAGTTTTTGAGCCTAAAGATAAGAAAAAAAAGTATCCAAATTAAACTTCATTCTATTACATTCAGCCCATCTTACTAATTTAAGATCTTTCTAGACCCAAATTCTGCCATCCCGAATGTTAATGATTCCACTCGGCTTTGTGTTTCATGACAACTTGATGAGCATCTATCTATGCCTTCATCCAAGTCACTGATGAAAATGTTGCACAGAACAGGAATGAGGACAATTCCTCCAGGTGATACACGAAGAATTCTATCTAGAGCCTGTCACTGGGCCATCAATCATCCAGAATAATAAGGGTTTGGAAGACAATGCCATATGAGAATCAATTGGAAGCAACTAGGAGTCTTTAGCATGAAGGAGAAAAAACTGAGGGAGGCTATGAAATATGCATCTACAAGTATTTGAAGGACTGTCACAAAGAAGGAGAGTTAGGTTTGTTTTCCTCACCCCCTGAGAACAGATCTAGGAGCAATAGATGAAAAGGCAAGAGAATTCTATTTGGACTTGATATAAGGGGAAATTTTCCTAACGATTGGATGCATCCAAAAGGGAAAAGGGCTGCTTTATGACTGGAAATTTTCAAGAAGGACTGGATGACCACATGGGATGGTCAGACCTCAAAGATGCCAAGGTCACCCACTGCACCCCAGGCCATTGCCAATTGTCCTGACTTTTATCTTGCCACTGGAGTTTGACGACTGGAAGAGATAGTGAGGCTGATGCAACTCTATCTCACTTAAATCCAGTTCATGAGCAAATCAAGACATCACCCCATGATGTCATTGGTCCTCTTTGAAAATGAAGGATAAACAACAACAACAACAACAGGGGATTCCTATTCAGATACCAATTAGAACAGACGACCTCTGAAGTTCAATCCTAATTTGGTGACGCTATGGATATCCATTCTTTAGGTTCTGTTGATTCAACCATTTCCAACTTCACCTCACTGTACAATCACTCTACATCATGAGATTGCTATATACTTTGCTGAGATCTGGGTAAACTGTATTTTGAGCATTCCCCTAACCTACCATATGAATAATCTACCTTGTAAAAAAAGAAAAAGAAATGAGATTACTCCAGCATGATCTATTTTTTCCCTGGAGAGTAGTTTGAAGTTTTATTTAACACAAACAAAACATGGGAAATTTATTCATTCTCTTTACCCTGTTCTTAATGGCCAGCTGAGCTGCTCTCTACATGACTGAGATTTTTGGCAGAAATACCATGAACAATCTCCACACAGTTAGATTTGCTGCCTGTTGGGAACACTTCCAGCTCTTTGGCCTCACGGACCAAAAATTCCCCAAATACACTGGGCAGTATATGCTTTGTCTTATTGCTTCTATAACCAATTTTGGACTTACTTTTGCATCTCCACCTCATCCTATTGTTCATGCCTTTTGGTTTGTGGAGGTAAGCATGGTGGTCTGACTATTATCTGATGAACAAACCATCTCTTTAATGGGATATTTCAAAGTCCACATTTGCACATAACTCTTCTAACTCCAAAGCCTGTGCTTTTTCCACACTGCCTCTTACTCAGAAGACGAAACAAAACACTAAAATAATATGAGAATAATTACTGAGCAACCTGTCATTAAGTACAACATAATATAATTCAAACTGAATACTGAAGAGCTGAGAAGAAATAACATACAGGAGTGGTCTGAGCAGCAGGATGATAATAAAATGCAGGCTTTGGGAAGGAGGCAAGATATCAAGAACTATTGTAAGCATGAGGAAGAAGAAGAAATTAGGAACAAGGAGAAGGTATTAAATATTTTTGCTTGAGAGAAATGGCACATTCTTGGGGAGATGTTAATTCCATGGAAAGAATTCAGTACTTGGAGTTAAAGAACCTTGGTTCAAATCTTGACTCTTCTACTTCATTACCCATGTAATCTTGGGGGAGCTGTTTTTCCTCTACAGGCCTTAGTTTTCTTATCTATAAGATGAGTGGCTGAACTAGATAATCTATAATAATATCCCTTCAAGTTATAAATCTCTGATTCCACAATCATAAATCAGATAATTCACTCAGCTTGGTTAGATTTTGATGCCCAGGTTTTCAAAAATAAACATTGGGGACCAAGGAGATCTATCTGTCTATCTATCTGTCTATCTATCTATCTATCTATCTATCTATCTATCTATCTATCTATCTATTTATCTATCTATCTATCTATACCTACCTCTATTTCTATATTTATCTCCACATAGCTCTGTCTCTATATGTATCTATATCTACTTCTATCTATTTATTAATCAATAGTTTTCTCTATATATTTATCTATCTATATATCTTTATATCTCTATCATCTCTATACTTATCTATCTATGTATCCTTCTTTATCTTTATCTATCTATATTTATCTCTCCATATATATACTTCTATATCTATCTATCTATCTATCTATCTATCTATCTATCTATTTACTTTAGATCAGCTTAGTGACCCAGGGGATGGAGTGTCAGACCCAGAGTTCAAATCCTAAATTTCTGAGTTCAAATCTTGTTTCAGACACTTACTAGCCACATGACCCTGGGCAAGTCATTTCACTTCTTTAAATCTCAGTTTCCTCATCTTCAAAATGGGGGTCATAATAACAGCACCCTCCCAGGGTTGTTGTGAGGATCAAATGAGATAATATGTGTAAAACACTTTGGAAATCCTTAAAGCATTGCATAAATGACAGCTATTACTATTATTATCATTACCATCCTTTGAACCCTGAAATATCTCAGGCATAGAACCCTAAATCCCTGCTTGCTTGTTGGACATGTTTGTTTTTACTCACAACTTTTTTATTCCTGGGCTAGATTATGCAGTGCAGACTTTGTGTATAACATTACAGCTGATTTTCCTGATAATGAACAGGCTCTCACTGTCTTTAATGTATTAGTGCTATGCCTGATTAAACAGGAAGAGGAGATTGGCCAAGAAAGCAATCAGGGGAAATCACTGGTTAACAACACAGAGCTTTGAAAATGAGCTCAAAGTGTAAATGAGTCCATTATTGAAAACATGCAAAAGGGACCTGACTTGAAGTCCCATGTCCTTGAAAATTCTCATGTCTGAAAAGCTTGTCCATAACCAGCATCCCCAGTGCAAAGGCAAATCAGACCCGTGGGCCTACAGAAGGCAAAGCAGATGCAGTGTGCCAAAGAAATGACAATTTTTAAAAAGACTGTGAAAAAAGGAGCTGAGAGCTAGCTATCATTTACCTCCATTAGCACTTTTTTCCCTCTGTTCACGTATTTAATGCTTTAACACAAATCACCAACAATGCTAGAACCAAAAATTTTTTTCTTTATTCAAGAGCCATACCGGGGACTTCTAAGATGACCAGGGACCAAACTAAGGACTGATTCAGAAAGCCCATCCCTCTTCCTTCCATTGGGTTTTCTTTCTCCTTCCCTTCTCCTTATCTCCTTCCTTACCAATCCCACTTAGTTAAAACTCCTTGTGGAATCTCAGCTGGGAGTAATCAATTTAGTTTCATGAAGCCTCCTCCTTATTGAATTTGGACCCAACATCATTACCCCTGTTAGAAAGACTTCAGAATCCTTCCTTCTCTACCATTCATACTTATTCAGAGGCAGCTGAAGTACAGTGGAAAGAACACTGGCTTGGGAATCAGACATCAATAAACATTTATTAAAGTGGAAAGAGGGGGGAAGGGGACAGGCATTTACACCCATCCTATGCCAATTACTGTGCTAAGCACTTTACAGGCATTATCTCATGTAGATCATCACAATAATCCAGTTAGGTGATATTAGGATCCCTATTTTACAATAGAGGAAACAGAGGCAGACAGAGGTTGAGTGACCTGCCTGGGGTCACATACCTAGTAAATTCTGAGACTGAATTTGAACTCAGATCTTCATGACTCCAAACCCAAGAGCAAGGGTCACAGACTCCAACTGAAGTTGACAACTATTTAGAGTTTGGATATTCACATCGAAAGGTGGAGTCGATGCTGTATAGGAAGTGAACTAAACTGTGAGCTTAGAGGAGAGGTCACGGGGGAAATGTTTGTAGATTCTTTCTTGCCACATCATTGAAATAAATATCCCTTCATAAAAGTTGTCTGATACGAAGTGGTAAAACAGAATTGGCCTCCTAAAAATGGAGAGTGGGGAGAAACACGGCTGGTGGGGGCTTGAGATAACAGCAATAGAAAAAGAGACATCCTAAGCCCCTCAGGGTATCCTGGAACTGCTGGTGAAGATAAAGTAGGCCTTGCCCTGAAACGATGGGGCCAGTCAACCATGTTATATATAAAAGGAGTGTGTTGGAATGCATGGCTTCTAAAGTCGCTTCCAGTTGTAAATCTATGATCCAAGGTAGACTATCTCATGCAATTCTTTTTCATGTCATCCCATAACTTTGCCATAGGAGTTCTAGCCAATGGTGCTGGAGGCCAAGCTTTCTTTCTCCTGATGCTACAAGGACACCAGCGGAGGCCAAAGGCTGTCCACCTGTAATCTATGGAGTCATTAAGGGAGCTTTGTAATTTCCTGTAGGCAGTCTAACCTGCTTGTCTTCTCCTGTTCAATTCTGGGTCTAGCGCATGTTCCATTTGTTCTGCCTGTCTAAGATACACATGCTACTGGACAAGCAAAGGTTTTTAAAAAGCAAATCTTTCCCTAGAACTAATTTCTTCAGCACTGAAAATTCTCCCTCGCCTTTATTGGTTAAAAAATATATATATATATACAATTTTATATTCTTTTATACAATTTTTTGGGGGGAGGAAAAGGAGAAATATCAGTGGGGGAGAATGAGGCAACTTCCTGGAATGATGCAGGACTCCGTTTGCTATTGAATGCAGAGTCAAATTAGATATAGTATTTTTTTAACCAATAAAAGCAAGGGAGAATTTTTATATATAAGAATATAAAATTGTGTATATATATATACAATTTTATATTCTTATATATAATTATACAATTATATAATATATAATACAAATTGTATAAAATATAAAATTGTATATAAGAAAAAATCTGCACAACAAAAACATTTCCAGTTGCTAACTCATGAATTCAAGGTATTATCTTCATTTTTCAGAAGAAGAAATTGTGGCTGAGAGACCTTTTCTCTTCTAGTGGTTTCCAGTACTTTATAGTTACCATTCTTCCTCCACTCAATTTTGGCCATCATCTCTACTCCCTTTGCACAGTAAAACTGAACCCCCTTGGTAACATCTTGGCTCTATTAGGACAGCTTTTGCTTTATCTCACTCAGTTCCAGGCACTCCATAGCACTTATCAAACATCTCTAACCAGGCAACCTTGTGTGTACTTCCCAGCACCCCAATCTATCTATCTATCTATCTATCTATCTATCTATCTATCTATCTATCTATCTATCTATCTATTCATCTATCTATCTATCTATCTATCTATCTATCTATCTATCTATCTATCTATCTATCTATCTATCTATTTGTCTGTCTATCCATTCATCCATCTATCCATCCATCCATCCACCCATCCATCCGTCCATCCATCTGTCCATCTGTCCATCCATCTGTCCATCCATCTGTCCATCTGTGTATCTATCTCTGTCCCTGAAAGGCCAGGGCTGGGAACCCAATTGTCAATACTGTCTTCCATTCTCCAGGAGTATCCTTTCCTAGAACATCTTCTGGCTTCAGATTCACTTATTAGAATTTGTACTTGTTCCCCTGGTATGACCCATCTCCCATCACCTGAAGGCTTTCACCCCTTTTATGAGAGTTTATGCTGGCTGCCCTAGTCCTACCCCTCTCCTACCCTGTGTAGGCTCCTAGTCTCCTATTTTGTAAAATTTTAGATGAAATTGAGGTACTTACTTCTGCTTTAAATTTTAAAAAAATTCTCTCTTTTGTGTCCTTTTCAGGTATTTGTTGGGGCATATAGGAGTGGGGTGGGGTGGGGACTGGACTCCTTAACAACCAGGTCTTTAGATGTCAAGGTCATTCACTGCATCAGGCCATCAGTAGTCATCTTGACTTTTGTCCTGCCACAGGACTTTGATGATTCTGGAAGAGAGAGTGAGGCTGACAACTTTGGCAACTCTGCCTCACTTAAATCCTATTCATGCATGAGTCAAGACATCACCCCATGATGTCATCAGCCCTCTTCAAAAACAAAGGACAAACAACAGCAAGTGATGCTCCCAGCCCCAAGAACTATAGAAAATAAAGTTTAAAATCATGCCTACAGCATCCAAAAATGGCTTCTCCATTCTCCAGATGTTAAGTTAAACCTTAGATATCATTTAGTATAGCCCCTTCATTTTATAGGGGTGAAAACTGAAAACAACAAAGGGTGAGTGACTTGTCCAAAGCCAAGGATAGTCAGGGAAAGAGCTGAGAAGTTATGTTACCCTCTGGTGTTCATTCTACTACATCTTGCTACTTCTACCAAGCTTTAGTTTAGTCACACAATACATCAATGTATTATTGATTATTTCCAATTTATCTTCTACATAGCTTGTTTGTACAGAGTTATTTGCATATTGTCCTTCCCCATTAGGCTGTGAACTCCTTGAAAGCAAAGACTGTCTTTTACCTTTCTTTGTATTTCTAGCACTTAGCACAGTGCCTGCATTTATAGGTGCTTAAAAATGTTTATTGACCGAACAATACAATAGAATTGCCAATTCTGTTTTGATTATCCAAAAAGAGTAATGATATATTTTTGTAGACAGTTTCTCAGATAAAGTCTCATATCTCAAATATATAAAGAACTTTGTCAAATCTATAAGAATATGAATCATTCCCCAATTGATACCAGTACCACTACTAGGTCTATTTCCCAAGATGATTAGGGAAAAAGGAAAAGAACCTATATGGTCTAAAATATTTATAGCAGCTCTCTTTGTGGTGGCAAAGAACTGGAAATTGTGGGGATGCCCATCAATTAGGGAATGGCTGAACAAGTTGTGGTATATGTTTGTGATGGAATGCTACTGTGCTATGAGAAATGCTGAGCTCAACAATCTTAGAAAAACATGGATAGACTTGCATGAAATAATGGAGAGTAAAACGAACAGAACAAAGACAATGTGTATAGTAACAGCAACATTGTTTTAAGAACAACTTTGAGTGTCTAAGTCATTTCGACTATTATAAATATGCAAATTAAATACAAAGGACCTATGAAGGAAGACACTGTCTGCATCCAGAGAAAGAAATGACAAATAGAAATATGTATAGAATGGTTTTACATATGTATGTGTGTGTATATATACATACACATACATACATATGTACATAATCCATACTGCATATATGTGTGTATGTGTGTGTGTGTGTGTGTGTGTGTGGTGTGTGTGTGTGTACACACACCTATTGTTGTCTAACGGTAGCCATTTCTAGGGTGGGGGGAAAGAAAAAAGGAAAAAAAAGTTATGTGATAACTTTATTGTATATTTAAAAGGAATAGCAAGTTGTACATAATAGATTCACTATTTCATGCACAATCATCTTTTTTCCTGTGTTATGGAAATGTTTGTTTTATTTCCTAAGTCCAGAATAAAATATTTTTTTAAAAAAAGAATATGTGGTATAGTTAATTGTCCAATGGTTTATAAGCTGCAAATGATAAGCATAAGAGACAATGTGCATAGAGAAGGTTCTAGTAATAATAATAGCTAAAAATAGCTAAGATTTATAAAGCCCTTACTATGTACTAGGCACTATGCGAAGCGCTTTACAATTATTATTTCATTTGATCTTCACAGTTACCCTGGGATATGATTATTATCCCCATTTTACAGATGAAGAAGTTGAGGCAAACAGGGGTTAAGTGACTTGCCCAGGGTCACACAGCTGGTAAGTTTCTACAGCTGGATTTGCACTCAAATCTTCTTGACTCCAGGCCCAGTGTTCTCTTATGTGTATCACTAAATAACTGTATGACCATGATTGAATCATTTACAATCTCTGAGTTTGAGTTTTCTTATCTACAAAATGACAGACCTGGATTAGATGATTTTTAGTCTCCTTTCCAGGTCTAACATTCTATGATTCTAGCCCAATTATAAGCTTCAAAATTAGGAACATTTTATGTTCCAGAAATAACTATTGAGATTCGCCAGATAGGACTAGGAAAGACTAGTAGCTCCCAACCCCTCAGTATGACCCAAATTCCCTTACAAACTTAGGAGGTGGGGAATGTCCTGGAGAGATGGAGGGGAGCTCAGAAGCTCAAGGTGTCCATGACATTGGGGTAGCTGGGATCATGGAACATGCCATGACATTGAAGAGCACTGTTCTCTCCCCATAGGCAGTTTTGAAACGGCATGTCAGTTGTTTCCATTTTAACCATGTTGGTAATTCCTCCCCTAATTGTCTGTTGTGAAAGAATCATTAGCAAGAAGCATGACCCCTCTGGGACAGCTAACTTTTCTGAGAAAGCTTATCCTTCTATTTACCACAATGAGTAGTAACATACAGATCTACTTAGGATCGATAACATAGATCAGGCACATCTTTTCTTTTGTTACCTAGAGAAGTGGTTTCCAAAGATTTCTGAGAGCAAATGTCTATCAGTAAAACTTTTTTTTTTTTGGCTAGGCAATGGGGTTAAGTGACTTGCCCAAGATCACACAACTAGTAAATGTCAAGTGTCCAAGGCTGGATTTGAACTCAGGTCCTCCTGACTGCAAGGCCAGGGCTCTATCCACTGTGCCACCTAGCCACCCCTTCAGTAAAACATTCTTGATCTCCAATATGTACATATTCACTTATCTATGTACAGTGAGACTCTGGATTTAGCCTGACCAGCAGGTCAGGTTCCCAGGGCAAAGGTGGCTATCTCTCCACTTCAAGGCTCTAGAACCTGTGGCCTTAAGGCCACATGTGGCCTTCTAAATCCTTAAGTGTGGCTTTTTAGATGTAGTCAAAAGGCCAAGGATTTAGAAGGCCTTGTCCTGTAAAATTTGGATGCATTTAAGGATTTAGAAGGCCACGTATGGCCTTAAGGCAACAAGTTCCCCACCCCTGCTTTAGAAATACCTTTGAAGCATTGGGATTGGGGGTAGGGTGGGCTTTTTCTAATGCTATTAGCTTGAGTCCTCCAAGTTTTTCCCCAATATCAATCACCAGTTACAATATCTCCTTCATACCTCCAATAATTAATTTTTCAAGTGTCATTCAACTAATTAATATTAATTAGTTTTTACAAATGGTAATGCTCTTGCAAGAGCAGAATTACAAACCATCCTTGAATCTGGGGAAACACTATCCCCTATACCACCTTAGTCTTTGGGGAAAGTGGGCTCAGACAAAGCTATAAGGCATTTGCCCTACCAAGTTCAATTCTTAAATTCAAAATAATTCATGGATGGAGTTGCTCTCTTGCTTGTAGGGCCTGGCATTTTGACTGCTGGGTTAAGATTTGGTCACTTTTTGCCTGGATACATGGTGGTTATGTAATCCTGGGAAAGCCTCTTGGCCTCTAGATAAGTGGTAGTCACCGGGATTTATTGGGAGGAAGATGGATGTGATAAAACCTGTGCTTTGGCCACTGAGTGGAGAATGGAGAGTGTGGAGAGATAAGAGGCAAAGTGAGCAATGAAAGGATATTGCAACAGTACAGGTGAGAGGTGATGAGGGAATGTGTGAGCAGAGAGAAGGGGAGAGAGGAAGAAAGATGGAGGCAGAATGAGTTTTGGGAACTGATTGGTTACATTGATAGAGAGTTGGGAGTAGAAGACGACACTGAGGATGCACCAAAAAGGATGCCGAAGACGACAGATAACCCAGATTATTGGAAGGATGGCAGTGCCCTCAAAAGGAATAAGGAAGTTCAGAAAAGGAGTGGATGGAGTAGGGACAGGAAGATGGCATAATTAGATCTCCAATGCATATTTGAAAGCTCCCTCCCCTTTTCATGCTATATGCCTCACTCTGTCCCCTCCCAACATGAAAAATGGGAACATGGGCTCTGATAGCTCATTGCCCTGGAGCCTCCCAAGTATGTCTGCCACAGCCGTGAAGTGATCTGGGGGACAGAGGTAGGGTGTGCTTGAGGAGGGGGTGGGGGATATCCCTAGCGGCACCTGTACAGTTACTGCTGTGGCTTTCTTGGTAGTGGTTAGGGCACTCTCCTCCATGTTCCAGCAGAATAGGGGAGACTGAGAAATTCTATGAGGGAGAGAAAGAACAGAATAGAGCAACAGTGGAAGATAAGAGTAGGTGTGGTTAGCCCCAGGATAGGCTATCCTGACAGGTGGGGCTACTTGTGACCCATCTTCCTATAGCCTCTTTGGAATCAGGCCACAACCTCCCAGGAGGCATCAGCCCCAACTTTGGAAACCGTTGATCTGGATGACTGAGGATGCTTCTGGCACCTGGTGATTTCCTGATAAGCCCTTTCACTCTTTAAACTTGCAAAGTGCATCAGCCTCAAGCCTGATGCCAATTCATGAGAGATCTATACTTTTCAACTCAGAAGGCAATTGTTCATTTCTATGCCTAAGCAGACAGACCAGGTCTCATAAAAGATAAAAAGGATGCTCCCCTCCCACTTCCATGTGCTTAGTAGGGAAGGTAGCCTTTCCAGGTGATTGATCGGGGGCTGACTGGGTAAGAAAAAACCTTGATTAACAACTCTCCTGAAAACTGAGATTCTTTGAACATTCAGCTCTAGCAAACAAGGAAGGGTAGACATCATAATAGCTGTACTCGAGGTATAGGCTTCTGGGGGGCCAGGGGAGGGCCAGACTCCAAGAACTTACAAAGCACAGTCACCTACCCAGGAATGACGGAAGCCCTGCCTGGACCACATATGGTTTCAGTCTCTTTGTGAGTGGCAAAGCGGTTAGGGAAAAAGAGTGTTACGTTTAAGAGTCACTGGAGATCTGAGATTATAGATTTCTAGGTTTAGAGCTGGAAAAGACTTTAGAAGTCATCTGATCCAATCTGTTTTACAGAACCAGGAAAGCTGAGATACAGAGAAGTCAAGGGATATTCCCACAGTCATACAGCACTAAATGTCTATGGTAGGATTTGAACCCAGGTTTTCTTGGTTCCAAATCTAGCATTCTATCCTCTGCACCAGAGGTGTCAAAACATGCTTGGTCTGACTACCAAACCAGATTAAAATATAATTGGGAAATATGAACAAAATAAGTTAAAATACAATAAAATCTAGAAAATGTTAATATGTGCTTTTCTAAGTTAATATGCAGCCAGTGGGGACTCTTATGTATTATTTGATGTTGTTCAGTCATTTGTTTGTTTGTTTTTTCAGTTGTGTCTGACTCTTTGTGACCCAATATGGGGTTTTCTTGGCAAAGATACCTGGAGTGGTTTGCCATTTCTTTTTCCAGTTCCTTTTACAGATGAGGAAACTGAGGCAAATAGAGTTGAAGTGACTTACCTAGGGTTATACAACTAATAAGTGTCTGAGGACAGATTTGAATTGAGGTCTTCCTGACTCCAGGCCTGGTGCACCATCCACTGAGCCATCTCATGAGCAACCCCACGTACTTCTTAGTACATTTGTATTTGAGTTCAATACTAACTCTCTACCCGAAAAATCAAACCCAAATAAAAATGGGCACCGCTAATCCATACATAAGGATCCCTGTAGGCCACATATTGACTTAGTTTTTAAAAGTAACATTATCTATATTTCACAGTCTTTTTAATTTTTTAAATAGTATTTTATTTTTTCCAATTAACATGTAAAGATAATTTTTAACATTCATTGTTAAAAAAAATTTGAGTTCCAAATTTTTCTCCCTCTCTCCCCTCCCCCTCCTTCAAACAGCAAGCAATTTGACAAGGGTTATTTTCATAGTCTTTTTATTTATTTTGTTAAATATTTTCCAATTACATTTTTATCTGGTTCAGGCCAAGGGTATTGCTGAATTTGTGTTTGCCCCCTCTACTCCATGCCAGGCTACCTCTCAAAACAAATCTCACCTCTGTTACTTACTAATTATATTAATATGCACAAGTCACCTAACTTTGAGGAACCTCAGTTAATTCATCTATAAAATGGGGATTATAACACGGATTAAATAAAGTAAATTGCGTGAAATGCTGTACAAACCTTTATATAGGATCTCAGGTGTTAATACTATTACTAAATAAATAAATTACTCTTACTAACCAAATGGAGTTTGGCATCAGAGGGCTTGGGTTCCCAGCTCTTTTCCGCCCCAGAACCTGTTGCTGATTTGTAAAGCGATTGATTGGTCTTCATCCACTATGAAGCATACCAGCCACAGACCAGCCAATCAACCAGCATGTACCAAGTGCCTTCTATATCCCAGAGCTGGGACTAAGTACTGTGGGTACAAATGCAACGAATGAAATCATCCCCACTGTCAAGGAGCTTATGTGCCTGGATAGGTCCAATTTCAAACAAGATAAAAGAGACTACACTTCCCTCACACTCACTGTCTGTGTGACCTTGGGCAAATTTCTTAACCTCTCTGGGTCCCAGGTTCTGCGTCTATAAAAAGAGGGGCTTCAACCTGACGGCTTCTGAGTTCCTCTTCACCTCTAAATGATGGGGCAGTTAGGTGGCATAATAGATATAGCACTGGGCTTGGAATTAGGAAGACTCATCTTCATGAGTTCCAGTCTGGCCTCAGACACTTACTAGCTGTATGACCCTGGATAAGTCAATTGACCCTGTATGCCTCAGTTTCCTCATCTATAAAATGAGCAAGGAAATGGCAAACCACTCCAGTATCTGCCAAGAAAACCCTAAATGGGGTCACACAAAGCCGGACATGACTGAAACATGGAATAATGACCTGATGAGAGTGAGACACGCTAACTGCCCAGATTCAAACGGTGAGGGGGTCCACCCTTCCTGGAAATAAAGCACAGGAGAGAGCAATTCTTGCCATTGGATGTAACCTTAGGCCCCCTTTATTATTTATCTGATCCTCTAACAATTAAGTATCTGGCACCCAGGTGGGCACTTGGAATGAATCTTCATCCTTAATAGCATTCTTAGCAACGTGTTAGTGATACATTGATGCAGCAGTGAGGATTTTTCTACAAAGGTCTTCAGGTAATTTCCTCTGTGAATGGCAGGTATTGGCAGGTACATCTAGGTTACTTGGTACCACTGAGCGATTCCTGTGCAATGGTGCAGAGGTATAAATAGGATGAGGTGGTTGGGACTTTTTCCTAAGTACACAAACGTAAGGTGTGTATTTTCCCCCCAAAGCAGTCCAGAGACTACTGTCCTTGGGTCTCATGTTCTGCCACATATTTGGGGAAAAAAGATTCTGAGTCAGGGAATATGATTGTGGGCTGGTGGAAGGAAGAGGGGGGAAGACAATTTTCCCTCCTTCTTAAGGCAGTTACTTCCCATCTTCAGATTTTCTTCTCTCATACCACAGCCCCTTTCTTTCTAGCTATTTTGGCCCCAAGTGAAAAAATTCCTATTTACCACACTGTAACCACGAGTTATCAGTGCTATCATGTGTCTCTTTCTCTTTTTCCTTTTTCTCTGCTATAACTCCCCTCCCATTCTTATTGTTTCTCCGCTTGAAATCCTCATTAAGTTAAAGTTAGAGTCCACTGTAAACATATTTTTTTAATGCCAAACTCTTTGAGAAGGCAGTTTGTACCTAACACCATAAGAGCTGCTTGCTAAGGCAACAATCAAATAAAAATTTAATATCATGCTGTTATGGGAGAAATATCTTTTTTTTTTAAGTTCATGTGGTCGATAACTGCTGCTGAAATAAATCTACCTCAACATGAAAAATTATAGAGGTAAAAATTCAGGTTTTATTATGCTTTAGCACAGGTTTGGGTTTCAGAGGGGAAAAAATACCCCTGAACTCCAATTAGGATTCTAGTAAGCCCTGTCATAGACAAAATTACACCAGAGTGACAGAGAATTAATTCTTTTACATATTGCAACCTTGTACATTATTTTAGGCTATACAAGTTTGTTTGTTTTAAAAAAAAAGGCAGATTCATAATCCTATGCTTCCTTCAATATCATAAAAGTTGAAGAAACTTAGTTGAACACTATCATAATCTTAGACATTCCCCAAGTAAACAAATCTGGTTAAACAAACTCTGTAGGTAAACTAAGTCAAGTTACAGATTAAACTACATTTAGATGGTTCACAATGGGCTGATTAAGAGGGGAGATTTGTGTGCCTGAAGAGCTGATGTGAGATGAATCCTTTCTTAACTTAAATTACTTGAGAATCCCCGACTGCCTTTTTGGCTTTTTGTCTGAGGAGCATTTGAGGCCTTGAATAAATTGTCACATCCCAAGGGACACATTTCAGCCAGCTCAATAACCCATTAACTAGGAGAAATGGCCCTTATTCCTAAATATTAAAAATTGATAAAAAAAGAAATTAAAAATAAAAAATTCCCGTAACAACACCATCCTCAGATAAAGTATTGATCAGTAGAGAAGAAGTGAAGTTTGAGTGAAACAGAGAGTTTTACACAGATCAGTGACATGAGATATGTATGATAGATACAGAGAAAGACAAAAGAACAGAGTGACGGAAAGACAGAGAGATAGATGATAGCTAGATGGATGGTTGAATGGTTAGGGAGAAAGAGAGACAGAAACAGAGACAGAGAGACAGAGATGATAGATAGATAGATAGATAGATAGATAGATAGATAGATAGATAGATAGATAGAGATGGATGGATAGACAGAACATTTATTAAGCATTTACCATGTGATAAGTGCTGTGTTAATGCTGGGGGTACAATCAAGTCTCTGCCCTCAAGGAGCTTCCATTCCATTGGGGGGAGACAATACATAAAAGGGAATTGAAAAGGAATGCATGAGGTGGAGAAGCAGTCAGAGGAGTCTTGATCTGATGAAGACAGCATGGCCAGCTGCTTCCTTAAATGAAGGTTCAAGGAAAAAATTGTTCTCTTGTAACAACAATTTAAAGAAGATCAAACTAGGATAAGGGGTTTGGAGAGCAGGCCCTCTCCCTCTTTCTCTCTGGAGTTTTATTTCTCATGCTATTTGAGACAAAGGAGGGTTAAGAAGGGGATGCAGACAGTATGCCTTAGGGTAGGCAGCAGACGGGATAAGAACCAGGGAGGAGACTTTCTCTTTGCCCATTTTCTCTCCAAATCTCTCCTCCCACTTCCCCATTGGGCTGGGTTATTTCCAGTGGGGGTGCAGAGTTCCACCTGCTTCGGACAGAAAGGCATTTTCCAGGACATCCGGATGAGGTTGCCCCCAGCCTTGCAGCCTTTTGCTGTTCAGCTCTCTACCTTCTTCAGAGATATTACATGCTTTGTCTATTGACAGGAGTTTTAATCAATCACTATTCCAAGATAAAGTTTCCCAGGTCTGTACTCCCAGGACAAACAGGAAAGTTTTATGACTAAACAGTTCCTATAGAACAGAAGCAGAATTGTTAAGAAAAATTTAATGGAAATATGAACTTTTCTCACTGGAAAAAATGGTAAAAAAAAAAAGGCTTTTTTTTCCCTTTTAGTGACACACCACTTTCCTCAAGTCCAAAACACCCTCCATTAAGGGATATTCAAAAAATGATGGTCATAGGGGAAGCTAGCTGGTGCAGTGGATAGAACATTGGCCCTGGATTCAGAAGGACTTGTGTTCAAATCCGGCCTCAGACACATAACATTCAATAGCTGTGTGATCCTGGGTAAGTCACTTAACCCTATTGACTAGCCAAAAAAAAAATAATAAAAAGCATATTGAATTGAAAGAACCATTTAACTGATACTTATAAAAAAAAACCCCAAGGTTAAAATTAGTAATGATTGATAAACATTTAATTATAATTGAGAAAGATACCAAATTATACCTAGATGCATTTCCCCCAGTAATTTATTTTGTAGAACTATCTAATTTATTCTTTAATGTTTATGACTATGTTGGGAAGGAGGAGGGAGTTGGTCCCTGAACAACCTCCAAGCCCAGGATAGAGTCGTTGGAAGATAATGAGGTGTTAAGCTACGTGTAAAGATCTGTGTATATCCTGCAATGCCTTTATAAAGTATAAAAAAAGATGTGATTGAATTGAAAAAGAAGCCTGACCATTGACCAGAAAAAAATTGACCATGAACTTTCTCTACCCTTAAAAAGCTAGTTGATTGGTTCTGTAGTCAGTGAAGACCAGAACTATTAATAGAGGAACACCCTAGCCCTTGAGAGGGAACTGCTCTTCACGGCTTGGTGGAGGGAAGAGTGAGTTTCTCTCTCCTCCTCCATAAGCCATGGCAATTTTCAGTTGGAGCTACTCGTCAATTAGGAGACCCTACATCCAAGAGGAAATAGAGACACACCTCCATTCTCTCTCTAGATGAACACAGAAATAGAGACGCAGTTGAGATGAGTCAGGAAGCAGCTTCAAAGAGTGAGACCTCTGGCAACAAAGAATAGAACTGATAATGAACTCAAGAGAACCATCCCTAAAATCAAGAGTCAAGCCATAGAGGGAAGTGCACCCTGGGAACTTAGCAGAGTGAATTAATATCACAGGGGAGCAGTCTGAGGAGTCCACAGAGAGAGAAAGAACATGTAGTCCCTTTAATACAAAAGGTATGAATTAACTTTGAACATGTGGGGGAACACCTATACAAGAACTAATTCAGTGATCTGGGGGAGGGGAGGGTGGAAATAACTGTGGAGACAATGACTACGGGGCTGCTCAATATTCTTCGCTGACAGATGCCTACCCAGCAGCAGGAAGGTGCCTGTTGGTACACGTGCCTGTCTATCTCACTGATCAGGATCCCAAACATTAGCTTGTAGGCAAGGGCACAGACTGTGATGCAACCAGCTGAGAGGTGCCGCAGGGGACAGTCTGAGTGCCATCTGCGCCTGAACTGATGGTGTAAAATAATAAAGAGGACATAAACAACATCCTTGCATTCTAGCCATATTAAACAAAATCTTTAAAATGATAGCAATTTCCTTTTCTACCTCTTTTCCTCTCCCTTCTTCCCTTTCTATTTTCCCTGGGAGAGGCAGTGGGGATGTTATAGGGAGACAGTGCTGGACTTGGAGAAACCTGGGTTCACATCCCAGCTCTGACACTTGTCAATATGTGGCTTTGAGCAAGTTGTAATCTCTCACAGCCTCAGTTTCTCCATCTGTAAAACAGATAATAGTGCCTATAGAACTCACCTCATAGGATTGTTTTGAGGATTACTTGAGCTGATGTCAGGAAAGTGTTCTATAAATGTTAGTAATTATTACTGTGATTCTTCTCTGTCTGGTTGGGGGCTGTTACCCATGGGTATTGCCCAGCCCCTCTGGAGGATCTCAGGGAGAGACCTGATCCTGCCTCAGGTACTTCCTAGCCATGTGACCCTGGACCAAACAGTTCAGCTGTCTCAACCTCCTTCTTTCTTCATCTGCAAAATGGGGCTAATAATAGCACCTACCTCACAGGATTATCGTAAGGATCAAATAGGACAATACATATGAAGAACTTTACAAATTTTATGTTAGCTACTATTATAATCATCATCATTGTTAGGGCTTCATATATTAATTTTTATTTCTCCTACAAAAATGTTCTCTACTTTTATAACAAGGGAGTAGTCACTCTCCTAGAAAAAAATTAGAAATGTGAATGTGATTTCTCAGTTTGGAGCATCGTTTAATTGAAAGGAGATTTTTTTCTACTTCTCAAACTGCACCTGTTTAGATTCCCTAAACAGCCTTATAAGCCTTATAAAGCTTATAAGATTCTGGTCCAAAAGTTAACTTCAGCCTACTACTCAATGATGGTAGTAAGGTGGCACAGTGGATACAGTGCAGGGCCTGGAGTCAGTAAGACTCAGCTTTCTGAGTTCAAATCCAGTCTCAAACACTTCATAACTATGTGGCCTTGAGTAAGTCACTTAACCTTTTTGCTTCAGTTTCCTCATTTGTAAAATGATCTGGAGAAGGAAATAGCGAACCACTCCAGTATCTTTGCCAAGGAAACCCTAAATGGGGTCACGACTGAAATGACTCAGCAAGGATAAAAGCCCATAACCGTGGCCAAATCACTTATGCTCTTTAAATCTCCATTTCTCTATCAGTAAAAGATAGCATATTCCCACTACCCAGTTGTAAGGAAAATGCTTGTGAAACCTTAAAATGCTGTATGAATGGGAGTTATTGAGATTCTGTGTGGCACCTGAGTAAAGGAGATTTGGGTTCAAGTCCAGTTTCTGATATGTACTGACTGTGTGACCCCAAGCAACTCACTTAACTTCTCAGTTCCCCAGTCAGCTTTCTAAAACAAGAGGTTGCAGAGTAGATATTGGTATTTGTATTGGTAGAAGCAGTTTCCTTACTGGAAATTCTCTAAGTCAAAGAAAATACCAACCCCATCCAAAATAAAAACTTAAATGAATTACTGTAACGATTTCCACCTTCTTTAAAAATTATGAATTTCTAGCCAAGATGGCCCAGAGAAGCCAGGAAGTTGCCTAAGCTCTCTCTAGTTTCCCTCAAAAGCAACATTAATTCAAGGCTCTAAACAGATTCCAGAGTAACAGAACCCACAAAAAGATGGAGTGAAACAATTTTCCAGCTTAAGATAACTTAGAAGGACTTTGGGAAAGGTCTGTCTCACTTAGGTAAAAGGGTAGCACAGCCCAGCCTGTGTTCAGGCAAGCCAGAGGGAAGCTCTTAGCAGCAGTACAGATCAGTAACTGAGGCCCCTCAGTCCTGACTCAGCAGGCTAACTGTAAGGCCTCAAGCCCCATTGCAGAAGGCCAATTGCAAGCCTTGGGACCCTGGAACAATAGGAATGACTAGGCTGAGCCACCCCAGCACAATGAGCAAGCTGTGAGCCCCTGAGGCCCCAGCAAGGGAAGCCAGTGACCAGGCCCCTGGATCCCAGCATAAGCAGCTTCGGATAGTGCCCCCCGTACCCCAGGAGCAGAGCTCAACTTTAAAAGTAACAAAACAGGCTAAAAATGAATAATAAACAGAAAAGAGCCCTGACCATAGAAAGGTGACAGGGAAGATCAAAACACAAACTCAGAAGAGGACAGCAATGTCAAAATGCCTACATGTGAAGCCTCAAAGGGAAATATGAATTGGTCTCATGCCAAAAAAGTCCTCTTGGGAGAGCTCAAAAAGGATCTTTAAAAATCAAGTAAGAGAGGTAGAAGAAAAATTGCAAAAAGAAATGACAATTATGCAAGAGAATTATGGGAAAAAAAGAGTTAACAGCTTGGAAAAGGAAGCACAAAAATTGACTGAAGAAAACAACTCTTTAAAAAATAGAATTGGGGGGCAGCTAGGTGGCGCAGTGGATAGAGCACTGGCCTTGGAGTCAGGAAGACCTGAGTTCCAATCCAGCCTCAGACCAAACACTTGACACTTACTAGCTGTGTGACCCTGAGCAAGTCACTTAAACCCAATTGCCAAAAAAAAAAAAATTGGCCAAATGGAAAAGAAGTACAAAAGCTAACTAAAGAAAATCATTCCTTAAAAATTAGAATTGAGCAAGTGGAAGCTGATGACTCTATTAGACATCAAGAATCAGTCAAATGAAATCAAAAGAATGGAAAAAATTGAAGAAAACATAAAACACCTTATTGGAAAAACAACTGACCTGGAAAATAGATCCAGGAGAAATATTTTAAGAATTATTGGACTACCTGAAGGCCATAATCAAAAAAAGAGACCAGACAGTCTCTGTCAAAAAAGCTATTAAGAAAAACTGCCCTGAGGTCCTAGAACCAGAGGGTAAAATAGTCATTGAAAGAATCCACCAATCACCTTCTGAAAGAGATCCTAAAATGAAAACTCCAAGGAATATTGTAGCTAAATTCCAGAATTACCAAGTCAAGGAGAAAATACTGAAAGCGCCCAGAAAACAAAAACAATTCAAATATCAAGGAGCCACAGTCAGAGTTAATAGAACTTAGCAGCTTCTACATTAAAGGATCTGAGGGCTTGGAATATGATATTCTGGAAGGCAAAGGAGCTTGGATTACAACCAAGAATCAACTACCCAGCAAAATTGAGCATAATCTTTCAAAGTAAAAGGTGGATATTCAATGAAATAGGGGACTTTCAAAGTTTGCTGTTGAAAAGACCAGATCTGAACAGAAAATTCGTTCTTCAAATACAAGACTCAAGAGAAGCATTAAAAGGTAAACAGGAAAGAAAAAAAAACCATGTTATTCAATAAGATTAAACTGTTTACATCCGTACATGGGAAGATGATACTTGTAACTCTTTGAGAATTGTATCTCTATTAGGGCAGTTAGAAGGAGTATACATGGATAGAGGGCATGAGTATAAGTTGACTTTTACGTGATGATATAAAAAAATTAGGGGTGAAAAAAGGATTGTACTGGGAGAAGAAGAAAGAGGAGGCAGAATAGGGCAAATTGCACCACGAGAAGAGGTGCAAAAGACCTATTACAGTAGAGAGAAAGAAGGGAGGGGGTGAGTATTATTTAAATCTTACTCTCATTGGATTTGGCTCAAGGAGGGAATAACACGCATACTCAGTTTGGTATAGAAATGTATCTTATGCTATAGGGAAGTAGGAGGAGAAAGGGGAACAAGAAGGAAAATGGGGGCTGATAGAAGGGAGGGCAGATTGAGGAAGGTGGTGCTCTGAAGTGAAACATTGGTGAGGAGAGACAGGGTGAAAAGAGAGAGAAATTTATAAAGCGGGAGCTGGGCGGGGAGAAATAGGATGGAGGGAAAGACACAGTAATCATAACTGTGAATGTGAATGGGATGAACTTTCCCATACAATGGAAGTGGGTAGAAGAGCAGATTAAAACCCAGAATCATACAATACGTTGTTTACAAGAAACACATTTGAAGCAGAGAGATACACACAGAGTAAAGGTAAAAGACTAGAGCAGAATACATCATGCTTCAGCTGAAGTAAAAAAAAAAAAGAGAGGTAGCAGTCCTGTTCTCAGACAAAGCAAAAGTAAAAAAAAATAGATTTAATTAAAAGAGATAAGGAAATTACATCTTACCAAAAGGTACCGAAGACAATGAAGCAATATCAATGCTAAATATATATGCACCAAGTGGTATAGCATCCATATTTTTAGAGGAGAAGTTAAGTGAGTTACAGGAAAAAGTAGACAGCAAAACTATACCACTGGGGGACTTCAGCCTTCCCCTCTCAGAATCAGATACATCTAACCACAAAACAAACAAGAAAGAAGTTAAGGCAGTGAACAGAATTTTAGAAAAGTTAGATATGATAGACCTCTGGAGAAAATTGACTGGGGATAGGAAGGAATATACCTTTTTCTCAGTGGTACATGAGTACCACTGAGTGGGACAAAAATTGACTATGCACTAGTGCATAAAAACCATACAATCAAACACAGAAAGGCAGAAATATTAAATGCATCCTTTTCAGATCATTATGCAATAAAAATTATCTGTACTAAAGGGCCATGGAAAGACAGGCTAAAAACTAATTGAAAACTAAATAACCTAATCCTAAAGCATGAGTAGGTCAAACAACAAATCATAAAAACAATCAACAATTTCATCAAAGGGAATGATAATAATGAGACAACATACCAAAGCTTATGCAATGCAGCCAAAGCAGTGTTCAGGGGAAATTTTATATTTCTAAATGCTTACATAAATAAAACAGAGAAAGAGGAGATCAATGAATTGGACATGCAACTAAAAAAGCTAGGGGAAAAAAACAAAGTAGAAATCCTCAATTAAATACCAAATTAGGAATTCTGAAAACTAAAGGAGAGATAAATAAAATCAAAAAGTAAAAAAAACTATTGAACTAATACATAAAACTTTAAAATGAAAAAAGCAATAAAAGAAGCAAACCAGTTAATTTGATTAAGAAGAAAGAAGAAAAGCAAATTACCAGTATCAAAAATGAAAAAGGTGAATTCACCATCAATGGAGAAGAAATTAAAGCAATCATTAGGAACTATTTTGCCCAACTGCATACCAATAAATCTGACAATCTAAGTGAAATGGATGAATATCTACAAAAATATAAATTGTCCAGATTAACAGAAGAGGAAATGAAATGCTTAAATAATGCTATTTTAGAAAAAGAAATTGAACAAGCCACCAATGAACTCCCTAAGAAAAAATCTCCAGGGCCAGATGGATTTACAAGTGAATTTTACCAAACATTTAAAAAACAATTAATTCTAATACTATATAAAGTCTTTGGAAAAATAAGTGAAGGAGTCCTACTAAATTCTTTTTATGACACAAATACCTAATACCTAAATACATAATGACACAAATACCTAATACCTAAACCAGGAAGAGCCAAAACAGAAAAAGAAAATTGTAGTCCAATTTCCCTAATGAGTATTGATGCAAAAAATTTTAATAAAATATTAGGAAAGAGATTACAGCAACTTATCATGAGGATAATACACTATGACCAGGTGAGATTTATACCAGGAATGCAGGGCTGGTTCAATATTAGGAAATCTATCAGCATAGTTGACCATATCAATAACAAAACTAATGGAAATGACATGATTATCTCAATAGACACAGAAAAAACTTTTAACAAAATACACCCATTCCTATTAAAATTGCTAGAGAGCATAGGAATAAATGGAGTTTTCTTTTAAATGATAAGCAGTATCTATCTAAAACCATCAGCAAGCATTATGTGTGATGGAGATGAGCTAGAAGCATTCCCAATAAGAGCAGGGTGAAACAAAGATGCCCATTATCACCATTATTATTCCATATAGTACTAGAAATGTTAGCTTTAGCAACAAGAGAAGAAAAAGAAATAGAAGGAATTCGAATAGGCAATGAGGAAACAAAACTATCACTCTTTGCAGATGATATGATGGTATAGTTAGAGAATCCTACCGAATCAACTAAAAAAGCTATTTAAAACAATTAATGACTTTAGCAAAGTTGCAAGATATAAGATAAAATGACATAAATCATCAACATTTCTATATATTACCAACAAAGCCCAAGCAGCAAGAGACAGAAAGAGAAATTCCACTTAAAATAACTGTAGATAATATAAAATATTTGGGAGTCTACCTGCCAAGACAAATCCAAGACCTATATGAAAACAATTACAAAACAATTCACACAAATAAAGTCAGATCTATATAATTGGAAAAACATCATTTGTTCATGGGTAGGCTGAGATAATATAATAAAAATGACAATTCTACCTAAATTAATTTACTTATTTAGTGCCATACCAGTCAAACTACCAAAATAATTTTATAGAGCTAGAAAAAATAATAGCAAAATTCATCTGGAAGAACAAAAGTTCAAGAATATCAAGGGAGTTAATGGGAAGAAATAGAAAGGAAGGAGGCTTAGCCATACCAGATCTAAAATATATTATAAAGTGGCAATCATCAAAACTGTTGGGTACTAGCAAAGAAATAGAGTGGTGGATCAGTAGAATAGATTAGGCACACAAAACATGTAGTAAATGACATAGTAATCTACTCTTTGACAATCCCAATGACTCCAACTTCTGGAGTAAGAACTTGCTATTTGGCAAAAAAAAAAACTACTGGGAAAACAGTGTAGCAGAAGCTAGGCATAGACCAACATCTCACACCCTATACCAATATAAGGTACAAATGGTTGCACAATTTAGACATAAAGGATAATACTACAAGCGAGTTGGGAAAGCAAGGAATAGTTTATCTGTCAGATCTATGGAGAAGGCTTGAATTTGTGACCAAACAGGAGATAGAGAGCATTATAAAATGCAAAATGGATAATTTTGATTACATTAAATTAAAAAGGCTTTGTACAAACAAAACCAATGCAACCAAGATTAGAAGGAAAGCTAGAAAACAATTTTTATAGCCGGTGTTTCTGATAAAAGCCTCATTTCTAAAATATATGGAGAACTAAGTCAAATTTATAATAATACAAGTCATTCCCTAATTGATAAATTATCAAAGGATAAGTTTTCAGAGGAAGAAATTAAAGCTATCTACAGTCATATGAAAAAATGATCTAAATCACTATTGATTAGAGAAATGCAAATCAAAACAATTCTGAGATTGGCTAACATGACAAAACAGGAAAATAAGAAATGCTGGAGAAGATGTGGGAAAATTCAAACACTAATGCCTTATTGGTGGAATTGTGAACTGATATGATTATTCTGGAGAGCAATTTGGAACTATGCCCAAAGGGCTATAAAACTGTGCATACCCTATGATCCAGTGATACCACTACTAGTTCTATATCCCACAAAGATCATAAAAAAGGGAAAAGGACCCACATGTACAAAAATATTTCTGGTAGCTCTTTTTGTTGTGGCAAAGAATTGGAAATTGAGGGGATACCCATCAATTGGGAAATGGCTGACCAAGATTGTGGTACATGAATGTAATGGGATGCTATTGGTCCATAAGAAATGATGAGTAAGCAGATTTCAAAAAAAATCTGGAAACACTTACATGAACTGATACTGAATGAAGTGAGCAGAACCAGGAGAACATTGTACATAGTAATGGCCATTGTGTGATTGTCAACTATGACAAATTTGGCTTTTCTCAGCAGTGCAGTGATCCAAGATAATTCCAAGGGACTCGTGACAGAAAATGCTAACCACATCCAGAGAGAGAACTATCAAGTCTGAATGCAGATAGAAGTATACTATTTTCACTTTTTTTGTTGTTTTTTCTTTCTCCTGGTTTTTCCCTTTTGTTCTCATTCTTCTTTCACAACATGACTAATGTGGAATAACAGGATTATACATGTGAAACCTATATAAGATTGCTTACTGTCTTGGGGTGGGAGGAGAGAAGGGAGGGAGAAAGAAAATTTTGGAACTCAAAATCTTACAAAAATGAGTGTTGAAAACTATCTTTACATGTAAGTGATAAAATACTATTAAGTAAAATAAAATATTAATTTCTTAGGATGGAAATTTGTTGTTCAGTCATGTCCAACTCTTCATGACCCCATTTGGGGTTTTCTTGGCAAAAGTACTGGAGTGGTTTGCCATTTCCTTCTCCAGACATTTTACAGATAAGGAAACTAAGGCAAATGCCCGGGGTCACACAGCTAGTAAGTGTCTGACGCCAGATTTGAATTGAGATCTTCCTGACTTCAGGCCCTGCCCTCTAGGCACTATCCCTCCAAGATCCTCCAATGATGAAAACAGCAGGATTGAAAAGGTGAAAGAGAAAAAACATATAATGAAAAGATAGTCCATGACAGGCTGGGCTTTTGAAACCACTTTGTAATTTTCATACCTAGAAGAAGAATGTATCACCTTTTGGTGTGTTCAGTCATCACATCCTCTGCCCTTCGAAAAAATTTGTCTCTAGCCTGAATGTCTCAGACTTTCTTATGGAGTGTTTCTCTATATGTAGATGGATCTTATGTAATTGACAGAACTGGTAATTGAACGGAAGGTCAATCAGGATTGGAAGCTATTCAATGTGGCACAAGGGGTTACAGGATGATAGAGATGCACTGTCCCAAGGGAAAACAAAGGTAGAGACTTTCCAAGGAAAACTTAAGTTTCACATTAAGTGAAAGATGTCTGCACATTTTTATTCAGGGAGATAATCATTAGTCCTGAGAAATTCTAGCTGGAACTGGTTTGAGCTAGTGGAACTAATGCCTCAATTAGTTACCCAACTTTTGCTCCAATAGCTTGAGGTCTGTGCAATGGCTGGTTCCAGGTGATTAATCAATTCTTGGTGTTTACATATGGACTTGTCAGAGAAACCTTACAGTGAAGAAGGGTCAGTGAATTTGGAAGATGACAACAAGGAGGCTGACCCTCAAAATATTTATAGACATACAATGAAAGAGCTGGCCTGGGAACCGTAGATCTCATCTTTAGATGAACCGTGACTCTAGACCTGGCATTCACCCATCACTGTAGGGGAGGAAGAAATAGGAGGTGTGTCACAATGAGGCCACTGAATTTGGAAGAAACACAGGGTGGAATGATTTGCTCATTTCTGTAGGGAGTGAGAGTCCTTCATGGTGGAATCTTCCATGAAAGGACATTGTAGCTTCTTTAATTACCATCCAATAGCCATGAGAGAGCATGTAGAAGACTCGCCTTGGAGTCACAAAATTGTGCCTCTGATACCTAGTAGCTGTGAGACTATGGACAAGTCACAAAATATATCAGTATCCAATAATTTTTTAACAGAACAATGAACAAACATTTATTTAGTAGCTGCTATGAGTCAGGCATTGTGCTAGACACCAGGCATAGAAAGACAAAAAAATGAAACAATTGTTGACTCTGAGTTGCTGATCTTTATCAGCGTCAAAGGTCTGGCCTGACAAAACAAAGCAAAACCTTTGATGACTTAGAGGAAAGGTAAAAGAATTGTTCATACCTAAATAATTATTTGTTTTAATTAGGCTATATCTTTGATTCCATTAGTGCACATACCTCCCAACTGAGGAAATTCCCTCTACCAAAGCAGATCGCCATCTGTTCTGTGCTTAGTGCAGTGCCTGCTACATAGAAGGCACTTAATAAGTGTTTATTTATTGATTTATTGATTGTTCTGCATCTTAGAATCTTAAAGAGTTACCCAAGGCATTGACTTGTCTAGGGTCACATAGCCATTGTCAGAGGCAGAATTTGAACCCAAATCATCCTGATTCTGGGGCTGGCTCTTTGTCCATTATGCCAAGCTGTTATTCTATTTAACACTCTATGGTTAATTTAAAAAATAATTTCTCTTACTTTCAGAGATATTAAATGTCTTTCCCAAAGTCACACTTGTGGTAAGGAACAAAATAAGGATTGGACCCCAGGTCACTTGATTCCAGATCCAGTGTTCACTGTCACTAGTTCTATCCATAAAACAGATACAGTTCTGGATACAGTTCTCTAGATCAGGGGTAGCAAATTAAAAAAGAAACAGGGGTGGCACATTGACTTAGAAAACCACAAACTAACATCATCTATGTTGTGTTGTATTTTTATTTTGTTAAACAATTCCTAATTATATTTTAATCTGATTCACCACACTCAGGAGTTTTATGCCTGTAGTGATAGGCCAAGGGTTTGAAACCTCTGCTTTAGAATAGGGGTTCTTTACCTGGGGACTATGGACTCCGAAGAGGCTCATGAATAGTTTTTAAAAGGTCCATGAATTTGGATGGGAAAAGGTTACATCTTTATTTTCATTAACCTTTAGTGGAAATTTAGCATTTTTTGTAATTATAATTTTTAAAAAATTCTCTGAAAACAGGGCCTGACTACAGGTTTCACCAGACTGCCAAATGAGTCCATGCTACAAAAAAAAAAAGTTTAAGAATATCTGATGTAGAAGATATCCTTGAAAGTAAATCAGACAGAAGTTCATCATAAAACTCACCATATGCCTACAGAGACACGGAACAAAAGAATGCAACCCAGATAATGCCTTGATCTTTGATTTTGCTTTCAAGGGTATGCGTGACTGTGTCTATGCTATAGATTATTAAGCACAGAGTATCTGAGCACAGATGAGCATGCTGAAGCACCTGAAATCACCATCCTCCTTATCTGCTCCTGCATACAGTTGTGGCTGCTGAGCCCTTCACACTTAGGAATAATAAATAACCTTGCCTTTTCTTTCTTCCCTCTGCCTGGTGAATGGATCGTGCTTTGCAGAGTTGGTCACAATTTGCCATTCTGTCTGCCTCATGGACTGCCAGTTTTCCTCCTCTCAAAGGACATTTTCTTCCTTATTTGCTTTAATAAGCCCTTTCTGCAGGGATATCTGAGGGCAAGGTGAAAGAACCTAGCTCATCTCTCCAACCTCCCTCCACCCCCACCTCCCCAACCCAACTCCAGCCCCCTCCATACCCCATCTGACAACCAAACAAAACATATTTCTATGTCAGAGTTCGGCCAATCAAAAACAACGATAATCCATATTCCCACTTGCTCATCAGAATTCCTGCCCCTCCCTTGCTGAGTGGTAGCAGGAGGAGACATGTGGTTGCTTATCTCAGACCCAGGGCTTCCCCCACCCCCACCCCCCCCCCCCCCCTCCCCCTCACAGTTCAATGTTTTTCCATCACCTTGCCTCCAGGCTTTCCACGCTCATCCCATCCTATACACAGCTGTCAGTTCAACAGGAAACGTATCAGTATGGTACAGTTTTGCTTGACATAAATTCACATTACGCAAATTTGACTTTACATAAAGAATTTTGAAAGAAATCTGCATTCCAAAAACCCACCTATGTTAATTTTACTGTGCTCTCTCTCTGCTCCTGCCCCTTGACTGGGCATTCCTAGGCCTTCCACTGACCACCACAAAAAAAAAAAAAACCTCCAAGTGAAAGTAGGAAAATGGACATTGAGACCTCTGGCCCCTAGGGAGGAGACTGTCCCGATGTGTTTGTCTTCTCTTCATCTGTGCTCTGGTATCATCCTTTCCTGTCTGTGTCCATCCAACCCTCATGTGTCTGCCCCTACCTTCTTCCCCTTTGTTCTGGCCCGGCCCCCACATGTTCTTGAATTATGTTCTGGCCTCCTCCCTCCACAGGCAAGGGACCCCCCACCTTCCCCACCTCCATGGGCAAATTCACATTACAGTCAAATCTGACCTCAGACACTTACTAGCAGTGTGAGACCCTGGACAAGTCACTTAACCCTATTTACCTCAGTTTCCTCACCTATAAAATGAGCTGTAGAAGAAATGACAAACCACTCCAGTATCTTTGCCAAGAAAACCCCAAATGGGGTTATAAAGAGTAACGTACAACTAAAAATACTGAACAACAACAAGACAGAAACATTCACGGCCCTGGGACTCCTCTAGGAATCATGAACATCTGAGGACCCTAAAAAAAGAGGGAACCATGCAGGCCCAGAGACAACAATAGATGGAGGCTGCTTCCCTCATGGGTAGATTTACGATTCTCTGGAATTCTCCACTATGGATCAGCTGCCTTCTCATTCTGGAACTTCCCTCCACCATGATGATCCCTTTCTCCCATTAGTAAGGTGCTTGTGGGGCATTCATTTTGGGAACAATCCCCTCCTAGCTGTGCTTATGACTCTAGTCACTTGGCTACATGTACCCAAATGGGTATTCCATCACAATCATATATCACAACTCGCTCAGCCATTCCCCAGTTGATGAACATCCCTGCAATTTCCAGTTCTTTGCCACCACAAAGAGAGATGCTATAAACATTTTAGAACATATAGGCTCTTTTCCTTTCTCCCTAATCATCTTTAAAAATAAACCTAATAGTGGTATTGTTGGGTCAATAGCGTATAGGCAGTCCAATAACTCTTTGAGCTAATTCCAGATTGCTTCCCAAAATGGTTGGATCAGTTCACAATTCCACCAACAATGAACGTGCCCCAATTTTTCCATATCCCCTCCAATATTTGTCACTTTCCCCTTCAATCATTTTAGCCAATCTGGTAGTTAAGAAATGATATCTCAAGGTTGTTTTAATTTGCATTTCTCTAATCAATGATTTAGGGCATTTTTCATATGGCTAAAATTGTTTTGACTTCTTTATTAGAAAACTGTCCATTTACATCTTTTGACAATTTATCAATTGGAGAAAGACTCATATTCTTATAGATTTGACAAAGTTCTTTATATATTTGAGATATGAGACCTTTATCTGAGAAACTGTCTATAAAATTTTTTCTTAATTTTCTTCTAATCATGCCTACATTTGTTTTATTTGTACAAAAACTTTTTAACGTAATCAAAATTATCTGTTTTATACCTAGCTTTGCTCTCTGTCTCTTGTTTATTCATAAATTGTTTACCTATCCTTACTATCCTAACATATTTTTATACCTAGCTTTGCTCTCTGTCTCTTGTTTATTCATAAATTGTTCTCCCATCCTTATTATCCTAACATATTCCATGTTCTTCTAATTTTAAGTGAATATCTTTTCTCTACCCCCCTCTCCACCCCCAATTTTTTCCTCATTTAATAGTATTTTATTTTCCCAATTATATGTAAAGATACCTTTTCAACATTCACTTTTATAAGATTTTGAGTTCTAAATTTTTTTTTCTCCCATCCTCTCCTATACTCTCCCCAAGACAGCACGCAATCTGATATAGGCTATACATGTACAATCCTATTAGACATATCACTCTGAGTTTTTTAGCTCTCTTTTATGTGCTCTCTTCCCCCAGCTATACCATAATCCTCTTTCAAGGTAAGAACTGTCCCTCTTCCCTTGTATTTGCATCCCCAGCACTGGCACAGTGCCTGGCATATAGTAAGTACTTAATAAATGCTTATTTCCTGCCTGGCTGGCTTGGGTGGAATAGTGAAGATTTTCTGGCTCAAGCTAGAATGCTATAGCAGTTGGTAGCACTAGAGACAGGAAAGTTCCTCGATGAGCAGGGCAATTCTTGGCCCAAGCTTCCTGGAGAGAAGAATAGCAGCTCCAAGATAATGTCCAGTTCCTGGACCATAGAGAATTCCCAGACCAAATGAGAATTAGAGCCAAGGAGCATCAAAGATCAGAGCCATGCCATGGAGGAATAAACCTGTGCTTTGCTCTTCACTAGTATTTTGAGTTGTGTGGTTCATGAAGGCCCATGGGGAAAAGGGTTCATGATAGAGTGAGTCCACATTCTTTCCCTTTTTTGAGAGCGGTGGCAACCAGGCAGTACCATAAATATAGAGGTGTTTGAGAAGGCAGGATTCACCAGAGGGAAGAGTTGTTTGACCCTCTAGCTGTCCTCTACCAGTGGGCCTCACCTAGGGTGGTATCATATGTCCAGAGGTGACTATAAAGGTCTTTGGGAAGGTAGGACTCATTTAGGGGAGAGAGGTCAAATATCTAGTTATGTTGGGTGCTTTTTCCAGCCTAATACTATAAGTCTGGAGGACTTTATCGATCCCTGGAGGCAGTAGAGACCACCAGAGAAGAAAGGAGCTTTGATTTGACTATTTATGGGCCTCATATGAGGCCCTTGTTTTCTGTAGCATGGAATGAAGCCATTTGTATGTTCTATGTCTTGTTTACCTGAGTGCTTGCATGGATGTTGAGGGCCTTTTCCCTTTGGTTGTAAAAATCTAGGCACAAGGCAAATTCTGATGTTTCTTGCAGAAAACTTGGTTGGGGGGCAATATTACTTAAATTCTAATATTTCAATGGAGAAACCCTGGACTGGGGAGATAGACTGCAAAAGGTGATTACTGAGAAGCCCCTAAGATGAGACCCAGTCAATATGGACCAAGAGCTTTGATTCAGGGCCATAGATCACAGGCGAAATTTTATGCGGTGTTACAAGAGGGTTGGAAAGTTATTTGAGGAAGAAGTCTTTCCTACCATCCTTCATATCCTACCATGTAGGCAGTAATCTACTTCACTTATGTATAAAGCCAGCCCTAAGTAGGGTGAAAAGCTAGGGCTGCCATACTGTAGCATGTAGTTTTGAGAAGAAGAAAAGAAGAGAAGAGGAAATTCATGATGAATGGTTTCAATTTTCTCAGTAAAGTCAGAAGAAGTCTTCAGCTGAGAGAGTGGAGAAAGAAGGTGTGTAGAAGGCTTGAAGAGAAAAAAGGTTTAGAATAACTTTTGAAGAGAGTGAGATATGGAATCAGGGAAGAATGAAAGGAATGCCTTTTTGCAGGGAGGGTCCAGTTGAAGATAATATGAAATCAGATAACACAAATTGGTATGAGTATCCCCAGTCAGCTTGGTTATATGACTTCTTCTAGCTCTATTTAACTGCACATGAATAGGAGTGGGAGAGGTGGATGGTGGAAGTAACCCAGGGCTACGGTTTGGACAGCATCAATAGAATTGAATTAGAAAATTGAAAATAGAACAGAAATGGAAAAATATTGATGATTCAATAGAATAAGGAGTGAGGAGTTTGAGAGTAGATGGTAATGTACAGTTGAATTGTTTAACTATAGGGTTGGGATTTGGAAGGGAAGAAAGTAAAGCCAGGACAGTTAGTTGGTTCAGTTGATAGAGTGCTGGGCCTGGAGTCAAGAAGACCTGAGTTCAAATCTGGCCTCAGACACTTATTAGCTGTGTGGCCCTGGGCAAGTCACTTTGCCCTGTTTGCTCAACTGTAAAATGAGCTGGAGCAGGAAATGGCAAACTACTTTAGTATCTTTGCCAAGAAAATACCCAAAAGGGATCATGAAGAGTCAGACACAACCAAAAAATAACTGAACAAAAGTAGAGTCAGCGTTGGGGTAATGGTTTGAAAAGTACTGAGAGGTAGAGAGATTGAAGGTCAGGATAAAGGCAAAGAATAGATTTAGGAGAGATTAGACATAGGAAAAGGTAGAATGATAGGACGTTATGGTCACATGGAGACAAATATCAAAATTATTCGTTAAGGAAGTAAAATACTTGTAAGTAATGGTGAGCCCCAGGATGAAATCATCTATGTGTATGGGTGAGATCTAGTAAA
This sequence comes from Phascolarctos cinereus, assembly GCF_003287225.1. Lineage (NCBI taxonomy): Eukaryota > Metazoa > Chordata > Mammalia > Diprotodontia > Phascolarctidae > Phascolarctos > Phascolarctos cinereus. Next base: position 242,760,396 of record NW_027555514.1, read on the forward strand.
GAACAGATTATGGGATTTAAGAAGGCTGAGGAAATGGGAGGTTAGGGAGTTCAAGGCAGCATCAATATGAATGATGAAATTCTCTAATGCAAAAGCAGGAGTTTGGGAGGAGGGGAAAGGAAGATTAATACCTATATATGTACAGATTATGCCCCATCCCCACCAGTTATACCATAATGTCCTTTAAGCCAGGACTTTTAAAAAAAGTTTTCATCTTTGTTTTTGTATTCACCAGCATCTACCACCTACCACAATGACTGGCATGAAGTAGGTGCTTAATAAATACTTGTTAATTGATTGATTTAATGATTAATTCCCTTCATCTATTCACCTAATTACAAGAAGGTCATTTCCATTCCACTGAGAAATTTTTTAGAAAAAATTTTTGTCCGTCTATGAGAACTGAAACATTTAAATATATGGGAAGGGAACAGAGCTTAATAGAGTTTGCCAGCTTAATTTCATTTCTAGATAGTGAAAGCTTTTAGAATTATTTCCTAATCTTACTGCCTACTGTATGTAGAGTTTTCCCATCCTAGAGGGAAATAAGATTTCAAAGCATCTCCTTTGTGAAAGTGATATAATTAGCACAATCTGTTACAACTGATATCAGCAATTCAGACCATTCTCTGCTCCTAGAGGCAAATTGTTTTATGACCATGGGTATCAGATTCATAGCTGACAACCCTTACCCTCCACCAAATCCTCTTGAAACTCCAATCTTCCTCTGTTGACTGACAGGATGAATGGTAATAATGCTTAAAAGCAATGATTAGAAGACTCATCTACTCTAATACTAGTACAACAGCTGTTCCAGGACATCCTACCATCTGACAACTGAAGGTTTTAAAAAATAATCTATTTTTAAATATACTTAATTCATATATTAATTTGGTAGATTTTTCCTATTAAAGATTAAGATAAATACAGTACTATCTAATCCAAAAAGTATTTATTAGATGCCTACTATGTGCAGCAGTTCTATGTTAGATACTGGAGATTCAAAGGCAAAATTAAAAATAGTGCCTGCCCTCAAGAAGCATATATTCTACTGAGGGGGAAGAATATGGAATTGGATAATTATAGGTGTGATAACTTGAGGAAGAAGAAGACAGCATGAGAAAGCAGAAGAAAACTTTATATTGTTAATCTACTTTTCTTATGCAATAGCCTCAATGACTCAGAGGGTCTTATTCACCCTGGAAAAAAAGATGAAGTTTTACAGGACCCTGCTGTGTTGCAAAACCCGCTTGGGGGTCCATACTTATGAGTTCCTACTCTCTATACCTCATTATACCACTGTACATCATTACATACAGAAATGGCAGGAGACCATGAAGACGTCTGAAGACTCTCTATCTGCCAAAGGCAGAGCAGATAACTTCTTGACTTGCCTTAGTGATGATCTTGTCCTTCCAAAAGTGGATGGATCAATAAAGGCAAATGTTCTCCTGGATCCAATTCTCATTAACAGGTAGGAATTATTTGCTGGGATGAGGATGATAGAAAACCTGGGGGGTTGCAACCGATCCCACCTAGGGTTTGTAACAGAAAAGAAGAAATCTGGTCAAAGTCCTACAAACACCCCCCCCCCCAATTTGGGGAAAGCAAATTTCAAAGTTTCAGAGGCAAGATATTTAGGTAGGATTCGGTGGACTAAAATTCTACAAGGGAAGGCAACCCAGAAAGGACAGATGCTCCCAAATTAAGTTTTTTTCCAAATTAAATTTTGAAGGCACAAAGGGAAACAATTCTAATGTAGAAGGGAAATGGGCTTTGTCTAAAGAGATCGATTGCGGATGTACAGAGAACTAGCTAACTAACCAACTTGGATCTATTTAGACCAAAAATGGAAGGAAGGCCATGTCACAGGGCTGTATGTAAGGGTGTGAATAGTCCTGTAAAAATAGTACAAGGAATGCTAAAGTTCAAAATGAGCAGAGGCTGGCAAAGGCAGCTACAGAAAACACAAAGGGCTTTTACAAGAGGCATATTAGAATAAAAATAATGATCAAAGAAGGGACAGGACTTTTGCTTGGGGGGTATGGGACTATGACAACCATCAACAGGAAGAGGACTGAACAGTACAATTTCATTTTGTTTCTGTCTTCTCTGCCAAAGAGAATGACTTTTGCACTGGGAATGAAAGAATAAAAAGGATCAACAGGGAACTGATGCCCAAGATCAATAAGAGGGTAGCGAACAAGCACCTGGCTGCCCTTGAGGCATGCAAGTCACCTGACCCGCATGAACCATATCCTCAGATACTGAAAGCACAGGCAGGTGCGGCTGCTGAGCCACTATTAGTAATCCTTGAAAGATCGTGAGAGATAGGAGAGATACTGTAAGACTGACAAGAAAGGCAAATTTCCTGATTTTCTTAATACATCTAGTTAAGATTTTATTTTTCTCCAATTACATGTAAAATAATTTTAACAGTCTTTTTTTTTTAAATTTTGAGTTCCAAATTCTCTCCCTCCCTCCTCTCTACCCTCATTGAGAAGGCAAGCAGTTTGCTGTAGGTTATATGTGTGCAGTCATGCAAAACATAAGTTTCTTGATTTTCAAAAAACAGGAGAAAACAGAATCTACAAACTGTAGGCCAGGAGGCTCTACTTTAAATCCTAGGGAAATAGGAAAACAGAACAGTAAAGAGATGATTGGTGGATGTCTAAGAAAACTTCCCTCTTCCTCACATTTATCTTTACTTCAAAATCTCTTGACATTATCCTATACTTTCTTTCTCCGGTTTCCCAGTTTCTGATAATGAGATAGCCTTTTTCTTTGCCAAGGCCAATCCCTCTACATAGACCCTTAAGCACATCCCCTCCTGTCTTCTCCAGCAGACTGCCCCCTCAATCATCCTTTCCCTCTTGTTTTTAACCTCTACCTGTCTACTGGATCATTCCCTACTTTCTTTGAACATGCTCAACTCTCCCCCATCTTTAACCAAACTTCACCAGAACCTTATCATTTCTTAAGCTATCATCCTACATCTCTCATTCCTTTCCCAGCCAAACTCTGAGAAAAAGCTGTCTGCACTCCTCCATTTCCACCCCTCAACCCTCTCCAACTGAGTTTTTACCTTGCCACTGAACTGAAAGTACTCTCTCCAAAGTTACCAACGATCTCTTAATTGCAAGATCTAATGATCGTTTGCCCATCCTCATCATTGCTGATCACTCTTCTATATTGGACACCATTGACTGCTCCCCTTGGATTCTGTCCCTTTTCTGAATTTTCTTGACACTAGTATCTCCTGTTTCTTCTCCACTCAGTGTCTTTTGCTGGCTCATCATCCATATTCTTCTCCCTAATGGTGTTCTGGCCCCTATTCTTTCCTCTTTCTTGGTGACTTCATCAGCTTAATAATCATCTTTATGAAGATGACTCATAGATCTACATATCTGGCCCTAATCTCTCCCCTAGACTTCAGTCCCAAATCACCAGCTGCCTACTGGATATTTCAAACTGGATGAGATATCTCAAACCAAAGACATACAGAACTCGTTGTCTTTCTCCCCAAACCTTCTGTTGAAGGCCCCACTACCCCTCCAGCCTCTCACTTTTATAACCTTGGTACCATCCTTGACTCACCCCATATATCCAATTAGTTGCTAAATCTTTCCATTTTTACCTCCCCAACACTTCCCGCATCTTACGCCTTCTCTCTATTCATACATTCAACTCTTTAGTTCAAGTCCTTATCATCTCTCCCTTAGATTATTACAACAGCTTCTTCATTGGTCTCCTTGCTTCAAATCTCTTTCCACCTCACTCCAACAGCTTTCAAAATGATTTTCCTTAAGCAAAGGTCTGAGCTTGTCACTCTCCTACTTAATAAACTCCAGTGACTCCCTGTTGCTTGTAAGATCAAATACAAATCCTTTTGTTTAGTTTTTTAAGCCCTTACAACATGGCCCCAAACTGTCTTTGCAGACTCATTACATATTACTCCCTTTCCTGAACTCTGCATTTGCCAAATAAACCTTTTCTATTTTCCTCATAACACATACCACAAAAGGGACCAAGAGTCTATAGTGTTCTGAGAGCATAGATAAAGCAAAATTGAGGCCCTGTCAACATTAGAATTTAAATTATGACTCTCCAGATTGTTAGGAGCTCAGCACAGGGTCCCAATGCTTAGTATAGTGCCTGGAACATAGTAGGCTCTTAATAAATGTTTATTGATTGATAGATAAAATGAATAATGCTATCTAACAATGATTTTTCCCCTCCCCAAATTTCTTCTATCACTATACTTGGACCTCTTCTTTGCACTTATATCCCTATTCCTTGTACCACAATTATGCTACAAGGAATATGTGCTGTTATATGTACCTGTCCTCCTTACCTGCTCCTCACTTCAACATTAGACCAGGATATTTTTCAGATCAGGATCTATATTATAGCTCTCATTGCTTACCCCACCAATGCTTAGTCCAATACCTCTCACATAGGAGGCCTTTAATAAATATTAAATGAATAAATAAATGACTGCAAGGGATCCACCTCTGTTCTGGACAAACCCTTTGGGATTGGCTGCTGCCTCAAGTTTCCATAGCTATGTGTAAATGTTCAGATCTCAGATGTCTGGGTGAAATCCCCATAGTCTCCATCCAAACCATTAGACTCCAACATCTTGAAGTTTCCCTTCTGAAGTTTGGTCCTTATATCCTGTTCAATTAAGATGCCCTCATGCTAAAAAGTCAGCAACAGAGAGACAGAATAAAATGTCTCTATAAAGTACCAGAATTCAGGGACCAAGCAACTAAGGCTGATTCATGGGGGATGGGGGAAGGAATGAGGGACTGGCCTGTAGCAAAGCAAAGAGGACAACACTAATTTAGCCAAAACAGAAATCTGAAAGAACCAAAAAAGGCAAAAGATTACTTCTGTGCAATATGGCGGGGGCTTGGGGAGTGGGGTAGCATGATCCAGAAGTGGAGACAAAAATCAGAATCCTGGGCAAGAGGAATAAGACAGGATCAGTGTCAAAGACCAAGCTTCTTGGGCCAAGTTCATTGGAAGGGTCTGTGGATTTCCTACCAAGACCCACAGAGCTACTCTTTGTGGTGGCAAAGAATTGGAAATTGAGGGGATGTCTGTCAGTCAGGGAATGGCTGAAAAGTTGGGGTATGTGATTGTGATGGACACTACTGTGCTGTAAGAAATGATGAGCTGGATGATTTCAGAAAACCATGGAAAGACTTATAAATGAACCAATGCTGAGTGAAGTGAGCAGAACCAGGAGAACATCATATAAAGTAACAGCAACATTGCGCAATAATCAACTATGATCGACTTAGCTTTTCTCAGCAATACAATGATCCAAGACAATTCCAAAAGACTCATGATGGAAAATGCTATCCCGGTCCAGAGAAAGAACTGGTGGAGTTGAATAAAGACTGAAGCGTACAATTTTCACTATATTCATGTTGTTTTTTCCTTTTGTTCTGTTTCCTTTTCCACAACATAACCAATGTAGAAATATATTTTACATGATTGCACATGTATAACCTGTATCAGATTGTTTGCCATCTTGGGGAGAGGAGAGGGAAGGGAGAAAAATTTGAATTTCAAAATCTTTCCAAAAATGAATGTTGAAAATTTACTTTACATGTAATTAGAAAAAATTAAATACTATTTATATTTTTAATTGTTTAAAAGACCCACAGAACTAGCTTCATCCACAGTACCTGGTTTCCCTGACAGGCTGCCATCATATGCAATATCACCTGATTGTCTTAGTCTCCAGCTGGGCTATCACTGGTTCTCAAGGTAGTGAGAAGTAAATTATAGAGCTCTCACCTCATATCTAAAATTGGGGCATATAGTACAGACTGGAAGGACCAACGTGTCAGTATCTTGATGGATTTCCCACAGGCTACTGACTAAGAATCTCTTCCAGAGGCAAACATGGAACTCTAGAAGTCATTTTCCTTAAAGCAACAATTCAGGACTTGATTTCTCCCTGGCCGTTCACATGTTATCGTCTTCCCATTAAGGAATAAATGGATGTGTAAAATAAAGACTGCGGATACACCCACCATCCTTCCACTGAATATTTCCTACAGATAATGTGTAGATAGCAAGACCTAAAAATGTGCCACCCATTCATTTCTGCAGCTGCTAGAAAATCTGTAGTTTTATGTCAATGAAGTTTCTTAGTAGAAAGAAACCCTCCCACATAATAGCCTCAAAGCAAGGCTACAGAATATCCACACATTTATTGGGGGATTGTTTTCCTCAAAGTAGCATATAAGTGATTGTTTTGTTGTTGTTGAGTTATTTCAGTCATGTCTGACTCTTTCTGACCCCATTTTAGGCTTTTCTTGGCAAAGATGCTGGAGTGATTTGCCATTTCCTTCTCCAACTCATTTCTACAAATGAAAAAACTGAGGCAAATAGTATTAAGTGACTTGCCCAAGGTCACACAGCTAGTAAGTAACTGAGGCCAGATTTGAACTCATGGAGATGAGAGTTCCTGGTTCCAAGCCCAGTGCTCTATCAACTGTGCTACCTAGCTGCCCACAGATGGGTACTTGACTAAATTCTAAATATCCTGCTTTGACGATAGAGGAAGGCATTTTATCCTAATGGCAAAAAAAGTTAGTCAGACCTAAGTTCAAGGCATGGACCCAACAGGAATGGGAGAAGTCATTTCACTTATCTAAGTCTCGGTTTCCTCAGCTGTAAAATGGGAATAACAATACTTTTGCTACTTATCTCATAGGGTTGTTGTGTTGAAAACATTTTGCAAATCTTAAAGCATTACATAAACAGGAATTATTATGATGATTAATTAATTAATTAATTATAAAGTAGCCAAATGCTATATGACTAGGCATTAACAAATGCTGAACAGAACATTGATCAGGGACTTCCTAGAGTGCTTGTTAAAATTGTCTTTTTCATTATGAACTCCACATAATAATAACGATTATAATAATAGCTAGCATCTGTAGAGCACTTTTATCTTTGCCAAGTACTTTACATATTTTATCTCACTTGATCCTCACAATAACCCAGTGAGGTAGGTACTATTTTTGTCCCCATTTTACAGTCCTCCTTAGTCGTAGTGCCCTCCCTCTGAGTTCACCTCCAATTTGTCTGCTTTGTACATTGAGCAATAGAGCTTATTTGTACCTAGTTGTCTGCAGGTTCTCCTCTATTACTAGCCCTATTATCATCCTCATTTTTCAGTCCTCCTTAATCTAAATGCCCTGAGACTATCCCCAACTTATCACGTATATATCTTGTTTGCTCATAATTGTTTACATGTCTCCTCCACTAAAACGTGAGCTCCTTCAGAGAAAGGACTGTTTTCCCCCTTTTTTTGTATCTTCATGCTTAGTATACTGCCTAGCATATAGTACTTGCTTAATAAATGCTTGTTGACTTGATTTAACTTGAGAAAACTGAGTCTGAGAAAGTAACTTGCCTAAGGTCAGATAGCTAATAACTGTCAACGAACATGAATATTTCAATATACAAAGAACAGAAGAGGAAATTGTGTATTAAACTGTGAACTTCCATTTTTAAGTGAATGCTAAATTTGATATTGTTGTTGTTCGGTCATTTTCAGTTGTGTCCAACTCTTCATGACCCCATTTGGGGTTTTCTTGGCAGAGATACCTGAGTGGTTTGCCATTACCTTCTCCATCTCATTTTGCAGATGAGGAAACTGAGGCAAACAGGGTTAATTGTCTTGCCCAGAGTCACACAGCTAGTAAATGTTGGTGTCTGGATTTGAACTCAGGAAGATGAATCTTCCTAACTTTCAGACATAGCCCTCTATCCACTATGCCATGTAGCTGTCCAAATTTAACATAATAGTAACAAAACTGCCCTACTTCCCTGTAGTACTTTTCCAGATGAAAATGTCATTGGAAAGCTGCCATATTAAAAAATAATATTGATAATGATGATGAAGAAGAAGAAGAAAGATGTTATTTTGGCATGCTATTGATCCTGTGCAAGTCTCAACCTCCCCACTCTAGATAACTCTCTAAGACATTATGCTGAAGAGAAGGTGCCAACTTGCATTAGTAAAATTTCCGCATCTGGGATGTGGAATTAAATTATGAGTTCAGTGTCTATCCTATTAAATAGATGGTGAGGTCCTTTGGATGCCCTTGTTTGCACATGACTAAGAGGTGATTACATCAAGACGTAGATCATTACAGTGCCTCCTCAATGGGATCTGTGATTACTCATAGGAGCTCAGTCTACATATATACATACATACACACACATATATATGTATATATATATATGTATGTATATATATATAGTATGTATATATATATATGTGTGTGTGTGTATATATATGTATATATATATGATACCAAATAAGTGAAAAGTGCTATCATTCATTCTCTGACTTACAGCTGAATAATCAGTCATTTAAGTTAGTTCATCAATACATGCATGTGAGAAAGGTACTGTTAATGGACAATGAGCTGGGTCCAGAATTAAAAAAGAGCAAGAAAACAGGATAGGTTGCATCTGGGTAATCATTCAGGGCTTTTAAAGATTGTAGGTGGCTCTCCAGTGCAAAGACCCCAATTTTAAGCATATGTTTTCCTAATAATGCTGTGTGGTTGCAACGTACGATCTCTAAAGAATCCAAGTCTCAAAGGACAGTAGGTATGTCAAAGGACAGTAGAGAGACTCATGTTGGACACAATTGAGCTGCAGAATATTTTCAATGATGCCTTGTGCCCAAGAAGTGCTTTAAATGGTATTATTGAGGCCACAAATGATAGGAAAAAACTGAATCCATTTTGTGGAGGGTGAGGGATAGTAGATAGAAGGTCCAAGACTACATTGGAACCCATGAAATGTAAAATAGAGTTAGAGGAATGTTTTCCTCATCTTGGAGTGGATCGTCTGTGGGGAGTATATGGAAGAATACAGGTGAGAGTGACTTGGCAATGTTGTGATCCACAATAATGAAGGGGATATTCACATTAATAAAATCAAAGATCTTATTAATGGTACCAAACTATTCTGTCTTCAGTCAGACAATAAACATTTATTAAGTTGTTACTATGTGCCAGGCACTCTGTTAAGTGCTGGGATACAAAGAAAGGTGAAAGAAAGTCTGGTCTCAAGGGGCTCACAATCTAAAGGGAAAGACAATATGCAAGCAACCAAGTACAGACAGGATATATATAGGATCAATTGGAGCTAATCAACAGGAGGAAGGCACTAGAATTAAGGGGAATCAGGAAAGGCTTCCTGTAAAAGGTGGGCTTTTAGCTGGGACTTGATGGAACCAGATAAGCCAGGAGGCAGACATGAGGAGAGAGAGTATTCCAGGTGTGAGGGATGGGCAGTGAAAATGCCTGCAATCAGGACAGGGAGTGTCTTGTTCAAGGAACAACAAGAAAGCCCTTTTCTCTTTCAAATTTTCTCTCCTCCCATTTTTTCATTGTTGCTGCAGGATGACGGATTATCTAGTCAGGGCTGGCCAGGGAGAGAAAGTAAAAGGACGTATTAAAAAATTGTTTGTGAAATGGCATGTGAATTACATGAATTGACAAATCCGGGTCACATTGTACCTGGTGGCAGTGAGGGCTTTAAATGTCCAGCTGTACTGGATTCCATTTCAGATTAAGCCTCTTTCCAGAAGTTGTCCAACTTTAAGACCCAACTTCTTTGTTCCCTTCTAGAAGAATTAAAGGCTAGAGACAGAACAGAGCAAGAGATGACTTATAAAAATGATGAGAAGTTGTTTCATTTCCTTCTTTCCTTTCAAGTTTCAGTGCTTAAGTAATTTTTATCAAATATGTTTCTAATATAGTGGTTCTTGCCAAGTCCTCATTGGTGTGTCTCAAATAGGAGAGTGATATCAGAATAATTTAAGGTACTCAACCATTCACCAAAGTAAATATTTCAGCCTAATGGTTAAACTCAGTATCTACAAACCCTAAAGCTGCAATTCTTTTGCCCTTTCATTTGCTAACTGCAAAATAAACAGATCTCTGATTTCTCTCCACCCCCAAATAGTACTAGGAAGTAGAATAAAATTGAGGCAGTCCTCCCCTCTACGGTAAATAACAACATTTAGATTTGATTCTTTCCCATCCAGCTGAACATTTCTTCCTGCTTTCTAAGTTTTCCAAAGGTCCCATCCCATCCATAAGGCCTCATTATCTACCTCTGGCCAAAATGTACTTCCTGCTCTGGTCAGTCTCTTCACTGGACTTCACCTACGCCATGTGGGCCATGCCCATTACCACTTCTGAGCACTGAGTCAGACTTTCTATATTAAATTCTTCCTTTCTAGCCAATTCCTATCTACACTTCAATATGAAACACACGTCCCACCTCTTCATTTTTTCATATTTAAATTTTTCTTGTTATTTCCTAAACATCAAATAACATGACTCCACATACAAAGAGAATAGAATAAGAAGCCTGTACATAAAACTGAAAGGTTTGCAAGATTACAAACAGGTTGCGTATTTTTTTTTAAATTTAAATATAGCTCTCCTTGAAAGTCACAGCAATGGATGTTTGGGAAAAATTCTGAAGTATGTGCATGTTGAATAGGACTCGTTCATAGTAAATTCTGGGAAAACAAAAGAGAAGTCCAGAATTCGAAAGGAGTGAACCATCTCATGTGAGAGAAACACATGAAGCCACTTGTTTTCTCCCCAGAGCCTTCAACCACATAATAAATTTATAAAGGCACGGGATAGTGTCTACAATACCACGCTAAGGAGGTTGTAAGACCATCAGCACTCTTGGCTCCTCCAGCAACCTCAGGTCATGTGCTACTAGCCAGGCCTGACCTGACTTCCCAAAAGACATGAACCTGGAGAAAGTTGTTCAGAAAGTGCAGAACCAGACTGAAGATTAAATGCCTTTTAAGTCTTTGTCAGTATGCATTATGAATTTCTTGTCTTAAGCTTTTCTTTTTTGTGTAGGGAAAAAATAGCTGTCCTATATCTGATCTACTCTGTGCATGGATGACTTTCTATTCCTTTTAAGGGAGATGTTAGACATGAGTTATACCTGTGCTTTAATTAATTTTTCCCATAGCTCCCAGGTAGGGATATAGGACTAAAGAGTATGAAAAAAACAAGACTTTGTCCCTCACTTTAGAGGAGAGACTTCCTTAAGACTAAACTTGGTCTGTACACATGAATCATCATCAATACATACAGATAAAATTTATGTATATGTAGATCTGCTGGGAAGATGGCTGGGATGTTCACCCTCTCTCACTAAGGGGCCCTAGTCTGGGGCCAGTTTTATATACACATAACAGGTCAGTTTTATATATACACAAACATATTGAAATGAATAGTGTGGCGTGCATTGTTGGGTTAACCAGACTCTCTGTCCAGCTTCATATATACCTACTGCAGCCATAGAATTTTTTTTTAATTTTTAAATTTTTCTTTTTTATATTATGAATTTGACCAACATCAATAACCATTAATGTTTCCTATATAAAGTAGAACAGACAAAGAGGTCTGCATATGAAGTAGTAAATCTCCAGTATGTACAGCTTTTTTTTTATTTCAGATTTAACACAGTAGTTCTATTCATGAATCCCTAAGACATTTCAGACTCTCCTAGAGGAAATCTGCTGGTCTTCAGTTATCTCAGTCACATCCCACTCTTTGTGACCCCATTTGGGGTTTTCTTGGCAAAGATACTGGAGGGGTTTACTATTTTCTTCTCCAGCCCATTTTACAGATGAGGAAGCTGAGGCAAACAGGGATAAGTGACTTGCCCAGGGTCACACGCTAGTAAATGCCTAAGGCTGGATTTGGACTCAGAAAGATGAGTCTTCCAGACTCCAGGCCCAATGCTCTATCCACTGCACCACCTAGTTGGTCTCAGAGGAAATCTGTAATGACTCTCAAAGGAATTTAGCTTGTCCATTCACACAGGAAAAACATAAGGGATGAAAAATGTCTATTGCCCAGATTTCATTTGAATGGATACCCATCCAATGTTGGAACTTGTCCAACAGTCTATATATCTGAGACAGACAATAGATGGACAATTAACTGGTCCCAAAATTGATTAGGAGTAGAAAGGCAGGCTGAGCTGCTGTTAAGAAATTACACAGCCCTTGTACTGATCTCATGAAAGCGAAGAGCCATCTTTTAATTACTTACATCTTCTCAGTGTTGCTATATGATGGCAAGACATGGAACACCACTGCTTGGGAAGTACAAAGATGAGTATCACACAGAGAACAATGGAGGGGCACATGGTGGGTGTAAGCAGAGTAAAAAAGATAACCAATGAGAAACACTGAAGAAGATTAAGAGTTAAGGAAATCACCAAGGAATTGTATGACAGGAAAAAAGGATGGGCTGGTCTCCTACCAAGAGTGAGGGGTGATAGGCAGATGGCTAAAGGGCTCCATTGGTACTCTCTCCAGGTTGGGAGAAATTGAGGAAAGCCCAGCACATGAATGGATTCCCAATGTGAAACTTTTGGGAGAATATGGACAAGAATAAGACAGATTGGGCAGGCACGAATGGGTTGTGATCTACTGAGAGGACTTCCCAATCAATGAGATAGATCATGGATCCTTTCGAGTACTTGAGTATTCTCCCATTGATGCTATATGGTTGTGAATCATAGAATCCACTATTTCAGATAAATAAAAATTACTGGGGACCCAAAGACCAATGGAAAGATTCTTGGAGTCTATAATATACTACAATGTGTTACAAATGATCATATGCAAGTGGTGCAAAAGATATTTTATAGGCAGCAAAATTGAGGCCCAGAAAAGCTCTGTGAATTGCCCCATATCACACCTGGTTAATGAAGTAAGGATTAAAACTAATTTTATGACACCTGTATCTACATTTTGTCTTAAAGCAATCTGCATCACCAGGGGACACTCCTGAATTGATGAAATCATGGATCCATTTGAAGGAAGGAAATGAGTATTTATTAACCACCTACTATGTGCCAGGCACTGTACTAAGTCTATGCTTTACCGATATTACCTCATTTGATCCTCACAACAACTCTGGGAAAGTGGTGTTATTGTCACTCCCATTTTGCAGATAAGGAAACTGAGATTTAAAGAACTGAAATGACTTGCCCAAGGTCACATAGCTAGTAAGTGACTGAAGCAGGATTTGAATTCAGGACTTCCTGATTTCAGGCCGAGCTGCCTCAATTTGAGTTCATTTAAGCATTTGAGTTCCAATACCATCCTCTTTGCCTAGGTCCCCTTCTGAACTTTTTTCTTCTCAGCATTTTTTCGTGATTCATAATTATTCTTTCACTTCTTTTTTCTTTATTTAGCAGCAGTATCATTCCCCCCCCATTTCTCTTCCTAGTCCCCATTCCCTGCATCTCCCCCCCCACAAGAGCAGACTCGTCTAACAATTAAATATAGCAGCGCAAAACAAATCCACACAATGGTTGTGTCTGTCTCATTTTTTTGCATTTTTCTACAAGTCCATCAGCTCTCTGGCTAGGGGTGGAAGATCTGATTTATCACCAGTCTACTCAAGCCCTCGTCACTGCATTGATCACAGTTCTCAAGGCCTTCAGAAATGTTTTCCTTATAGTCATTGTAGAAATATTTATATTATTAATCCACAGGGAAGATGCCTTGTTTGGGGACAATCTTATTAATAACGATTTTTGGACTAAGCCTATGATGATGATGATGATGGTTTTAGCTATCATTGATATAGTACCATAAGCTTCACAAAGCACTTTCCACATGTTATCTAATTTAATTCTCATAACAATCTCATGAGATGGGTACTATTATTATACTTGTTTTATAGGGGAGAAGACTGATTTCCCCAGCATCATATAGCTAGTCTGAGTCAGGATTTGAACTCAAGTCTTCCTAATGCCAAGTCAGCACCCTATGCACAGTGCCACCTATAAGGAACTCCCAGGGAGGAAGCTTTCTCTACCACTGCTGATCTGTAATGACCATGCAATTTATAATCTTAGAGCACTTTCTGGGGGGACAGAAAGGGGGTACTTGCCCAGGGTTACATGACTAGTATGTATCAGAGGCAGAATTTGAACCTAGGTCTTCTTCAGTCTAGGGCAACCTTTCTATCCTCTAGAGTAGACCATGCTGCTATTCCTGATAACAACAACAGTAATAATAACAACAGCTGCTATTTATGTGGTGCTTTGCTGTTAACAAAAAGCTTTATAAACATTATCTTACTTGATTGTTATAATAACCCAGGAGATAGGCAGGATAGACAATATTCTAGAACAGATACACCCATATAATAGTATTCTAGAATAGATATGCCCATGGAATAGTGGTCTAGAATAGAGGCGCCCTTGGAATAGCATTCTGGAATAGAAATGCCTATAGAACAGTATTCTACAATGGAGATACCCATTTTACAGATGAAGAAACTGAAGTTCTGAAAAGTGGCTCTTTAGGCCACAGATCTAGTAAATAAAGTAGACTCTAGTTAAATCCCCAGTCCTCTCATTGCAAATCCAGTTCTCTTTCCCATGAAGAGGGAACACTGGGGAGTTGTGGGAGAGAGACGGAATATAAGTATTGATATAGAGAAAGCCATAGACATCTGGTCTCAACTGTCTCCTCTATTCTGTTACTTTATTTGGTCATCAAATGTTAGCTCATTTGGTCCTCACAACAAGCCTATGAGAAAGGGCTAATCATTCTTATTATTCCCATTTTATAGATTTGGAAGTTGAGGCCAAGAGAAGGCTGGTAACTTGCCCAAGGTTACATGGCTAATAAGTGCCTGAAGCAGTATTTAAACTCAGGTCTTCCCCAAATCAAGTCCAGAATGCAGGAACTCCCAGTCAGGAAACTCCCTCTACCAATACAGATCTATAGATACTCTGCGATTCATCATCAGGAGAATACTAAACTAAACAACAGCTATCCACAAACAAACAAACACAACCCTTTCTATCGCAACTTCTCTGACCCAACCTACCTCCACTCCATGCCACTCCCTTTTACGAAATTAATGAATCCAGTAGTTCCTCAGTTGCTGCACACAAAGCAGTGTTTGAGGAATTCAGTCTCTATGGGAACCTAGCTTTAGAGAGGTAATTCAGAGAGGACAGATGGGGCAGATTTCTACAGGCAGACACAAGGCAGCAATATGGAAGACAGGAGCTCTTAGCTCTTTGCTTCTCTGACAGAATCCCTTGCACTAATAATGTCCTCCTTCCTGCCATAGTAGGCCACATAAGTATTGAGGCTTAAAAACCTACTCTCTGCACTAGGGATGAGGCTGTGAGTCCCTATTTTGTTATAGAGGAGTAAGGAGGTACAGTGGATAGAGCATTGGACCTAGAATATGGAAGACAACCCAAGTATAAATCCAGCCCAAGACGCTTACTAGCTGTGTGACCCTAACTGCTGCCTGGCTCAGTTTCCTCATCTCTAAAATGGGAATAGGACTAGCACCTACCTTCCAACGTTGTTGCAAAGCACTTTGCAAACCTTAAATCACTATATTAATGATAGCTATTATTATTATTATTGTTACATAGGAGTTCTATAACTGTCAAATGCACAAGAAATGGTGGGACACTGGAAAAATAGCTATTTGGAATCATTTGCCATAATTATTCAAAGCCTTGGCTCTCTGTAGGGCAATGACTCTTAATCTTGGATCTATGAACTTGTTTTCTTTTTACTATTTTGATAACTATATTTCAATATAACTGGTTTCCTTTGTAATCATATGTATTTTATTTTATACATTTATAGAACATTAGAAGTACATAGGTTTTACCAGATTGCCAAAGGGGTCCATAACCTCAAAAAAAAAAAAAAAGGCCAAGCATCCTTGCCTTAGGGGAAATTAGATGAATATTGATTCATAATCCCAATACTTCTTTCTTAAAGAAAAAAAACTTATTGGAATGATACTGAGTTTTCCGAGTTATTTAGATCCTTGGCAATCCTCTTTTTTTGTACCCTGGTAGAATGCCACACAGTGAGTGATCATATTTTTAAATATACTTGTCCTCATTAGACTAACCAAACAAGACACAGTGTTCTCTAGAATTTGAGCCGTCCCTGACACTCGCTTGTATTACTGCCGGGATTCCGGTAAATGCAGCGGTGACATCATCTCCCTGGCTGGGCTCCTGGAGTAGGGCATTGCATTCCCCTGTGACAGCAGCAGCCACTGAGGTCGAAGCCTGGAATGTCAGGAGCAGGAGGCTACCCGGAAAAATGAGCTAGACACTTAGCCTCAAGCAACAAGCTAAGAACAAATTGTTGTTGTCCTTCAGACGTTTTTCAGTCAGGTCCGACTCTTCAAACTCCATTTGGGGTTTTCTTAGCAAAGATACTGGAGTGGTTTGCCATTTCCTTCTCTAGCTCATTTTACACATGAGGAGACTGAGGCAAACAGAGTTAAGTGACTTTCCCAGGGTCACACAGCTACTAAGTGTCCGAGTCCAGATTTGAACACATCAGGATGAGTGTTCCTGACTCCAGGCCAGGCACTCTATCCATTGTGACACCTAGCTGCCCCAGAGAACAAATGCTACCCTTTTAATCTTCTCAGGAGACACAGAAAAGGGCTTGAGACTTTGGGCCTGGGGGGGGCAGGGAATTATAGAATGATACGCTGAGCATCACAGGATCACAGATTTAGGGAGGACGGGAAAGGGGGAAAGGAACAGCCGTTTATTAAGTACCTACTATGTACCAGGCACCATGCTAAGCACTTTACAAAAGTCTAATTTGATCCTCACAATCATCACGGGAGGTATCTGCTATTATTATGCATTTTTACAAATGAGGAAGCAGAGGCAGTAGAGGTTATGTGATTTGTCTAGAGACAAAGTGTCTGAACTCAGGTCTCCCTGACTCTAGGTTTGGCACTCTGTCCACTGCACCACCCAACTGAGATGACACAGGGTTGAAAGGCCAGCTAATCTAACATTTTCATTGTATAGATGAAGATACAATGACTTGTCCAAGGTCACAAAGCATGGAGATTCAAACCCAAGACCTCTGATTCCAAAATCAATACTCATTCCACTTTACCATCCTGTCTTCCTAGTGGAGATTTGTCTTTCAAATCTTCTAGTTCATAGGGTCATAGATTTAGAACTGGAAATGACTTTAAAAGCCATTTGGTCTTTTTTACAGATGAGGAGACTGAGGCCCAGAAAGGTTAAGTGATTTGCCCAGGGTCATCGTGTTAGCAAGTATCTGAGATGAGTAGAGAATCCTACTCCATTGGTCTAGACACTAAATCACACTGGGCCAGGCCTTGATTTTACATTCTATTCCAATTAAACATTATTATTATTATAGGAGGTAACTGCCCCCCCCACATGATTGGTAACCAAATTTCTTTCAATTTATTCTGTCTGAAATCACCTTGGAAGAGGCATGGCAAAGATTCAGAGTGTTTTTAGCAGATGCAGAATGAAATATAAAAAGGAAATTGGCTTGGTTTGTGCATTGCTATATAACAGGGTCACAGTACTAGAAAATTTATTTTAATCCCCCTGCACCAACCATATGTGACTGGGAACAATTCACATGCCAACTTCCCTAGGCCTTACTTTCTTTGGCCATAAAATGCCTTTTACACACTTCCTAGTGTATGTCACCATCAGTAATATGTCGTAGAATATTATAATCACCAGAAGTCTTTCCATTTCTCTAGGGTCAACAGCAGTTTTGATTTCTCAGAGGTAATGAGTTCAATTATTCACAACCATGAAGGATCAATGGGACATTATTAAAATATTTACCTGTATCTGTGACATCGTTGATTCAGGAATTAGGTCCAGTGATGCAGATTCTAACTCCCATCCTGGGACACTCTTGACCATGTTCTCCCAAAATTTCAGCCCAGGGTGTCTGCCCAACATGAGGGATGCCTTCCTTGCTTTCTCCTGATGACACAAAGGTAGCAGAGGGGCACTTTGGCTATCCATTTCTCATGTTTCCCTCTTGTCACATGGCGAGTCTATCTTCTCTTCCTATTATACAGCCCTTTGATGGCATCCTTTTCACCTGTTCTGTGGAGTTGCTTATGGGTGAGATAGCCAGATGGCACAGTGGATAGAGAGCTGGGCCTGGACTCAAGAAGGTCTAAGTTCAAATCTCAAATCCTTACTAGCTGTGTGACCCTGGGCAAGTCATTTAACTGCTGCCTACTTCAGTTTACTCTACTGTAAAAATGGGGATAATAATACCCCCTACTTTCTAGGATAGTCACGAAGATCAAATAAGATAATATTTATCAAGTGCTTAAACCAGTGCCTGGCACGCAGTAAGAGGTTAATAAATGCTTGTTTCCCCATCAATCTCCATGTTGCAACCTGCTCACTCCCACCATAGGCCTTTCTGTTCTCCATCTGTGTGATTCTCATATTTAGTTCTTTAGAGGCCGTAGTGTTCCATATCTTATTATATAGCAACACCGGTATGCTTATATTTGAAAACTAGGCCTTTGCTTTCATAGGAGGCTCAGGTAATTTCACAAAAACAAGCAAGTCTGTGCTCTTCCTGTTAAGTCTGGGCCCAGCTCATTGTCCTGCATTATCTTTTCCAGATATACATGTAGATGGAAAGCTTAGCAAGGTATCCCTCCAAATGCATGTTGAAATCTGGGCAATTGACATACTTCATCAGCTTGGTCTTCTTGTGTGGATGGGCAGGCCACTTACCTTTGAGTGAGTGAGATCTTTGAGTCTTCCAGGACATGGAAGCTTGATACAATCAGTGCATTATCATCTACAAATGAGAGCAGTGGAGGCCTTCACCATCCACATAGAATTCCCCTTCACAATCTGTACTTTGGCCCATCACAATGGGAAAGGCCTTTGGAGAACCTACATTTCCCAGTTTCATGCCTCCTCTAATGATTCTTGTCAGAGAGGCATTGTAACAGTGTTGTTCCTATTGTTACATATTCCAGGGAACCTTGTCTAATCTTGAGGTATGACAGAGGGGAGACACCTTGCCAATGAGCCTTTCAGACAGGATTTTGTCCCACCAAATCAAATACTTTTCCTAGTCACCAAATAATGAATACTGGGATCTTATATTCTTTACATCTTTCAATAGATTGTCAGCTGTGGCCCACTGGTGAATATGGATTGTGAAAGTTTGCTTGCTCCTTACAAGTCAAGGGTGACTTTGATTCATGTATCGAGACTCTCACCTGCATTAAAATTTACTATAGATGGGAAAATAGACAAACAGTTCAGTAGTTCCTGATGGTTTTTCTCAGTCATCTTTTTTTATTTTTTAGTATTAATAAGCTACAAATTGGTTTTTTCTCCATGTCTTTGGTGTCTTCCCTTCCCCCAGATACCTCAGCCTCCTAATAATTGTATTGTCCCCAGCAGTAGGCCTTGCTTTCATGGGAAGCTTGAGGTCAGTAAGAGAGCTCTGTAATTTCCTGAAAGCAGCCTGGCCTGCCTTCTTCCTCCTTGTTCAGTCCTGAGGCCAGCTCATCGCTCATCTTTGTTGGTTTTTCCAGATATGCATTGCTATTGGAAAGCTCTCCAAGGGCATGCATCCAAATGCTTATTAAAATCTAGGGAATAGACAGATATAAATACTTGGTCCAACCGGCTGTTTTTTCCCATGAGTGCTATTTCTAACTCCTCCATAAGTACAACCTCGGCAGAGAAGACAGTTTGTGCAAACTGTATAGTCCTACATAAATTCTTTATTTCCTCCTCCCAGGGTTATGCTAACAAATGTTTAACAACCAGCTATTTGGGGGGGGGGGGACAGTTGAGGGAAGGAAATGTACCTACTGTAGACATTTAAGTTTAATCTGCATCATTAATACTTTCTTAAGTCTAGACAACTAACAAAACAAATTAAGCCTTGACTTGAAGTATTTGACATTTTTGGAGGTGTAAATGCTCATGTTGAAAATTTAACAATGGACTCTCCCTAGCTCCAGCACACCCCAGTCTTGGCCTCTTAGAATCCTTGTTGTTGATCCCATCCAACTCTTCGTGACCCTATTTGGGGTTTTCTTGGCAAAGATACTAGATTGGTCTGCCATTTTCTTCTCTAACTAATTTTACAGATGAGGAAACTGAGGCAAACAGGTGACTTGCCCAGGGTCACACAGCTAGTAAGTGTCTGAGGCCAGAATTGAACTCAGAGATGAGGCTTCCTGACTCCAGGCCTGGCACTCTATCTACTGTACCACCTAGCTGCCTTATCTGCTTTCAAATCTCTAATCATATACTACTTCCTCTGTGGAGCTATTCTTCAAACCTGCTATAAAATGAAGGTGTTTGAATGAGTGGCTACTAAAATCTCTTGTAGCTCTAAATCTATGCTCCCCTGATGATCCCGGTTGTTACTACTTCTTCTTCAATTTTCATTATACTATTCTTATTTGTGTCTCCCAACTAGACGGTAAGCTCCCTGAGGGCAAGGACTATTTCTGTTTTTGTCTTTGTATTCCCAGCACATAATATAGTATCTTACATATACCAAGCATTGATGCTTGTTGAATCAATAAGCATTAATGCTTATTGAATTGAAATTGATTGACTAAGATTCTTCACATGGGATCTTGTATCCACTCATGGTTTTAATAAATAATGAAGCACCAGAAAACTCCAGAAACTATAGTTTCCCATTGAATGAATATTACAGCCATAACTAGAGCAGGGCAGACTTGCCTGTTACTCTATAGCACTGATATCTGTAGGAGTCATGTTTCTCCCCACTGGGGGAGGGGGTAGAAAGGGAAAATGAGACTCAAGAGCAGGGCTCTATGGTGTCAGGAGTCTAGAGGCAAAACCAGGTAAGGGAGTGGGGTCTTGGGCTAGTAAAGCATGGGACTGCTTCTTTAACCAGTGTGGTTGTACCTATAGTTGGCCTGTGCTGCCACCCCTCCCCCATTTGTTTTTGTTCTGGGGGGAAGGTTCCTAGTTATGTCTCTGATGTATCCTGGCACTGAAAGGGACCCACACCTAACACAGAGAGTGTGACTCATCTTGGCTGCCCTACATTTGCTCCTCATCCAAAGTCATCCTGGTGGCAGTTGAAATGTACTCGGGTTTCCTTTTTACATCACCTGTGAAGTTATCTTTTGAAGTGATCAGTCTGTTGCTTCTGGTACCTTCTGGAGTTGTAGGCTGAGCTGTTTCTACCCATTCATTGTGAGTCAGGGATGCAAGCCTATGTTCCTTTGAAAAGTTTCAGGCTTCACAGAAATAATAGGCTGTCTCCAAGTTGGTGACAGTTTCAAAGCAACCTGTTTATCTCCAATGAAAAAGGCTCCCAGGGTTTACCACCTCTGCCTTCATTCCCTTTCAGAGAACACTATGGTACTGTCTGTCCCCAGGCAGGCAGCTCTAACTTTCCCTGGCAGGGCCATTCATTAAAAGGATTATTTTTTTAACTTTAGAAAGCTAGTAAAAAGAAAGAGTCACCAAGCAGGGCTTAAAGCCAGTCTGATGCACTTCTTCCTGGGTACCAAGAGCAATCACGTGGGTCTCTTAGCTTTGTTTGTCTGATTCATCACTTGTGATTGTAGGGTTTGGGTGGAGAGAGGTCTATTTTTCTGGATGTAGTAATGTTTTCTAATCCCTTGGTTTGATTGGCTTTTAATTAATTTCCACTGATTCCAGGGAATATAGTCTGAACTCATACAATGTCGGAGCTAGAAGAGATTCCCTTTCTGGCTCATCACCTTTATTTTATAGGTGAGGAAACTGAATCCAGAGAGGCAAAATGTCCCCAATTAGCAGGCAAGCTGACCCAGTATTCCAAGTACTAGCTTTTCATGTGTTAGGTAGTGCTGGCCACATCAAAGGTGCTCCATTCTCACATAGCGACAACTACTGAATCAACGCTACAGAGGCCACTGCAGGGTGGGAGTGAAGAGAAACACACCAGCAGGTATTACCAGCATTATAATATTTAGCAAGAATTACTTGAAAAGAGCAAAATGCTCACAGGACCTTTGGTTGATACAATCTTTATAGCTATGTATTGCTAATGCTTCACCTTTCTCGACGTCCAGGGTAGTCAATGAATCAATCAATAAGTATTTTTGTTATTATTAGCTAAAATTTACATAGCACTATAATTTTTTTTAGGCAATTGGGGTTAAATAACTTGCCCAGGATCACACATATAGTAAGTATTCAAGTGTTTGGTCTGAGGCTGGATTTGAATTCAGGTCCTCCTGACTTCAAGGCTGGTGCTCTATCCATCGCACCACCTAGCTGCCCCATAGCATTGTAATTTACAAAGCATTTTACATTTGTTGATTTGTTGAATCTCATAATAACCCTAAGAGATAGGTGCACCCATTTTACAGATGAGGAAACTGAGGCAGACAACAGTTAAGTGACTTGTCCAGGGTCACATAGCTAGTAAGTGTCTAAGCCAGATTTGAACTTAGGTCTGCCTGATTCTAATACCCTACCCATCACACCACCTAGATAACTACATATAAAATGCCTCCTATGTTCTAGAGGCATTGTCTTTTCCATATTCATAGGAAATGGAGTTGTAGGGAGAGATAGGGTTTTAGTGAGAAACCCCACTAGTCTCTTTAAGCTAAGGGAAAAAAAACAGGTTTGGGGAGGTTTCTCGTTAGCAAAGGCAGCTAGCACAGGTCTATTCAGTGTGGGAGTTCAGGTCACAGACCTGCTTTAGAAGCAGCGAAGATTAGTGGGAGAAATACATACCTGGTTACCTAGTCACTGGCTCCGGGTCTTCTGGCTTTCAAGCCAGTGTTATTTCCTACCTCTTTTAGTCACTGTCTCTTTCTTCTGGGGAAAAAAGATATCTAAACTATTAGAGGATAGATCCAAACCTGATTTCTAAGGTAGAGTTGTAGGATGAGAAAATTAAAGCAGGTCCAAGCAGCAAAAATGGTTATTATTTTTTTTAATGCCAAACTGCTATGAAACTTTCAAAAAGGAAAATATGGGGTATTCCCACACCACTTTAGTGAATGACATTATACAGACCCCAGCGCTTCTGGGATCCCTTGACACTTCCTGGGTTCAAGACGAGGTTTAGGGCCAGCAAAGAGTCACACCTCTGCCTCTAGGCTTTACCCTGTGTAGTCTCTCCCAGATCAAACTAGTTTCAAAAAGGCAAATCAGGTTCAACTCCAAATAAAATAGTCACATTTCTTCTCCCTTTCTGCTCCCCTCCTCCCTCCAAATTCCTCCACTGTGTGCTTGTCTCCATTTCCTATGACTTGCTCTTTCTCTGCCGCAGAAACAGCAGCATGTCTAAAATCACTCATGGCAGAGGATGGGCTCAGTAGCTGGGAGCACTGCAGAGCATGGGAATCAGGTGTTGTAGAGGGTATTATGGCTTTCTGTTGCCATGGCAACTGGGGGACAGCTGTGGAGACTGCTGCTGCTTCCTCGTGGCACTTAAATGGATGCTCACCAAATCTCAGAACCAGATGCCATTTTTCTTCTTTTCACTCACTAGTTAAAGTTATGTCTTTTCTAGTCTATTCTCCAACTTCCTGAGACTTCCGCCAATGTATCTTAAAATGCATAGCCTTCTGGGGACGGGTGGTGGTGGATACAGTTCCCAAAGAGAACATGGGGTTTGTCACTGGAACTAGACCTGTAATTTAATTAACAATGATTTTTTAAACTAAACTATGCGACTCATATTGAGATAGACACAATCTAGAATACTTCTTTTTATATCTATGATAAAGATTTCAATCTGCACTGTAAGAGGAACAGGAAAAGGGCCATGCCTAGGCATTCACTTCACTTTCCAATCCCCAGGTGAGATAAAGGGCTAGACATATGCCTTTTACACATTAGATATTTGCAGTCTAGGCACAGAGTGCTCTTTTAGAGATATTAGATAAAACATATTTTCACTGGTCACTTTAAAAGGGAGGGTAACAGCTAGTTTATTCCCAACTAGCTTTGCTCTCCTCAACCACTCGTTACACAAGACAGTCACAGATAGTGAGCAACTATCTTTATCCAAACAATCAGCAAAGCAGAGATCTCCTTCTCTAAGGAGAATATTTTAGTTTCTTAAGACCTATGAGACTTGTGACCTTTTTCTTTATGTTTTGGGTTCTTTTTTTTTTCTCTATGCCCTCTCATTTGATGAGACTATCCCAACATATGCTTTGGACATAGATTCATTGTTCCTGACAAGAAGTGTCCTAGAGAGGTGAATGATCTGGCAGTGAGTAGGAGGACAGTTTGCAAAGTCAGCCACGAAGATTGGTTAATGTCCCCCACCCACCCAAAGTCCAGGGTATTCTGTGAGAGCCTGTGAGCCTCAAGACCTGAAGCAAACATCGCTACTGCCCTGCATGAGAGTCTAAACCATCCTCTTTCCCACAATTTTGAGAGAGAAAGAGTAGCAAAATAACTGAATTCTTCTGGTGTGTAGAGTGTGGAGCGAAGGTGTGTCCAGGCTAGGGGCTGAAGGAGGTACTTTATGAGATATAGGGTCCCTCATGGGCACAGCTGGATAGTTTTCCATCTCTGACATTACAAGTTGGGGAGAGAGGCATCAGTAAGAGAGGTTCAATGGGGCATGGACATTTCCAACACAGAAACTTTCAGGAATAGAAGATGCCTGGGGAAAAGAGGATGTGCCCAATGAAAGGATGGGCAAATATGGAGCATGAAGAGTTTGTTTAAGGAAAGACTAGTCTCAAAACCAGAGAATTTGTCTTTACCACCACATAGCCCCAAGGGACAGCTCCTGGCTAATCAGATAGGAAAAAATAAGCTCCAGGAGAATATAATCTCCTTGAGGTCAGGGGCTGTTTCATTTCTATTTTTGTTTCCTAACACAGTGCCTGGCATGCAGTGTTGCTCCATCGTTTCAGTCATATCCAGCTCTTTGTGACCCCATTTGGGATTTTCTTGGCAGAGATCCTGGAGTGGCTTGCCATTTCCTTCTCCAGCTCATTTTACAGATGAGGAAACTGAGGCAAACAGGGTGAAGTGACTTGCTCATGATTACACAGCTACTAAGTGTCTGAGGCCAGATTTGAACTTAGGAAGAGGAGTCTTCCTGACTCCAAGCCCGGTGCTCTAGCCACTGCTCCACAGCTGGCACATAGTAGATACTTAATAAATGCTTCTTTGCTTCGAATTAAATTGAATTTAATGCTTACCTCTATCTGAATGACTGGTAGATCTGTATATATAGTCCCAATATGTCTCCTGAACTCCAGTCTTACATCATCATCAGCTGCCTCCCAGATGTCCCAAGAGCATTGCAAACTAGACATGTACAAAGCTAAACTCATTCTCTTTATGGAAGATCATTTGACCCAGGTTTCTGGCCAAGCCTGGGGCATTTACAATGAGTCTTTCCTAATTGGTGGAAAGAGCTATGTTGCACTACTGCCTGAGAAGTGGAATTGCTAAGAGACCTTTGAAATTTATTTGCTATTCACTTTTCAAGATAGCTTTTTATGTAACCAGCTTTTGGTAGGAAGAGGCTAAACCAGAAGGTGTCAGCTTAGAGTAACCACTCCACTCCCCGTCCTTAAAGGATTGCCAGGGGGCAGCTAGATGATGCCAGAGCAGCTAGGCAGCACAATGGATAGAGTACCATCCCTGAAGTCAGGAAGATCTGAGTTCATATCTGGCCTCAGACCAAACACTTGACACTTACTAGCTGTGTGACCTTGGGCAAGTCACTCAACCCCAATTGCCTTTAAAAAAAAAAAAGGATTGCCAGGAGCCCTGAAGACCTAATTTCAAGCCCTTCCTCTGAAACATACCTCGGCAAGCCATTTAATCTCTAGGTGAAGCTAAATCTATAAATTGCAGAGAAGATGCTGACCTCTATTGGTAGAGTTTTCCCCTCTGGGTGTTTCTTACATCAATGAAATCACCAGTCCAATCTGTACTTTATTACTGAATTTCTATTTTAAAAGATACTTAGAAAATTCTATGAATTAATTAATTTATAGGGAGAAATAGTATTATATTTCATGATTTAATTTCTAATTAACATTCACCTTTCAAAAGTGATAGCATATCATATAAGAAAGAACAAGGGATGTTGCCGTATTTCCCACTTAAATGGGATGCTAAGGACAGAACTTTCTAAACTTATAGTGCTTTTGGATCTACAAAAGGAGTTTCTGAAGGCAAAGATGTTTTGCACCTCACTTTCTCTTTTAAAATTTTTTAAATTAAATTTTATTTTTTTTAATTAACAAGCATTTATATTCTCTATACCCCCTAAAGGTGGAAGTGGGGGGGGGGAAAGCATATATTCGTTGTTAAGAAAAATAAATTCCTATGTTAATCATGTCCAAAACTATGTCTCATTTGTACCCTGTGTCCTTCACCTCTCTGCCAGGAGTTGAACAATATTCCTCATTATTAGCCCTCTAGAATCATAGCAGGTCAATGAGTTGATCAGGGTTTTTAAGTCTTTCAACGCTATTCATTTTTACAATGTTACTATTAGAGTGTAAATTGTTTTCTTGTTTCTGCTCATTTCAATCTGCATCAGTTCATACAAGTCTTTTCAGCTTTTGCTAAAACAGTCCCCTTCATCATTTCTCATGACACAATAGCATTACCATAATATATTCTGCCATTCTCCAACTGATGGACATCCCCTTAGCTTTCAGTTCTTTGCTACTATAAAAAAAAAGAGCTGCTAGAAATATTTTTTAAATACATGAGTCATTTTCCTCTTCATTTTATCTCTTTGGAGTATAAGAATAGAAGTGGTATCGCTAAGCATATACATTTTACTCTTTTGGATGGTATATTTCCAAATTTCTTCCCAGTGTTTATCATTTCTCACCCAAACTAACTATAAGAGCCTCCAAACTGGTCTCTCTGACTCCCATTTTTTTCCTCTGCACAGCTGCTAAATAATCTTTCTAATATGCAATTCTGTCTCTCTCCCACTTGACTTTTTTATTCTATGGTTTCTTTATTCCTGTTAGGATAAAATGCAAACTCCTCAGCCTAGAATTTGGGGCCCTCCTCAAGCTGATATCAATGCATCACTCATCTTATTTCTTATTACTCACCTTCACATTTACCTCTCCAGCTCCTATGCATTCCAGGCCTACATGCACATCATTTCCCACATAACCACCAGTTGAAATCTTTATCTTCCTTCAAGGTTCTGCTAGCATGGCACCTCCTCCATGAAACCTTCCCTGATTGCTCCCAGGTGAAAGTGATCTCTCCTTCCTCAAATTTTCTGAGGACATGTTATCTCTAGATCTACTCTTTAAATTATCACTTTCTAACTAAGTATGCATTCAGTATGGTCCAGCATATTAGTACACCCTCGGGGAGCATTCCAGTGTGCCCTTGCTCTGGCCTGTGCGTTATGTTTTTTTGTTTTGTTTTGCTGCTTTTTGGTAAGGCAGTTGGGGTTAAGTGACTTGCCCAGGGTCACACAGCTAGTAAGTGTCAAGTGCCTGAGGCCGGATTTGAAACTCAGGTCCTCCTGACTTCAGTCGGGCACTCTATCCACTGCACCACCTAGCTGCCCCTGGCCCATGCATTATGAACACCCTTTCTGTGAGGCATCTAGGTGGCACTGTAGACAGAGAATGGGACCTGGAGTCAGAAAGTCCTGAGTTTGAATTTTGCCTCAGACACTTAGTACCTGTGAGGCACTGGGTAAGTCACTTACCCTGTGTCTGCCTCAGTTTTTTTCCTCTGTAAAATAGCATAGCAGCTATCTCATAGGGGTATTGGGAGGATCAAAGAGATAATATATGTAAGGTGCTTTTCAACCATTAAAGCTCTGTGTGAATATGATCTATTTTGTTTGTATCATATTTATTTATGTACATATCAAATTCCCCCATATTAGACTGTAAGATCTCTGAGGACAGAGACTGTCTCATTTTTCATCTTCTATGCCTGGTGCCTAGTACAGGGCCTTGAACCTAGCAGCCACTTAAGAACTAAACTGACATGAATAGTGTCTTCAAATATTTGAAGAATTGTTATGTAATAGCGGCATTAGACTTGTTTTATTTGACCCAGGGGGCAGAACCAGGAACTATGGGTGGGAGTCACTGGGAGGCAGATGTCCACATTTCCATTTAAAGAACTTCTTGATGCTTAGAGTGGGATAGACTACCTTAACCTGGAGTGATTTCTTCATCACTGGAGGTCCTCCAGCAGGGCAGATCATGCCCTAAAATGTATGTCTCGTTCTTCATCTTGAGTCTATGGGATTATAATACTTGTATTACTTCTCTTATAAGATGGTTCTCGAGAAACATTTGCAAGCTGTAGCGTGATATATAAATATGAGCTATCATTATGTTGCCAAAGGGAATATTCTCCTTCCAAGTACGAATCCTCCAACTCTGAGACTCCATGACTCATAGCTGTCATGTAACTCAGTCTCCCTTGGCTGGACCTCTGGACTGAAATATGGCAACAAAAGGTCAATAGAAGAACAGAAAAAGAGGCTGCCCTGTCTGCATGGCCACCTGTAGGGCCACACTAAGAATGATGGGTGGAGGTTGCAGCACTGTGAATTTTGGCTTAATAGAAAGAACTCCCATTCTTTACAATTCACCTCCAATGCCACCTCCTACATGAGACCTTGCCTGATCCCTACTGTGCCCCAAACCAGCCCACCTGCTAATGCCTCCCCCAGAAACTAGCCTATATTTACTTTTTATATATTTTATATATTAAATACAAAGTATATACTTATATGTGTTGTTTCTCATAATAATTTCTCATATTAACAAGTGCCTCAAAGTAAAGGATTGTTTCCATTTTGGTCTTTATTCTCTCAGCCTAACACAACACCTGCTATACAGTGAGTGATTTATAAGCGTTTGTTGATTGGCTGATTGATTGAACTAGAGTTATCCAAAAAGTGGAATCAGATGCCTTATAAAGTAATGAGTTGCCTGTCACTGAAAAAGTAAAAAAAGAACCTGGTTGACCATGTGTTGGGGTTATTCTAGAAAGGATGCATTCTTTGGCTAGCAAGAGAGACTAGATGGTATCTAATATCCTTTTCCAATCTCAATTTCTATGTTTCTCTGAAAAATCCACATGCAAATGGGGAGTCTATTCATGAGGGAACATAGTGATTAAAAGTTGACCATTGGTCATATTCTGTGTACAGGGCCCTCCTTGTGTCTTCTAGAGGTTCATAAGATCCCCTTTCCCATTGGGAAAGTTATGCATATAGAATTTAGGGTCATAGTACATGTCAGCTATCAGAAATAGTATTCTATAGTATGCTAATCACAGAGACCAAGAAAAAAGGCCATCTGATATATATATATATATATATATGAATTTATATAATATAGATATATAATAAATAAATATAATAAATTACATAGAATATAAAATAAATATAATTAATAAAAATATAAATAAATATATACATATACATATATAAATAGTTTGTTTTGAAACCATTTTGGATCAGAAATAGATGCTTGGCCTCTGCAATTTAGAAAACAAATTGTTGGGTAGGTCTCATTCTAGGCTATTCTGTAACTTGTACTTAGGTATCACGTAGTCCAGCCTGCTCACTTTGGCAGATATGGAGACAGGCCCAAGCAAGTTAGGAAATTTGCCCGAGATTACGCAGAGAGTAAGTAGCAGAATCAGTATTTAAACCTAGAGTCTTTCAACTCCAGATCTACCATTTTAGTACCATGTCAGACACTGTTTGGCTTCATAGTATGTGGAGAAACCAGTTGGACATCAATTTCAATCCGAAGTGAAGAGAAATTGTAAAAGGAATAAAAAGTCACAGAATATAAGTATTTTACGAAGCAAAAGTACTTTTTGCCACTGACCAAACAAAAGGAAAAGTAGGGGACAGGCTTCCTATCACACATTTGTAAACACATCTTTCAATCAGGAGAATTACATGCATTGAGATTGTCCCCTACATGTAGGAGGGGGATGGTGTTGTGTGGTTTGAAGAGAGGCAGAATAGACCTCTCTTGCTTTTTCTTCCCCTGCTCTTCTTCCAGTGAGACTTTATTCCTTCTCGGTGGAGAAGCAGGAGGTTGGGGCCAGAAGCTTTGCCACTCTGCTCTCCTCAGAGAGAGAGGTACCAAGCTAAAGTTATTTCTATCTGATCCTTTAAATTTTGTTAATCTAGAGGGATGCACTTTTCAGGTTCAAGTAAAGCTTCTGATCACTGTTTATTAATTGGAGAGGAGGATCTCAAGCTTTGTATTCAAGGCTTGACACTCTTCCCACCAAATACCAGTTCGACAATGAAGATACGTATTACAAATGGCAAAGAGATCCATTTCTCCAAGTCAGTAACAAAACTGAAATCGAAGAAAGCATACATGGGAGAATATTTACCAGACAATATAGAGTGAAGGTGCTGTCCCATTGGGAGTGAGGTAATTCAGCTCACCTGACAGAGAGAGAGAGAGAGAGAGAGAGAGAGAGAGAGAGAGAGAGAGAGAGAGAGAGAGAGAGAGAGAGAGAGAGAGAGTCCTAGATCTCACCCTAGGGAAAGTTCCCCAAGTCTCTAGCATTACAGGCTGGGGTTAGGGACGTGATGGAGACTGCCAGCTCCTCTCATGTTGGCTTCTTCCCAGAGTCTTTTCCTTCAGCTATCCGAGGTGGGTTTGGCATCTTCCATCTTCATTCTTAAAGCTGGAAACCAGAAGTACCTGAAGCAATGGCAGAGCCCAAAGAAACTGAAGGGGCTCAGAGAGCCTGGCACTCTACCCCTCTTACCAACTCTACTCTGCCTCTCTCACAGGCTCAGGGCATTGAATTCCACAAGGGAGAAGAGAATCCCATACCAATGGGCTTTAAGATTTGGGTTACAGATACAATGTTAGGAATAAAGGGACTTTTACAGATAATCAAATCCAATTTATGGACAAGGAAATCAAGTCCAAGAGAAGGAAAGTGACTTGTCCAAGGGCACATAGCTACTTAATAGAAGAGCCAGGATTTGATTTGATTCTCCTGATGTTAGTCTAACTCTCTTGGCACTGTATTTTATGGCCTATCTTTTTACTGACTCCCTAATATGTACCAAGAATTATGCTCAACACTGTGAGACATTGTTGTTTGCTCTTCATTTTAAAGAGGACGAATTACATCAAGGGTTGATGTCTTGACTCGAACTTGAATTGGATTTAAGTGAGGTGGAGTTGCACAAGTCATCAGCCTCGCTCTCTCTTCCGGACTCATTAAAGTTCAGTGGCAGAACAAATGTCGAGATGACTGGCGATGGCTCAGGATGAAGTGGATGACGTTGGCATCATTGACGTCTGATCAAGCTCTAAGCATTCCACAGTGTCTACGTCAGCCACCTTCATGGCTACTGAAACAAATTGTTCTCATCCACTCATTCCACCAGGGGAAGTCTTCACGCACATGGAATAGACACCCTCCTAACTCACCAACAGGTTTGAGGCCTTTTAGTTACTCTAGTGAAGCCCATTTGCTGAGATGGTTTTACCACTTTGGCCTTACACATGTGTCAGCTTCTTGGAACCACAGGTGAGAGTTGGGTGACAGATGGACACCAAAGGTAGACAAGCAAACCTGAAAAGGCTCAGCAAGCCCACATACCAAAGACGCTAGTCTTCCCTGGACACTCCATATATTCTTTGTATATGTGAGACACATACAAGAAGTGTAAGACATAGTCCTTTGGGTCTTACAGTACATTTAGGGAGGCCAGACTTAGCAAAGCTCACTGGATTGTAAGCACTTTGAATGGCCCATTGCCTATAGCAGGTGTTCAAAAAATGTTTATTAAGTAACTATTAGAGTTCAGTGGGTAGCTAGATAGCATGGGGGCAGCTAGGTGACACAGAGGGTAGAGCTCCAAGCCTGGAGTCAGAAAGAACTGAATTCAAATCTGGCTTCAAATACTTACTATCTATGTGACCCTGGGCAATTCACAACCCTGTTTGCCTCAGTTTCTCCATCTGTAAAATGAGCTAGAGAAGGAATTGGCAAATCGCTCCAGTGTCTTTGCCAGGAAAACACCAAACAACGTCACGAAGAGAGCTCCCTCACATAGCTAACCCAGGCCAAGAGCAACTAATATCTGGTGGTGTACTACTCAACACTTGCAATGTTGTAGAGGGCCCTGGACTGGCTTCAAAGATGTGGAGTTAGGCTAGATCCACTGAAATGTACATTATGACAGTGAGGCAAGCCTTTAACCATCAGTCTGTTCTCATTGATTCCCCATTGATTAGGGACTGAGCTCTGTTATGAAGAATGAGATACACACTCCCAAAGTGAATGTAGGACACAATCGGCCTTCAGAAACCCTTTTGGATATAAACTGTATTTTGGCTCATAAGTAGTATAGGACCCAATTATTGGCCAAATAGCTTCCCCAGGAAAACATTGACACACCACTGAGTTTCTGACTGATTACTCTTCCTGGAGTTATAGAAGCCAGAACCACCCACAACAGCAGGGAAGGCCAGGAGGAAAACCCCAGACCAATACAGCTGAATGGCTGCAAAACTTATCTGACACCCGTTTAATCATATTACAGAATCACAGAAGTTTGGAATTGGAAGGGACCCCACTGGCAATCTAGTTTAACTATAGAATACTGGTCAGTAAAAAGAGGTGATGCAGTGGATAGAGCACTGAGCCTGGAGTCAGGAAAACTCATCTAACTACAAATCAGGCCTCAGACACTTACCAGCTGTGTGACTCTGGGCAAATCATTTCACCCTGTTCACCTCAGTTTCCTCATCTGCAAAATGAGCTAGAGAAGGAGATGGTGAACCACTCCAGTATCTTTGCCAAGGAAACCCCAAATGGAGTTTGAAGAGTTGAACACAACTGAAAACAATTGAAAAACAACTGAACAATACATTAGGAAACCCTAATGCCAGCAGACTGTAAATAAGACAAGCTACTCACTCCCTACCAGAGACATGACAAACTTGAAATGCAGAATGAGACCTGCATTTTAGGACACGGGCAACGTGAGAGTTTGTTTTAGTTGACTATACATATTTATTATGATTGATTTATGTTTTTATGGGCAGAAGAGAGAATGTGTGTGTGTGTGAGAGAGAGACAGAGAGAGACAGAGAGAGAGAGACAGAGACAGAGACAGAGAGAGACAGAGAGAGAGACAGAGACAGAGACAGAGAGAGACAGAGAGAGAGAGAGACACAGAGAGACAGAGAGAGAGACACACACACACACAGAGACAGAGAGAGAGAGACAAATACTTCTTCTTAACTGGAAACAACAAAAGAATTATACACTCTGCCAAATCACACAATCACACACACACACACACACACACAGAGGCAGTTGTATGCTATGTTCATCATCTCTAGCTATTTCAGACATTTCTATCCCGTGAATAAAACTTGCATTATCTTATTATTGATAATAGCTAGTATTTATATAATACTTTAAAGTTTGCAAAGCACTTTTCAAATATCATCTCATTTTATCCTCACAACAAACCAAGGAGGTAGATATTATTATTCTCCCCCTTTTACAGATGAGGAAACTGAGGCAGACAGAGGTTAGGTGACTTGCACAGGGTCTTATAGCTAATAAGCACTTGAATGCCCTTTTTCCTGACTCCAGGCCCAACGCTCTATCCACTGAGCCATCTAGTTGCCTCAGCCAATTCTTCTCTTTGCAGAAGTCTTGCGATTTCTTTCTTTTGCTTCTTTGGTAGGGAGGTCCCAAGAATTTCCTCCAAGTCCTGTCTCTTCAGAAATGCTGGAATGTGACACTTGTTCAACTAATTTTTAGACCATAAAGCAAGGTTTTGTCTGCTTCTGTTATATATATGACATATATATGTATATATATGTGTGTATATATATAATACATACACACACACACACACATATATATATATATATATATAAAACAGTATAGTGTTACTCAGTATCTCGCATCCCCCCACTTCCACCCCACATCCAGTTTACAGCACCCCTAATGTCACCCTCAACAACCCTCTCCTCACTTCCAGGAGGTACTCCTCTTAACAAGGTCCCCCATGCCAATTCACTTTCAATATTCTGCTCCAACTCTCCCTACTTAGCTTAAACTACAATGATAGTATATATATTAGTGCAGGATACAAATACTGAAATTGCAATGTAGAATTAATTAATAAGGCAATTCAGCTTTAGCATAAAATCAAGGCACAGTGAAACATAGCAGTGCTATTCAGAAAGGAGTTTCAACATCAAAGCATTTATTTTTTAAAAATCTGAAAATCATAGACATAAGAATTCCTACATTTCTCCAAGACAATTAAAAAATAAACAACAAAAAAAAACCCTTTGTACTTCAAATAAATGATCTCAAAGTCCTTCATGTCACCTTTCAGGTACTGTGACTTATGGCTGGTCCTGTGAAATAGTCAGCACCCAGGAATGGGCAATATATACATCAAGGGCCTGGACCCATTTGTCACTCCACACCAGAGGGTGCTTTGGGGCATCTGCCAAACTTCCCATGACTTTGTGAGGTTCTCTGAGAGCTGACTGCTATTCTTCCCCTGTACTAGACCCTTTTGTGTGCGGTGTCATTTTATCTCTCTTAGCCTGGGCTGGGCTGGTAAGGCCTATCCAATCAGATTATCAGCTAGTAGCCCCCATCCTTCTGTTCCCTCTTTTGATTCCTCATCTCTGTCTGTGTTCCTTAAAGTTCTCATAAAGGTAGGCTTGCAGAGGGATCAAGAGAGGGGCAGACCTATGATTTAACTGTATGGAGAACACCCAGATGAGAAAACTCCCTATACTAATGCAGGTCAGCACATTCTCTGCAATTTCTAATTCTTTGAGCGTCGCCCAGGGCACTGAGTGGTTAAGTAACTTGCCCAAGATCATGAAGCCAACATGCGTCACAGATAGGATTTGAACACAGGTCTTCCTGCTCTTTTTATCTATAGATCTATCTATCTATCTATCTATCTATCTATCTATCTATCTATCTATCTATCTATCTGTCAAGGCCAGTTTTCTATCCACTATGCCACACCAGTTCTTGTGCTCTCATACAGCTCTTTAATCAGAATACAAGAAATGAACTCATTTAAAAGAGTTTAAAATTGAATTAATGTCGATGCATCTGGCATGCATGCCCTCATCCTGTATGATGCTACATCAGCGCCTACATCAATTTCCCAATGGCAGGCAGGCCCAGATCCCAGAAGTATGGCTTACTCCAGCTGCTTCAAGCAGGAAGCTGTCAGAGCTTTCTCCTTCATGGCAAAACTCTTCAGTAGATCAGTTTCCAAGATGCTGATGTGATTTAGGAACTCAGAGCATTTGGCTGTTGTTTCCAAAGAACAGCATCGGTACATGTGGAAACAAGATGGCAACATTCAGGAGGAGTCCTGCTCCCAAACATCCAGCATTCTACTAGGAGAGTGCCAGCTAGCTGGTTAGGGGACAGAATATGGGACCTGGAATCAAGACCATAGTTCATAGCCTACTTCAGACATAATAGAAAGACAATTTGTTATTTTTTATCATGGAATCTTCAAACTTCAGGGTCAAAAAGTGACCTTAGAGAAATTTAAATATTTCATATATCTTGAAATTATAACTTACTTTGTTTGTGTTATCATTTTCTCCTTCTCCCCACTAGACTATCTTCCTTTAGGATAATACATAGATTTATTGGCTTTAGAGCTAGAAGGGAACCTAGAAATCATCTGCTCTAACCTCCTCGTTTTATTGATGAGAGAGGGAGAAAAGGAGGGAGAGAGGGAAGGAAAGAAGGAGGGAAGGAAGAAAGGAAGGAAGAGAAGGGAAAGGGAAGAAAGAAGGGAAGGAAAAGGAAGGGGAGGGAGGAAGAGAAGGGAAGGGAAGGAAGAAAAGAAGAAAGAAAGGGAGGGAAAGAAAGATAGAAGGAGGAAGGAAGGAAGGAAGGAAGGAAAAAGAGAAGGAAGGAGAAAAGAAAGGAAGGGAAGAAAGAAGGAAAAAGGAAGGAAGAAAAAGGAAGGGAAGGGAAGGAAGAGAAGGGAAAAGGAAAGGGAAGGAAGAAAAGAGAAAAGAAGGGAGGGACAAAGAAGGAAGGAAAAGAGGGAAGACAGGAGGGAGGAGAGAAGAGAGGAAGGTAGAAAAGAAGGGAGAGAGGGAAGGAACAGAGAAAAGGAGGAAGAAGTGAAGAAAGAAGAAGAAAATACATGATTATTATATATGGTAATTTTCTGACTTTTCAAAGTTGAGAACTTATTGGAGAATAAAAAATATTCAGAAATCCTGATGAATCACACATCAACATGAATTAATTAGGAAAGAAAATGCAAAATATTCACAAATAACACGACTTACATAATAAAATTAGATCATATACAGCCTCCCCGAATTTATAATTTGGTATTTCTAGCTGTCTTAATACTACTCTTTAATTTCATTTTCAAGCAAATATTTACTAGGTTTCTTCTTCATTACTATACTTATAATCATAGTGCACTTCCTTCTCAGGTATGTTCTGCCTCTTGTTTTCCTAATATGGCTCCAAATGGCAGACAAAGGAAGCTGTTTGTTCTCTTTGCTACAATGAGTTCTGAGCTGTAAATAGCTCATAAATGTACCACATCATTCATGTATTATTCATCTTTGCCCATGCTTTCTATAGAACACTATTCATCAAATTCACATCCAATGTACTGTACTCAGGTTACTTTCTCATTGGGTCATTAAAATAGCCAGCTATGTAGCCTTGGAGAAAGGTTCCAAAGAGCTTTGACCATAGAGATTTTTTTTTTACCAGATTGAAACACTTTCATTAGCCTTTTTTCTGCACTCATCAGTGTCAGACATGATGAAGTGGATGTCAGAGAGCATCAGCAGCCTTTGAAGCAGGGGCTGCCTTTGATCGGTTGGAATTTTCAACCAGTATTAAAAGTCAACTTTGTACACAGCTTGCTTGCTTTCCAGTTCTATGTCCTGAGGTGAAGGGCCTGTTCACAGTACAGATGAACTGAGTTACATTTGGGGTGGTGAAGGGCTTTCTTCCCCTGCCCACCCTTGTTAGACCCTATGGCCTAGAGTTTTGGTCTGTTTTGCTTGTCCTTTTCAGTTCTAGGTGCTGGCAGAAGAATCCCTGAACCCTGAAATTCGAGCCATATGACCTTGGAGGCAAGATTCCAGGCCAGATGTTGCAACCAGTCCAGCTGGATAACCCTTAGAAACCAGAGTGCTGGGATGCAAGGGAGGTGGGGTTTGGACTTAGAATTTGAGGGTGCCATGCTGCGTAGGAACTGAATTAAGCTGTGAACTGAATCACTCGTAAAGATATCAGAGATCCCAGGGAGAGCTGGGAAATGTAACCGGTTTTTAGGCAGTGGAGGCCAGGGTAGTCACTGTTGCATTTTAATGTGCCTATGTACATATTGTTTACCCCAAATAGAATGGAAATTCCTTGAGATAAGGATTGTTCCTTTTTCTAACTTTGTACCCCCCAGCCAGATGGCAGACTTACTTAAGTCATGTCCGGAAGTTTCAACAGGATGAGAAAGAGATGGAGGGAGACAGAGAAAGGGAGAAAAGAGACAAATAGAAATAGCAGTAGAGACAGAGAGAGACAGAGGGGAGAGGAGGGGAAGAGGAGAGAAAAGGAGAGGAGAGAAGACAACAGGAGAGGAGAGGACAGGAGAGAAGAGAATGACGACATAGGGGCAGTAGGTGAAATGAGAAGTAAAAAGTAGAGCTGAGCTATAGCAGAGAAGAGATTGAGGATAGACGTTGCACCCAACCTCCCAAAAAAAGCATATCCAAAGAGAAGCCTCAAGTTAAAGCTACCAGTTGAACCTACCTCTTCCAAGATTGAGGGAAGTTCTGCTCTTCTCTTAGCTTTCTCTCCCTGTGCCTGAACGTTAACAAATATTATAACATACACAGCTTGCTTCTTAAATTTTTCTAGTCATTTGAATTTTGCCTCAACCATAAAAAAACAAAAAACAAAACAAAACAAACAAAAAAACAAACCCAGGGATTAGCTAGAGATAAAGATAAATTTAACTAAGGGCAGAGAGCAAAACCTCTGCCTAAATGTTAGGAATTTTCCCAGTTGGGGCATCTGAGCTAATGTTAATGTGTTCCTAACTGGGGTTTAACGTAAGCTCCTCAAATCCGCTAAAGGCAGGACCACAAGGATGTGAAGTGGACATTACATTGCCTATAGACTAAAAAAATTAACTAAGTTTTGTTAACAGGATGCATCTGATTAAATCTTCAGAGACAAAGTGAATAGGAAAGAGAGGGTATTAATGACCACACAATTGTACCCTGTACTAGGACACTCACGACCACCTGGTGTTACAAATGAATGAATGAATGAATGAATGCATGAATGAGTTAACCTCCCTGAGATAAAGAGTCAGAGGTTCTCAGAAGTTCAAATAACTGGTAACTGGGAAGGTCATATTTTTGCTCATTACTAACAAATATCATCACTAATTACTGTTGGTAAAGTCTGGGTAAAGTCTGGAGGCAGCTAGGTGGCTCAGTGGATAGAGCCCTGGGCCTGGAGTCAGGATAGATCCGAGTTCAAATACGCCTCAGATACAGCTATGTGACCCTACGCAAGTCACTTAACTTCTATTTGCCTTAATCCACAAGGGAAGGAAATAACAACCCACTCCAGTGTCTTTGCCAAGAAAACCCCAGGGACAGTATTAATGTGTATGGTCTACAGGATCATGAAGAGACAAATTTAAAAAGAGAAAGAGGAAGATTGAATATTTCAAACATGTTTTTTTTTCATAAAAGCACATATTT
The DNA here is from genome assembly GCF_003287225.1 of Phascolarctos cinereus. Taxonomy (NCBI): domain Eukaryota; kingdom Metazoa; phylum Chordata; class Mammalia; order Diprotodontia; family Phascolarctidae; genus Phascolarctos; species Phascolarctos cinereus. The sequence goes on from NW_027555514.1 coordinate 242,799,104, forward strand.
AGAGATGGAAGAGACTTTCAAAGTTACCTATTCTAACTGTTATCATTTTACATTTGAGGGAACTGAGACAGTAAGCTTTGGAGACAGGATTTGAATACTTTGACTCTGAATCCAGCATTTTTTATCTAGCAGATAAAAAAGAGGGATAACAGCTATTTTCCATTTGAAGATGTGTCTTGTAGAAGAGGCCTAGGACTAAGAATCATAAAGTCATAGAAGTGGAACTGACTCTAATTACCTAATTTTTTTTTAGGCAATTGGAGTTAAGTGACTTGCCCAAAGTCACATAGCTACTAAGTGTCTGAGGCTAGATTTGAACTCAGATCCTCCTGATTCCAGAGCCAGTGCTTTCTCCACTGAGCCACTTAACTGCCCCTTGTACTTTCTCATTGCCTAGATAAGGTAACTGAACTCCAGAGGGTCAGCCTAGAAACAACGGGAAGAAATTACAAAGTGATATAGGTTGCTCTAAAAAGTAGTGAGCTTGGGGCAGCTACGTGGCACAGTGGATAGAGCACCAGCCTTGGATTTAGGAGGAGCTGAGTTCAAATCCAACCTTAGACACATACCACTTACTGTCTGTGTGGCCCTGGGCAAGTCACTTAACCCCATTGCCTAGCCAAAAAAAAGAAAAGTAGTGAGCTCCTCTTCACTGGAGGAAATCGTTCTCCTTGGATTTCCTATGGGAGAGCTCAGAGCAACATTACAGTGAGCAAAGTCAGTGAAATATACATTTGAATTCCCTTTCTCTTGGCCTTTTTTGATGCCGATTAGTAATTTTCAATCCCTGTGGTTAGACTGTTAACATATAAACAGCTGGACACCATCTGCAAGCAATCAGGACTCCCCCATGATCTACCCTCTTTGAAAACACAAATGATAGCAAACAAATTCTCCCATTGCTTGACACTACACAAACATGCCTGGGTATTTGTGCAAATAACTCAGTAATGTATTCATAAGGAAATTTTCTATTAAGCATGGAAACTAGAAAGTGGAAATTCCCATTCCAATCTGCAACGCTGGCAACACATCTGTGTCTGATATCAGAAGCCTGGGATACATTTAACATTCCATAGAATCACAGGCTTTAAGTATTAAGAGAACTTAGGAGTCATCTAATCCAAGGCTTCTTAAACTTTTTACACTCTCGGCCCCTTCAGCGCTTCACTTCAAGGGGGAGCAGTACCACGTTCCCCCCAATCTCATTTTGCCCATTTCCACCATCCATGTTCCTTATCATACTCCTCAAATCTGATTAATGTTATCATTGCATCTGGAGAACGGCATGTTTCATGGATGCTTTATTAATTTCAGAATTAGTGATGTTCCCATTTTAGGTCTATTTCATGGAATTAGAGCCATATATTTCCTTTTTATAAAATGATTGTCCAAAAGTAAACACATAAATTAGTTCACAAACTACCTGTCTCATTATATAGTCCATGGGAGGATGCTAAATTAAGTTCTCTCTTCCTCCGCCAGTCATGCATTCCCCAGAGCTGACCTTATCCTTCTGGAAAATGATTATTAGTAGATCAATGCAAACTGGCAAGGTCTCTAGTGAAGTTCTCCAGGATCTGTGCTTGGCCTTATGCTGTTTAACATTTTAATCAATAACTGAGATAAACACATAGATGATATATACACCATACTGACAGGTGACATAAACCTGGAAGCCAATGGCTAGGATGACATAATCAGGATCCAGAAGATCTTTGAAAACTAGAACATTGGGCTGGATCTAACAGAATAAAATTCAATAGGAATAAATATAAAGACCTATTGTTGTTGTTCAGTCATTTCAGCCATATCCAACTCTTTGTGGCCCCATTTGGAGTTTTCTTGGAAGAGATACTTGAGTCATTTGCCATTTCCTTCTCCAGCTCTTTTTTACAGATGAAGAAACTGAGGCAAACAGGGTTAAGTGACTTGCCCAAAGTCACATAGCTAGTTTCTGAGGCCAGATTTAAACTCAGGTCTTCCTGACTCCAGGCATAGCACCTGTATTCACTTATATTCAGGGGTTTTGTTTTTTTCTGTTGGTTTGGTTTAAACCAGCTTCACCAAGTCCAAGATAAAGGACAAACCTCAACTTCTTTGAAAAAGGTCTATGGATTTTAGTGGATTTTGATTTAAATATGAGTCAATGACATAACATTACAGTCCCAAAAGTTAATGCAATCTTAGATTACATTAAGAGTGCCAATATTTTTGCTGTACTCAACCCTGGTGAGACTATATCTGGAGTATTATGTTTAATTCTGGTTGTAATATTTTAGGAATAATATTGATAAGTCAAAAGTATCCAGAAGAAAATCAGGATAGTGAAGGGTCCCCCAGTTCATGCCATTTAAAGATAATTGAAGGATTTGGAAATGTTTAACACGAAGAAGAGAAGAGAGGGAAAACATGACCACTGTCACAAACATTCAACAAACAGTTCAAGTACCAAGGAGAAATGCTAACGATCACACAAAATCTGGCAGCTTTTACTATAAATGAGACGAGATCTTGGAATACAATATTCCAAAAGGCAAAAGAGATAGGCTTACAACAAAGAATGATTTCCCTGAAAAACTTAGTATAATCCTAGCAAGGAAAAATGGATTTTTAAAGGAATAGAGGACTTTTATAAGTATTTGAAGGACTATCATATGAAAGAATGATTGGGCTTGTTTTATCAGTTGGGGAATTTCCTAAAGGTAGATTTAAGTTTGATGGAAGGGAAAACTAATTTTAAAAATGAATGGGGCTGCCTCAGGAGGTACTGGGTTCCCCAAAACCTAAGGTCTTCAAGCAAAGGCTGGATGATGACTCATCAGTTCTTCTGAGGAGGAGATTTTTGTTTAGATTTAGGTTGTACTACGTAATCTCTAAGGTCTCTTCCAGCTCTGACTTTCTATAATTCTGTTTTTCTGATTGTCAATTAGTTAATAATCCTACCATACTAAGTCCTATTGTGAGCTGCATAGTGTAGGAATATATCTGTGAAAAGTACATCCATTTAGCAAACATTTATTACCTACTGTTGGCAGAAATACAAAGTTTAGATAAAGTAAGATTTGGTCCTTGCCCTCAAGAAGTTTACAGCTTAATGGAATTACCACAAAAAAAAAATAGAAAACTAAAAGCATGGTGTTATTGAAAGAAATTTAGATTTGTGATCAAGGACTCAGATTAAAAATTCTGATTCTGACAATGATTACCTGAGTGACCTTGGCCATGTCACTCAGCTACTGTGGCCTTCAGGAAACAGTGTGGTACAGTAGAAAGATTTGAATCCCATCTTTGACGTATGCTTCATGTATTTCTGCGGGCAAATCAGCACTTCCCTGAGGCTGAGTTTTTCACAACTATAAAATGTAGGACCAGATGGTCTCTGAGCCCCCTTCCCTCTCTAGATTTAGAATCCTTGGATCAATTTCCATATCTGTATAATGAAAGGATAGGCCTACATAACCCACAAGGTTCCTGTTGTTAGGTCATTTCAATCGTGTCCGACTCTATGTGACTCCACTTTGGGGTTTTATCGGCAAAGATGCCAAAGTGGTTTGCTATTTCCTTCTCTAGTTCATTTTACAGAAGAAGAAACAGAGTTAAATGACTTGCTCAGGGTCACACAGCTAGTAAGTGTCTGAGGTCAGATTTGAACTCAGAAAGATGAGTCTTCCTAACTCCAGACCCAGTGTTCTATCCACTATGCCACCCATCTGCCCCCTCCTAAGGTCCCTACCAGTTCTAAAAGTAGGGCAGAATTAAAGAGAAAGGCTCAAATGAGCGAACTAGAGAAATGACTCATGAAGATATTGATTCTTCTTTTGGCTAGAACAGAGTTTATTCTGACCCATTTTCTTCAGCACTTGATGCTATTTCAATGGATTCCCAGAACAGACTTCTTTCCTCTTATTCTCAGCTCAGTCCACACTTCTGAGACTTCCAGGAGAAAGGTGTTCCAGCATCTACAACCTGGCAAGGTGCATTTTGATTGACACCATTTTCCCTCTTGATTAAAAATCAGTTTCCCCACTTAAATGTACAGTTTCTGTCAAATAATGCTCATTACCTCTAAAAATGCTATTTACTACTCAGACAACTTTGGGTTAGTCACTGAAGCTCTCTAGGCCTCAATAAGCTCATTTGTAAAAAGGGATATGGGCCCAAGATCTCTTCTAACACTAAATCTAGGGCACTGGTGCACATATGAGCAGAAATAAGGGAAATTTGGAGGAGATAATCTTAAACTGTACAAGATTATAGATTTTTGAAAACTGCCAGAAGACTTTTTAAAAGATGTTAAGATTTCTTTTAAGCATACATAGCTATAAGACAGCTTAGAGGTTGTCTGGGCCAGAGGGTTTTTAACCTGGGCTCCACAGACCCCCGGGAAGTCCACGTGCATTGATTTTAGAGGTGGAAGAAAGTTTGTGAACTCAGAATAGAAAGAACTTGCATCTTTACTTTCACTAACCTCTAACTGAAATTTAGCATTTCCTTCAAAAATATTGAAATATGAGTCAAAGAAGGGGTCCATGGGCTTCACCAGACTGCCAAAGGATCCTGTCACAAAAAAAAAAGGTTAAGAAAACCCTTACCTAGGCCAACACCCACAATTTACACATAAAGAAAATGAAGCCTGAAAACATAAGACACTTGGCCAAGGTTACAAAAATTGTAGTTAGTGGTAGATTTAGACGTAGAGTGACGGGTCCTCGCTACGAATCCAGCGCTCATTCCTCTCCCCCTCCACACACACTGTTTCTCCTTTTGCCTTGCTGAAAATCTCTTCAAACAAGCCACCTTTATTCTCCATCCAAGGAGTCAGAAGCAGGATTCTAAGCAGTACGCAATGTAAAGTGGGTTCTCTCTCTTACTCCCCCCGCAAAAATAGCAATGCTTCACCTGCACATTCATTCCCCTTGTGGCTCTGTGGCCTGTTTCTCCTGCCTCCTCTTGTTCGAATATCAATGTGTCTCCAAATGTTCTAAAACAGCGAAGGACTGCTGAGGTTACTTGCAGAAGGGCTCCAGAATGGGCAAGGTGGCAGGACTGCCTGCTGGGAGATCAGTGGCCCTCGGGGTCTGGGGTAGAATCTTGTCTTCCTCAAAGCATCTTTGTCTGCACAAGTCTCTACAAAGTGCAGGCTGCAATTAGAGCAAAGGAACCACCTTGGTAGACTCCCGTGTCAGTCACATCTGGCTTTTAGAAACGAGTAGCTCCTTGTCAGACTATAAACCCCCTAAGGACAGGCACTGTGACAGCTCCTAAAACAGGGTGGAACAACTAAATGTTGGTTGTAAAAGTGACTGAAGGAATGAATGAATGAGTATATGTATGTATGGATAAGGAAAAATCAATTCAGAATGATTTCTTAAGAATGGAATACTGTAGTGGAAAGATCTCTGTGATTATTGTTAGAAAAGAGTTCAAATCTGGCATCTTGTCTTTACTAATTGTGTGACCATGGGCAATCACTTAATTCAATTTAATTCAATTCAATTCAAATAAGCACATATTGAGTGCCTGCTACTGCTCCATTGTGTTAAGATAAATGATAAATAAATAATAGTTAAATAATAATAATATAATAATAATCAGTAAGAAGGCAAATCATACAACAATCCTTGAAATCAAGGGGTTTATATTTTACTGACTGTAACCTCTCTTAGTCTCAGTTCAGTGGAGGTATTATTTGAGTAACGTTGTATTATAAGGTTCAGATAAAATAATGCATGAAAAGTACTTTCAAAATGATAAGGCTAGAAACCATTTCTCTTCATTCTGTTATTATTCTGCCTATCCCACTCTGCACCACGCTCAAGAAGGCCTTCAATGTCTCCACTCAGTAAGCTGACTCTGGTGATGGCTTTCCCCTCACCAATATGGATTTCCCCATAACTGTGGTTAAGAGGTAATGAGTTTCCCAAGGACCTCTACTTCTCTAGTTGAGAAATTTACTTCAGTGGAAAATACCAAGCTGGCAGAAAATCACATACACATATATGCATATATGATATAATATAATATATATACACATATACACATGTGTATATATGTAATGTGTACCCGTGTACATATATGTATATGCAATCATTATTATTGCTGCGTGGTGCCACTATGGGAACAGCAGATGCACAGAGATGGTTCTTGTCTTTTTTGGAACTCACTACCTAGCTAGGGCATGTATGGAGTGTCCAGGGAGCACCAGCACCTCTGGTGTGAGGGTTGCCGAGCCCTTTTCAGGGTTTAGTATCCATCTGCCACCCAGCTCTCACCTGGAGCTTCTAGAAGCTGTAGCATGTGCAGAGGCCATATCTAAAACCATCTCAGCAAAAGGGCTGAACTAGGTTGAAGGTAACTGATGGGCCTTAAACCAGTGGGTGAGTTAGGGGGTGTCTATCCCAAGCATGTGAAGACTTCCTCTGGCTGAATGGACAGATGTCAACAATTTGTTCCGACGACCACAAAGGCAGATGAAGCAGGCATTGTGGAGCACTTAGAGCTTGGTCAGACACTGAAGATGACAAGGTTATCCACTGTATCCCAGGCCATCACCAATTGTCCTGACTTTCATCTTGCCACTGGACTTTGAGGACCCTGGAAGACAGAGTGAGGCTGATGACTTTGTGGAACTCTGTCTCACTTAAATCACTCTCTGATATCATTGGTCCTTTTCAAAAACAAAGGACAAACAACAACCTAGATAGGGAGAATATAGAATCCTAGGGGATCAAGAGCTGGAAGGGACCTCAAGACTCATCTTTCCAACCCCCTCCTTTTTCAGATGGGAAAACTGAAGCCCAGAAGGTTAAATGACTTGCACTAGATTGGTAAGATTCAGCGGTGGAATTTGAACCCAGTTCCTATATCTCTGGAGGGAATGCTCTTTCCAATGTACTTTTTTGATGAAAATATTCTTCAACACAGGCAGTCAAAGGCCCCCACTGAGGACACAGGTTGAGAGCTCTGAATGCTGCCTGCCCCTGGTTCCACACTCCATTAATCTTTCAGAGAAAAGGTTTCATCATCGCAATTAGAAGGAGCCACGTGTTTCAGCATGCATACAATGAGCAGGACCTTTCAGGGCTGAGAAAGGAACTTAGGACCAAACCTGGTCCTGGGCACAGCATTTCTGTTGCATCTTTTTCCCTGACTGGAAACATGAAAGAAAAAAAAGTGAATTCCAGAGAAGTATGGTATGAGAAGTAGAATTAGCTTGTGGTTTTGATTTCATAGCAATAGAAGCCTTTCAAAATGTGAATCATTTCTTAAAAGCAGAATTTACCAGCAAAAGCAGAAATCCCAAACATTTCCAACTACATTCTGCTCTATCGGACTATTCTCATCTGGTAGCCATTAGTGGCAGACCATACCAGTCCCAGTGGTTCAGTGCAAGACACTTTGTAGACATTAACATGTCATATAATCGTGAGTTACTGTTTTATGTGTTCATAAATTTGTCCAACAGGGGAGACAATGCAGAGGAGAGCCTTCCTGACTGGCTCAGGTAGGAAAAGAACAAAAAAATGGCCATATTTCAGAGCCACATTGCCAGATACGGGGATAGGCACAGTGGGGTAACTTAGGATCCTGTCTGGAGAGCAGAGGGAATCCTTAGGAATTCACAAGCAGGACACAGAGTGTGAAGGTTGGACAGGCCAGTAAAAACAGCAGCTGAAGGAGTCGCTAATTAAGAAGCGGAAGGAATGAGCTACAAAGTGCCTGCGGCAGTAAAAACCTGAGGGCTGTAATCTAGCTGGTAAATGGGACTCTCAGTAGGCAATAAGGAAGAAGAAAGGAGAGTGGAAGGTGGAAGAGAGGGAATGAGAAAAGAAGGAAAGGAACAAGGTCTGGTGAGGGATAAGATGTAAGCAAAGGCATCTGGGAAGGGTGGGTTGTCAGGAGACAGGAATTTAAAAGCTGAAGCAATGCTGGTGACTTCAGGATGACTCGTCACTGAAAGGACACCATCAGCCCCTGTACACGTGGAACTGTAGTCTCAGCAGTAAGAGCGAAAAGTCAGGAGTAGTTTTAAAATGATAATCAACAGGATTGGTGCAAATGCAAACATACTCAGGTCCATGGTTTAAGTTTACATTCCAGACCCACTACAAAGTTTTGCATCTTTCATTCTGCCCTCCTCCCCCCTTATCCCACCATTCCACCCCCATTCCTCCCCAAAAACACTCTAAGGACTCTTGCTTGGTGTGGGCCTTCAAGCCCTATGTTGGCTGATCGAGCAGAATAACTGTGATTCCATCTGATGGTCTTTGCTCAGATAAAGATTTTCTTCTTGAACTACTGGGTATCCATTACATCAAGGACAGGGCTAAGTGAGATATTGGGGGTGGGGAATGGAGGACTCAGGTCTGTGTTCTGGTTAAGTAAAAACTGACTGAATGAAAAAAAATCATTAAGTGCTGACAGTGTACTGAGCCTTGTACTAAAAGTGCTTGGGTCATCTCAATGACGTTTGGGTTGACCTGGAACCTGGAACAGGAAAAGAACAAGTTTGGGGAGAAATGTGAGTGATCTGAGAATATCCCAGCAAATAATCTCCATGATTGCTACTGGCTCTGTAGTGCAATGGAGAGAGCTCTAGGCCTGCAGCTGAATTCAAATGTGACTAGTTCTGTGACCCTGGACAAGTCACTTAACCCTTGTTTGCCTCAGTTTCTCCATGTGTAAAATAGAGATAATAATAGCATTGACCTCCAAGGTTTGTTGTGAGGATGAAAGGAGATAATAATTGTGAAGCCCTTAGCACAGTGCCTGGCACACAGTAAATACTATATAAATATTATATTATGCTGATTTGTTATTATTGTTTGTATTTGTTATCAATTCAGTCATATCCAACCCTTGGTGATTCCATTTGGGGTGTTCTTAGTAAAGATACTAGAGTGGTTTTCCATTTCTTTCTCTAGGTCATTTTACAAATGAGGAAACTGAGGCAAACAGGGTGAAGTGACTTGCCCAGGGTCACACAGGTAGTAAGTGTCTGAGGCCAGATTTAAACTCATGTAGCTGAGTCTTTCTGACTTCAGGCCAGGCTCTCATTCCACTGTACCCCCTAGCTGCCTAGGGCTAATTACGGATGGTCTATATAATACAGACTCCATATTTACCTCAAGAATCTCACTGGTACTACTCACTGGTTCTACCAATGCAGATTACAGTGTCCTTCACCTTAGTTAACATTCTTTTTGAGTTTCTTTGGTTGAAAAAAAATGTAATCACTAAGGGCTTAGTGATTATTCCCTCCAAATTTAGTTCATCTAGTCCTCAGACAGCACCCCTTCAGTCCATTATGGAACCATATAAGAAGTTTTTCTAGCTTAGCAGGAATTATCAGTACTTGCACTGGCATGGGCTTCGAAAGTCCAGGGTCAGCCTCACACCATGATTGATGGGAATGAGGTGGTACAGTGGATAAGTTAAGACTTGAGTTAATAATTCTACTTCACATTATTGACTATATGACCCTAGGCAGGCCACTTAACTGCTATTAACCTCAATTTCTTCATCTGTAAAAGGGGATAATAATGGCACTTACCTCATAGGGTTGGTGTGAGGACCAAATGATATCACTTATAAGCACTGTGAAACCCTTAAGGTGCTATATAAATATGATGATGATGATGATGATGACGATGACTGCCTTATACCTGGGCAAACTGGCACAAAGAGAACCACAGAAGGAAGTCGCATGACTGGAAGGATGTTATGAGGACAAACCTAGAAAATAAGCAGTTTCTGGGAGCAGCCAATAGAAAGAATTTATAGGGGGAGCTATGAAGGACTGTAGTTGAGATTTCTAGTCCTTTCATGTCAAGACTTATGGAAACTGAAGGACCTGCTCTAGTGGCTTGTGAAATTACAGTGTGATGTAAAAGGGTCCTGGAACTGCAGTCAGGAGATGTGGGTTCTTGTCCTCACTCCACCATTTGCCAGCTAGATGATATTGGATTTTATGACTTCATTTAACCTTGAAGGGCATTATCATCTACGTCTCTCAAATGAGGGCACTGGATTAGATTATATTTATGGTCTCTTCTACCTCTAATAGGATAATTAGTGGACAGAGTACCAGACCTGGAGTCAGGAAGACCTGAGTTCAAATTTGGCCTTGGATAACTTACTAGCTGTGTGATTCTGGGAAAGTCACTTAACCCTGTTTGCCTCAGTTTCCTCATCTGTAAAATGAGCTGGAGAGAAAATGGCAAACTACTCTAGTATCTTTGCCAAGAAAACCCCAAATGGGGTCACAAAGAGCCAGACATGACTGAAAAATAACTAAACCACAATAACCACCACCTCAACTATTCTTTGAGCTCGTTGTGTTCCTGCAGGCCACATTCACCAACTGCACATGCATTGATTGTGAGTTGATCTTGTTAAACTCACATGCCAAGCTTGCGCGGCAAGTGGTTGGTAATGGGTGGAGCCATGAAAGTGCTTCTACGCATGCTCGAACTTTATCAGTTCTCATCATCTCTGATCAGCCTAAACCCTGACCTTGCTTTGCCGGCCTGTTGGTTCTGAAACCTCACCTGTGACTTCAGACTTGTAATTCTGGATCTGACCCTGTGGTTCATTGACTCAGAATCGTGATCTCTTTTCTGATCCCCAGTTCCAAGATGTGTTAATTTCTGGATTCTGCTTTGCCCCTACCCCCTTCCCCACGTTGGCAAAGCAGGTACGATGGACTGGCAGATCTCCAGCTCTTGCCTTGGGTACTTCTCTGCTTACTAAGCAGTTCAGGTGGCTCCTGTAAAGATCACATGCCCAGCCAGCACCTGGCTGATCCTTGTTAACCCTGGTCCAGGTTTCCCTCAGGCTGTGACAGGTCTCCCTGCTTGGATAGAAAATGATAGTGCTTAACAGAAGCCTCTCTGTGTTCCTGGGAGGTAGAAGAGTTCTTAGATAGGATGGAAGACATAATCTAAGAAGCAAGGGCCAGGAGAAGAAAAAAAAACAAGGAAATGGAAGAAAATCAAATCTAGCAAGTGCAAGAACCTGACCAGAGTTTTTATAGAAATCAGTCGATCAGTAAGCATTTAGCAAACTCTCACTATGAGGCAGGCAGGCAATGCATTAGGCACTGGGAACACAAAAATGACAAGTCCTTCCTAACAAGAAGATTACATTCTACTGGGGAGACAATATGTATACACACAGGTATATCTAAGATATATAGATACAGATATGGTTGTGTGTATGTACATGTATGTGTGTATATATATACACACATATGGATATGCATATGCACACATATATAACAAGGTAATTTCAATCATGGTAGTGGAGTCCAAGGTAGCTAAGTTGCACAGCAGCTGGACAGCCGAAGCTGGTCTCAAATATCTGCTAGCTGTGTGACCCTGGACAAGTCACTTAACCGCTGATCACCTCAGTTTCTTCATCTGTAAAATGGGGATAATAATAGCACCTACCTTACAGGGTTGGAGTGAGATTAAAATGAGATATTTGTAAAGTGCTTTGCAAGCCTTAAAACACTATATAAATGTTAGATATTATTAGCATTAGCTGGAACGGGACCAAGAGAGATATGATATAGCATGTGGCATGAAGCTGAGTATTACTTAGGTATTGTTTTTGTATTTTATTGATGGGGCTTGGAGAAGTTAAACAATTTGCCCAAAGCCACACAGGTAGTAAGTTCCGGACCTGAGATTCAAACTCACATTTTCTGACTATTGGCTCAGGCCCCTCTCTATGACACCACACTGATTCTCTGTTCCTCCCTCTTCCTCACTAACTAGCTTGGAGAGCCATTGAAGTGGCTCAATTAATTGTCAAGACATCAGTGGGATTGGAATCAGCTATCAATAAAGTATCCATCACTCATAGGGCATAAAACATTAGAAATCTTCTATTCTAACCCCTCTCTTTTACAGATTCAATTCAATATGCTTTAACTAAGCATCTTCTTGGATAAGGAGACAAGTAAAAAATATAAGAAAACAGGCCTAGGTGGGTTAGGAGACTTGCCCAAGGTCACATAAGTAGTTAAGGGCAGAGTGAATTTGGAATCAGAAATTTGGGTTCAAATTCTGGTCCTGCCACTTACTAGCTGGATGACCTTAGGTAAGTCACTTCATTTTTCTTGGCCTCAGTTTCCTTGTCTAAAAAACAAAGGGAAGGTATCATCTCTATGGTTTCCTAAATCTAAAATCTCTGATGCTATGAACCCAGGCCCCCTAACTCTCAGTCCACTGTTCTTTCTGTTATATCGCACTGCTCTGACAGGTCAGGACCTATGCTTCTCATATTCCTCAATCCCTAAGCACACCTTGGGAGTTTAATAAATGTAAAACAACAGTGGTGGCTCCTACCTTCCTGACACTAGTCTAGGGATTTCTCTAGTAACTCTCCAAGTATGTGGAAGGTTTAAATTGGATCAGAATTTGCAATCATTCGCACACTCCCAGCTTTTCTCCACCTCTTATACACCTGTGAAAGCAGACAAAAATACCCATGGAAGAGATCACCGACCTGTGCTAGGAGCACTTAGCTCCCCAAATCCTTCACTTTGTTTCTGCCTCTCTGATCTAGTCTGCAAATCTGCTGTGAGCCCAGATGAGTCAGATAGTACAGACCTTTCATATGTTTTTACTTCTTGAGCCTGTTTGCCTCAGTTCCTCATCAGTAAAATGAGCTGGAGAAGGAAATGGCAAACCACTCCATTTTCTTTGCCAAGAAAACCTCAAATGGGGTCACAAGGAATCAGACACAAGTCCACAACTGAACAACTACTTAACCCAATACTGCGCACTCATTGTGTTTCTTAAGATAAATTGTAATAAAATAGACAGATGACAGTATGTAAAAACAGAATAGATATGCAGAATGCCAAGATAAATAGGCAAGGGTGGTTAGATAACAGCAGTGTTTTTTTATAATATAAGATTCTTCCCCCAGGGATGATGAGCAAGGTTCTAAGGCTTTGAAAATCTTGGCCATGATTCTATATGTAGTTATTCTAAATGTATAGCTTTGAAAGCAATCTTTAAACATACCCGTGAATATTGCAGAACCAGTTTCTAAGATACAACCCTTTCTATATGCATATATAGATCCTTATAATTATATTGTTTCTAAGTGCATGACATGTGTTTTGAGTTTGTGCTTTTAAAATCTGCCTAGGTAAACTGACATAATTAAAATTAACAGGGCAAGCTGATAATTTAAATGATGATTGCTTTGCTAAATTTCCCATAGAATTTGAAGGTTTTGTGGTTATTGAAATATTTTCCATTCAATGGGAATTTAAATGTGTTTAGTGCACATTTTCTTCATTTCATGTTATCTCAAATTTCATTCCTGGGTAAGCTTGCCTAGGACCATTGGTGAAACTGATCTTTTGAAAATGCACAGCTTTCAGCCAGGCTGTGGGGCTGACTTGAGGAGTAGGGAATGGGGTTTGGCCAGGAACTGAGCTGGGAGAAGGAGCTAAGGCTGTCTTTTTAAAGAAAACCAGGGCCTGTGTGAAAGTAGAAATGATGGAGCCTAGACAGAGGAGGCTAAATCTATACTAGATTCATTTTCTTCCAGTGCCATGTCCCAGGACGTGCCCAATGAATGGGCATTCCTCTTCTTGAACTGGAAATTATACTTACCTGCAAAGTTGAAAATATGCAGAACTAGGCCCATATGTCATCCTTGAGGCATGCTTATAGCCCCCACCCCAGCCTTCTAATGTCCTTGGTGGCTGGTCTCTAAGGAATCACAGGGTCCAGTCTTGAACACAGACACAGTCACGCAGAGCACAGAGAGGTGCCACACATGGGCTCCTACTCATCTCTGTCAGGGGGCTGGTAGCCAAGAACCACTCACCAAAATAGAAAGGGATACAGGAACTCCACCATGATGAATCATAGGATTTAGAGTTAGAGGTCAATTAGCAAGCATTTATTTTCTCTTCCTCCTACTTCTCCCAGCCCTTTAAAAGAAAAAAAAAATTTTAAATAGTGTTTATCAAGCCCAACTCCCCTCATTTCACAAATAAGGAAACTGAAACCCAGTGAGGTTAAGGGTCTTACCCAGGATCACGCAACTGCTAAGTGTATGAGCAGGATCTGAACCCAGATCATCCTGACCCCAAATCTAGCACTTTCCCCCAGTTGCTTCATTAAGCCTTACCTGTACATCTACTCTCACTCTCTCACAGCAAATAGGACCAAAGCTTGGCTGATTTTGACATCTGTTCTCCAGTACTAAACCCACATTAATACTCTCTCCTTGTAACCCAGATGCCAGCTTATGTTCCAGAGTTCTGTGATGTACAACCCCAGCTGGACTCTTCTGGCCCCCTCTTACAGCCATTGCTAACACAGAGCCCTATTTGGGAAAACAAAAATCAAGATGCAGAATGGGATGCTAGGCAAATAAAAAATAAATACAGCATAGCAGATGAATGAGAGAAAAGGCAAAAGAGATTCACGTGGATATTAGGGGAGAAAAACTTCTATAATAAACAGAAAATATAAACCTATGTAAGTGCAAGGAGGGTTAGCGTAAGTAGAAATTTAGTGTGAAACTCAAGGGAGCCTGGGATCAACATGATTCAGGAGATCCAGGAGAATAGCCTTATAGGGTGTGGTTTACCAGCATCTCCAAGGGAGTAGCATAGAGTAACCTGAGACGGGGATCTGAATAATGTCTACAATATTCTACCTGCTATAGAAGAGATGCAATCTAGGAAGCACCAGGGTTGAGAAGGGTCTGGGGCTGTGGGCAGAGAGGAAAAGGCAGCAAGAAAAGCAGAACTGGAATTTATGGGTAGCCCAGGGAGCAGCACTGGAGGGAGAAATTCCAAGTCACAGGCTAGCACTAAGGATGCAGATTAAGAGTTACAGGGTACAGTGGGATAATATATTTGAAACTATTTGCAAACCTTAAAGGGTTTGCATAAGTGTTAGCTATTATATCAGAGGGGTCAGAAGCATTTAACACAATTTCCAGCAGAGACAGAAGTCTTCTGATGGTCCCACTTCCATTGAATTTGTGTGGGTTTGAAATACCTAGTCAGGGTCAGGAGTCATTAATAGAAGTCTTTTGGTTAAAAGATATGATCACAAGATTTCAGCCAACCAGAAGAAGACACTGAGACGTGATTGTTGCTGTCATGATTATGAAAGAGACAGGAAGCATGCTCATATTTGCCCTTCCTAGTGGGTTCTACAGTACATGTGCAGACATTCTCTGCCTTGTTCCAGCCTCGTACATGGAACATTGGAGGTCTGTTGCTTCCAGCCATTCATGACTGAGGAGCTCTACCATGTGATAACCAAAAGTACTGGTTGTAGAGCTGGAATAATTGATGACTCGAGGGTTGCTCCCTGTCATTAGTGGAACAATCTCCATGACTCTTTCCTTTGCAGCTTGGAGGAAGCAGAACACCTTTGAGCAACCTCCCAGAGCTAGATGAAGGAAGGCCGACTGCTCTTATCTCCCACCATCTGGCCACGTAGCTGTGAGTACATGACCACCTCTATCTCTTTTCATGTCTCTGACCTCAGGTAAAAGGATATTTCAAGATGGGAATGTCCTGGTGGCCTTGTGAATTTAGGAGATCTGGAAGTCCCAACAGAGGTCCACTTAGTGGATGGAGCTAAATAGCTACGGCAGTGTGCTATCCATACGAATGGCTTATCGTCCATCCAAGGACGGCAGCAGCTTTCAGGAGCATGCCCCCTTGTGGCAGAGAGAGCTTATGGTTATGCAAGGCATGGATCCTAGGATTCTACTAAGTAACCTACTTAATAGGGTTACCCTTAGGGGGAAGTTCATGAAGAAAGGAGAGGAAGCTAGGTGGATAGAGCATATGCCCTGGAGACAGAAGGACCTGAGTTCAAATCCAGCCTCAAACACTTGACTCTTACTAGCTGTGTGACCCTGGGTAAGTCACTTAACCCCGATTGCCTCAACAAAAAAAAAAAAAAAAAGGAAAAGATTTCCAGGACTGGAGTCTTGAGTTAAATCCTTCGCCACAAGTGTTCTCTATGTGTGTGCCTCTCCATCATTGTACCCTAAGTTTAAGCCTACTCTTTCCACATACTGTGTGTTTTTGTAGCACAGTGTGTCCCAGATTTTTGGGGGGAGGAGGGGAGAGAATGTTTAATATTGATTGTTTGACCATTCTCCGTAAGTAAATTCTTGAGGTGGAAGTGTGGAGCAGTGGATAAAGTGGGAGATCTGGAGTTAAGAAGACCTGAGTTTGAATGCCACTTCAGTTATTTACTAGCTGTGTGACTCTGGGCAAGTTATTTAACCTCTCTGTGCCTCAGTTTACTCATATGCAAAAACTGGGGTAATAATAGCACCTACTTCTCATTTAAGGATTAAACGAGACAACCCACATAAAACACTCTGCAAACCTAAAAGTGCTGTATAAATGCTAGCTATTATAAATACTTGTTTAAAAAGGTAATTAAGTCTGTCTGGCTGGGTTTTAATAGGGAATATACCAGTCAAGACCCATGAGTAAAAATACTAAAAACAGAGTGAGTAGCAATCACTCTCTGAGGTCCTCAATCTGTCAGCAAATTGGGGGAATGGCTCCATAGAGGATACTATATTTGTAATCCAATCCAAAACATGCAGATTTTGAGTATTATTATCTTGGACCTTCAAAGAGAAAGTTCATCCCTTACTTGACATTCATTCTTTTTTTTTTTTTTGGTGAGGCAATAGGGGTGACTTGCCCAAGGTCACACAGCTAGTAAGTGTTAAGTGTCTGAGGCTGGATTTTGAACTCAGGTCCTCCTGACTCCAAGGCCAGAGCTCTCTTCACTGCACCACCTAGCTGCTCTGAGATTCGTTCTCAATCCTAAACCTAACATTGAAGACCACACACACACACACACACACACACACACACACACACACACACACATAATATGACTCCAATGGATGTTTCCAGCCTTATTTCACATTATTCTCCTCCACACTCTATGGTTCCAGACAAACTAGACTACTAACTGTTCCCAATCAATCAATAAGCATTTTAAAGGGCCTACTATGTGACAGGCACTCTGCTCAGCTCTAGGGATAAAGAGACAAAAATAAAATAGTCCCTGGTTTCAGAGAGCTCATATTCTATCAAGGGAGTGTTGGAGAATTGTCTCCACAGAGCACAATAGGATCTCTTGGGAGAGGTATACCCATTAGCGGGAGGGAATGCATGTGTCAAATGACTGTGAAGGTCAAACTGAAAGTCCAAAGATTTATTAGCATGCAAAGAAAGACTGCTTATCTCGCTGATAGCAAATACAATTTCCTAGGGTACAGATTGGGTTTTTACAACTTTCCAGCCTGAGTACATAGCCAATCAGCAGGATTGAAGTAACCATTTAGACAAGATTGCAGGCATCTCTTATCCAAGGACAACAAGAAGTTGTTACAGCAGTGGATGGGACTGTCTGAATTTAACCACTGGCCTAGAACATCGAACAGTTAAGTGATTTGCCCAGGGTCACACAGCCAGTGTATGTTAGAATGAAACCAGGTGTTCCTGACTCTGAGGTCAGCTCTCTGTCCAGAGTGTCATGCTGCCTCTCCTAGAAAAACAGGGAAATTATATGCAAAATAAATACAAAGCAATTTGTCAAAGAGGCAATAGCTACTGAAGACACCAGAATCTTTCTGATCGTGAAGGAAATTTTCCTCTAATTCTTTTGAGCTGAGTTTTTGTCTAATTCTAAAACATGTGCCTCACCAACCCTAGAAAGGGCCTGGGACGAGCCTTCATCTAACCCTATAGAAAACCCTTCACCTACCACATCTGGTTCAATATACTACTAACCCTGCATTCAGCAGAAGACAGTCTAGTTAGAATACAAAGACCATAGGATCACGGCATTAGAGCTTAAAGGTACCAATCCCCTCATTTTACAGATGAGGAAACTGAGAATCAAAGCAATTGCCCATAGTCACACAAGCAGTATGTAGCACAGCCTGGTACTGAACCCCATTCCTTTGACTCAGTACTGTACTATATTCTTTCCAAGTGAAGCAGCTCCATGCAATGTAGTCCAAAGAGACAGGTTCCCACCATTCATGTGGGAGTGCAGATACATTCAGATTCCTGGCATAGCACCCCATTTGTACTGGTTCTTGATAGACACACGGCAGATTAGAAGGCAGGAGGGAGAAAGCCCATCCTCATCCTATCCCCTTCCAGGGGATGCTCTACAAAGCTCTCCCTGGCCTTCACTCCCTGGAACTGTTGAGCCTCCTCTAGGGCTTAGTTATTTAAAGCCTATCTAATTTGTGTTCACAAATCATAAAAGGATCAGTGTATAGACATCTTTACTGTTAGTCTCACACCTCATTAATACCTTCTGATGACTAGGCCAAAGAGCAGCACTTGTACACTTACAAAGTATCTAGAGGAAATCCCACGATTTTACCTGGAGATCACCTTGCTCCATCCAAGCACTATTTTTTTCAGGACCAACCCTAGGCTAGATTATGAGGTTGACCGAACGTCTTTAGCAGAACGAAGCCTAGCAATTCCGGGATCTGAAGAAATTATTTGTCAAAAATACTTTCAGTTGCACAGTGTGGACTAACGGAGGCCCCAGACAGAGTATTTGGACCATGGGAAGCATGAAGAGGGTCCTGGGATACTAGGAGATTCCTGGGGGAATGGATCACTGTCTAGGTGGGCAGTCAGGAGGGGCTACTCTCCAGGGTGTGGTTGCCTCAAGGGCAGACATTAGGCCTTTTGATAACTTTCTCTTTTAATTAATTATTCTTACTAAGGGCTGAGCTCACTTGTTTCTACAGAGCAAATGAATACAAGTACTGTTAGAGCCCTCTCAATTTGGCGAGCCTGAGGCAAAGCACCTGTTACCCTGCTCTCATTATATAGGGACATATATATATGTATATATATGTGTATATTTTTATATATGTATGTGTGTATGTATTATATAGATAGATATAGATATAGATGATATGGATATAGATATAGATATAGATATTGATATAGATAAAATAGATATAGATATAGATATAGATATAGATATAGATATAGATATAGATATAGATATAGATATAGATATAGATATAGATATAGATATAGATATAGATATAGATATAGATATAGATATATAGATATAGATATAGATATAGATACAGATATAGATATAGATATAGACGTAGATATAGACGTAGATATAGACGTAGACATAGACGTAGACATAGACGTAGACATAGACGTAGACATAGACGTAGATATAGACGTAGATATAGACGTAGATATAGATATAGATATAGATATAGATATAGATATAGATATAGATATAGATATAGATATAGATATAGATATAGATATAGATATAGATATAGATATAGATATAGATATAGATACATATAGATACATGGTAGTAGCTTATAGTCCATCCAAAGATGACAGCAGCTTTCAGGAGCATGCCCCCTTGTGACAGAGAGAGCTTATGATTATAAAAGGCACGGATCCCAGGATTCTGCTAAGTAGCTCACCTAGCAGGGAGTTACCCTTAAGGAGAAGTTCATGAGAACTCTATTTTAAAAAGGGAAAGGGTTTCCAGGAGTCTTGAGTTAAATCCTTTGCCACATGTGTTCTCTATTTTTCATTATACCCTAAGTTTAAACCTACTCTTTCCACTGACTTTGTGTGTATTTGTAGGAGAGTGTACCCCAGATTCTTTGTGGGGGAAGGGGGATGTTCAGAGGTTCTCTCCATTCTTGGAGCACTCCAACCACAGCCCCATTCCCCATTAGGTTACCAGTGCTCCCATTTCTCTAGTTGGCCAACCACAGCACTCTGCCACGTGTCGGCAATGCCCTACATGACTGACCTTTCCTTACTTCTTTGACTCATCAAAAGACAGGTTCTAGTCTCATTTCTGTATAATTCTGCTCTAATTCCCACCCAGTGGGTGGGAATGGGCTTTAATCAGAAAGACTAAACCCAGCTACCCCTCTCTAAGGTAACAACCAATTAAACAACATTTTTTTTTAAAAAAGCCTACTATACAGAGCAATATTTTGTGTGAAAGGCAAAGTTTAGATTAAGACACAATCTCTGCCCTCCTGTAGGAGAGGAAGGCCCAATTTTTTTTTAATACAGTCCTGGGATTTCATTAGAGTAGGGAATTCCTGGTGAAAAAACTCACTCTACCAACTGTTAACAACTTATAGTCATGGAAAGTTGCCTGGGAGCACTGAGAGATTAAAGGGTCAGTCCATTATCACATAGCCAGAGGCACAACTGAATCCAGATAACCCTCCAGATCAGCTCTTTATCTACTATACAACCTTGTCTTTTAACGAAAATACAGATAACTCTAATATGTAATAACTGATGATAAATATATTAGAGAGCTACAATGAGCTTGTAAGCTCCTGGAGGGCAAGGGCTAGCTTTTGGTTCTTTTTGTATCCCCGGTGCTTAGCACTGTGCCAAACACATAGTAGGTGCTTAATAAATGTTTATTGAATTGAATTGGGGGGGAAAAATGGCATGCACTAACCAAGAGTGGACATTTGACTAAGGAGAACAGGGAAGTCTTCTTAGAGGTAAAAATTCTATAGGCAGAGAAGGGAAAGGTGAGCATGATGGCTTCAGTGCAAGTAAAGGAGCGGAGGTGGGAGTGTCTAAAACATGTTTGGGAAAGAGTGGTCTGGTTTGATTGCAGCATAGGTCGCATGTTGTTTTATTTAGTCATTTCAGTTTTGTCTGACTCTTCGTGACCCCATTTGGGGTTTTCTTGGCAAAGATACTGGAGTGGTTTGCCATTTTTTTCTCCAGCTCATTTTACAGATGTGGAAACTGAGGCAAACAAGGTTAAGTGACTTGCCCAGAGTCCCACAGCTAGTAAGTATCTGAGGCCAGATCTGAAGATAAGTCTTCCTGATTCCAGGGCCAATATCCTGTCCGCTAAGCCACCTGTACTGTGGATTTCACAAAAGGGAATAATTAATATGATAAACCTGGAAATGTAGGATGGTTGGCAGATTATTCATGGCTTTGTGAAGAGGCAGCCTAGCAAAGTGGATGGAAGACCTGCATTCTAATCCACCTCTGACATTTACTAGCTGTCTGACAATGATCAAGTCACTTAGCTTCCCTGTAACTCAGTTTCCTCTTCTGTAAAATGGAAGTAATGATAGCACCTGCCTCACAGAGCTACTGTGCAGATAACATGAGATAATATTTGGAAAGTGCTTTGCAAACCTTAAAGAGCTATATAAATGCTAGATAGTATTGTTATTATTGTGAAGAGAAATGGAATGTGTATGAAGTGTTCTAACTCTAAAATGCTGCACAAATGCCAGTTGTTATTATTATTAATCAGAAGTTGATATTGGGGCAGCTAGGTGACGAAAGTGGATACGGCACTGGCCCTGGAACCAGGAGGACCTGAGTTCAAATCCAGCCTCAGACATATAACACTTACTAGCTGTGTGACTCTGGACAAGTCACTTAAACCCCAATTGCCTTGGAAAAAAAAAAGACGTTGATATTTACTCTGTAGACACCTTAATCCAGGTAAAACGCCCATAAAGATTAGTAATGGTAAGAATAATAGGGGAGCAGACCTCAACTCTCAAATCATACCAGGTAGGTGGCTTCTCATTCTGCCTCTGTATAAGGCCAGTCCTGATTAGAACCACTGGCAATTTACAAATCCATTTCATTCTTTTGACAAATGGAAACTTACAAATGATAATACAATTTAGAATGTGCCAAGAAAAACAGGAGAAAATTGAGTTAGCCCTTTTAATCACCAAGCATCTCAAACTGCTGATCATGCTAGTGTTTTGACAGATAAAATACGCTTATGTTTCCTGGCATTTATTTTTCATCTTAACTCTACTAAAACTAAGATTAGTGTCTGATGCCCAGATAATAGCAGATTTATTGGACAAGGATGTGTGACTTTTACAACCATTTTTTACAGCCCTTTTAAGTAGTAAATCTATTTACTAGCACCTGGGCTTTTGGGTCTTGTTCCTTGCCATGCAGAGCACATGTAGATGTAATTTTACTCTCATCACTCTTCATTAGATCCTGCAAAGTAGATGTCAGATGTGTCTGTGACATGGGCTATTACTAGAATGGCCACTTTCTTGTCACTTGGACAGAATGTACAGGAAAACTGTAATTAAGTTGGCTCCATCACGATAAGGCTGGCATATTTCTAGTGAAAACTCCTAACCAGGCAGCTTTTGAGTTATGACAAGCGTCCCAGGAGTAAAACCCTGCAATGGTCACCTCACTTAGTCACAATCCATGCAGCTGAATTCATGCTGGATTAACCTAAACTGGAAAAGCATTATTTTTTCCCGCCAATAGTGATGAATAGAAGATCTACTTCAAAATGTCTTACAGATTCAGGGGAATTTCCACTCAGTATTAAGATGCACCAGACAGCACACAGAAGCTCATGTAATTCCATTTTTATCAGCAAGATAATTTAAGTTATTATGAGATTGGGGAAATCTGCTCAGAAGAAAAAGGAGCGAGATCTTCCATAAAGTTTTATAATTATATGCTTCTGTCACTATGTTGCTGTGGAATTCTCACCCTGGGAGATTCCTCCACACCTGTACCCCCTTTCTTTGATTGGTCAGTTTCCATTTTAAGGAAGTGCCCAGGCCAGTCATATTCACTCCTTCATCCCTGTCTAAGCCACCTTCTCCCTCTCCTTTAATACCTCTTGCTTTTTATCTGCCTTATATGCGCTGTCTTCTCCCTTTAGAATGCAGGATTAGAATCAAAGGTAGGAACTGTCTTTCTTCCTGCTTACAAATACAGTTCCCATTGTCTATTATTCTACTGTGTTTTTATTTAGTTAAATAGTTCATAGTTAAATTTTAATCTGGTTTGGTACTTATTTGGGAATGTAGTCCACCATGATGCTGGCAGAAGCTGCATATTTGACACCTTTGCTTTAGACAGCTCTTTAAGGCTATCAGTGACAGATGCAATCCCTCACGTGGGGGAGGCTGAGGAGCCTATTAGAAAGTCACAATGACAGGTAATAGAAGAATCCTGTTTCCCAATATGGAGTGTGTGCATATATTTTATAGCTGGTTCTATTCTGCTGGCCATATAAGAGAGGAGATGTCGTGCATTGACTGCATGAGCAGACAAGCTCTTTCTAGATCTTCTGGCATTGGAGAAGGATGAGCTGCTGTGGGCCTCTGAACGGGGGCAGGACCTGAGACCCTCTTTCACTCGGAGCTGGCATGAATCCAAGGGTATATGACCCTGCTGTTGCTTCTGTCTCTGTTCTATTTTTTCCTGCTTATAGGTGAATGAGATCAGAGATAGCTATGACTTTGTGAGCTTTGAAAGGCCAGAAAGTGAGCCAACAGGAATGGCAGGAGCAAGGATGGTACCAGGTTTTTCAGCCAGCCAATTCCTGCATCAGGGTCCCTCAGAATGGCCTGAAGGACACAGCCCAGAGTAAGCAGAGACTAGAGCACATCCAGAGGCTATGCCACATTTGGAAGTGAACTGGGTGGGGTAAATGCTTATATAAAAACTACCTCTAAGTCTTAGCATACCTTCTCCATGTATCAAGGTGGCATGGGGAGGGGGGGGAGTGTACACCAGGTGTGTGTGGGGGGGATGTTTGTATTTCTGTTCTTGCTACTTCTCCAAAGTAAATATCACTCCATAAAATTTAATTGGTTAAATGGAACTAGGATGGTAATCACTGGAGGCTAATGGAGAGGGGTAGGGAATACAGCAGAATGGGGTTCAAGCCAACAGCATTTTAGAAGAGATCCTAACCTACCAGGATACTCCTCAAACTCTAAGGGGGAGACACAGCCTATATAGCTCTGGAAAAGTGATTCTATATTTCTTGCTACACAAAGAAAGTGATAATCTAGTGCTTAGTACAATGCCTGGCACATAGTAGGTGCTTAACAAATGTTTATTGACTGATTGACTCACCTGCATCCGTAGAGTTTTTTTCACCTGGGAGTTCCCTACACCAGTGAAATGCTAGATCCAGTCCCTATCCCCGTCCTAAGTCTTGTTAACTAAGTGCTAATAGCAATTGTATTTTCAAGCTTGGCATCTACGAAGCCCCAATCCCTGGAGCATGGCAGTAGAGGATAAAGTAGTAACTCTTACAGCATACAGGCTAACGCTTCTGGCAAAAAGGCTAAAAGAGGTAAAGGAGGGATTGTGCATTCACATAATGGACTACCATTGCACAGCGAGGACAAGTATGATGAAAACAGAGAGGCTTGGGAAACTTCTCTGGTAATCCCCACTTGGGCTCCCTTTGAAGTGATACAAAGCAAAATGAACAAAACCACGAAGAATGAAGATGGCATTGTAAATGGAAAGAACAATGACACAACAGTAAACACTGGGTGCTGGAAAAAGATGATGACTGAGCTTGGTCCCAAAAAGACAGGAGAAGGCACCTCCCTCATTCCTTTGCAGCGGTGGGGGACTACAGCTGGGGAACCTTGCATAGAATTGCAGACTGTCTTGATGTTATATTGAGTGGTTTTTTTTTTCTTCTTTGCTATTTTTTTGTTAAAAGGGATGGCTCTCTGGGAGGGGAGGGAAGAAGGCTATATTATGAAATGTAATTTATGTAAAAAATGAAAGATAATGAGATTTTTAAATTTAAAAAATAGTTCTTTGAGTCACTCCTACCCCTTAAAGTACCATAATATAGCATTCACAAGGACCTAGGTACCATCTAATTCAACTTTTCTTTCTCAAGGAGGAAATTGAGGCCCCAAAGAAGACAGGTGATTTGCCCAAAATTCATTCAACTCATATTCAAATTGAGGCTGAGATGGACTCAAGTGGAGCCCAAATCTCCTAGATTCACAGACTGTTGGAGCAGGAAAGAACCTTAGAGAACAACCTTCTCATTCTACAGCAGAGGAAACAAAGCCTCAGACTTAGTATGAAGGAAGTATTGGAACCTAAGTGTTCTGATTCCCATCCCAGGGTTCATTCAACTTGGGCTATGAAATGTGGCCTTCTTAGATATATAACCAAAGCTCACTAGGGGTCAGGGAAGAGGCAGAAAATAAGGACTTGGCTTTCCTGATTACTGGCCCCTGATCTCATGACTCAGGCTGAGCAACTGCAAAGGAACCCTTGGCCTTTCTTGGGTTCACTTTGGCCTAGAAGACAGTGCAGCAGCCTTCTTCAGGAAGAGTTGGAGCTTAGACCCTCCTCAACCTGCAATAGGGCAGAATGGAGCAGGGCGTTGATGGCAGAGGTTCTATAAACTAACCCTAACTTGTCCTGTGTTGGGGACCCAGACTAAGCAGTTATTCCAGCACTGAGGGGATCAGTTTCCCGGGAATGGGACTAGGGCTAGGTCTCCTTTCCCACCCTGAAGGAAGAGCTCAGTCCCCACCCCACTTCCAACCTCTCCCCACTCCCTTCTCAAGAGTATCTCTCTCTGCCTGCTGCTAGCCCCTGTCCATACCATCTTGTCACAAGACACAGATGCCTTCTTCCTCAGAGAAGTACAAATGCTGTCAATCCTGCTGAATTTCCTACCCTAGGACAAAACCCAGATCACCCCACCCTGGCCCTGGGCATTGTGTCTCGCCATTGCTTCTCAGGCTGGGATCCACAGCTGACAGCACATCTGCAGCTGCTTCTTCCTAGCTGTCATTCATCCTCCATACTCCATACTCAGAGAGGACCAAAATGACATCACTATGTTGGGGACCATGTACAATGTGTTTAGCTGTGGCTGAGCAGACCTGTACAAGCTCAGGAGGCTCTACCACAGGTCAGACACCAAGTAGTCCATTTGAACCAATGTGTGCAGCATTCCATGCTTAGCGTTCTGCCTCCCTACCAAAATGAGGGAGATCTATTTTATCATCTGCCCAAGGCCAAGATTGGTTGTCACAATTGCTCACAATTTGGTTTCGTTTTATTGTTCTTTTCATTTATGTTATTGTAGTAATTATGTATTTGTGTTACTATTAATTGTGCATTTTATCTCAGGCCACTAGATGGCATAGTGACTAGAGTAATGGTCTTGGCGTCAGAGTTCAAATCCTGCTTCAGACACATGCTAGTTGTGTGACCCTAGGCAAGTCACTTGACATCTCTCAGCCTCAGTTTCCTGATCTGTGAAATAACAACAACAACAACATCAATAATAGAACCTACCTGTCAGGGTTGTGGTGAGAATCCAATGAGATAACATACATCGAGAGTATTTTGTAAGTCTTAAAGCACTAAATGAAAGCTTGTTGTGATTATTTTGTTTTCCTGCTTATTTCACTCTCCAGCAGTTCATCTAAGTCTTCTCATGTTTCTCTGAATTCTTCCCAATTGTTCCTCAGAGCTTTTCTTGAATATTCTCCTGTCCCATTCCATTCATGAGAGTTTGCCGCTTGCCTCAGAACTCTGCAAACACCACCCCCTCCCCCAGCCCACCTATCTAACTGGAGTTTGGTCTGGGATAGGGTAGAATCACCACTTGCATGATCCATACAGGCTTGGGATGGACATATTGCCAAGGAGAATATTTCCCAACCACATATAGGGAATACATAGTGATTAGTTGATTCTCCTCCAAATTAATTTCCAAATCCAGCCTTAATACATATCAAATTCAACAAACATTTACTTATTTCCTACACTGAGTACAAGCACTGAGAGAAAGACAGAGACAGAGAGATATGGACAGATAGATAGATAGATATGGATATATACACAGCAGCCTTTTCTATCATGGAGTTTACAACTGAATAGAGCAAAGACATATATACAAATAACTTGTTATAGGTTAATGTAAGCTGTGTGCGCAAAATACACACAGGCAAAGAACTATGAGCATTTTGTAGCTGGGAAGGTCACTTTTCCCCTGAGATAAGGGGAATGGGATAGAATAGAGTGGAATTAAGGAGGGGTCCTCAGAGAAAATTACATCTGAGCTGGACATTGAAAGAAGAAAGGGACTTAAACAGATTGAGAGGTAGCCTTTTTATTGTTCATTTGTTTTAGTCGTGTCTGACTTTTCTTGGACCCATTTGGGATTTTCTTGGCAAAGATACTGGAGTTATTTGCCAGTTCCTTCTCCAGCTCATTTTACAGATGAGGAACAAAGTTAAGTAACCTGCTCAGGATCACACAGCTAGTAAGTGTCTAAGGCCAGATTGAACTCAGGAAGCTGAGTCTTTCTGACTCTGGGCCTGGCACTCTATCCCCCATGGCACCACCCACCTCGCTATCCTCTGAAATATAGCATGCGATCATAGCTTTGGAGCTGGAAGGAATCTTTGAGGTCATTGAATCCATTCCCCTCACTTTGTTCTTGTTGTTCAGTCATTCAGTCATGTCCAACTCTTCCTGACCCATGGACCATAGCATGCCAGGCCTTTTCATAATCCACTATCGCCCAAAGTCTGTCCAAGCTCATGGTCATTGCTTCCATGACACTATCTGTCTCTTCCTCTTTTGTCCCCTTCTCCTTTTGCCTTGAATCTTTCCCAACATCAAGGTCTTTTCCAATGAGTCGCACCTTCTCATTATGTAACCATAATGCCTACATTTTACAGGTTAGGTTACTGCAGCCTACAAAGGGAAAATTACCTTGCCAAGATCGTACAGGAGATAAGTGTGGACCTGATATTTGAACCTCTTTCCTCCAACTCCAAATCCAGAACTCTTTTCACGGCACTGCCACACTTCCAAGGGAGGCAGGATAATCTATTCCCAATCTGAAAGAAAGGTGAGCAAAAATACGGACACATGAGAGAGGAGGGCCAGAATGGGCAACTGAGTAACCAAGTGGTCAGAAATGTAGAAGACATGGAGGCCAGCCTAATGATGTAAAGCCCTCCCTCTCTGAAGATCTAACCAAATGAGATAAGAAATGAAAACTTTGGTTTGGTTATCCTAATTATAGAAAAGCCACATACTTTAGTACCTGATTGCTATGCAGCACAATAATTATGTACATCATTAATTATGTGTCAGAATAGCTGTTATACATTTTATTTGATTAGAGCTGTAAACTCTACACAAAAAGGCTTAGCCTCCACAGACTATTGCTCACACAGGGTTGTCATCTACTAGCATCTCTAAAGAAAAAGCACTGGCTAAAAAGGGCCAAGACCCTCCTGTAGATAGCAAGACTGAGCCCACTCAGTGAGGAGAAGACACCAAGGTCCACATTTCAATGCAAAGATTTTTCCACAAGTAAATACCACTAACTCAGTGAGTTCTATGCAGTTCCAAGATCTCCCCAACATTATCTGCCAATCGTTTAATAATTTTTTGGGGGGGCTAGGCAATGGGTTAAGTGACTTGCCCAGGGTCACACAGTTAGTAAGTGTTATGTATCTGAGGCCGGATTTGAACTCAGGTCCTCCTGAATCCAGGGCCAGTGCTCTATCCACTGCGCCACCTAGCTGCCCCTAATAATTTTTTTTTTTATAAAAAGGTTGTTCATCCTTTACTTCAAAGAGGACCAGTGACATCATGGGGTGATGGGGTGATGTCTTGATTTACACTGTGAATTGGATTTAAAATGAGACAAAGGTACACAATTGTCAGCCTCACTCTCTCTTCCAGAGTCATCAAAGTCCAGGGGCAAGACAAGAGCCAAGAGGGCCGGCAATGGCCTAGGATGCAGTAGATGACCTTGGCATCTTCAATGGCCGCCCAAACTCTAAGCTCTCCACAGTGCCTGTTCTCATATGCCCATTCATCCAGGGAAGGTCTTCACAGTAGCCTGGCCACTAAGTGTTGAAATCTTTGACCTTAGCATCCCATTGACTAAATGAAATGAAATATAGCGTGACTCTCAGTTTGGTGTTGAAGTCACGGCGAGTGGAGGAAAGGGGAGCAGAGGATACCAAAACCCACAGTTTTGGGAAGGTCAACAAATGTTAATCTGTTAATACTCAAAATGTGAACTCCATGTCCAATGACATTCTGCTGGAGGAACTGATTCATAACAAGCTTGACATTCTCATGATAAATGAAGTTGGAGGTAAATGGAATGATGACTCACCAGTTCTCCTTGAAGAGTTCTCGGAGTTGCTTTATTATACATTCAAAGACAATGAGAAATGTCGCTCCCTGGGGTGCTTAGTTATCTCATCTGGGGAGTACTCATAATGAGCATAATCAAAAAGTTCACCATAGAAACAATTGTGACTTGTCACCATCGATTGAAGAGGAAGAAAAAGCTAAAAAAAAACCCAAAAAAACAAAGTTTGCAAAGAACTCCATGACACTCTTGAAATTAAGACAGCGTGGTGCAGTGAATAGGGTGCTGGACCTGCAATCAGGAAGACCTAAGTTCAAATCCCACCTCAAATACTTACTAACTATGGGACCCTGCCCAAGGGACTTAAACTCTCTTTGCATAAGTTTCCTCATCTGTAGATTGAGAGGCTTCTATGGTCCCTTATAGCTCTGAATCTATGGACTTATTATCTTAAACTTTAACACTCAATAATTTTTGCACAAACATGGATATGTGGACCCTGGGAAATAATCACTGGAAAATACAACTCAGGATCAAGAAACAAAGGAGGGTTGAGGCTTGTAAACTATGCATAAGCTTCACACCTCTTTATCATGACTATATTTATCAGGGAAAGAGTTTGAAGGTGGTAGCCATGGTAAGTACCAAACAACATCACCAAAAGGGGTTATTTTCTACATAAATTTTCGGCTCACAGTGAGATAGTCTTGTTAGAGCAAAGGTCAAAATCAATGGTATGTTAGAAGAAAGGATGAAGATATGGCATATAATGAAAGTAGTTCCAACCTTAGCTATTTAAACAAATGATTGTCAACATAAAAAATGGAAATGGATAATGCACAGACCATCAACAATCATTTCCTATGAAGTATTACCAATACAAAGTGACTGCCACGAGGAAGAAGCCAACAAACCCTAAAATCTATCTGAGCCAGTAAATACATGATCTTGTAAAGTACAGAGATATGACATCCAAGAGAACTCCAGCTTAAAATAGAAGATCATTTGCAAAATCTTACAGAGAAGAAGAAAGTTATGTGTGGTATCATTTCCTGAAAGACTGGGGAGCAACAGAGAGAGAAAAACACATTTGCAAAAAGTTTGGCATGAAATCCAGATCATCCTAAGAGCATTTGAGAATGAAACTGGGAAGAAGGAAACTGAGAATGAAACATTAGCCGTACAAAAATTGGTGGTGGGGAGGGGGAGGGGAATCTGTCAACATTCCTCCAACGGATTTTTTTTTTCTCCATCAGTGACACTGGAATTCTCATGTTTGGACTCTGTTGTCACAATCCCCAGTGTACTATGTGAAGAAATAGGAAATGAAGCAAAGAAAGCAAAAGGGAAAAGAAGTTGAACCAGACCAAGTATATACAGAAGTCTATGTTGGGAGTTACATCATTTTGAGGACACTCAAGGAATTAATTATTAAAAATAACTGAAATAGGGGAGGATTCCAAATGATCAGGAAAAAAATCATAGGTAGTATTACTGCTGAAAAGGTAATGAATTATATCTATATGGGCCTACTTTCCCATTACTACAAATTTTAAAAATTTATTTTTAACATTCATTTCTTTACAAATTTGAGTTCTAAATTCTCTCCCTTCCTTCTGTCCCTTCCCCACCCATTGAGAAGGAAAGCAATGTGATATCAATTATACATGTGAAGTCACGCAAAATATATTTCCATATTAGCCATGTTGTAAAAAACAATAAAACAAAAACACAATAAAAAGCAAGTAACTGAGAAAATGAAAAAAGTATGCTTTCAATCGGCAGAGTTCATCAATCAGCTCTCTCTTGGAAGGAGGGTAGCATTTTTCATCATGGGTCTTTTGGAATTGTCTTGGATAACTCTACAATAAATTTTTAGAATAATCCACACACAAGGCAAGGACATATTTGATAAAAACATGAGAAGGGTACAGGCAGGCTTCGCACACACACTATTGCCCTGCTATTGTTGTTTAGTCATTTCAGTCATGTCCAACTCTTCATGACCCCGTTCCTGACTCCAGGACCAGCACTCTATCCACTGCCCCACCTAGCTACCTTAGAGTCAGAGAAATAAGTTTATTTCTGTGTTTATTGTTTGATGACTGTAGAAAGTGTTAGATTTTATAGACCAAAATATACCTTAATAAAAAGTCTCTTCTAAGATATCTACTATGTATCTGTTATGATCATAATAATGTTTTTGATAGATGTGATAGCAGAAGCAAAACAAAAACTTTTGTCAACCCTCTGATTATAAACATTAAATGAAGCATAAGACAGGAAAGCATAAGGCAAATTTATTGTTTTTGACAAATCCATCTTTTGGCAAACTCAACCAAGGTGCATGCCACAGCATGGAGTTTGTCCAGCATGTTTGTTCAGCCTGTTGTTGTGGTGGTGGTTGTTGAGTTATGTCCTCCTCCCCCTCTCTTCCTCTCCTCGATCTTTTTCCTCCTCCTTCTCCTTCCTCCTCTCTTCCTTCCCCTTCTATCTTCTTCCTTTTCCCCTCTCCTTCCCCACCTCTCCTCCTCCTCCTTCTCTTTCTCCCCCTTCTATTCTCCACTATCTTCTGAAGTCTGTCCAAGGTCATGTCCTTTGCTTCTATGACATGGCACTATCTATCTATCTCAACCTCTGCTATCCCCTTTTCCTTTTGCCTTCAATCTTTCTTAACATCAGAGTCTTTTCCAATGAGTCCCATCCTTGGATTATGTGGCCGAAACATTTAAGCTTCAGCTTCAGTATTTGACCTTCCAGTGAATAGCCAGAGTTAATTTCTTTAAGTATTGACTGATTTGATTTTGCTGTACAAGTGACTCTCAAAAGTCTTGTCTAGCAACACAATTCCAAAGTGCTGATTCTGTAGGCTCATCTTTCCTTATAGTCCAACTCTCACTACTATACATTGCTAGTGGAAAAACCATAGCTTTGACTATTGTCAGGGGTGGGGAACCTGCAGCCTTAAGGCCACATGTGACCCTCTAGGTCCTCAAGTGCAACCTTTTGACTGAATCCAAACTTCACAGAACAAATCCCCTTAATAAAAGGATTTGTTCTGTAAAACTTGGACTCAGTCAAAAGGCCATATCCAAGGACCTAGAAGGCCACATGTGGCCTCAAGGCTGCAAGTTCCTCACCCCTGGACTATATGGACTTTTGTCAGCAAGGTGATGTCTCTGCTTTTTTAGTATGCTGTGCAGATTTGTCATTGCTTTCCTTCAAGGAACAAGCATCTTTTAACGTCATGTCTACAGTGATCTTTGGGCCCAAGAATATAAATTCTGACACTGCTTCCATTTCTTCTCCTTCTATTTGTCAGTAAGTGATGGGACCAGTTGCCAAGATTTTAGGATTTTTTTATACATATTAAGCTTCAAGCCAGCTTTTACACTCTCCTCTTTCACCCTCATCGAGAAACTTCTTAGTTCCTCTTCACTTTCTGTCATCAGAGTGCTATCATCTGCATATTTAAGATTTTTGATATTTCTTTCAGCAACCTTAATTCAGGCTTTGATTCATCCAGCCTGGCACTTCACCTGATATACTCTGCATATAAGTTAAATAAACAAGGTGACAATATACAGCTTGTTGTACTCCTTTCTCAATTTTAAACCAATCAGTCATTCCATGGCTGGTTCTAATTGCTGCTTCTTGACCCAAATACAGTTTCCTTAGGCAAGTAAGATGACTTGGTACTCCCATCTCTTTGAGGACTTGCCACATTTTGCTGTGATCCAAACAGTCAAAGAGAGATCAAACAGAAGAGGTGTTTTCTATACATTGTGAGGGCTTCAAGATGCTTGTGTCTGCAGGTAACATTGTGCTAATTGTATCATATCACAGAGTATTACAGAGCTTCTGAAATGATGATTTACAACAATTCAGAACAATGTAGCCTAACCACTCACACACAAAAAAACCAAGTGGATGAAGCATGTCTATTGCCCAGGCTCTGATACACCTTAATGGACAGCCTACCTGGACTGATTTATCAGTACATAGCTCTTGGACAGTTACTACAGATGGACAATCAATTAAATAGGAAGAAAGTTAGTAGGTTGTATTACCTTTGAGAAATTGAACTGGGCTTTGGGGTGCCTCAAGCTTCTCTTGAAACAAAGGACCGTATTTTAAATCAATATTCTTCTGGTCACAGACTATCAGAGTCTCTGAAGAAATACAAGTCACAGAAGACTTGTATGAACTGATGCAAAGTGAAATGAGCAGAACCAGAAAAACATTGTACACAGTATCAGCAACATTGTGTAATGATCCTACTATGAATGACTCAGCTCCTCTTAATAACACAATGATCCAAGACAAGTACAAAGGACTCACAATGGAAAATGCTATCCACATCCAGATGAAGAACTGATGCGCCACCTTGCCTTGGTGGAGAGAGTTTCCTCAACTGGTTGTTTTCCAAGTGATTTAAATCACAGGTCCAGTCCCTATTCCTATCAATGTTACTCACTCAGTGGAGAAACTTAGAATAAAACTCAGGCTTTCCAAAGTCATCTTTGCCCCTGACTGGGTTTGACTTGATGTTGCCTTTAAGAATAAGAGACTTTTAAAAAAAAAGAGACTTTTGATCAGTTTATATAAAAAAAAATAAGAGACTTTTGATCAGTTTATATCCCTCATATCAGGTCCCTCTGTGTAAAGTTGCTTAACTTTTCTTCAGCTTTCTCAACTGCTAATAATACTATTTAAATGGAAATGATGTGGCTATCTCCCAAGAAAACTGTCAGCATTAATTAAACTAATTAATTTTAGCAAAGTGCTTTACAGATAAAAAAAATGCCTCATAAATCTTAAGCATTCCATATTTATATCAGGGTTCCAAATTAACAAGACTAATAGTAAGTTATTCATTTTCTTTTCTTAATTTTAAAGTAGATATTTATTGCTATTTTGTGTTTTTATATTATATCCCCCTATATTCAGTCTCTCATACCTTTCAATGAGCTATCCCCTTATAACAAAGAAATTTTTCTAAAGGAGAAATAGGAAGAGGGGAAAAAAATCAACAAAACTAATCAGTACATTGAAAAAAATCTGATGTTATATTCAATGTTCCACAGTCATGGACCTCTACTCCCCATTTCTCCAAAGAATTGTGGGGAGGTATCTTCTTGTCGCCCTTCCTTGGGACCAAGCTTGCGCTTTAGAATTTCACAATATCCATGTTCACTTTTTTGTGTGTGTGAGTTGATTTTTTTCATCACATTGTTGTAGTCATTTTGTATATCATTTTCCTGGCTCTGCTTCACTTTGTATCAGTTTGTGTACGTCTTCCTGCACTTCTCTGATTTCATTATGTTCATCCTTTCTTACGGCACTTTCTAATGCAGAAGTCAAAGTCTATGACATGAAAAGCATGAGGAGCAATCTTATAAGAACCCAACATTAGCATACTTAATCTAATTACACTGTCATTGGACATAAAAATAAAAGGTTAGAAAGAAAATGCATCACACTGGAGGCAATTATGCCTACCCAAATCTGTTCAAAGACCTGCACTATTATCATCCCTTCTTGTGGTTGTTAAGTAGATTATTAAGTATCACACACATAGATACCAACCAGCCAGTTCTTATCAAGCTATGCTCTGAATTGGTAGAATAGTGTCATCCATTTTCTTTGATTTATGAATCAAAAAAACAGGAGACACAAAACTATAAATTTGAAGGAGATTAGAAGGGAACTCAGCTGCCCAGATTGTTCTGCCCTATCAAGAAGCCAAAGCACTGGTTATAGAATCAAGAAGACCTGGATTTGAATGTTGTCTCTGACATTTACAACCTATGTGACACTGAACAAGTCACTTAACCACTCTCAGCCTCAGTTTCCTCTTGTGTAAAGTGGGGAGAATAATAATACCTGTCTCATAATGTCATTGGGAGGCTTAGATGAAATGCTATGTGAATGTCAGTTACCATTATTACAAAATACCATCAGCTGAGGAATACTTCATTGGAGTCCAAGTTCTCAGTCACCCCCTGGATACCTCTCACCAGCAATGTGACCATGCTGATGCTGGCAGGGTGCTAGCATTGATGAGAAAGAAGCAAGTGGCCAAGTAGACAGATGGGGGTGCAGTGTGCATTTTGGTGCTGTGAGGCAATCTCTGCATTTTTGCCTCTGACTGGTTTGTTCCTGTCTTTCTGGTGCAAGTGCTTTGGACAAAGCCTGGCATGAAGATGGTGGGATTGGGAAGGATTGGATCTGTGATTTCAATGAGCTAGGGAATTCCCTCTATCCAATGCAGGTTAGCACTTTCTCTACAATTTATAGTCTTAGAGAGTTGTCTAGAACACTTAGAGGTTAAGTAATTTGCCAAGAGTCATAGAGCCAGTATGTATCAGAGGCAGGTTTTGAACTCGGATCTGCCTGACTCCAAGGAGCAGCACGGTGGTGCAGTGGATAGAGTGCTACCTGGAGTCTGGAAGACTCACCTTGCTGAGTTCAAATGTGAACTTACTATTTGTGTGACCCTGGGTAAGTCACTTAACTGTTTGCCTTAGTTTCCTCATCTGTAAAGTGAGCTGGAAAAGGAAATGGCAAACCACTCCAGTATCTTTGCCAAGAAAACCCCAAATGGGGTCATGAAGAATTGGCCATGACTGAAAAACAACTGAACTGCCTGCCTTCAAGGCCAGCTCTTAAGCCATTCTTCTCAGAACATTATAGGTGTATAGTAAACGCATTTCAAATTGGATTAAATCTGATTGCTTAATAAGTCACCTAGAGTCTTCTGACTGGTAAAGGCACTGTGGTTTAATGGCTAGGACACTTGCCTGGAAATTAAGAAGAACTGAGTTGAAATCCTGCCTCAGTCACTCAAAAAAGTGCTGTGACCCTGAACAAGTCACTTAACATCTGTACTCCTCTGTTTGCACATGTGTAAAATAAAGGGGCTAGATTTGGCCTCTGAGGCTCTGCATCTATGTTCTTATGATTTTTTTTCTTACTGAAATTCAAAAATGTGGACCAAGGGCTGTCCAGATAAAGGCAGCAGTATGAAATTGAAATGAAAGCAGCTTCCATTCAAGGGTGAGAATTTGCAGGTGCTCCTCTTTCTAATTTTATAATTTTCCAGAAAGACCATTATGGTGATGCAGCAGAATTTCAAAAGAAGTACTGTATCAGAAATACAGCAAAGGCTGTGCCTGAAAGGCTTTTCCATCACAGACTCCCAAAATACTGAACTCTTGCCACTCAGAGAAGACACCACTCTTAGATGACAGCAAACCCTTAATGAATGGATCTGTAGGTATACACGCTCTACTCCCTGGCTGCTTCCCTTGCACATAAGGCAAAAGAGGAAGTATGTAGCCATGGTCAATTCAATTCAATAAATCCAATAAACATTTATGAAGTTCCTACCATGTGCCAAGCATTGTGCTAAAGTCATGTCAGGGAAATTTCTCCTAGGGGAACCAAGATAATGCACATTGCCTTTCCCATGCCTCATGTTCTCTACTGGGTCTTACTTTAACATTGTAAACCATCTAAACCTTTTAAAAGCACTAAGGTCAGCCAACCTAATTTAATCTACCGTACTTGCAACAACAGTCCTTCCTCATCCTTAAAAATTCCCAGAAACACCGCGGTTGAACACAACTGCAGTGCTGTATAGCCCAGCTGTACATCTCTGCTGTACATCAGCTGCTAAGATTAGAGCAGATGAATTCTAGGATCCTTCCCAATTCTGAATACATGATTCTATGAGTCACCAACTCTAGGCTCAAGAAGCTATTTAGTGTTGCCAAAGCACTGGCCATGGTGCTGACTGCTTCACTGCTAACAAGTCTAACATCATCTCCTCTTTTAAAACTCTTCTTTCTTTATTTCTTAAAAGAGACTGTGATTTGATACAATTTCCCAGTGGGGACGTAGGTAAGGATTGCCTCACACAGATTATGGCATAGACATTCTTCATCCATTTGTTGGCATGTAGTACGGCTGCAAAAGTCTCTTGGATTGGCTATTTTCCTAACAGGCCTTACCACATTTCTCAGTACATGAAGCTGGCTCTGGGATCCTCTTATTCCAAGGCAGCTATTTTTCTTTTCCTTTTTTTTTTTTTTTTTGCAGGGGTGGGAGGAGTCTTTGACATGCAATTTCACTGGTGTAGAGAATTTCTGGCAAGGAAACTCCCTCTACCAATGCAGGTCAGCATCTGATCTCCTATTTGTCATCTTGGGGAATACCTGGAGCACAGAAAGATTGAGTGCCATATAGAGCATATATGTGTCAAGGAAGGGGGTCTGACTCCAATTCCATCACTCTGTCCACTAAGTTTAACTGCTGTGATTGTGATTCAGTCACTACTCAGCCTTCAAAGTCTTGTTCATCTCCTATATAACTTTCCAAATTACCTCAAAACATAGTGATTTTTTTTTCTGCTATAAGTTCCTGTAGACATATTGTCTGGCAGATTGTCAATTACGTACTACCTTATATTGGTAGTTATCTATCTGTGTATATGTGTGTGTATCCTTTCTTCCTACATAAACTTCTTGAGAATAAGGACTATGTTTTGTTTATCTTCATGTCCCTCATTAGCACCTAACTATAACATAGTGGAAATTCAACAAATGTTAATTGGCTAGTTATGAAAAATTCAAAATACAAGGTGTTCCAAAAGTCTTGGTGCAGTTTTAAGCTACCAAAGCTATTTTAAGGTATTAAAGTTTTAAAAGCTTTTAAAACTGTGCCAAGACTTTTGGGACAGTATAACATTGAGAGAGTTTCATTTGGATGGCTTTGTCTAGATAAATATTAGTTTGTAGCTCTGCCTGCAAAACTTTCACGCATTAAAATCTAGGTCAGTAAGTTAACCCAGATGGATTTATAAAGTGGAATTCCCACCTTTAGAGACAGATGAATGGGTAAATAGATACATTAATTTTCAGCATTAATGCCATAGCTCTTCTCCAGTTATATTCTGAAGGTATCGTTGTTTTTATGAAACACTACTTTGGAACAGAAGCATTTTAAGGGAACATCAGGGGACCAGCTATAGAATGCTGAGAATCACACCATGGAGAAGTATGTGATATGTCTTTAATTTTAAACAGACCTCACTGAAAGCAGTTCTTTA
The DNA here is from genome assembly GCF_003287225.1 of Phascolarctos cinereus. Classification (NCBI taxonomy): domain Eukaryota; kingdom Metazoa; phylum Chordata; class Mammalia; order Diprotodontia; family Phascolarctidae; genus Phascolarctos; species Phascolarctos cinereus. The sequence continues at coordinate 242,837,243 of NW_027555514.1, forward strand.
TCTACTGAGGATTTCACTGGGGGGAGGCGGGGGGGGGGGAGGAGGGAAATACACTGGCTGCTGAGTCAGCATTTTCTCGAGACCCTTTTTTCCCCATTGTATCATTACCTTGCTTTTAACCAAATGGTACTCCACCCTCAAGATTTTTTGTTAGTCTTGGTTGTATGTTCACACAATAAAATCTCTTCATAATACTGGAACAATCATAGAATTTATGGATGTTAAACACAACCAAATTAATTATGAATGAATGAGATATAGTTATGAATAAATAATTTTGTGTAATAACAACTTAGTAGATTTTTATTAATTTTTTTTAGTCTGGTCCTATGATTTCATTAGCTCAGGGGATTCCTAGCATGGAAACTCCCAATATGGAAACTCCCATCACCAGTTCTTATCAGGGTATTATTCATTATGTAGAGTCTTAGAGAAATTAAGTGCCCTGCCTAGGGTCACATAGCTAGCATATGTTAGAGACAGAAACTGAACTCAGGTCTTCATGACAAAGTAGCAAAGAGTAAAGAAATCTAATTACCCAAGTTGGAGATAGTATGTATATGAGAATATAAACCAGACAAGACAGATTGAATGAGATCTCTCCTTGGGATCAAGATGACTCATCTAAGCCAAGAAACAGAGTTCCAGATCTTGCCAAAAAAGGAAAATTTCTGAAGTTTAGTTTAGCAAGCTAAGGACAGGAACATAATGGAGACTATCAGCTCCACTCATGTTGGCTTCTTCCTAGAGTCTATCTCTTTCAGTGACCTGAAGAGAGGTTAGCATTGTGCATCTTGTCTCAGGAAGCTAGAAGCTAGAAGATCCCAAGATTTCTCCTCTCCTGCTTATGCCAATTTCAATTGCCCTTCACCCAGGTAAAGGTTATTGAGTAATCAATCTTCACCAATGAGGAGAGGATCCCATACAATTGGTTCTTCCAGCCAATGGTTATATGTAAGGAGAAGGGGTTGGACTGGATGACCTTTTTAGGTTCCTTCCCCATTTTATAATCTTAAATAGACAAACAACAATAAACCAAAATAGTTTTCTTTAAAGTCACTTGACCTCCTGCTTCTGACAGCATTTTTCCCCCTTGATTTGGACATTTGCTTGATTATGAAGGATTGACTGCCATAATCAAACATAGGCAGAAGAATACTCATTTGTTTTCTTTTGTTTTAAAGCTGTGGCTTTGTGTCAGGGAGTAGCCTGCAGCACTTTACCAAGAAATGGTGCAAAAGATGTCATCAGACAGACTAGCCTTGGCAAAGAGGAAGGCCACATCTTCTAAGAGTGAGAGAAGGAGGTGCGAATGGGTGAGGACCAGTTTTGATGTATTGAGCAGAGGATTTGAGGAAATGGAAGCCTCTTTTCAGTCTTTCCACAGAAGCAAGATGTCTGGTGAGGGTGGCAGGGGAGGGAGACTAGAGCACCAGGAATGTGTTTTTAGAAGTCACCAAGAGAAATCAGATGAAAAATCCATTAGAGTTCAAGGCTGTATACATATAACAAACAAGCTTGTCCCTGAATTAAAGTTGAGAAAATGTACTTCTCTCCCTTTGGAGAGGTAAGTATAAGCATGCATAGACTATTGGCAGACTTAGTCTGTGAGTTGATTGGTTTTGTTGAACTGATTTTTAAAATTTATTTAAAATTTTTAATATAATATAAATTTATTTATTTTTAGTTTTCAACATTTACTTCCACAAGATTTTGAGTTCCAAATTTTCACCCCATCTCACCCCCCCCCACCCCAAGATGGCATGCATTCTGAATACCCTTCCCCTAGTCTGCCCTCTCTTCTATCTCTCCCCCCTTCTCTTATCCCCTTCCCCTTCTATTTTCCTGTAGGGCAGGATAGACTTCTGTACCCCATTTCCTGTATTTCTTATTTCCCAGTTGCATGTGAAAACATTTTTTTAAACATATGTTTTTAAAACTTTGGTTCAAATTTTCTCCTTCCTCCCTCCCCACCCACCCTCATTGAAAAGGCAAGCAACTCAATATAGGTTATACATGTGCAGTTATGCAAAACACTTCCATAGTAGACATGTTGTGAAAAACTAACTCTATTTCCCTTAATCCTATCCTGCCCTCCCATTTATTCTATTCTTTCTTTTGACCCTGTCCCTCCTCAGAAGTATTTGCTTCTGATTACCCCCTTTCCCAATCTGCCCTCCTCTCTATCATCCCCCTGCTCTCTTGTCCCCTTCTCCCCCTATTTTCCTGTAGGGTAAGACAGATTTCCATACCCAATTGAATGTGTATGTTATTCCCTCCTTAAGCCAAATCCTATGAGAATAAGATTCACTCATTCCCTCTCACCTTCCCCTTTCCCCTCCACTGTAAGAGCTTTTCTTTTCTGTTTTTTTTTTTGTGTGATAATTTACCCCATTCTACCTCTCCCTTTCTTCTTCTCCAGTATAATCCTCTCTCATCCCTTAATTTTATTCTCCAGATATGACCCCTTAATCTTCAACTCACCCTGTGCCCTATATCTATCTATCTATCTTACTATACATATATATTTTTTTCCTCCAACTACCCTAATACTGACAAAAGTCTCATGAGTTATAAATATCATCTTTCCATGCAGGAATGTAAACAGTTCAACTTAATAAGTCTCTTATGATTTCTCTTTCCTGTTTACCTCTTCATGTTCCACTTGAGTCTGTATTTGAAAGTCAAATTTTCTATTCAGCTCTGGTCTTTTCATCAAGAATGCTTGAAAGTCCTCTATTTCACTGAATGACCATTTTTTCCCCTGAAGGATTATACTCAGTTTTGCTGGGTAGGTGATTCTTGGTTGTAATCCTATCTCCTTTGCCCTCTGGAATATTATATTCCATGCCCTGCGGTCCTTTAATGTAGAAGCTGCTAAATCTTGTGTTATCCTGATTGTGTTTCCACAGTACTTGAATTGTTTCTTTGGCAGCTTGTAATATTTTCTCCTTGACCTGGGAACTCTGGAATTTGGCTACAATATTCCTAGGAGTTTTCCTTTGGGGATCTCTTTCAGGAGGAGATCTGTGGATTCTTTCAATTTCTATTTTGCCCTCTGGTTCTAAAATATCAGGGCAGTTTTCCTTGATAATTTCTTGAAAGATGATGTCTAGGCTCTTTTTTTGATCATGGCTTTCAGATAGTCCAATAATTTTTAAATTGTCTCTCCTGGATCTATTTTCCATGTCAGTTGCTTTTCCAATGAGATATTTCACATTGTTTTCTAATTTTTCATTCTTTTGGATTTGTTTTACAGTGTCTTGATTTCTCATAAAGTCACTATTTCCAATTGCTCTATTCTAATTTTTAAGGAAGTATTTTCTTCAGTAATCTTTTGGACTTCCTTTTCCATTTGGCCAATTTTTCTTTTTAGGGCATTTTCTCCTCATTGGCTTTTTGGACCTCTTTTGCCATTTGGGTTAGGCTATTTTTATAAGGTGTTATTTTCTTCATTATTTTTTTGGGTCTCCTTTAGCAAGCTGTTGACTTGTTTTTCATGATTTTCTTGCATCACTCTCATTTCTCTTCCCAGTTTTTCCTCTACTTCCTTACTTGCTTCTCAAAATCCCTTTTGAGCTCTTCCAAGGCCTGGGACTGATTCATATTTTTCTTGGAGGCTTTGGATGTAGGAGCTTTGACTTTGTTGTCTTCTTCTGGTTGTATTTTTGATCTTCTTTTCACCAAAGTAAGATATAGTCTGACTCTTTTTGCGCTGCTTGCTCATGATCCCAGCCAATTACTTGAGTTTTAAACTCTTTGTTAAGGTAAGAGTCTGCTTCCAATGTGGAGCATATACTGTCCCAAGCTTCGGGGGTTTGTATAGCAGTTTTCAGAGATACTTGCAGAGACCTGTAAATTTTCAGTTCTTCCAAGGTGGTATGATAAGGGGCGAGTTGTTTACTCCTTTCCTGGCCTGTGGTCCGGTCTATTAGTGACCACAAGCACTCCTTTCTGTCCTGGAACTGTGAGGAGGGTTTTCTCTCCACAGCCACTACAAGCTCCCCCTTGCCAGTGCTCCTTCTTATCCCAAGACGGCAACCCAGAACTATGACCCAGATCCAAGCACGTGCAAAGCAAAAGATTCCTGCCTCAGCACTGGCAAAGAGATCCCTCCAATCCCCCTCTGATTAGCCACTGAATTCTCTCTCAGTCTGTGGGCCGGAAGCTCAGGAGGCAGCTCTGCCCAGGGCCACACTCGGGGAATGGAGCTGAGACCCCGAACTTCTCTCTCAGCACCGCAGAAACAGATTTTTCCCACTGACCTTCTAAGATGTCTTTGGCGTTCATGGGTGGAAACTGCCACAGCTGCCCGCGATTCAGTCCTCTGAGGCCTGCTCCAGGTTCACTGCAGCCTGCATGCCCTCGTGGAGCTGTGCTCCTCTACCAGCCCGGCACAATACACCTTTCTGATCAACCATCCAGGTTGTCTTGGGCTGGAAATTTGCTTCACTCTGTCTTTTTGTGGGTTCTGCTACTTTAGAATTTGTTTAGAGCCATTTTTTCTAGGTATTTGGAAGGGTTTGGGGGAGAGCTCAAGCAAGTCACTGCTTTCACTCTGCCATCTTGGCTCCGTCCCCCTTAAGTTTTTATTATAAGGGAGGGCTTACTATGTAGGGGAGAGGGAAATGAATATGATTTAAAAACAAACGGCAACAATGATAATGAAGATGATGACAATGACCACGATGATGATAACTTTCCAAAAGTAAAATGCACTTGCCTTGGGAAATTGCAAGTTTCCCCCTCCCATGTGAAAGATTCTATAAATCTTTACATCAGGACTGAAGAATGCAAATCCATCCTACAGTTTTGTTTTGGGTTTTTTGAGTCTGAATACTGTGCCTTTGGATGGTCTTTTATGAATGACATCATTTTTTCTTCCTGCCATTTACTGTAACCTCAGAATGTACATCCAGACTTCCTGCTATTCTTCAGCTGGTAGAGGTTTCCAACAAGCTTTAAGCTTCTCTCCTCTCAAACTCTGATCAAATTTTGTAGTGATTTCTAAACAAATGTTCATATGTGTGTTGGAAGATAGGAGGAAGGAATAGGACCATAATAAGCACCTGCTATGTGCCCAACACTGTGTTAAGCACTTTACAAATATTATCTCATTTGGTCCTTAGAGCAACCCTGTGAGTTTAGTGCTATCATCCTCATTTTACAGTTGAGGAGACTGGCAAACAGAAGTTAAGTGACTTAAGTCACACAACTAGTATCTGAGGTCATATTTCCAACTTGGTTCTTCCTGACTCCAAGCTATACCCGCTGTATCACCTAGATGCCTCCAGCTAGAACTAAGGAAAAGAAGGAAATAAAAAATGTTAAGCACTTACTAAGTGCTTAAAGCCACACACTGTGCTAAGCACTTTATGATAAAGTCTTATTTTTAAAAAGTTTTTCCTAGGAATTAATTGTCTGCAAATATAAACAGCCATTCATCCTTTCCCTACCCTGCTGTAATTTTTCTTCTTTTTTTTGGTGGGGTGGTGGTGGTGGTGGTGCTAAGAATACCAATCTTTCTTTAAAACTATATACAGAAGTATATTTGGGAGGATGTAGGGTGACTAGTCTCCCTTCTACATATAAAACACTACACATCTACCTACCTACAAAATTGAGAATAGAACTGATTAAATAAAAAAGCTTATTATTGAAATGATGGTGGAAAAAATGGACAATCCTAGTAATGCTTCTTTAATTCCTCTTATGAGCAGAAATATGCACAGTAATCAAAAGCAATAAATCAGAAACAGAAAGACAATCACCAGCCCCCTCTTTTTATTACTCCAGTGATGATTTGTTCTCTCCTGAGGAGGCAGAGAGGAAATAAAATTGTACTTTTCTATGGAATGAAAAGTATCATCTTGCCTTCACACAAAATGCAGAAGTTAAATTTTGAGTATATTTATTAGTCATGTTGTTAAAAATAGTTAAACATATAAAAGATTTTGGATGATGGCTCACTTTAAAATCTCAGTTCACCCTCTGAAAAATTAAATTTAGTACTGTTATTCAATTAACAAGCTTACTGTATGCCAAATACTATTCTAATTACTAGGGATACAAAAGAAAAAGTGAAACAGGACCTGCCTTCCAAGAGTTTACAATTTAGTGATAGGTACATATATAGATCCAGTATATGCAAAATAGATACTACATAGTTGAGTGGGGACTGCACCAGGCACTATTCAAGGTAGAAGGTGATATTTTCATCGAACACTGGAGAAAACTAGGGATTCTAAAAAATGGGGAAAAAAAATAATTCCAGGCATGGGGAAGAGCCAGTGTGGAGACATGGAGATACGAGACAGAGGGCCATGGATGAGGGACAAACAGGAAGGTGGTCGGTCTGGCTATGCGTGAGCGGGGACCATATTGCAAAGCTGTAAAGGTAGGTGCTGGCCAGTTTGTAAAAGGATTGAAATCCATAGCAGAGGAGCTTATATATTTGGTCCTTGAGGTAATAAAATCATAGATTTAGATCTAGAAGGGACCTGGAAGGCTACCTAGTCCAATCCTCTCATTATACAGATGAGAAAAATGAGGCTCAGGAAGATTAAGCGATTTGCCCAAAGAAATGGACTTTATTGAAGAGGAGAAATAAATGGTCAAGCCTATGCCTCAGAAAAATTGTTTTCATGCCTTCGTGAAGGATGGGTTGAAATAGAGAGAGCATTGATGCTGGGAGATCCATTAGGAGGCCATTACCATCATCCAGGCAAGAGGTGATGAGGACTATCACTAGGGTGGTGGTTGAGTGAAATAAGGAGAGGAGATGAAAGAGACACGAACGTAGGGCTGGCAAGACTGGACAACTGGTTGGATGTGCAAGTTGAGAGGCAGAAAAGAGTCTGTCTGATGGAAGTGGAAGGGGAGGGGAGGGAGACTTGAGCACCAGGAATGTGTCTTTAGAAGTCACCAAGAGGAAAGAGAAGAGAAATCCATTGGAGCTGAAGACTGTATAATTCAACAATCAAGTTTGCCCCCAAATAAAAGCTGAGAAAATGCAATTCCCTCCCTTTGCAGAGGTGGTCATAGGCATGCATAGACTATTGGCAGACTATGTATTGGTGGGTTTTGTTGAACTGATTTTTTATTTTTTTCTCCAGTTAATGGTACTTTATTTTCCAATTACATGTAAAGATAGTTTTCAACATTCACTTTTATAAGACTTTGAGTTGCAATTTTTTTCTCCCAACCCTCTCCCATCCCCACGATGGCAAGCACTCTGATATAGGTTATACATGTACAATCATATTAAATATATTTCTACATCAGTCATGTCATAAAAGAAGAATCAGAACAAAAGGGAAAAACCACAAGAAAGAAAAAAACACACAAAAATGTGAAAATAGAATGCTTTGATCTGTATTTAGACTCCATAGTTCTTTCTCTGGATGTGGATAGCATTTTCCATTACAAATCTTTTGGAATTGTCTTAGATCATTGTGTTGCTGAGAATAGCCAAGTCTATCAAAGTTGATCATCGAACAATGTTGCTATTCTCCTGGTTCTGCTGACTTCACTCGCATCATGAGCTGCTTTTTCCCCCTTTATTTTAAATCTCTGTTACAAGGAAGGAGTCACTATGCAGGGGAGGGGAAAATAAATGTGGTTTTAAAACAAAATGCATCCATGATGACGAGGATGATTCACTCCCAGTTTGTGAATCTGAGTCCAGAGAAGGATGATTTCTTGACAGAAACAGGAAATTTGAATAAAGGGTGAGTTTAGTGGAAAGATAATGAATTTTGTATGTGCTGAGTTTGGGACATAGGATTTGAAATTTCCAATAAGCAATTGGCAAAGCATAACTGGAGCTCAAGAGAAAGACTAGGGCATGATATATAGATCTGTGATTCATCAGCGTAGAGATGATAATTAAGTCCACGCTTGTTGATGAGGTCACCAGGAGAGAGAATATAGTGAGCTAAGGGAAGAGGATCCCTGAGGGACTCTTGAGGTACACATGAAGTTAGGGGGCTTGATATGGATGATAAATGAACAAAAGTGATTGTAAAAGAGTAGATAAATAGGTAGGAGGAAAAACAAGAAAACCTAGGGAGAAGAAAATACCCAGGAGGGTCACATGTATCCTCGATCGGTGCTGAAGGGCTTGGCACTTTGGGATGTTGGAGTAAACAACGGATGCTTCCTTGGTTTCTCCTACCCCATACTCCTTAACAGTGGCACTTATGTGTGTGTGTTGGGGGAAGGGGTGTTACATCATTTTTAAAAGAGAGATAGCTTCTGCTCTCTCTTCTTCTACTCTCTAGAACGTATGGCTTGGAACTCTTTCTGGGACTTCCCAAGAGGGTTGGAAGGATATGGAAGAGGGATATCCCTTCTCTACTCTGGCAGAAATGGTATTTTCTCAAATGTGACAGTAAGATCATGTGCTCATCCAGATAAGTCTGAGTAGGGATCTCAAGGTCCTGACTTTCTTCCATGCTTGCTATTTCTTTGCCTAAATTCAGATGACCAACCATAAAGCCTCTCAGATGGATGTTTTGATGGTGGCCTGGTGACTTTGAGAGGGAAGGAGCTCACAAGTTAGTGTTGACTGGTAGTGAGATGTCTCTTTGGAGAAGATGACCACTGCCAGGAAGAGGAGCCCAAGGCCTGGAATGGCTTGCCAGAAGATATGGAACTAAATAAATTATTTCAACAGTGCAGCACCAAGATGAAATCAAATTCACAAGTCAATTTAGAAGTCTCACAAAATATTTCATGTTTTGATCTTTTTTAAGTATCCACCTCATCAGATTATAATAGGAATTTTAATTTACTGTTTCATTTTCAAATCTTTGTCAATGTGTTCTTGTGACGTTTTATTTTCATGTGTGTGTTTTACTCATTTCTTTTGTGTGGAGGCAATAAATAGTTGCCCTACACCTGATCTACAGGGTACCTTGAATATATTTCTAATCCTATCTTGAGGGAGACCTTGACATGAGTTAAACCTAAGAGGTAAATGATTCCCCTCAGGGTTCTGGTGTTGGGGTGTAAAGAGCCCAGAGAATTGCAGAAAAAGACCTTGACTTTCTTTAAACTGACTGGGCTCTGCCAGTACTAAATTTGTTATCCTTATGAGGATCCATAATTAAGGGCCCCTTTAGAGAGAGAAGGAAAGTGACACAGTCCACTCCGGACCCAGCAGCAGTTCTCTGTTGTTACATATACAAAGGAAATACCAGGCCGGGGATAAGGCACTAGCAGCTGGTGGGAGGAGAGATCAGCAAAGGCCTCATACAGGAAGGAGCATTTGATCTGAGCTTTGAAGGAGGGATTCTAAGTCATAGGTGAGGAGAGAGTGCTAATGTTGATGCTCTACTATTTGGCTTACAAAAATCCTTTACAAAAATGGGAGGAAGGGGAGTTTGATGCATATGCCATATTGTCAGCCTATTAAGATGGTACCATCCAATATGGAAGACACTAGGGAGATTTCTCTGGAATGCTGGGGTGAGGGAGGGTGCACTAGAATATGCATGGACATTGTGCATTGGCCCATCATTTGATTAGGAGGCTTTTTTCCATTGGCTGCATAGCCAGAATTGCCAGCATCTTTAAAACAGCTGTCTCAGCATGTATGGTGGCTTTTGTCTCACGCCCATCTGAGTAAGAAGGTAGTTCCTTCAATCATATAATATGGTAAAGGGGAAGGGCATTAGGACTCTTAATCCCCAGGCCATATCATCCCAGAGAACCAGGCTTGGATCTTTGGTCTTTTTGTTTGTTATTTTTTTATTTCAGGTAAAGGGAGTGCAATCTCCATTTTGGCCCAGGAACTGGACCTCCAAGAATCTAGGATTCTAAGAATTCAGACTGGGTGCTGCAGGCAGGACAGCAATAAGGTCCAGAGGAGTGAGGACCCTTTGGACTCCAGACAGAGCAATTTTGGACCTTTACTCAGAGGGACCAATGCTATGTAAATATTGATCTAAATTATAAGCCTAGGGGCAGCTAGCTGGTACAGTGGATAGAGCACCGGTCCTGGATTCAGGAGGACCTGAGTTCAAATCCAGCCTCAGACACATGACACTTACTAGCTGTGTAACCCTGGGCAAGTCACTTAACCCCCTTGCCTAGCAAAAATAAATAAATAAATAAATTATAAGCCTAATCTTCCTCCAACCCAGAATGAGACAAGGAGGAGGAATTCTGCCCCCAAGGTATTGGAGGGAAATGTTTGTGTATATATATGTTCTTGCTATTATCTTTTAAGTAAATATTTCTTTATAAAAGCCAATCTGGGGGCAGCTCAGTGGCTCAGTAGATAGAGCACCAGCTCTGGAGTCAGGAGGACCTGAGTTCAAATCTGGCCTCAGACATTTGACACTTACTAGCTATGTGGCCCTGGGCAAGTTGCTAAACTCTGATTACCAACCCCCCCCCACCAAAAAAAAGCCAATCTGATGTTAAGTTCATTGAAACTGGAGTGTTATTCATTGGCATTTTGCCAGTGGGGGGGTTTAAATGGCTGGAAAAGAGACAACCTCAAATCCCTTCAGAGAACCCAGAGGGAGGTTAAAATGTAACACCTTCAATGAGAGTGGCCAAAATCAACCCCGCTCCACATACACTAACTCACTTGATCTTCATTAACACAATAGCAAAATAGGCATTACAATCTCCACTTGTATAGATGGACTAAGAGAGACCCAACAAGTGTGGCAACATGGGGCAGGGAAGAGAGCGCTAGGTTAGTAATCTGAGGACCTGGGTTCTAATCCCAGTGATGCCACTTAACTACCTGCAGGACTTTGGGCAAATCATTTAATCCCTCTGGGACGCATTTTCCTCCCCTGTAAAATGAGACATTTAGAACCAGATGATTTCTAAGGTCCCTTCCTCCTCTAAATCTATAACTACATGACTTGCCCAAGGTCACACTACTACTAAATGCTGGAAGTGGGATTTGAACTTAAGACTGTCCTAACATCAAAGACGGTGTACTTTGCACACTGCCTCTCTGACGCCCTTGCTGTGTTCGTTAGCCTTCAGGCACCATCAGAATGGTTTCCTACTATCGCATTGATATAATAGAGGCTTCTAGCTGGTGCTGTGACTAGGGTGAAGGACTCTAATCAGGAATTATAAATCCAGCTTCACTAGCTGTGTGACCATGAGCCATTTAACTTTCTCTGCCTCAATTTCTTTATCTGTAAAATAATAGAACCTACTTTATAGGGTTATCGTGAGAATCAAATGAGATACTGCTATAAGAAATGACAAGCAAGATGATTTCAGAAAAACCTGGAAAGACGTACATGAACTGACCCAAAGTAAAGTGAGCAGAACCAGGAGAATTTTGTACACAGTAACAGCAATATTGTATAATGATCAACTGTGAATGACTTGGCTCTTCTCAACAATACGATAATCTAAGACAATCCCAAAGGTGAATGATGAAAACATGCTGTCTGCCTCCAGAGGAGGGAGGGAGGGATAGAATTTGAAACTCAAAACTTTAAAAAAAATGTTTAAAACTGTTTTAACATGTAATTGGGGAAAATAAAATATTATTTAAAAAAATAAAATGAGATAATTTATGAAAAACACTTAGAAAACCTTAAAGTGATCTATAAATGTGTGATAATACTTATTAGGCATGCCTTGATTAGGAAGCATGCCTATGGGCACTGCTCACAAAGCTGGATCAATGACCAAAGAAAGGGTAGGCAGTTTAAAAGACTGGATAAAAATCAGGAAAAAGATTTGAGGAAATGGAGACTGGCAAAGAGGTCCATGTGTATTCTTTTCCTCAAACCACTTAGATAGGCTTGAAAAACTAAGTCATTTACACCCTGTAGGGAAATCCCATCCCTCACATTTCCCAGTATGAAAGGGGAAGAGGATCAAAGCCGAGAGATGGGTCACCCAGATGACGAAATAAGTATCTAATCCACACAGTCGGAAGAGCTCAAACCTGTGCTTGAAAGAAAGATAGAAACCAATAGTAAAGTCTTGACTTCCTAAGTCACTTACACAGATTAAACACTAACTCCATGGGAGATTTTGCTATAAGTAGGGGAAATCCCAGAGTGCCTTTATCAGCTCTCCAGAGGAGTAGCTTGAAGGAGGAAACTGAGTTCCTGGTTGTTTGCTTAAAAGTGGGATTTGACTTGGTCTTCGGAGATCACATTGACTGATAGGAAATACCCACACTGGATGATGCATTGAAGTGTTTGATTTTATTCACTTCTAACATGATTATAGTTATGTAAACAGTTATGCCTCTAAAAGTGACATTAAATGAAAAGTAACAGGAATAGTATGAGGTACAGTTTCCTGGAACAGAATGTGAGAAGAGCCATGATCTGATTGGATGAATGTTACCAACCTCAACAGGTATGGGGCTAAGAGGAGAAAGGTAGTTAGCTTTCTGAGAGTCAGAGAAAGCTCGGCAGCCCCCTAGAGCACCCTCTAGTGTTAAGTGGTGCACATATCTATTGAGAGTGAATTTGAGATTGAAAGCACTTGGTCTTTATTACTGAACAGAATCAGGCAAGTGCTCAGATTGCTTCCCCGGAGGGAGTGGGGTCACACTTAGAGGAATACCATTGTTTTCTTCAGTAATCCTTGAGAAAATCAAAGAAAATAATCTAATTCCCATTATTCCATCTATCCTGTGAAACCCCAGATACTATTCTTCAATGTAATTGAAGAAATATTTATTACCTATTACCTATGATACTCAGTAGAGGACACTGGGGATGCAAAAACAAAATCAGACATGATTCCTGTCCTCCAAAAGCTTACAAACCTGCAGAAGGGATATGATGTGCACGCAATGTAAATTTCAGTATTACATATTCCAGAATGACATGAAAGATTGAAGGGAATAGCTGAGAGTATCACGCAAGAATTTGTGGAGGAGGACAGATTTTGTGGGACAAAGACAGGTCACTTTCTCAGTCCAGTCCTTTAATCTTGCACCTAAAGAAATATGTGGCATTTTATCATCCTCTAGTGAGAGGGCCCCCATTAATAGAGAAACACAGCCCCCTGCTGGTTGATTTAAGGAAATTCAAAAGAGAATTTCTGGGCCTGTTTAGGCATTAGCCCTAAAGGCCATGACTGCTGCGCAAAGAATTCACCCCCTGGGCCAGATACTTACTGAGTACATCAGTGAATCTAGGATACTGAGGTCAGTCTTGGGTTTGGAGAAACAAATTTTGCTTAAGAAGAGCTATTTGTTCAGTCATATTTTAGTCATGTCTGATTCTTGGGTGACCCCATTTGGGGTTTTCTAGGCAAAGATACTGGAAGCAGTTTGCCATTTCCTTCTCCAGTTCATTTTATAGGTGATGAAACTGAGGTGAACAAAGTTAGGTGACTTGCCCAGGATCACAAAGCTAGGAAGTATCTGAGGCAAGATTTGAACTCAGGAAAATGAGTCTTCGTGACTCCAAGATCTATCTCCTGAACCACCTAACTGCTCCAGACTTCCTGGTCACCTAAGTCCAAAAGCCAGCACATGTCCACCTTTCTAACTGTCATGGCACACAATTCAATCAATGCTGTGTCTTTGCTGAATATCCTTTTCATGCTATTGCTAAGTAAACTTCCTTTTACTAACCAGGTTTACTACAAGTGTTCAATTTCATTCCATTCCCACACCTGAGTGATCAGGCCCACCTGAGTTGGTCCTGGCCTAGAAGATTTTTGCTTTGTTTTGTTGTAGTCATTTCATATATTATTTCTTGGTTCTAATTATTTCACTTGGTCTATTCATACAAGTCTTCTCTTGCTTCTCTAGATTATTCATATTCTAAGTTTCTTACAGCACACACTATTCCATTACATTCATATATCACAACTTGGAAGTTGCCAATTACCACAGATAATTTAATCTGGGCCATTTCCAGCTCATTGCACTATTTGCCTTATTACTGAAGAAAAGAAATGAATGATAAGCAGAGATACGATATCTACAGGGCCATAAACTGGAAGTGCTAGCAATTAAGATTGCACTGGAGACATCATCTTGAAGGGGAATGGCCTTCAATAACAAAACACAAGAATTTACTGTTTTTCAGAGAAATCCCAGTTCTGTCTAACCATCATTGTATACAGTGTTTGCTTTATTGTTTTGTGTTATTTCTTCCTGAAAATTATGTACCTTACAGGTGACCACAAAAAAATTAATCAATGTTTTATCACATCATCCAGAAATGGAGGAAGCAGCCAAGAGAACTGGAGCTAAACTTTAATGCAGAGGCAAATACGACATAGGTGTTGTTCTCCCCCATGGGAGGAACTATCAAGGGCAAAGCTTGCTTTGTCTTCATCTTTGTACCTAATGCCTAGAAGTGCCTGGCGACACATTTGGTGCTCTTATGGACTTGCCAGGAAAATAATGAAGTTATGACATCAATATGATCTCAAGTATATAGTAGTGGTTCCATCACAGCTAAAGGAAATATGGTGGGCTATCCACGCCCACCACGACGCTCTGCTGAATATGTCACTCGAGCTCATTTGGATGAAACAAGACATATTTGCTGGCATGTCCAATGATCTAACAATGAGTTGGTCAGTCAATAAGCCCTTACTACATGTCAGGTATTGTACTAAATTCTAGGAATAAAAAGAAAGGCCAAAATAATCCCTTTCCTCAAGGAGCTCATATGCTAATGGAGGATACAACATATAAATAACTTGGTGTATAAAAATTATTTACACAGTAGATAGAATGTAATCAGAAGGGAAGGCACCAGCAGTAGAGGAGGCAGAGGGAGGGGGATGTAGTGTGCTAGAAAAGGCCTCCTGCTAAAGGTGGAATTTTAGCTAAAGCTTAAAGGAAGCCAAGGAAACTGACAAACAGAGGTAAGAAAGGAGGTCATGGCAGGCAAATATGCCCTGCAGAAGATGGAGGAAATTCCCATAAACGTGATTCGTGGTCAGACTTGTCACCTCTTAAAGGCATCCTACTTTGTACCAGTTAACCACTCCTCTACACTGTCACTTGATTCCCTGCCCAATATTGCCATCATAGATCATATAGTGGGTGTTATTTCTCAAGGAAAGTAGCATCCATTGGCTACAGCCCCTATGCTTATGTCAGCAATTCTGCCATTGACAGACTGCCCAGTTCCACTGAAGACAGAAATTGTAGGAACTATCTGATGTTATGCTTGGTACTCTATCTGCCATTTACAAATGTTGGGTAGTAGTTGTACTTCTAGGCGTTTCTACCCCAGCTAAAACTTCGTCATAAATTGAGTCCTTCTCCACTCTAAAACTGGGCTGTAGCCAATGAATGCAGGAGACAAGGCAAAATGGAGCAAGCCATCATCTCAAGGAGTGTTTTACTAAGGGCATCAATGATTCCAGAAGCACTGCAGTACAGTGGAAAAAATCCTGGCTCTGGAGTCAGAGGACCTAGGTTCAAATTTTATCTGACACTTAGTACCTGAGTAATTTCAATGTTATTTATGTTAACCTACATGGTAGTTAGGAGAGCATTAGGATTTGGAAATGAGGGTAGAAGGTGGTGTTAGAGCTCCATACTAAGAGGAAGCAAGAGAGTTAGTAGTAAGATTGGAGGAGTCCATTGCACGTATGTGGGTGGATCAGGAGAGATGACTAGTGTTAACAGCAGAGCTGTAGATGTAAGTAAAAGACCAAAAACAAAAAAAAAAGGTCGGTTAGGTTAGACAAAGTTCAGGAAAGGGAATAATACATGCTAAAGCTGGAAAGACAGGTTGGCACCAGGTTGTGAAGGGCTTTAAAACCCAGACAGAGGTTATATTTTATCCTAGAGGTGACCAAGACGCCCCTGGAATTTACTAATAACATGGTCAGATCCTAACTTAAAATCACTTTGAAAGCTGTGTTGGGGATGAATTGGTGTAGGAAGAGCCTGAGGGTCTGAACTAGTGGAGTGGCTACACAAGTAGACAGAAGGGGACATGGGGGCCTTACGAGATAGATGTGGAGGTGGATATGAAAAAATTCAGCAACTGACGTATGCCAGTCCCCGGGGACCTGAAAAAGGGTAAACCGGCATCTAGCAGATGAATTAGTAAAATCCAGGTGTTTTACATCTGTAACTTGCTTCTCTAGCTCCTTACACTTTCCTCCCTCACTTTACACCTCATGGGTCTCTCTCTTCCTAATAGCTTTCATCCAAGGGAAAGGGAGTTCTATACAGTTTACGGGGAAATGTAGTCCTCACAACTTGGAACTCTGAATGAATCTTCTCATGAAAACATCTCTACATATTCTATAATACTCTTGACAATTCTAAGTGGCAGTGTGGTATAATGGAAGGAGCTCTGAAGATGGAGTCAATACACTCAAATAAATTCCAAATTCTGATTGTGACTAGGTAGATATATAACCCTGGGCAAATCACAACCTATTTGAATTTTACTGCAAAATGGAAATCATAACCTGGGGTCATAGCAAGCAAAATAACTTTGTAAACCTTAGAACACTTATTTACAACTATAATATATTTATTAAACCCACAATGGGCCTAATTTTAGGGGTAAGACTACCTGCACTAGAAACACAAGTACCATTTACATTGTTTCTAGGGGAAAATGTATGTAGTTCCAAATAACTTCTATAGAAATTGGTTAATAACTTGGAAACGACATAGAATAGAAAAAATTTTTAAATGAGGATACTTAAAAACATGTTATCTAAAAATCGGTTTACTATTCTTTCAGTGTTCACATGTGATGTATCTATTCATAGAATAAATTTTAAAATCATTTCATTATCTACAAGTTACATTACTACTCAATAGGTAAAGGTAGGCAAAACAACTAGAAAATATATGAACAATATAATTATACTTCTATAGTCAAGGCTAATTGTTTGTTCTGCTCAGATTAGAGCCATTAGTTTCTGAGAAAAAAAAACCGGAAGTGTTAATTTTCTAAGTAATTTTTTTCCCATCAATGACCCACAGTCGCTCAATACTTTTACGGTTGTGAACAAATAAATGGACAATATTTGAAGAAATGTAAATAAAACTGTAACAAAATTATGTGAAATCATTCTTTATTAATATGGCTATGGAACAAATAGAGTAGTGGAAATGACTATAATTAAGATCAGGGCATTAAAAAAAACCCTGATATTTGTCTGGAATTTTACAGTGCACTAGTTAATTATTACAACAAATATAAATATTTTTCTGACCTATACTATTGACAGTAATGTACAAAAACAGGGAATAGGAAAGACGGAAATAAAGGGAAGAGACAGACACCACCCTTCTCCCTCTGACATAGTTATACTAACAAGAATAGGTACAGAAAAAAAGAAACAAATATAGTTCCCCGGAGCAATATCCCTAGCTTAGGACCATACTAATGTGAAAAGCCATGTTGCATTTTTTACCATTCTAGGCACCAGCATGACTAATATAACCTCATGGTTTCATCTTAGAGAGCCTAAAAGAATGAGGCTGAGGGACAGCTCTCTACCTGTCCCTTATAGACTGGGCCAAATTTAAAAAACCCCACTGAGGACAAAACTACTATTTTCACACACCCTACTCTGTCTCGTCATCACCAGTCTTTTGTGGCTGTTTATTAATCCTGATGACTAAGTCAACAGTTAAGAGTTTTGTCAAGCAGTGAAGTACCGATGTCAGTAATTGGTATTTACAAGCTACTGATTCCAGGCCTGTTTGACTTGCTGCCATCCACTGCTTGGCTTGTAGAGCATGCACAGTCCTTAAGTACACATTACAAAAACTTTTATTTCCCCTCTTAGCCGTATAAAGGGTTTTTGGAACACTCAGCAGTGCATTAGCTATTAATGAACTAATCATACGTATTTCTGGCTGTTGGCACTGTCTGGAATAATCAAGAAGATAATAATGTAACAGGATCTCAAAGTGACCACCTACTGGTAAAACAGAACCAGCCTGTATAAAGGAGGTACAGTAACTTTTCGAAGTGTTCTGAAATACCTCCTTTGATGTCATGCCTGTGGTTGTATTGCTCATTTTGCAAGTCTGTTCCACAACACTTACATACCCATCAGGAATTTCTATCAGAGAATCACCATTACAACCACACCTGATAGCAACAAGCGGTTCCTCAGCATTGATAATCCCAATTTTGTTGGGATAAGTACATATTAGGGATTCAAAGTCCCCCTTAATTTTGTGTGTGTGAGTTGTACTTGGAGTACTATTCTCTGATTCTATACTTGACAGTACCAAACCGGGAGTGGCTCTGAAATGAGGCTGCATTCCTGATGGATCACCTTCACTCTTTAAAACTGAGCCTAGACACTGTCTTTCAAACAAAGCTCTATAAACTTCTGTCAAATGGTAACTTTGTTTATTATCTCTATGAGTAACAGAATTTGAGGTCTCATTTTGGTTGTTTCCTTGAGCTTTGTAACTGAGATAAAGCACCTTAAGCACTTGTCGAAGTACTTTAAATGCCCCATGGAAAGCGTGAATATGCTGGTCAGTAAGGCCTTGCACTGGTCCACAAAGAACTAAACAGTGGGGTATAAAAGAGTGTGTGCTAAGAAAGCCAAGATGAACATACCTTTTGGAATTAAGTAAAATGGGCTGACAAAATTGTACTAATGCAGTGTCAGAGATGTGACACTGTGAAGTAGCCCATGATGGCATAAAAGGTGACAGAGCAACAATTCTACAAAGGAGAGAAATTTCTTCTGATGGTATGCACTCTACCACTGATATGCCATTCAGTTTTGCATAATAAATAACTGCATCGTGTTGCTTCACACGAGACAAAAGCAATTTTATGCCCTTACTTTGCAAATCATTCATTATGGTTGCTGTCCTTTCTGTAATCCAAATTTGAGATGCCTGAAACTGTGCTTCTGACTTTACAACAAGCTCAGAACCAGAGGTGGAAAGTGCAGGCTCAATGGGTTCAGTTACAATGATTATTCTCATATCACCATCTGCTGGGCAGTAAACAGAAAAATCTCTATGAATAACAAACCCTGATACGATCCTTGAACTTGAAACTGGAAGTCCTGTAACAGCAGTGCACAATTCCAGAAAATATTCATCTACTAAATCAATCATTTCATCCTTACCATCTTCATGGCTCAAACATTTATAAAAATAATCACAAGTTAACTGGGAAATAAACTTCTGATTATTTCTTCCCACTCTTCCACAAAAATATGCATCTAATAGTAATTCTAGTGAGCGCCTACAAAACTTTTTCTCTTCTCCAGAAAAAGAAAAGATGGACAAAAAGTGTTTACTCAAATATTGAGCCACAATGTAGTCTAATATATGTGCCTGAAATGTCAAAATGGCTTGAGAAATGTATTTCCACTGGCAACAACTTTTCCAGTGTCTTTGCTGGCTTTGAATACTTCCCCCAAAAGAACCCCTTTCTTTATCAGTGATTGCCTTAAGTCCTCGAAGTAAATCACAAAGAAGAAGAATGAATGTTTTAGAACCATCTCCAGTCACATTCCGATTCATGGAAACACAAGTCACTATCACCCTGTTCGAAAAAGAAAAAAACAGAGCAATTAAGATTCACATGGCTTATTACGTCCAAATCTATATTTTTATAAGGAAAACATTTTCCTTCATTTAATTTTCGAAAGACCTGACTGACTCCTTTGTTATAATATTTCTCTAAGTAATACAATTATATTAATGGAACTCATTGGAAAGGAGGACAGGATTAGGTTAGAAAAAGAGAAATATATTGTCTTAAGGTTACTGGAAGAGGGGCTTTGGGGCAGCAAAATGCTATGTGAATTAGTAAAAATAAATTTTACAGCATGTGAAGTTCTAATCCTAGCACGGAGGTAGGCGATTTTGCAGTTATTTGAAAATGGGGACGTACTTCCTTCCCACTTCTGAAAATCCCTAGTTTCCTTTGGAGACTCAGTTTAAACATCACTTTCTACATGAGAACTTTTTCAGTCCTCACAGCTCATAGGGCCCTGAATTACCTTCCATCTATTTTGAATATACATATATATTTGTGCCTGCTGACTCCTTCATTAGGCTGTAAGTTCCCCAAGGGCAGGTGCTGTTTCTTTTTTTTGTTTGTTTGTTTGTTTTTAGGCAGTTGGGGTTAAGTGACTTGCCCAGGGTCACACAGCTAGTAAGTGTCAAGTGTTTGGTCTGAGGCCGGATTTGAACTCAGGTTCTCCTGACTTCAAGGCCGGTGCTCTATCCACTGCGCCACCTAGCTGCCCCGGGCAGGTGCTGTTTCAATAATCTTTGAATCCTTCAATCACTCTGTAAGCATTTATTAAATGCCTAATATTCGTCCAGCTCTTTGCTGAGCTCTGGGTAAACTGTTCCTGGCTTCAAGAAGCCTATTATGTAGCAATAGGCTATATGCCTGCTTCTCCACTCATAACATAGTCTTTACTTAGATCTTGGATATACAAACACAGGTATCTATGGGAACACATATATACACACATGTCCATGCTTATACACACAAGCATGTATATACCCATATAAAGGTATGTGTGTGTATACATATATATGCTTATATAAAATATGTATACCTGTGTCTATACACACATATACGTGTATGTACATATACTAAATGTAAAGACTGAATCTGTGGATTTCACTGGTAGAGGGAACTCCCTTTATCAATGCAAGTAAACAGCTTCTCTATGACTTAAGTCTCTGGAGTTGCCTAGACTCAGCAAAGCTTCTTAAACTTTTTCCACTCTCAAATCCTTCAGCACTTCTTAGACTGTGGGTTCAAGACCCACAGTTTAAGAAGCACTAGAGCACTGAAGAGGCAGGGCCTTGGAACAGGCAGGATTTTGACTCGATCTTTCTACACTTCCTCATACAAAACACAAGACAATTTGGGGGTTAAGGAGGAAGGAAAGGGAGTAACAGGGGAGAATCAGGAAAAGTTTCCAAGTATGACTACCTGACGTCTCCTCCACAGAATATAAAATTTTTGAAATAAGAAACTGTCATTGTCCTTCTCCACCAACATTACCTTGTTTTGTTTTGTTTTTCTTTTCTATCATGTCTGCAACTGGTCTTCCCCAAGAGAATGTAAGCTCCTCGGGGAAAAGAGATGTGTCATTTCTTTGGTATGCCCAGCTTCTGGTATATACCAAGAGCTTAACAAATGTTTGATAATCGATTTAAACTATGCTTTGCACGTACTGTCTTAAGGAGGGGTGGAAATAGATGGTATGACTTGTGGCAGGAAGGTGCTGCCTTACATAACGTGGGCTGGGCAGGACCGGCTAGTGCCTTCCTTCCTCACACTGCTCTGTATTTAAGTACTCTGCATATATGTTTATTTAATCACTTTAGGTCTATGCTGTGTATATGTCCTATATATTATCGTTTTCTCCCCCAACACAATATGAACTCCTAGAGCGCAAGGGCTGTCTTTTCTATCAGTATCTCGGCGCTTCGCCTCACACGTGATTTTTTCAGGCCTTCCTCTTCCCTCCCCCCACTTTAGATCGTAAGCTCCTCGAGGGCAGGGCCTTCCTTTTCCTAGTCGGGGTGGGCGCTTAATAAAGGTGGCATGATTGACTGACTGACAGTGGAGTGACGGAGGGAAGGGCGGGGGGGGGCTTGCTCCTACCTGGCCAGGGGATGCTCTACGTTTAGCGCCTCCAGGAGGTGGCCCCCGTCGCGGCTGAACAACACGTCGCCCGTGGGCTTCGTGTACAGCACCTGCCGCCCCTCGGGCCCCACGCAGCCGCTCACGATGCTCTCCAGGACCTCGGCCGCCTGCAGCGCGGCCCCGAGCCCTCCAGCCGTCGTGGTCGCCGCCATCGTCACGGCCGCTCCCGCCAAGGACCCGCCCTCCACCTTCCGAGCGAAGCGGAAGCGGCGCGGCGCGGCGCGAACTAGGCGGACGCTGCGGCGTCCGGGGGCGTGTGTGGGAGGGGGGTTGGGGGGGTGTTAATGTGCTTTGTTTTGTTTTATAAGGAGATCGGCGGAAACCTCCCTACCCACGTGATTCGAGCTTCCGCTTCGAGCCGGAAGGGGTGGGCCGATATACTCAGACGGCTTTCTTTGAGCATGCGCTTTTTAAACTCTGCGTGTGCTCTCTGGGTGCTGTGGGCTGTTGCTGTCCCTTCGCTTTACACAGTAGGGGAGGGCTCCTCTAGGGCTTGGAGGCTCTCTTACACTCACGGGTGTGTTGGCATACGTTTAACAATAGGCTCTCCAGGAGGAAAAATGTACTTCATGAAGCAATTTTTTACTCTAATCTGCGTTAGTGACAGTTCCTTAAGTCTGCAGTCAACAAAATGATACTTCCAATCGTGGCTGTGGCTCTGGCCAGTGTCCACATCGAGGTACGAATATTTACTGAAGATTTAACCATCGGATGAGGAGGAGCTGTGCGAATATTCACTGAAGATTTAACCATCCGCTGGAGGAGGAGCTGGTTCCAGCACAATCCCACCCCACGTGCTTTGCCTCGCCCGAGTCTGGCCCTGGGAAGTGCCGGGTCGGCTCGGAAGGGAGATGTGGACCTGGAAGGGGCCCATTGTCAAATTAGCAAGCAGACGGGGGTGGGGGCAAATTAAAGCGAATGGCTGAGGGGTCACACGGGTGGGAGGCGCCTTAAGTGTGATTCGAACTCGGGGCTGATTAACTGGAGATTCCCGCTCATTCCACTACACCACATTTCGTTGTATAAGTTTGAAGATTGTAACAAATTTAATCCAAAAGAGAATATTGGAAGCAAATTATCCCTTAAATTTATATATGTGTACGCACGCATGCACGCACCCATTTACTCACGTCCGGGAAACCTTCCCTTTATTCCTGAACCTACTCCTTTGTACCTCCAGCACTGCATATGATTTTAGACTTTTGGTATGTATTGATATAGCCGATTTCTTTTCTTTAAAAAAGTTATATAGGGGAGAAACGGGGAAAAACTGGTGGTGTAAAACTAAAAGAAAAAATTTAAACTTTGATTAACAAACTGCATTTCCCTGAGCTTGCTACATCTTGAATTCTTTCGCTAATTGTGGCAGCAACCCTTTTTTTTTGTCCTTTGCTTTTTCTGCAAATCATCATTACTATCTTACCATCCCCTTAAGTAATGAATGCCTTTCTCTCCAGCCTTGAGTCTTTCCCTGAGATTTTCTAATATTTATCCTTGTTACTGGTTTCTGTCCAGTGACTCTGGAGGAAATCAGTCATGCTGACTGAATCCCACTTTCTCCCTGACCTTTCTCAATCACTTTTCTCCAGCACCTTAAATACACTTTACTATTCTCTTCCCTTAGACTAAGTCTTCTTTAAAAAGAAAAAAATGATCTTTGCTTTATTATGCTATCCTCAAGGTATTATTCTGACTTCCCTTTCAGTGCCAAACTCCCAGGAATCTCCACTCAGTGTCTCCATTTTCTCATTAGCCCCTTATTTCTCAGCTTCTTTTAATCTTGCTCTGATATATCTTGCCACTGGACCCAGATGCCTCTGGGGGAGAAAGTGAGGCTGGTGACTCTGTACAGGCCTCCCTCACTTGAATCTAATTCACTTGCATGTCATGGCATCACTCCATGTCAGGGTCCTCCTAGAGAGACTGAAGAATTATACCCACCACTTAACTTTCCAAGGTCATTAGTTGCCTTATTGACCATTTCAAATGATCTTGTTCCTTTCCTCAACCTCTTCGGCATTTGAAAATAATGAACCACCATTTTCTTCTCCAGTAGCTTTTGTGAGATGTGATTGTCATGATTTTTCTCCTCCCCACTTCTGTTTTCAAAGTCTTGCCCCTTCAGTCAGTGGACTCCAAGGTTCTACCTTAGGTTTTCTCTTTTTTTGGCTATACACAGAATTTGTTATCCTTGATGCAGATGACTCAAATCTAGCCCCAGCCTCTCCTTAGAGGCTTGTCTTTTATTTCCAAATGTCTGCTAGAGCCCCAGTCTTTTATTTCCAAATTTATTTCCAAATAGCCTGGCTATTGGGCAAGGGGACACTCCAATTATATATCAGCTCCTCAAATGTGTTGTCTCTCCAACTGAGCTGATGTTTCTTCTGAAAACGTCTGTGGCCTTTCCGCCTAACTCTTATAATGACTGGATAACTCTAGGCACCTTTGTATCGTGAGGGCTTAGCAGGGACTACCACTACTGTCTCACTCTCCTTTGATTGTAGTTGTAACTGAGCTTTGCCCTTTAAGTAAGTATCTTTGCACTGTAAGTACTTAACCTTCAGTGAAATACTGTGGTGAATTTCTGGAGCATTTTTAGCTCCTCCAACGTGACAATATTCATCACATTTTTATTCAAATGGGAATTGGAAATTTTTATTTAAATACTGCTTTAGAGTATTTGGGTATTTGGCTATTTCATCTTATGCTACTTAAAAATGAGTGCCTTAAGTTCTGCAATGGATTTCCTCTCCTTATCCTCTCTCTGTGATTTCATCTACCTCCATGGACCTCTAAGGATGAAGACTGCTCTCTAATCCTTTTGGAAATTTCTAAAACAGCAATACTTTCAACATCTATATACAGAAGTAGGGTGGAATTAGAATGTACTTTGAGCCATTCTTCAGCCCATGACTGATATATTTGCACATTTCATCATGAACTTGGGAGAACTCAACATTGTACACTTACACACACTGCAGATAACATCTCTTTATTCTATTAATCATACAAAACTATTGACCAGTGGTAGTGCTTTAATTTACAAATGGCCATTAACAAGATGTTTAACTTGGGTTTACACTTAGCATGCCATACAGTGAAAACTCCAACTGAATTTCTGTGGCTCATTATCTTGAATGTTACATTACATTTTTCTTTAAATAACTTTCTCAATAATGTGACACTAAAATAATTTTACATGATAGACGCAGAAACATGAAATAATTTTTCTAAATAAATATTTTAGGAAGAACATTCACATTCATTTTGTCATGGGTTTCTTTGTGGCTCTTCTATGTGTGTGTATATATATATTTATACTTATGTTCATATAAATATATATATATATATATTAATCAAATTATGAGACACTGGTCCTATACAACTTTTAACAGTCCATTTTCAATTTTAAAATGTAACAGTACAAAAACAAGCAATATGTTAGAAGTGACAAAATAAAAAATGCCAATATGACATTCTCTAGCTAAAACAAAATGAAATAAAAGTACATATTAGTGGCAGGCTATGCATTTCAAAGAATCATTTTCCCAGTTAAACAAAAATTGAAATGTAAACGTATTAGTTTCTATGGTTTTTTTCAAGATGGTTTAGAATTTCAATTTAGGTCTAAATATAAAGTTTAATTTTTTGCATATTTAACATAATGAATTCAAAATAATCTATGATGTCATTTATGGCTCTTCAATAATGCCATAATGCATTATACCTTCACTATATAGAAAACAAACAGCACAGATGTTTACCACTCAGTAGAAATACTAAAAACTAGAAAAAAATGGAATTGTATACATGTTTCCTTAGATATTTGACTAAGAGTGAGATAGTTTTCAAAAAGTTAAAAGTAACTGCCTCTCACAAAAGTTTTTTTTAATGTATATATGGCACAAATTGACAAGTTTCTTTATACATCCCCAAACAGTGTGAATTCATCAAAAAGGCACTGTTTACAATACTCAGAAATAATCTGACAAATCTATTTCTGTGATGTCTGAAGAGTGGAGGATATACTTTAAAGTACAGTAATTAGACAAACCCTTATAAAAGTACAGCATTACTGTTTAAATATATTTATAAAAGAAAATAAAGTGACAGTGACCCTTTTAAGAAAAAAAAAGTCTACTGAATTGTTAACAAATACTTTGAATTTAGATTTTGTCTCAGTAAATACAAGTGGCAAAAAGATTTCCTAGAGGCACAAAAGCATAAATATTAAATGAGTGCTATATTTTAAAAGGCAAAATTCAATGGAATGCAGATGGCTACTTGTGCTAATGTGAATAAAACCATACTGTACCTTTATAAGTGCTGCAAAAAAGTAGTAACGTGAAATATAAGAAAAATTATCTATTGCTGTAACTACTTAACATTTCACATGACTCATACTCTCTTTTGATAGGCCAAATGCATCTCACTAAAAGAAAATTAAAGATTAACATTTAAAAACAAAAACATCACTTCTCTAAATTTCTATGCAGGAAAGAGAGTAATGAAATAAGAAAACGGATCTTGAGTTTAATCCTTGAACCTAGAAGGAGGCATTAGCCTCAGACAATTGCAAACTATACAATCACAGTTTTTTATGAATCAATGTGTAGGAGAAAAACAGGTTACTCTCAAGTAAAGGACATTCAAGGTCAACGACATGTTATGGCTAAATACAAAGTTAATTATGTGTTTAGAAGGATTCATATACCAAGCCTATTACCAGCATTGGTCTAATACTAAGCCACCAATTCCTGAGTGTCGTGTTCAGCTCACAGAAAAGAACTTCATGTGACTAAAAACATTAGGACATACTGTATTAGATATGTGCTTTAAGCATATAATAAAACAGTCATGAAAAAGGTTGCTGTTATTTTTACTTTTGTAAGTTCTGTGAAATATTCTCTGCCAGTCCTTAATTAGGAATTGAACTTATATCAGATCTGTCATATAACTGGGAGTAAGGGGGAAAAAATGAAGCAACCAACCACCTTTTAATCAGGGATATTTTTCCAGCACATCTATACCTTAATAATTACATACAAACATAGGAATAAAAATAGATAAGATAGAACTGGCCACCAACCATATACCACCATCAGCTTATCGACAAAAATGTTTCAATTTTAAAATGGAACTGAAATGTGAAGGTAAAATAATATATGTATATCAATACTAATGTAAATAGTTTTTAAAACTGCCAATATTTGTTTATGAAATATCATTTTATACACTCCAACAGATATGTAGATGGAGGCTTAACACTGGCAGTGGAATGAAAAAAAAATGAGAAAATGCAAAGTACAGGCTGCAACATTGTGGTTTCTAATATGGGAAAAGTTTGATACAGGTAATCTTTTATTTTTACCTATATGATTATTTTCAAGTGAATAAATGGAATATTTATTTTGCTAATTATGCATGAGAAATTGGATCTTCATATGTATGTAAGATTCTTATTACTACCAAAGCATTCTACTTAGGATACTTAGATCAGTAAAATGTAGCCTACTCAGTTTTCATAATTCATCATACGTCTCTTAATCTGTTCTTGCCAACTTATAGTTTTTATTTTGTTAAAGTCAAAACCTGATGAGAATGAGTCTTCTTTCTGCCCTTATTATAGATGTCTCCCAGAATCTGTATTTTCAGTACTATAAAAATCTTTCATAATATTAGATATTTAAGTAATTCACAAAAATTGCTTTTGAATACTATAAAAAGCTTGTGAAAATCCAAAACAAGTCCAACATTTTAAATTAAAAAGCTAAACTGCCTTATTTTGTGTCATAGAGCTTTAAACATAAAACAGGATCCTACAGCAATGTGACTGACATGGGTTTTGTGGTTTTTAAAGTACTAAGAATAATAAGGGGGAAATAAAAGATTAAGTTTCTGAACTCTTCTTTATACATGTAACACCGCTGTACATCTTAAAAGTGATTTAAAAAAAAAACAATTTGCAGAAATACATCCAGACCATTATCTCTTATTTTCTACCTCCTGTTGGCTTTTGAAGTAAAACAAAAAATTAAAAACCAGTAAACGGTTCAAGGTGTAAATAAAAGTTCAAGAACCACTCCTAAAACAAGCCAATTACTGATGAAATATCCTGAATTGTTTCATAAACCACTTAAATTGCTATAGGCTGTATGTAAGATCACTGACAGCAGTCACTTCTGAGTTCTAGGGAATACATTAAAAAAATTCAGATAGCAAAAGTAATTTAATACCCAAACCAGTTTTCTTCCAATTTACTATAATGCAATTAAGTTCTCTTGTATTCCTGAAATTTAGATTCATAATGGTGGAAGTAGTGGAAGGCCATTAACACTGGCAGGTCTTGCTTAAAGAAATAAATTTACAGAAATATTTTCTAGGATGTGCTCAAGAGGGCATCATAGAGCATGACAAGAAAGATACAAAGGTCATTATTAGACACAGAGAGGAAGGTGGACTTTTCTATATGCGCCTATATAAACATGTCCATACCAAAAGTTAAACATTAAACATATGCTAAGGGTTCACACAAAAAACAAAAATCCTTCATGTAAATTTGGTTTCTGATCCAATGTCACCATTTTCATATACATATATGTATATACCATCACATGTTTTTCTTTTTATGTTTCTAAGAAGAGAGAGTTAAAAGTTAAGTCCTTTGGAGGTGATCTGTATACAGTATGGCAAATTCTTTAGGTGTAACTATGTCTCTGTTTTTCCCCATATTGTAAGTCCTTATCAATAAAAGTTTTGTGCCTGTTTTATAAAGAAAATGGATCACTGTATGTAGTTTTACAAACTTAACAGCACTTTTGTTAACAACATGGCATGACTAGACTGGAACATTACTATAGAATACATGACTACTGTCAGGTACTAAGCCTACAGGACCCGTATGGATATGCACCGTACACAAGCACAGATGCACACGCATGGATTAAAAACAAGAAATGTTCTGGCACTTATGCAATATTCACGTTAACCAGATAGGACAGGTCTTGTTCCGGTTAAGGATACAAGGCATGAGAGGTCAAAACTTCTAGATTTATCTCTAAGGTTCTTTTAAAAATATTGCATTGTTTGAATAAAGTCCAAACCAACTTGAAAAATGGTCCCAGGCTAAATCTAATCATTCCATTTCGTTGATTCAATGACATACGGAATTCTACTTAAACATGAAGTTTATTATGATCTGTAGCAAAATCAGCAAGAAAATGATGAAGTAGTCTCGCGGTTGTAGGAAATAGTCCGTGGCAGTAGACCTTGAAATAAGATGATTTCGTAGAGCCATGATATTTCTACAAAATACAAAGCAATACATATTTATAGTGACTTCTTAAAAAATGTTAATACTGCAAGATTATATTTATACATGACTTTGAAGTTTTCAAAGCACTTTCAAGTGCATTCTCTCATTTGAGCTCTGAACAACCCTGTAAGCTAGGCAGGAAATAATTTATTCATACTTTATATTAGGGGGAAAAAAAACTGGCTTAAAAAAGTTAAGAGGCTTGGCCAATGTTATATGCCCAGTAGCAGAAAGAGCAGAAGACCTATCTCACTCCTACTTCAGTGCTCTTCTAACTCACATTTACTATCCAACATACATTCTGCTAATAAATATTTTCATGCAGAATTTAAAGAAATTCATTTCTTAAGAGTAATTACTAAGTGGAAAGCTAAATATGCATATACGAAATTACCTATGAATACCATGAGGTTGTAGAGTAACAAGCCCATTGTGGATATATATTTTTCCTTCTTTATTAAGTGCAACTGCCTTTCTTATCCTAACAATGACTTTTAAACAATTTAAATTCTGCTTCATACTTAGCTACTATCCTCCCCGCAAAGGGAGTCTGGAGGTAGGGAGAAAAAAGGGATTCAATTTCATAGTGGGGAGAATATCTCCTGTCACTTTAGGCTTCCTTGATATACACAGATAAGCTGAAGCAGAAACAGAAGAAATGTGAAGAAAGTCAGCCTCTACAAAATCCTACTCCAAAGATTTATCACAATGTGGAAGTGACTAGGTTACCGAAGATTAGACTAGACCAAGTAAGCCCTAATAAAGTCCATGCTTAGACACAAAATAATTCTGAAAGATGAGAACTTTTAGGGGAACAAAGACAAGAGTTGCATAGGATAAAAAGGAATGGATCATGTTATGTGCCACTAGAAGGAATACCTATATGCCACTAAAAGGAATACCCTCACTGATAAGATCACAAAAGCATAGTACTAATGTATCAAAAGTGGCTCAAAGAATAGTATTTACTGAAAATAAATTTTAGAGGACTCAAGAAATAAGGGGAGGGGAGAAGAGGAAGAGGAAGACTGGTTGAATGACAAGAGTTAAGGGAAGAGAAAGATGTGTATATGTATCATAATGCTAAAGAATTGGGAAAGAAAGTTACAACTAGGGGCTAAATTATTACAACACTATTCTAAGGGAGAAGTCTTCAGGGTGACTAACAAGAAGGAAAAAGAATTGGAGCTCTAGCTTCTGGTAAAGTATGGAGAGCAAGGTGAATTCTGTAGTTAACACAGAATTTTCCAACAGGCTATAAGTTTCTTGAAGGCAGGGTCTGTTTTCACTCTCGTCTTTGTATCTCCAGTACCTCGCACAGTGTCTGGCACATAACAAGCACTTAATAAATGCTCAATGGATTGAACTGACTTTGATAAAGTATGTAATGTTTATCTACATGTTATGGAAAATAAATGCTGTATATGTTCACAGAACTGGTTAATTCCCTATTAGAAAAAGAAAGCAAAGTGGTTTGAGGGACACCTCATTAAGCTATCAGGTAGAATAAAAATATCTTTTAAAAAATGAAATAAGGGCTTCAAGGCAAAAATGAAGGAAACATACCTAAAGAGGAAAAAAAGAATCCTGACTTAAGACAAGAAGTTAGTGGGTAGAAAAATATGACACAGAAGAAAAAGGTAAGAAGGACTACTGAACACCTAAAGATAATTCATCTTTCTGTAGAATGAAGAGCTGGTCTGCTGAAGAGAAGCAGGCGCCTGGAACTGAAGGAACCACAGGTGCCTTGGTAACAGTCACCCAGCCAAGGCAAACGAAGACGAGAGAGGCAGCAGTGATTGGTGACTCCCTCATATGGGGTACTGGGGCAGCTCTTTATTGATTTGGCACTGAAATTTGTG
This sequence comes from Phascolarctos cinereus, assembly GCF_003287225.1. Classification (NCBI taxonomy): domain Eukaryota; kingdom Metazoa; phylum Chordata; class Mammalia; order Diprotodontia; family Phascolarctidae; genus Phascolarctos; species Phascolarctos cinereus. The sequence continues at coordinate 242,868,037 of NW_027555514.1, forward strand.
GGCAAATCCAGGAGAATCTCCCAAGGCTTGTCAAACTTGGTGACTACTATACACTTCTGGTGATTTACATTGACTCAAATAATAATTTCCAAAGAATTCTAAAAAGCACTGTTAAGGATAATTAACGGGCAAGAAACTAACAACTTCTGGAGTGTGACATCTTTATCACTACTGCTGATCAAAGGCAAGGAAGGAGTTCAGAGGAACAGATCTGATAAGTGAACAACTGGTTAAGAAGTGAGTCTCTGAAAAACAGGGTTTGAATTTCTGGACCACTGCTAAAAACAGAAGAACGATGGCTCCAGGCCAAAGATGGAGTGTACTCAAACACAACAGATATTTTCCTATAGTTTTTTTAAAAATCCAATCAAAAGAGATTTAGCCTGAAAGGGGGAAGGGAAAACATTTCACACATAAACATACCCACCCAAGACTCTCTAGATATAATACAGGCAGAAGAATCGTAGTGGAGGTGCTCAGAAGTTTTCAGGAGACAAAATATAAGAGTCAAAGTAAAACATGGCCTTGGATGGGATATGGAGATTAAAAAAAAAAAGTGGAGATTACAAGCAATGAGTTCCTAAGGCAAGGAGGTACATTTGACCTTATTACACTTCAGACAAATAAGAACCGGGTCCAGAATTGAAGAGGAATTAGAGAGTAACATTGGCTGCACTTAGAAAATACATTCATGATTTTCCTAACACTGTTCTTACAATCAAAGGCTCTTAAAAAAGAAAGGCTAGTATTTTCCCAGGGATTCTCTATGGCCAAGAATCAAATGCCGTTTCTCTGGTAGTTTGTGGTACTGGGAGCCAAACTGTTCTTTTCTCTGGGGCTTCACTTGAGCTTGTTATGGAATTACTTGCTTTTACTGGTTTTACCTCTTGAACTTCTCTTAGTGCACAGCATGTTTTTGTTATGTTGAGCGTTTTCTTGTTTACTCACACCTCTGACTTGTTTTGGGATTGAATTTCATGCTTCGGTCAAATTGCTCCCTCAGGTACTTTGGAATGGGGTGGTCAGTTTCAGCTTGACCCTGTCCCTCGGTAACTGAGTGGTGCTGCCTTTGCTTTTCTAAATGCATGGCTAAGACCAGCCCCTGCCCACACTTCTGTCTCTGTCTGCTGGTGGTTCGACTCAGGTGTTGGCCTCAGATCTTTCTCTGTCCCCTTTTCCTTGCACAGTTTCTATCTAGCACCTGACTCCTTTGCTGTGGCCCTGACAAGCCCCAATCAGATGCAGATAGTACTCAAAATAGGCCTCCTGCAAGACCCAGGTACTGTGACGGCCCCTATCTCATCCTGGGGTTCCAGTGGGAACTGCCTGGGAGCTATGGCTTCTGGCTTCTCCTCAGCACTTCTGCAGGCTTCTAGAAGTCATCTTGTGCAGCCATGGCCTGGAGGGGGAAGCTTCTACCTGTTTCTCTTTGGTTTTCTTTACCACTGTTCCATCTGGTGCATTTTTTTAAACTTTATTGGAGTATTTGTAGAATATCTGTCTAGGTCTGTGCTATCAAAACACAAATAGAAACCAATCCCTGCAGGCCACATATCAACTTAAAAAATCCACAAATTAACAATGTCTATGTTGTACTGTATTTTTATTTTGTTAAACCTTTCCCGATCACATTTTAAGCAGGCTGGCCACGGAAGTGTGACAATTCTTCTCTATGTCCTATTATGTCACCACCTTATTGAGAAGTCACAAAATGCCAGTCTCTGTGGATCCCTTGAAGGGCAATGAGGAGTTACACTGTAGTTGTAAACAGGCTGCAGTATATTGCCCATGAAGAATGCAAATGCAAAAATGAAACCATCTCTGCCCTCGAGGAGTTTACACTCTATTGAGGGAAATAACACATATATATATAAGTATATATAAAGTAAATACAAGATTTTGGGGGGGAGGAAGGTATCAGTAAGCTGGAGAATCAAAAAAGGCTCCACATAGAAGTGGTACTTGAGCTGAGTTTTGAGGAAAACAAGGGATTTTAAAAGGTAGAGATGAGGAGGGAGTGCCTAAAGGCAAGAAAAAGGGGTGGGTGTATGTGTGTTTCTTTTAACATTTGGGAAATGAGAAGGCTCAAGCAAGGGATAGACCACTACAATGTTCAAGCCAGAAATGATGATAATAATGGCTGGTGGAGAACATAAAAGTTGTTTGTGCCTTTGGCTATGCTGTTATATTACAGCTGTGGCAGCAATAATCAATTTCAATGCCCGTCACTGAACAATTCAACCCAGAAGCAGCAAGGAACAGAACTGCTTTTCTGTCAAAGAACAGTTGATCACTCTCCCTTTTCATGAGTCAAAGATTACCTCAATTATCTACAAACACAGATATACACATATATACCCACACACAACAGTTAAATAATCATAAGGTCACAGCAGTTGGGGAATCAGGAAAGGATTCACACAAAAGATGGTGCCTCAGTAGTATCTTAAAGGAAGAGAGGCACTCTCTTGGGCAAAGGACTTAGGAATTAAATACTACTATTATCATCATGCATTACCTTTTAATTTCTTCCTGTGTTTGTTTTATAGATTCAATGGAACTCTGTAGGTCTGCAAGATCTACTGTCTTCTTTCTTCTTGAACTTGGTTTCAGTACTTGAGCTAAAAAGACATTTAGGACGAAACAATGAAATTGTATTCTTAAATGAAGTGTTTGTTTCCACTAAGGGTTTCAATTATACAAAAAAGAAATTTTTCCTAGGCTTGGCTTTAGTTTTTGTGAATTTACACTACAGACATTAAATCTTTACAACCAAATAATTTTCAATTTTGTTCAAGTAAGTTTAAAATAATATCTGAATTTAGATAATATATGTTAGGAGATTTATTTTTCTAAGCTATAATGCAAAGTATAGCATATTTTTTAAATGATCTTTCATAAAGTACTGAATATATGACCTCCAGATGAGGTTGGGGAGGGGGAAAAGGGGAAAAGTGGAAGAAGGAAGAAAGGTGAAAGAGTATTACTTCCCCTCCCCACCATTATCATTGAATAGACCATTAGATTTAGAGATGAAAAGGAAAGAAGTTATTTGGCACTAACCCTTTCAATTTAAGGATGAGGAAACAGATCTAGAGAGGTTAAGTAACTTTTAATCAAGGTCACTGAGGTAGTAATCAAAGGTAGAACTGTGATATAAACCCAGCTCCCTGGACTCTAGATCTATACTTCTTTCCATTGTGCTACAATGCCTCCCGAGAGCTAGCCCTATTTATAGCTTTTATTATTTCTGTTAGTGGCACCATCTTTCACTCATACACACTTGAAATCTTAGAAACAGTTTTAACTTCCCATCTCTCTTGGATTTAATATCCTATAAATCACCAAGTCCTATTGATTTTTCCTTCACAATGTTCTCTCACATCTGTTCCTTTTCATTCCTACTGCTATGATCTTGTGTTTAGACCTCTCCTTATGCCATGTCTAGATTTGAAACTGGTCTCTGTTTCTAGTCTCTCCCCTATTAAATCTATCCTATATATTGTTGCTTGATTTACCTTTCTACAAAATATCACTTTCATGTCATGCCTCTGTTCAGAAGCCTTCAATGGTCCTACACTGTGTATACAATTAAATTAAAAGCCCTAGCTTAGCATCGTGCCCTCCCTAATCTGACCTGAACATACTTTCTAGCCTAATCTCCTACAATTCTCTTCACAGAATCTAAGAATTGGAAAAGGCCCTGAAAGAGTCATCTGAATTCAACCTATATCTAGACAAAAATTCTTTTTACAAAATCCAGTGGTCATCCAGTGTCTGTGAAAAACCTCCACTGAGGGGAATTACTTCCCAAGACAGCCCACTTCAGCTTTAACTCTCAGGAAGGTTTTTATTAAGATGAGCTTAAATCTGCCTTTTCCAATATCTATCCACTATTTTTAGCTCTTCCTTCCAGAGTCAAGTAGAACATGTCCTATCATTTTCCACATAACAGATATTTCCTGTAAGTCTTTTCTTCTCCAGGGTAAATATCTCCAATCCCTTTTCACTGATCATTGTCTGGCACACTGATCAGTCCTCTCCTGGTTTGCTGCCTCTATACCGGATCCAGCTTATTAATGTTCTCCCTAAAAGACGGTACCCAGAACTATGCACAATATTTCACGTATGCCCTGAACAGAGCAGAGTACAGCACAATCTCCCTCATTTTGGATATTATGCCTCTTTTACAACCTACGATTGTTTTCAATTAGTTCTTTTAAATTACCCCATCAATACTTTAAGATGCACTGAACTGTCACTTAAACTATAGCCTAACTATGCCAATGCCACCATATAATTTGTGCAGTTAATTTTCTAAACCCAAACATTGGGATTTTGCATTTTCTCACTTTGTAAGATCTGGCTCACTGTTCAAGCTTGTTAAGATGTTTTAGGATCCCAATTCCATATCCCTTACAATAACCCTCTATTTTAGACTATATTTACTCTCCAAGCCTAGACCATACATTATGCTTTAATTATTTTATTCATTCTCTTTCTTATATTTTCCTTCTCACCACAAACCCATGTGGATTTTTCTTTATTTTCTTCTTCATCTACCCATATTCTATCTATCCATTGAAGCCTACCTCATCTCACTTCTTTTATTAACTTGTTTTTAGTTACCTCCTCCCAAAATAGTTTCTCCGTCCTCTCAACTCTTATATGCATTTATTATTTGTATTATTCATTTACCAATTATTTAGTATTTTCACTCTTAGTTAACTTTTCTTTAATAAATGTTTTATCTTCCCAACTAGACTGTAAGCTTCTTGAAGGCAGAATTTCTTTGTACCTCCAAATATCTGTAGGCAGATTCTAACTACTGTATGTAGTAAGGATGGAAAATGACCTAATTTGGTCAATATTTAACTTCCAAAAGTCAATTTTTTAATTGCTGTAATTTCTGATTTTTACTGGCTTATATACACAAGTGTTATGTAATTATATTTAAGTGTAAAATGAATTACTATGATTACTTTTTTCAAACGGTAGTAGTGATGGAAAGCTCAACAAATATTTGTTGAAATGAACATGGTATAATTTCTAGCAATTTACCAGAAGTCAAAAAGCAAAAGCTAGTAAAATATTTTTCTTGATTTGTATAGCAAGTCCTCCCCAAATTTCCCACTCTCTAAGTGTCATACCTTCAAAGCTTACTCATGATCTCAAGCAGTCCCCACCCCACCCCCCCCAAAAAAATTCTTATTCCACTTTGATAAATCACTTTCTTAAGTTTTGGAATGTATTTTTTTTCTCAGTTTATGCCTTTTATGATGAGCACACTACAATGAATAGTCTTACCTTCGCTTCCAGAGGAGTCCTGGATATCAAGTTCTGGTGAAGAATAGCCTTTTACCACTTTCTTTGTTTGCCTGCTTGGCTTATGCTTCATTTTTGGAACGCTAACCTGAAATTCACAAATTTATGAAAGTAAATTGGCTGGGAAATGATGGTTCCAGGCACAAGGGAGAGCTTATGCAAAACAAAAAAAAGTATTGCGGTAGGATATATTATGGTCTTTGAGTGAAAAGTTAAGAGTCTAGTTCCTGTGCCAAAACAAGCATGTGAAGGTAAAGTAAGACTGGAAAGATAAACTGGCACCAGGCTGTGGGGGGCCCTTAAACACCAGGCTGAATTTACAATTTATCCTAGAGCCAACAGAGAGGCATTAAGGTCTCTGAGACATAATCAGATGCAAATATAGGTTCAACATAAGGGAAATCTTCCCAACAGTTTGAGCTCTACAAAAGTGGAATAAACTACCACAGGAAGCAGTGGGTTCCCCCCTAACTAGAGATCCACAAAGGCTAAATGACCATCTGTCAGTTGTGCTATACTGTGAATTCCTATTTAGATATGGACTAGATTAAATGACCTCTGTGCTCCCTTCCAACTCTGATATTCCAACTCTGAGTTTTCATTTCATTTTATTTACATAACAAAACAACACATACAATTAAATTCAACAGATATTTATCAGATGCTAACTATATACAAAGCTCCATGTTAGTTCAGTTTGGTTAGAGTATAGGATGCATATGGGTTAAACCCATGAGATAAGGTTGGAAAGGTAAGCTTCAATGCCAGGACAAAGATTAAAAGGGGAAGAGACTGGAGACAGGGAACCTACTTAGGAGATGCCCTTGTTTCCTTTCATCTAACATCTAGAACTTCCTCCAAAAGAGTTTTGTATCTAGCACTAGTCAGCACACCACCTATGTGTCCTATCCTCTTCCTCAATCCCTATGTGCCATCAGTTACCAAATCCTCTATGCTCTACCATCCTGTCCTTTCCTACCTGTACCCCACTTTTTACCTCCACTTCTATCAGTCTCTTGAATCTATCCTTCATAATACTCCAAAAGTAATATGCCCCAGATACAGATCTGACCTAATCACTTTCCTGCCCTAAAACCTTTAGTGGTTCTTTCAAATGAAATATAAACTCCTTAGCCTGATCTTTAAGGCCCTCCATAATCTGTAATCTTTTGGGAAGCCAATATGGAAAATATACAAAAAGATTTACTAAACTGTTCAAATCCTTTGACTTAGTGACCCCACTACTAGTACTATGTTGTAAAGACTGAGAGGCAATGGCACAGTGGATGGTAAGCTGGACTTGGAATCGGGAAGATCTATGATCAAATCCCACCTCAGACACTTTTTATGCAATCCTGGGTAATTATTCTTTCTGGGCCCCAGTTTTCTTAACTGTGAAAAGAAGGGGCTGGACTTAATGACCTATAATTTTACTTTTAGCTAAAAATCCTATCTGTACAAAAAATATTTATAACAGCTTTATTTGTAATAACAAAAACTTAGAAACAACCTAAATGTATAACTGGAAAATGGTTGAATATATAGTGATATATCAAAACATAATAGAGTACTACTGCAGCATAAAAAAAAATGAAAAGTTGAAAAAAAACCCAAAGAGGGAAAGTTTTATTCAAAGCTATGCAGAATGAAGAAAGTAGAAGCTGAACAGTATATACAATGACTCTCGCCATGTAAAAATGATTACCACAAAAAGATCTGGGAAAAATACTTAAGAGATTAGAAAGGGACGTGGAAGGAAACACACTTTTGTTATTTTGTTAAAATTAAAATAAACATTTCAAAACAAGGACAAGGATAGGTACCGGACCTGTGATTTCACTGGGATAGAGCATGACTATATAAGAAAAATCCTTCTACCAGTGCAGGTCTTCAGCACCTCTATAACTTAAAACTTTACAAGAGTTGCTAAGAGCACTGATGTGTTGAGGGGATTGCCCAGTCACACAGCACAGTATATGTCAGAAGTAGAATTTGAACCTACATCTTCTGACTTAAAACCAATTCTCCATCCACTACTCCATGCTGTCTCTCTTTCAAAACAAGTGGTAAATGATTTAAAATGTTTTATTTTTATGAAGTTATTTTTTAGTTTTTCAAATTGCCACACGTATATACTGAAAGCATTAACAGGAACAACCAAGTTTAATTACATTTTGAGCACTTACCATTGGTGTCCGATGTCTGACTTTCGTTTGGATGACACCATCCTTTTCAAACTGTATCAGATCATTCAGAGGATCCCATGGCCGAGTACTATGGAGAAGGAAGAAAAATATCTGTTAGGGGCATCTTCATCACAAAAATACTCCTTAAGGGGCCCGGCCCACCTTAACATATGGCATGACGCTCTCTGTTATACAAAGTAAAGAAGACATATTGCCACCTCTTGATAAGCTTATAATACTGTTACATGGAATAAAGTTTTCTTTATTTAAAAAAAAAACACCAGAATGGACTCCCTTCATATAAGCATAAAGTTTCTTTAAAAAGGGCTCCTTCTGTAACTGCCTACAACAAATGACAAACACAATTGTTGCTTATTAAACATATACTCTGTGTGTGTGTGTGTGTGTGTGTGTGTGTGTGTGTGTGTAATGCCTAGCTACTTCTTATGCAAACAAACAGTACCACCCCCCCCCAAAGAATCCTGGGACAATATAAAATGTACCAAATGAATATATTGTAAAAACTGGAATGGGAGAAAGGACTAAGAGCTGAGGAGATCAAGGAAAGCTTCAGGAAGGAGGTGGCACTGGCTCTGAGTCTTGAAGGATGATCATGATTCTGAGATGCAGAAATGGGGCAGAAGTGTATTCTAGGCACGGGATGAATGTTTGTCCAAATACACAAAAGTGACAGGAGTTTCTTGTTCAAAGACCAAATTATAGTCCAATTTGGCTGAACTGTACCCTTCTGAAAGCTGAAGGTTATGAAATAGAGCCAGTAGGGGAGGTGAGGGCCAGACTACCAAACCTCCTATATAACGGGCAGAGGCACTGCTATTTTATCCTAGAGTAAATGACAAGCCACTAACGGTTTCTGAGCAGGAAGGTCAGACCTATGCCAGTAGGATTATTTTTGCAGCAGTGCAGATCCTCATTTAACAATGTACCATATAAACTCACCATTTGATTTTATAATGTAAAAGTTAAATGCTTAGCTAAGGTCACAGACACTCTAATACACCAGGCTTCAATTTTTAAATTTCCTATAAAAACAATGACAGAAATGTGCTAACCTGCAACAACCCCCCTAAAATGTTCTGTTTACAATAAGCATTTTAAGTTACTCACTCAGAGAATCTATAATGCCATTCTCCAGTGACTGAATCGAGTTCAAATAATTTGCAAACCCATTCTTCATTTTTCCCTTTCCGTTCTCTGGCAGCCTTTCTTTGAGCTTCCTCTAAAACGTATTTCTCTTGAGTAGCTTCTGTCTGGTCTTTGGCATTTATGGCCCGAGTAACCCGTTGCCACAGCCTAATAACGTGATATAAGAAGAAAATAACTCGAAAGTGAATCTTTTTCCCTCAAGCAATCAACATGTATTTATTAAATAGATACTGTAGCCAGGTACTGTGCTTGTTGATTGGAATACAAATTTAATTAAATAACCTCTACTCCCAAAGAGCTTACATTCTAAATGGGAAAACAACAAAGGTACATATAAAGAGAAAAAAAAATGTATACACACACACACACACAGTCTGAGGACAGCAGAAACAGCTGAAGGGAAAACTTCATGTAGAAAGTTATACTTGAGTGGCCTCTTTTTTTGCATTTTTAAATATAATATTTTATTTTCCCCCAATTGCATGCAAAACAATTTTAACATTTTAAAAAATTTTTGAGCCCCAAATTCTCTCCCTCCTCTATCCACACTCCCCCCACCCCACTGAGAAGGCAAGCAATTTGATATAGGTTATAAATGTACAGTCATGTAAAATATATTTCCATGTTGTGAAAGAAAACAGACAAAAGAAAAAGAAAAAAAAGGAAAGAAAAAGTGCTTCAATCTGCATTCAGACTGCATCAGTTCTTTCTCAGCAGATGGATAGCATTTTTCATCATAAATCCTTTAGAACTGTCTTAGATCGCTATATGGCTGAGAATAGCTAAGTCATTCATAATCGATCATTATATAATGCTAACCTCTAGTTCCATATCCTCATTTATAAAATGGGTTGGACTTGAGAGTCTCTAAAGACTCTTTCAGCTCTAAATCTTCAATTCTATGAGTCTCATTCAAATCTGCCTCCTACTTCCACTACCATCACACTAATATAAGGTTTTTTGGGTTACATATACTTCTGATTTCAAGGTATTCTGTGATTCAAAACTATGTAACACAACTAGGAGATGGATTTTGTGGCAACAATATGTGAATACACAATTTCTCAAAGCTATCCAGCCTTAACTCAACCTACTCAATTGTGCTCCAAGCTAAGAACCCATTGGGAATTGCCTAAAAAAAAAATAATGCTACATAGGTATAATGGAATAATACTCTTGGGTTTTTTTTCCCCCTTTATTTATTTATTTGTTGCTCCATTCACTTACTTATTTTATTCTGAACCTAAGAAATAAAATAAGCATTCATTCAGTTATTCTTCAAACAATATTGCTGTTACTGTATACAATGTTCTTTTAGTTCTCATTTTACTCTTCATTATTTTATTCAAGTCTTTCCACATTTTTCTAAAATCAACCTGTTCATCATTTCTTACAGCACAATAATATTCCATCACAATCATACACTACAACTTAATCAGCCATTCCCCAACTGATGGGTATTCCCTCAATTTCCATTTCTTTGCCACCACAAAGAGAGCTGCTACAAATATTTTAGAACATTCAGGTCCTTCTCCTTTTCCCTAGTCAATTTGGGCAACAGATCTAATAGTGGTACTGCTGGGTCAAAGGGTATACACAGTTTCACAATTCTTTGGGCATAATTCCTGATTGTTCTCCAAAATGGCTGGATCAGTTCACAGTTCTACCAACAGTATATTAGTGTCACAGATAGCTGATTCCTAAATGACTATTAGTCATATTTCATGATGGTTAAGAAATACTCAATTTAATTTTTTATGATATCCTTTAGTACTTACACATCTGCTGGCTTCCAAGTCTATTTAAGAACAGTGAGGATAATTAAAATTTTTAAAAACACATTACTTATGTACAAGAGCAGGGTTTTTGTAGTAGTTTATAAACCTATGCCCCCCCCCTCTTTTTTTCATCCCAAACCTCATTTTCCAACATATTTTTCAACATTTCCTGTGCTCATTTTGGCACTGAAGCCATTAAATATCAGGATATATATGCATGTGTGTGTGTGTATGTACATATACATATGTGTGTGCATGTACACACACACATATGTATATGTACACACACACACACCACACACACACACACATATATATTTTTTATTAGGCTTAATTTGAAGGATCTTGTGAAGTTTTTCTTCTTCATCCTCTGCAATGAATGGATACATAAACTACAGTTATCATCAAGGGGGGTCAACTTGCTTACATTTTGGTCATCATCATAAGTAATTGAGAAAACTAAGTAGCCCATGAAATAGCCTGTCATCTGTGGGAATATGATAAAAATAAACTCCCCCATTACTTTTCTAATGTGTCTAAGGAAAACCCTGAAAAGCCACCACCACATTTGGCTGCAACTTTGTGTTCTGGTTTCCTTTGTGAGACTTGAGACTATGGATGTGATTCAATTCCTCCAGTCACTTCACTGGTGACTGGCACATCAAGATCAATAGTTTCTCCACCCAAAATATCATGATCTGCAGTTTTATTCAAGCAGTGTGAACTGCAACCCTCTACAGCATAGTAGAATGTCTTCAAGAACTTATGTGGTTGAAAAATTTATGATCCTGTGACAAGCCTAGCAACAAATCTCTCTGAACTCTGCTAAGATAATCCTCAGAAAACTGACATTTCCAAGGGTCACATCATGAAGTGGAAGAGTTACAGTGAGAACCTGCATATTTTTAAATCCAAGTTGTGTTCTCTTTCTAAGAGAATGAGTACTTGTGAGCTAAGTGCCATGAGAGCAGGATTTTCTCTTTTATATTTATAGTTATTTACAAGGTCCCCCAAACAGAATACTGTCAAATCCATAATTCACAATAAAATAATATCAGCAGACTAAAGGAAAATAAAAAGCTGCAAACAGAGAAGAGGGAAACTGCTATTTGAAAATATACATTTATCTTTTTGTGGCATAGTGAATCTCTAAAGTGCTAACCCTGGAGTTGGAAAGACTTGGCTCTGTTTTATATATACTGGCTATATGACTGTAAGTCAGTCACTTAACCTCTAGTTGCCATGCAATTTAGACTAAAAATTGTGAAATAGTCATTGATTTCCATTAGTAGCTGGAATTTACTCACAGATTTTCCTTCACCCATGAAATAACAAGTGAAGACAAAAATAACTAATTTACCTGAAAATAAGTATACTTACTTCTCTGATTCAAATGGTTCTTGCTCTTCAAATTTTACAGTGTGCCTTATTAGTCTCCGCTGTTTAATTTCACTAGTTGGATTCCAAAAGATCTCTGAAGAATCAGTCTTTTTATCATTAATAATAACTTCACTATCCTATTTTTTAAAAAATCAAATATTAGGTTATCTTTAAGAATCCCCTTTGGTTTTACAGATTTACATTGTTAATGACTGCCAACAATCGGAGAATGTGATTTGATCACTTTTTTTCATACTTAGTTGTACACCTCCTCTTCTCTCAAATCTGACTGGCTAAAATTTGAACACTGTGGTTCTTTCCTCTTGCCACTGAATCTTCTGAGAATTAAAATGTATTTAAAAGTTTATCTACAATCTGTTTTCCTAATGTTATAGATCAAATTACCTATGATTTTCTAATAAATTCAGTTACTGAGACTGGTGCAATTCAAATCACTTTCAAGTAACTAAAGACAATACATACTTACACATTCAGTTTAAGAACTACTGAATCAAAATATTTTAATAAGACATAAGGATGCATATCAGATACAATCAAAGTCTCAATAGAGAACAACATTATTTAGCAAAGCTACGATGAAACGATCTATGGAGAAATTTTATCTATTAGAAGAGTCTTAGAAATTCCATTTTTAAACATGTGCATATATATACACACATATGTTGTCAAAAAAACATACTGATATATGCATATAACTAGAATATTTATAAAAATCTTTAGACAGCTGCACATGCCACTTAGATGAGTCCCCAGAAGTCATTTCCATTTTCTTTGCAATGGGCGTCAACAATAAAATCCCACAAAATAACAATCCAAGCCCACAGTATAGATGTATCTTTTCATTCATTTTAACTCCTCTTAACTAAACTGGAAGAAAACTTTATATGAGCTTGGCAATTACAGAACTATGATTTAATATTTCATTTCTTCCTTTTCTTAATGCTGGCTTAACAGAGATTGCCTTAGGCTTTTAGTTAAATGTTTCTTTCTAAAATGTTAAATATATCATGAAGAAATCACCCAGTGAATTATAAAAATATAGCCTGTCTAATAAAGTATTATCACTAGCATTTCTAATATAAAGAAGGCACTCATGAATATCAAGTTAGTCATTACTTTTCTTTCTGAACATCATTTAAAAAGTAATTTTGTCAAAGTTGATACTTACCCAATGGCCTTCCAAAGTAGCCAACACTTCTTTTCCCAGTTTAAGCTTCCCTGATATCTGATTAACACAGTCACTGCTACCTAGAAATGGCTTTTAAAAAATTCCATTCATTTTAAAACTATATGCATACAACAATGGTCACACAGACAAAAATGCTTTATAGTTGGTTTGTTTGAAGGCATTCATATATTATAATATGAATTCATATTTAGTGGGCAAATAATAAAGTATTTTACATAGACATGGTCTCCGCGGGAAAAAAATGAGGCAAAAGATAATGACTTGTACAGGGTCAAATTTTTTTTAAGTATTTGTATTCACCTCCTCTGTGTAGCTTTCCCTGATCCAACCCTGGCCACTTTAGTGCCCCAATTTTCTTAGAGCATTTTGTCCCAGGCTAACTCTTTTAACTTTTACTTCATCAATTCAAAATTTTTTACTGCACATATAAAGTATTACCAGACAGGAAAGTTACATGTACATACATATGTATTTACTATACATATAGACATATGTATTTATATATACATATCATAGCTCCACTCCAGCAGATTCATAAAGACATCTCCCAACAGAACTACTTTATGATTAAAATTTTTTAATTCAGTTGTGATACCAAACACATTCAAATGACCACTTTTTTGAAGAAGAAAAATATGTATCAACTAAGTACCCTAGCACTAAGTGGTTTATTCTCATTCTGAGACTCACTTCAGTCCTATGAGGTAGGTACTATAAATATCATTATCTCCATTTCACAGACAGTGAAAAATAAGACTCAGAAGCTAAGTGGACCATGATCACACATCCCCTAATAAATAATTTCTCTTCTTTTCCTGCTTGCACTGATTTATAATTAACTATAAAAGCTTTTCAGTGTCATATAATGGAAACCATTTATTTCATATTTTGTAATCTTCTCTATCCTTTGGTTGTGTTCTTCTGTCCAGCCATAATTGTTATATGGGTCTTTTCTAGATTTTTTTAATAATGTGACTTTTTTGTCACACTAGGTAGTGTATCCATGTTGTGAGCTTATTTTGGCATGTGAGCTTATTTAGTTGAAGATGTTGGTCTAAACCAAATTTCTGCCAAACTGCTTTCTATTTGTATCTCCAGCAATTAGCACAATGTGCCTAGCAATTAAAAAGAGCTTAATAAATGCATGCTAACTGAATGACTAATTTTCTTAGTTCAAATAGTCAGTTTTCCTATCAGTGTCAAATAGGGAGTTTCCCCAAAGTAATTTATATTCTTGGGTTTTTTAGAATACTCAGTTATTTAATTCATTTCTAATTCTTTCTCATATATAGTTTGTTTCATTAATCTACTTTTCTGTTTTTAACTACTACTTAACAGTTTTGATGATTACTACTTTAAAATATAACTTGAAGTCTGGAAGTGCTATCTCCCTCTTCATTCCTACTTTCGTTCATCAGTTCCCTTGAGATTCTAGAGCTTTTATTCCTCAAATGAATGTTATTATTATTTTATCTAACTCTGTATAAAGTACCTACTTTGTCACCTGATTGCTACAGCATTAAATCTGTAAATTAAATATGATCATTTTTATCAACTTGATGCATCTTAACAATAAGCAACAATATCTCAATATTTAAACCATTCTTTATTTCTTTAAAGAGTGTTTTATAACTAATATACAATTCTTGTTGTACATTTAATGCCAAATATTTTAACTTTTTTGTTGTTGTTGCTGTTGTTTTGAATTGGACTTTTCTTTCTATTATTCCCTCTTGGATTATGTCACTGTTATATAGATATGCTATGATTTTGCAGATTCATTTTCTATTCTGCTACTTTATTAAAGACATGAAATGTCTAGAAAATTTCCTTTTTTGACTTTCTCAGGTTTCCTAAGTAAACCATTATTTTGAATGTAAATAAGGATAACTTTGTCTCTTCTTTTGCTTACATTTATGTCTTTAGTTTCTTCTTTTCATCTTACTATATTAAGTAGCATTTCTAGAACTGTATCAAATATTAGTGGAGAAAAAATACACCTTACTTTGTTCTTTGTATTTATTGAGAAAGCTTCTAGCATTCTCCCACTTCAAATAATGCTAGCTAGCTTTTAGTTTTAACTATATACTTTTTAATCATATTAAAAATGGTCCTTCCATTCCCATGTTTTTTAAAAGACATTTTAGCATGAATAAGTATTGTTCTTTGTCAAAAGGCTATAATTATGTTCATTATTTTCCTAATGTTGAAACATAAAAATAAGGAAAGCTTCATTATTTGTATTTTATCCTTGCCCATAGGCCATGCTAATCTCTCTATATCATTTCATCGTACACATGCAGATGAAGGAAGCACCAGTATATAATCAGTTTTAACGTTAAGTAAGGGGTTCTGTTTTGATTACAGCTATTGGCACATGAAAAAAAACTTTATAAGTTCAAAGACTTTGATTTACTAAGGAATGAAGAAAAGGATAGGGACAGGACAAGGGACAGAGATAAAGACAAGGCTAAAATTCTGATTTCAATGCAAGCTTGTACTTTCTCTGCAATTTACTGTCTCATAAAGTTACATACAGCAGAGGTGTCAAACTCAAACAGAAATGGAGCCCACCAAATTTTCATACTTGTTATAGGCCATAAATTGACTTAGCTTTAAAATGTAATGTCGTGTTTTATTATATTTTTATTTTGTTCAATACTTCCCAATTGTACTAATCTGGTTCAGGCCACAGTCTGGAGCACCAAGATATTAAGTTACTGCCCCAGCACACACCACAGTTGGACACGATCCCACGTTGTCTTCCTGGCCCACTCTCTATCCATTACACCCCACTTCCTCTCTTGATTTAATAAATGTTGCTTTAAACAACTGACCTCAGAAACAGTCTACATAGAGGACTCACAAACTTGTCACTTGCTCTTCCATCAAAGAAGACATTTGGATGAAATGCTTGTTTTTCATCTATGCTAAATTTACACAGAGTAGAATGAGAAAAGGATGATCTTTCATTTTGTGTTTAAGAAACAAAATTTTGGTAAATCAATATATTTTCAACCATTCTATGTTCCATGGTGTGTAGGTTTTTTGTTTGGTGGCAGTTTTTTTTTCTTTAAACATATTAGGCTGAGATGAATCTTACGATGCAGGTTATATCAGTTCTAGTGTATAAACACAAATGAAATATCACCTCATAGCCTCTGTAATACATTATTATCTATTCATGTACTTGGGATACAGTTTTCATATTCTATGTATGTTTCCACCCCAATATTATCTGTCTTAGATTCTAAGCCTCTTAGGTCTACATTTATATAATCCACTTTGCTCATCCTTAGCATACCATTACCCTAACCCAGGTGGTGCCCCATTAACAGCTTCTGACCTTTAATTTGAATTCAAGTACTGCACTATATCCAGTTTTCTGACACGTAATATTGACTGTTCCCCCAAGCTCCAAAGTCATTGTGCCATACAAAATTCCTAAAAAATAAAAAAAAAAACAAAAAAAAGTTAATTTGGGCATAATTTGAAGAGAACAAAATATATGGCAGCAATCAACATGCCTTTGTAAACAACAAGTCAGAGTAAAAAACCACTCTTTGTGACCCCATTTGGAGTTTTCCTGGCAAAGACACTAGAGTTGTTTGCCATTTCCTTCTCCAGTCCATTTTACAGATAAGGAAACTGAGGCAAACAGGATGAAGTGACTTGCCCAGGGTCGCACAGCTAGTAAGTGTCTGAGGTTGGATCTGAACTCAGGAAGATAAGTCTTCTTGTCTCCAGGTCTGGCGCTCTATCCACACTGAGAAGGAAATGGCAAACCACTCCAGTGTCTTTGCCAAGAAAACCTCAAATGAGGTCACAAAGAGTCAGACACAACTGAAAGATGTTTGAATGACAAATGGACAAGCATGATAATTCAATAAGAAGTCAAAGAGAATATAGTCTCAAACACAGAAAGGCTTTTGAATCTGACCACCCATGAAAGATTATAGTATGGATCAAAAAACGTCAGTTTGACTAAATGGAGTCACTGTCACAAAGATCCATGTTCTCCTCTTTCAATCTTTAAAATAAAAAGACAGTAATATGAATACATATCTCTATTGTTGATTAGTTAGAACTTGGATCACTAAATGCCATATTTAAGGCTTTCAAAGTATGCTTATTCTTTTTATTCTATCAACCATACAATTCACAATGGTTATTGTTTTCATCATGCTTGCTTCACGAGAGCAGCACGTACGACCCCTGAAGTTAGCCATTTCTGGTACAGCCAAAACAATTACGTGGTATATGTTACAGTGGCACAATGGTAGGAACACTGGCTAGAAATCAGGAAGCCTTGGTTTTGGTGCTAATACTTCCACTAACTAGCTATGGCAGCTTGGGCAAAGCATTTAATTTGAATCTTAGTTTCCTTACCTATAAAATGAGGGAAGTGGACTACGTTCAATTCAGTAATTCAATTAACATTAAATAAATATTCACTATATGCAAGGCACTATTATGCTAGGTAATGGAGGAGATACAAAATAAATGAGACATAGCTCTTACCCTGAAGGGGCTTAGGATCTTATAGAAGAAATAAAATATAGACTCAAATAAAGAGACCACATCTAAGGTCCTTTTCTTGTTATAAATTTCTATTGTATTCTAAAATGAATGAGATGATACAGCCAAAGAATGGTATGGGCTTGTTCAAAAAAAAAAAAAAAAGGAAGACAGAGAATGAATATAACTAAAAGACTGTCCTCACAGGGTCAGTCTTAAATGTAGTGTCAAGGTGTTATATCATCAGAAGGATTAAAATTGATGTCTTGTAATCTGGAGGACTGAGTCATTATTCTAAATGAACTTGGAAAACTGTGGATAGTCAATGGGAAAAAAAAAGAGTGAAATACAACGAAGATAAAAAAAGTGTGGTAGAAAAACTTCACAAAACAATATAGTGATTTTATAAATATGGAATAAGGAGGCCAAGGTAACAACACAGATAAAAAGATATCTTTATTAAAGAGATACAGTACTTTAAGCAAGCATTAAAACCAGTGTTGAAATAGTAGCTTTATTATACTCAGGATAGTTCCTACCCTTAACTAGCAATAAAGTCTTGTGTCTGGTTCTGAACTTTATAACCAAAGAGGGAATGTAAAATTTGGGATAAGTGTGAAAGGAGGGATAAAGGATTCAATAGTTGAAAAATCCTGATGAAAGGCTAAGGAATGAGACTATTTAATTCAAAAAAGAGAAGGCTAAAGAGGTGATATAATACTGTATATGATACAAAAGCAACTTAAACAGAAGATGGTAACCAGCAGTCCTTTACCTCTGCTGAGGAAGGGAGCAAGGAAAAAAATTCCTGCTGTATGAGGAATTTAATTTATCTATGAGAATTATGACTTTTAAACACTAGAAAAATAGCTTCAGTGATGCAATCATCTCAACAGTCTTAAAAAAGAAGGCTGACAGTCATCCAATGTATCTTAAGTGAAGTATTATCTGAAAACAAGGGAACAGCTGACTTTTCAACAATGACCTTCTCACTATAAAATGTAGAACAATTTAAACAAGATGTGAAGCTAAAATAAAAAATGGAAAAGAGGTAATTTTTAAAAGTTTCTAACTGTTCTCAGATCTCACACTATCTCTCCCATCTCTAAACATTTCCCTCACGTCTGGAAGATAATTCTTCTACATCTTTACCTAATGAAATCCTTTTTCTTCTTTCAAAGTCCAACTCAGGGGACCTGATGAACCTTTCTCCAAGCCCCTCAGAACGAAACTAACACTCCCTCCTCAATCCCTTCTGGGTTTTTCTTTTGCCCACATCCCATCTTACACTGTGTCATGTATTTGTACGTCTTCCCCTATTTAGACTGTAAGCTCTGTGAGGGCTCCTGTGCTTTTTCTCTTCCTTGTGTTCCTAGAGTACAATCCTTTGCACACAGCAGGTGCTAAATATTTGCTTAATTAAACTGAAAAATTTCTACTGGCTAGGATGTCTTGGAGAAGTTATGTAATGACCACCACTACCAAACAAATTAAACGCTAACTGAAACAAATATAAGTCAGTTGGATCTTCTATAAACATGTAAGACAGCGTACACTTGATTAAAATATTCTCACTGGAAGAGTTTGTAATTTTTGAGCAATTAACATTTTTCTCATACAACCAAGTATCTTCCAAAAGATAATATACTTTCAGAGGGGAAAATGTTGGAAGTAGTTGAGATAGTTAATCAGAGTGGAATCTATATTTTGTATTCTTATCTGTAGACACACAAAAGCCACAGTCTAATATATAAAATGAAAACGCATTATTTCCTTGATTTTTATAGAAGTGACAACTATAAATATTCCTTCTGATTTCAACTGAGTAACAAAATATAAGAGTTGGAAGAGACTTCAGCTTAAAGGTGATGTTCAAGTATCTACTCAATGCATGAATCCTCTCGACAACATCCCCAGTAAGTGGTCTAAAATGCATCAAAAACTAGAGTACTCACTACTACACAAAGTAGCCCATTTCACTTTAATGTTGGAAAAGATACAAAAGTAAGACATGGGTCCCTGACCTTAAGAGATTTAAAATCTAGCAAGATGATAAGACATGTAATAAAAATCAGAAAATGTTAAGTGCATAAGAGAATGATAATAATAATTAGCACTGACATAGTGCTTTAAGGTTTACAAAGAACTTTATATATATTAACTCACAATCCTCACAAAAACCTTGTGGAATAAGTACTACTGTTATTCTCATTTTACACAAGGGGAAAATGTGACACAGTGAGGTTAAGCGATTTACTTGCCGAGGATCACATAACTGTCTGATGCAAGATTTGAACTTAGGTTTTCCTGCCTCAACTTATCCAAGAGATGTGCTCTACCTACTTTACCACTTAGTTTACACAGTACAAAGTGCTATACAATCAGATATATAAGAAAAGATTTCCAGCTTGGGGAAACAGAGCAAGCTTCATGAAGGCAGTAGTATCTGCACTGGATTTTTAAAATGGGAAAGATAGCAGCATGAAGAGGTGAGGCAAGGAGGTGGGTGAGCATTTTTCATGGGGATAAACTGAAGAAAAATTTGAGCAAAGACAGCAAAGCAATGGTTCTGTAACTTGTAGTGGTTCAGTGCATTCTCTGCAGCAAAAACTATGTGGACAATCTTATCAAAGAAGGATGAAAAAGTAAATTGGAGTTAGATTGTTGGGGACAATGAATGCAGATATGATCTGGTCCTTGCCTGATCTACAATGTGGAGCCATTAAGATTTGTTGAGTGTGCGGTGGTGTGATTACACTGGTATTTAAGAAGACTAATCTGGATGCCGAGTTTCTGATGCTCATGGGATCATCCAGGTAGAGGTGTCTAGTAGCCAGATGGAAACATGATTCTAGAGCTTTTGAGGAAGGTAAGGGACTACGAGCATTGCATATTTTGAAGTAACCCACATAGCAAATACAGCCGAAATTATAATAGTAGGTGAGAGAAAAGAAAAGAGAAATACTACCAAAATTTCAGGAGAACTTCTGAATTGAAGGCATAAGAAGGAGGAGAAGAATGAAAAAAGCAGAAAGAGAAGGAATAGTCAAAGAACCAGGAGAAAATATGGGCTCTGAAATCAAAGGAGGAGACTATCACAAAAAAGACAGTGGTGAACAGTATCAAATACTGCAGAGAGGTTAGGGAGGATAAGAGGCCTAAAAGAAAGGTTACAGGATTTGACATATTAGAACTTTTGAAAGAACATTTTTACAGTAGAGTGATAGGGACAGAAACCAGGAGGATGAGTGAGTGTTATTACTTAACTTCTATAAGCAGGTGAAGGAAACTGCATCAAGGTACCAAGTGTGGTTCACTTTCCTCTTGAAAGGTGGGGCTAATGTCAAGAAGAATGTATGGGTGGTGAACATCTGTGGTTCAACATGCTAATATAGCCAGTAAGCTATAGCATTAAACTCAAAATTCAGTTTAGAAACTCCAGGATACTTTTAAGAAAGACAGTACTCACCAGACTAACAATTTCCTCAATCTCAAGTTTCAGCAAAGAGTATTCATTTGAAATCTATCATAAAATTCCAGAAATTTAAGGTTTTATCTAACTGGACTTTTTTGTCAAATTTGCTTTGAACATTTATAATATTTACCTTTACAATGAGCATATGGCATCGTCATCACATAATCTTCACCTCTATTCAAAAAAGTTAAACGTGCTTCTCCTTCCAGTATGGCAGATAGCGAATTCCCTGAAAGAAGTAGTTTATTATAATTATACAAAATAAATCCAAATACGCTCACAAGATAACTGGAAATCAATTAAGCTAGCTTGACCTCTCTCCTGTCTTCCAATAGAGTCTAATCTGATACTTAGAAATCACTTTTGAGATGGGACTATTACAGTGAATACGTTTGTAGTGATACACAAGTGGAATGAAGAGTGTTAATAGCCAATAAGAACATAAGGATACAACTGCTGTCATACTGAATATTTGCTAAGCACACAGGCAAAGGATTCCCTTAAATAAAAACTGCCAACTTCTAATATCCATCAAAACTTAACCTTCAGTCTCAACTGTATCTCTAGGAACACTCCAATGTAGTCCTTGAAGCATGCAGAGCAGAGACAAGTTTTACTTAAGGTGTCTAAGAAATGAGTCACCTATACTAGTAAAGCACACACAAAAAAATCTACTTGTTTTAGTGGTTTATTCTTGGGGTTTGGGGGGTTGTTGGGGTTTTTTGTTTGTGTTTTAATGTAAATGGTAGGCATGTCCTTCTAAATGCTTCTGTTTACCCAACTCTATGTGACCATAATTACTCAACGATAAGATAATATGCCAATTACATTCTATAGGCAATTGGCATGTTATTACATGCCAATTATCTCTCTAAAGATTAGAAAAGACCATCATCTTCAATCTCATCTTCCTAATACATGTGCTCTCATTTATCAAAGTAAACCCTAGGCTAGATTTCATGCTTTCTTTTATATATACTCTACATTCAAAGACTTTCTGTCTCCTACAACTCAATAAGCATCTCTTTTTTTTAGCAATTTCTTAAAACAGCACATTCCACAAAAACTCCCCCAAAAAGTAAATGTTAGATGATGCCCCATATCTTATTTGAAATGACTTTTTAGATCCTGATTCAGTTTTAGATCTTTCCTCTCCCCTCCCTTCCCCCACACCCTCAACCCTTACCCTGCATTATATACAATGTACCATCAAGTTGTTGTTGTTATTATTTTTAATTCTTCTTGGGAAATTTCCCTCTTATTCATTTGTACCTTTCTATTCACACTACAACAGCCCTAGTTCAGTATTT
Organism: Phascolarctos cinereus; assembly: GCF_003287225.1. NCBI lineage: Eukaryota > Metazoa > Chordata > Mammalia > Diprotodontia > Phascolarctidae > Phascolarctos > Phascolarctos cinereus. The sequence goes on from NW_027555514.1 coordinate 242,890,386, forward strand.
CATGAGTTTTCCCCCCCGACTTCTCTGAGAGTCTAGCTGATCTCCAGAATCCTTTATACTACTGTCTGAGTAATCTCACTACATGTATCACTAACAGGATCACAGATTTAGAGACGGAAGGAACAGAACCTGTAACTTAGTCTAATTCTCTCCTTTTAGAGATAAGAAAAAGAGAAGCCCAGAGTAATGAAGTAACTTGCCCAAGGTCACAAAGGTTGTAAACTACAGAGCTGGATTCAAACCCAAGTTCTCTACCTCCCAATCCAGCACTCCTTCCACTGTACCACATTACTTCTCAAGAAAGAACCTGTTATAGCCCTGTTATTCCCAAGAGGTCTCCCATCTAAATACTAACCAAGCTTGATCCTGCTTAACTTTTGAGAACAGATGAGGACAAGTACATTCTGAACACCGTGGCACTCTGATGATGCCAAACAGATGCTCAAAAACTTTTGGTAGTTTCCCATTGTCTAATTAAAGAATTTCTCATATTAGCACTCAAAATCCTTCACAAGCTAGTCCCAATCCAGCTTTCTAGTCTCATTTCATACTACTCCCTCTTTCATGTATTCCATATTTTAGACAAATTAGACCACTTACTCACTGATGCTTACAACTCTATCCATGCATTTGCTCATATTGACCTCTTTTTTTAGAATGGATTCTTCCTTGCCTCTCCTGTCACCAGTTTCTGACTGCTCAACTATCTCTTTTCTTTTGAATTCCAATCTAGGAGCCACTTCCTCCATGAAAGTTCTTCTTTTCCCCACAATTTCTTCCCCCCATTTGTTTACACCCCCCTTTTTACACTTATCATATTCTCCTTTGTAGAAGTTACTTGTACACATATATAACTCTTCTCCCTCCAAACTATAGTCCATAGACTGTAAGTTTCTCAAGGGCAGGGAACATACCTTGTTTTATCTTTGTATCTAAGCACCAAGTATACTGCAAAGTACATATTAAATGTTTGCTGTTGTTAAATTACACCACTAAAAATTTTCTTCTCATTTTCTACTATGTCAATATGCTAATCTACATATTAATATGTACCATATACACTATATTAATTCAATAAAAGCATCATTCTTACATGGTTATTTATACATCTGTCTCATATTACATATGTCTGACTTTGCCACATCTATGAAAATTCCTAATGGGCAAGATCGTCTGGGAAATTTCCTTGACACCAGCAAAGCACCAAGCATATAAGAACATTATTACTTTTTTCATTACTGTGAAAGAATCTCCTTCTAATGTGACTAAAGATTAAGTGTTTCTTCTCCACCAATCAGTCTGTTTGGATTTTAAGCCCCAAGACTAAGGAGTTCCTTCTTACATACAACTATCCTTTAAGAAACAGATCCATTTTTAACAAAGTAAGTCCTATTTTTCCTTGATATATTTTTCCATTTCAAATATAGAAATAAGACACAAATATCAATGGACTGAAAACAAAACTTTCAATGACATAAAGGTCACTTAAGGAGATGAAAAGCATGTATGCTGGCTGGGAGTTGTAGTTCCTAACTACAATTCACTTCCCCTCTAAGGGGATTTTTTCTCTGCTATTGGTCATTCCATCCCCTAACTGGACTATCAGAATTAATCAATGGCCTAATTCCCAATTTGTGGCTACTAGAACTTAGCTATTCTTCTTCCATTTATGTTTATCAAACTAAGTCATAACACCATATTTGCCCAGTGTGTCCTACAACCTAACATGATACTATTCTGGATGAAATATACAAAATCAAAGGCTTTGGCTCTTCATAAAAGTAAGTCTAACTTACTTTAATCCATAAACTTGAAATTCCAGATATCTAATCTACATTTGCAGAAAAACTGTATTAACTTACACAGCCTTCAACTGTATGTTTCAAAAGAGAAAAAAACAGATTAAAAAGATTCCCCACAAAGAGTGTCTAATTTGCCTTAAATTTCCTGATACCATGGTTAAGATACCTTAAAAAACTCTTCTTCCCTCTGGCATTGATTTATGAGAAAACACAAGCTATGCAAAAAATTCTATTGACTATTTTAAAATGGGAAGCCTACAAATAAAGACCCTTTCCATAGTAACTAAAATGTGCAGAATCAAAGAATATGAGAGTTAGAAGGAACTTTGGTGAACATCTACTCCACACCATCCATGAAGGGATACCCAACAAGGGTCAACAGCTACCTGATGGTCAGGCCCTACAATGAGGACAAGGACCCAAGACCACCATCTAGCTCAGTGATAAGCAGCTCTTCTTCCTCTCCTCTGTTCATCCTGTGCTATTCACCACACACCCAACTCACTCCTCCGACTATACCAAATACCCTATATAATAAGAATAAGGGGAAAGAAGAGACTGGAGTTACCTCCTTCTCAGAAGCTCTGAAACTGAGTAGGACTGCTTTTCTTATCCCCAAACCTGGGGCAACTATAAAGCCCATCCATCTCTTTCCTCTAAAACTGGGATTTCTTTCCTTGAAGAAGGCATTTTACTCACTTAAATTATTTCTCTCTCTTGTCAGGAACTCCACTAGGCCAGCTAACCTATCCTTGGATCAAGGCTCACTATTCAGACAGAAGCCACAACCTGACCAAACTGCAGATATAAAGGAGCTCTGCTCAATACCTATCCTCGAATGTTTGTATGGAATTTATAACTGCATAATGGTCATTTTTGTATAATAGGATCATACCTCTAATTGTGGACTGACCAAATCAGCACAAAAGGTATACCTGTCATCCAAGTAAATCTGGTAGATGAAATGAGCATTAACTATACAAAGGTACTAGAAATTTAAGGTATGAAAGATAATCAAACTCTGACTAGCTAAAGTTGAATACAAACTCACCATAGAACTTGGACTTGGCCAGGATACTACCACTAAGGCAAAACCCATCCTTTCGGTTGCTAATATAGAAGGCAGAAATAGGTGGGTGATGGGACACCTATTGAACACAACAGGAAAAATAATAATATAAACATGTATCACTATGCTGTATCATCTTAAATTTATTAATTAAGTCCTAAAAGTGTACTCTAGAAAAGACATTCACAAGATAAAAACCTGAAGAGATCATGTATAAAAACTGTGTTTCAAATCTTCATGTATAATCCCGAAAAGATTCTAGAAAATCAATGAAAACAATATTGAAGCTACACCTGCTTAGAATGAAAGATAGAAGAAACCTTGCTCATTATGGAGTTAAAAACTGCATAAGGCCCAGAGTAGTAAAGTAACTCTTAGCTCAAGGTCTTACAGTTAAAACAAAGAGCCAGGATAGGCTCAGCCCTCCTAACTTTGCTCTTTCTGTTACAAGCCACCTCCCTACTTCAAAATCATGTATGTTATCTGTTTCCTGAAATGAAATCAATGCCAGATAACAACATCTGCTCAGTTACAGGTTTGTGGGATTTCAGTAGAAGGGACCTTATGTTCACTAAGGAACATCGAGTTCATTCCCTGCATTTAAAGATGAGTAACTTGAGATCCAAAGAGGTTAAGTGATTTGTCCAGTCACATATACGTGTTAGAACCAGGATTCAAACCTAGGTCCTCTGACTCCAAATCCACTCATTGTTTACTCTAATATACTGCCTTTCACTACATCATGGTACCTCCAAAGCATCTGCTACACTCATGAAGATGCAAAGCTGTACAAATAAACAGGGACATAAACATTATTAGCTTTTAATTATGTACAAAATAGGTCTATTTTGGTGTAAGCAAACATACATTCAATTAAATACCTGCTATGTATAAGACACCCTGCTAAGTGCTAATGGGAATACAAGACATATAAAGATATGGCCGTTTGCCCAAGAAATTTATAGCTTAGTTGGAAAACAAGACAAATACATACAATGTTAAATAACAATGTATGAAGGTTTAATATAAAAGTCCAAGAGATATAAAATAGTACATGATTGATTTTATATAATGTAAATACAATGAGTAAATTACACCTATGTGATTAACTACAATAACAGCAACAGGAATTAAAAGGAGGGAGACGACAATGGGCTAAAGTCATCTGAGAAAGTTTTAGAGATAAGAAAGGATATAAGCCAGGTTCTGAAAGATGAGCAGAATTTGGATAAGCATATAAGGCTGGGGAAGGGCAAGAAAAAACTGCATTTTAAAAGTACCAAAGAAAGAAAGAATAAGATATGTTCAGGTTACCATAAGTGTATCAATTAGTCTGGGAGTCAAAAGTTCAAAAAATTAACTGCAGTTAAATATTGAATAGCAGATTGGGCTAGAACATGGAAAGTATTGCATGCCAGATTTAAGTTTTAGATTTTGAAAGAAAGAGGGAGCCACTGAAGATTTTTGATCAAAGGAATGATATGATCAAGATACTGTTCTAGAAATACAAGTCTGCAGAAAGCTCATAGCCTGGAATAGGAAGCTGAAGACAGGAAGATAAGGTAGAATTCTCTATTAAAGTAGTCAAGACATAAAGTGTTGAGGGCATTAAGTAGGATGGTAGCGATAGGAATGGAAAGAAATGAAACAAAAATCCTGACTTATACATAAAGATAAACTGGGAAATAATAATTTACTTACACAAAATGATCCATGTTAAATAGAAAGCTCACCCAGTAAAAATACATTTACTTATTTTTTAAAAATCCAGTTACACACAATTTTAATGAAACCTGTATTCATTTGTCTAAAGATGAGAGGAATACCTCAAAAAAGTAGAGCATACAAAGTCAACAACAATTAGCACTTACATAGCACTTCAAAGTCCTCAATAGGTGTTATTCCAATCTCTACTTTACAGATAAGGAAACTGAGGCCCAGAAAGATCATGTGAATTACCAAGGATTGTCTGAGCACAGATGTGAGCAGCAGACAGAGTGTTCTAACCACTGAGCTATCTAGCAAATAAAATATGGAACAATATTCCCCAAACAATACTCAGTAACAAAATCCTTAGAATGTGTCAATACAGGAAAAACATAATAAATTGAATTGGACTAGATTCTAATTATCAGGCTGTCCTTGAGGTCCATGATAGAAGACCATTTTTACAGGTGAAACAGTATTATAATAAAGATATTCTTTCATTTAAAAAAAAACAATATGAGATATATGTTCAGGTTTTTTCTAACAAAGTAACTAAACTGAGAAATGAATCTCTGAAAGGTCAGCACTAGAAGCTAGACAAGTCATAAAGTATGCTATTTTCAGGTTGGGAAATAGTTTTATTTACTTTTTTTTTTTTTACTAAATAACTTTCATGGCTGTGGTTAGTAGTGCTTTAAAGAAAATTACATTCACAACTGAGAAAAGTAAAAGCCTGTTTACTTACCAAAAATCCATAAATTTTTGTTTTTAGCTGTAATATTATTAGAAAAATTTATTTTCACTATTAATTTTCTTCAAAAATAGACCACTGACCTTTACTGTCAGTTTTGTTTTGTAGGATACATTGCTCATACCTGTTCAGCAATATAAAAAGTCTTGCTGTTTGTCCTTGGATGAACCCAGAGACAGCGAAAAGTCTCACCAAGTATAGGATTATATGGTTTCTTTAATCCCTAAAGAAAAAAAAGCATAATATAAGCTTCAAGATAGGTTTAAAAGTCTGTCACATAGATAACCATCTCTAAAGAGGACAAAGGCTTAACATTTCACACAGCAGTAAGCATTCAATGACACTGTTCCTTGACATAAGATTAATTCTATTACATAATAATGTTAACCATAATCAGGTTTAATATTAGGAAGCAGATACACATTCTAGTAAGCCAAAAATGTTTAGTAATAAAACTGACAAGAAACAAAGATGCCTCTTTTAAAAAAAATGAAGGTTCTACAGTAATAAAGAAGCAATGACAGGCAAATTACCTTTGGCTTTTTATAGAATCCTGACAAATACCACTTCACGACTCTTTTCAAGCGGAAATAAGGATTTTCTTCAAGAGATGCCCTATGAAATAACAAAAGCAACATGGCATGACTAAATTGTGAGTCATCTTTAATATATTTATGCAATTATATGGAGTTGAAATATAACATAAAATATAACACACTGAAAAATTATTTTTTTATTTTCCAGAACCATTTAAGTAGTTTAAACCAATTCTGTAAAAGACATTTGGCAATCTGAAAATTATTAATGATGATGTTCCAAACTCAAGAAAAGAGTCCATCAAAATTGTTAATATTACTTAAAGAAAAGTCACTAGACACAATTGGCATTATTCTTTAAAGTACTGAAATACAATCTCAATATAGTTTATACTTCAGTTACTCTCACTTGCTTCCCAAATATGGGAATGGTTCAATGTCAACATGGAAGTAATGTTCCAAGGGATTATCCCAAGAATCTAAAGTCGACTCTCTTCTGTTTACCATTCTTACCAATGATTTAGATGAAGGCAATGTTTGTTTCTCAAACTGGCAGGCGACAGAGAGCTGGGAAAGACAGCCAATGGTCAGGATCCAATAGTACCTTGACAAGCTAGAGCTGGGGCTTAAACTAATAAGGTTTAATTCAGCAAGGATAAAAGCACAGTCTTGCAACTTGGCTACAAAAAAATGAATTTCAGAAATGTCAGATGGGGAAAGGTGGTTTGACAGCAGTTGTTCTAGAAAAGATCCGGGGAGAGAGACGGTTACTTCTGTGAAAGCTCAATGAGTCAGCCGTATGATGTGGCAGCAGAAAAAGTTTAGGCCATCTTGTGCTGCGTTAAAAGCGGTACTGCTTTCAGGAAGGAAAATGAGTCTCATGGTAGTCTAGAGTTTTATCTTCAGTTCTAGATGCCATGATTTCAGAAGGACACAAAGAAGCTGGAAAGTGTCCAGAAGGCAGCAACCAGAACAATGAATGTCTCTGAGACCATGTCAAGGGAGGGCTGAGAAAAGGAAATGAGCATTAGCACAGTAAAGACTTGGAGAGGACATGAGAGTTATTCAAGTATTTGAAAGGCTATCAAGTAGAGTAAGGATTAGACTTGTTCTGCTGACCCAAAGGGCAGAACCAGGAGCATTAGGCAAAACATGGCCAAGTAGCCCATTTTCATTTGATGTCAGGAGAGAATTCCTGACAATTAGCACGGTCCCGAAGAGATATGATCTGTCTCAAGACTGAAAAATTTTGTTTGGGGTTTTTTTTTTTTTGGCTAGGCAATGGGGTTAAGTGACTTGCCCAGGGTCACACAGCTAGCAAGCACCTGAGGCCGGATTTCAACTCAGGTTCTCCTGACTCCAGAGCCAGTGCTCTATCCACAAGACTGAAAAGTCTTCAAGCCAAGATTACATGATTCTTTGTTGGATTTGTTGGCATGGAGATTCTTTTCGTATATAAACTGGACTAGATGGCCACCGAGGTCTCTCTCAACTCTCAAACGTTTTGATTCTGTAAAACTGCATATCTTTGACTTTGGGAAGTATATGGTATAATATGAACGCTTACGATTTTTTTTAAGAGTGGACAGAAGGGGAGAAAAGCATTAATTTGTTCAATCTGTTATTAACCTATCAATCTGTTCAAATTTTTCTTTTCACTAATTAATTTAAGAATAGAGCTTTAACTAGGGTGGGTAGAGAGGGGTCTTGTCTCAGATCACTGCTACTAATAGGGCACTGACTAATAGGGCATTTGTCATTCTTTAGCAGATAGAAACAATTGAGCTTTGCACCTATTAGCAATAAAAATTCAAGTAGAACACTACCAGGTAGCACACTTCCTTAACCTGCACTCCCAACTGTCTTAAGGTCTTTGCCAAAGAAGAGAGAGTTCTCTACATCTGACAGGGCCTTTTTATCTCTTCCTCAGGTCTCCCCTGTTTAACTGAATCTGTCTAAAAAGTTGATTTGAGGGTACCTTTCATGCTACTTATCCTGGTGCTTATCCTGCTTGTCAGAATTACTAATTATACTGCTCTTCTTTTGCATTCAGAAAAAAAAATCCCCAAAATGTGTGGAAGAGAAGGTATAATGGTAGGCTTATAATCAAATTACCTAGAAAGGCAGAATTTAGAGGGCCATTTCAGAGAGTTAACTGAAATATTAATAAGAATTTTATATTTTAAGAAATAAGAATTTACTTACTCAGAGAGGAAATCTGCATGGTAGTAGTAATCAGAGAGTTTATCCAGAAAAGAACGAGGTTCCAAGATAAATGTAGGCAGAACAACCCTGGACAGGTCCATCCCTGGACGAACTTGTTTCAGCAGTGTCCATATAAGACTTTTGTTTTCTTCAGATACAGTTTCCGTTTGAGAAGCCTCACCTGCCTTAAGCAATTAAATACAACTACTGAAATACTCCATTTACTTTAACACAATGATGCTTGAACAGTTTACATGTGAAAAATATGCTCCCTATATAACGGATAAAGTATTCTTATAAAATAGGAGCTCTTCACCTTATAAACACCATAGTTATTAAAAAGTATACAAAACAAATGTTATTAGATATTAAAAGGACTGACAAATTTAAAATATACTACAAAAATATATTATACTGAATTACTCCATGTTGACTTCAATATGAACATACATATATATATACACACATACAACACACATAAGAGAAAGAATTTGCTTTGAAAATCATAATCACCAAGGAGAGTCCTCTTTATGTCAGTGAGAAAATTTTAAACGCTCATTTTTAAAGAACATTGGGTAAATCATTTCCTGAAATACCCTACAGATTACTGAGCTGTGTAAAACAGAGACAGAAGTTTTGTATTAAAATAGAAATTAGGCAAATCTTTCTTTGATTTAAAAAAAAGCAATAAGACTGACAGTTGGTATAAATATATTTTCCAACTTCTTTCATTAAGTCCCAAAATGTTACAAACCAAGACATTTGACAACTAACTGCAGGTTCTTACCTCTCCAAGTTCTTCGTGGCCCTGCTCTGTATAAGTAGTCTCTTTCAGAAGTTCAGTGGGCTCAGGCTCAATGTAGGAATCATCCTGTCTTTCTGATGTATCCGTATCGCTTTCTTCACTCTTCCCAATTCCCTCATTGTCAGATTCATCATGTTCATGATCATTTTCCTTGTCAGATTTATCAGAATACATATCTTGGTCCTTAAAATGTTGTCGTTCAATTTCACTGTCATTTAATCTGAGGTAGGGGAGAATTAAGAGTACAAGAAGAAAAAAGTTTCATTTTTGACAAAAATAAATCTCTACCATCTCTTTTTAATATTCAACAATTTAAAAATATATTGGGTAGATTAGGACCTGTATCCCTTGAGGTCTCACAAGTATACAGAGCCCTGGGCCTGGAGTCAAGAAAACCCAAGCATAAATCTGACCTCAAATACTTGCCAGCTGTATAACCTTGGGCAAGTCCCTCAACCTGTGTTTGCCTCAGTTTCCAAAATGAAGATAATAATAGTACCTACTTACCAGGGTTGTGGTGAGGATTAAATGAGATAACAGTTGTAAAGCACTTAACATAGTCCCTGGAACATAGCAGATATTATATAATCGCTGGCTGCTATTATTATTATGGTTTTAGATAGCTTAAAACTTACATTCTGGCAGCTCCCCAAATATACAAAACTTTGCTACTCAGGTTTCTAAAAAGAGACTTGTATCCATTAGGCACAGAATCTAAGAACTGGAAAGAGACCTTAGAGCCATCCAGTGTAATTCTCTAACATTAAGCATGATTACCCCCTACAACATCCTGATAAATGGACATCCAAACACGGAACTCAACATCTTAGGGGGTAGCCCACTCCATTTTTGGACAGCTCTAATTGCTATCTCTTGCTTTAAATAGTGCCTATCAAACAGCCATTTATATTTGTTGGGGACGAAGGGGAGAGAGAATAATTAACTATTATTTGATTATAATACGGCAGTAAAACATGGCAGATAAATCTCATAATTCTTGTTATTAATTCAAAATAGTTAACACAAGGAATAAAAATCACTTCATAGTGAGAACTAAAGTCACTAAGTTGAATAAGTGTCTTGACAGAAAAAAAACGAGAATGGTTAATATGACATTTAATAGTACAACCTAAAAAAGCTGCTGAAAAAGAGACTTCAAATAGTTAGGACTTGCATGGTATGTCCCAAGTTAATGCTCCTCTAAAGAAATATTAACTTACCTGACTACTTTAATGTTAGAGAGAAAAGTCTAGGGAAAAAATAGAGCATTATACAGTTTAGAGCTACACGACAATCTAAAGGACCTTCAGTTCAATTTTCTGGTTGCAGAGATGAGGAAACCGAGGGCTCCGAAAGTCAGCTACTTTGCCCAGGATGACACGAGCGTTACGGTGTGCCTTCTTCTTGCTGCTGGTGTTGTTCAGTCACTTCAGTCAGGCCTGACTCTTTATGACCCCATCTGAAGTTCTCTTGGCAAAGATAACTTGCCAAGTGCTTTGCTATTTCCTTTTACAGTTCATTCTACAGATGAGGCAACTGAGGCAAATAGGGTAAGTGACTTGCCCAGGGTCACACAGTTAGTAAGTATCTGCAGCCAGATTTGAACTTTGAAGATGAGCCTTCCTGACTCTATACTTGGCATTCTATCCACTGCAACATTACAGAGCATCAAAAAATACTATTAAATCTTTTTGAAAGCTCTTTTCTAAAAGATAATTTTCAGTGTTTTATTTGTTATACCATGTAAGTAGGAAATGGACTCTTAAAATCTGGGGAATTATTTCAGTATTATTCCAATCTTCTTCCACTAAATTTCTACCTCAGTGCCTCATGGAGATAACCCTGGGTTCTGGCTATGTCAGCAGCATACAAGCTCTGGAAGATTCAATCAAGATGGAAATACACAATCTTGTATTTTTGTCAACTAAGGAACAGCCCAGCTAGATCTGGGATGTTATCAGCAGAAGGCTGACTATCAAGTGAAGTGTTTTAGTCACAGCAACTCATGAAGATAAACTACTAAACACAGTAGGGTTACAAATCTGTTTTGATGGAGTAAATATTCACACTAATGAAATCACAGATCATTTAAATATTTAAAGGAAAAAAAATACGCAAAGCAGCCAAGTGAAAACCAAAGATATAGAGAGGAAACCTGACATAAAAATTCATCAATATAACCCTGGAGCAGAAAAAAAATTATGCAGTTCAAAGTCATTTAAGTATCTAATTTTAGTATACAAATCTTGAGGAGAGGCAACTACATATCCTAAAATAAGTTCCTCACCCCAGGCCCTTGGCACCATGGGACTTATTATTATTAAAATAGTAACATTCCACATTTATATAATGCTTTATACTTCAAAGATCTGTAATTTCATTACTGTGGCTACTCCTCCACTGATGCAGATTGCAATTCTTCTATAATTTTGTAGCTAGTCTTTCCGAGTCATGTAGCCAAAAATTCCCCACTTTGTAACCAACCTGGTAAGGAGTCTCTCAAAACTGAATTATCTAGGCTGATGATCTTTGGACAACAGAGAGACACACAGTCTATCACCAGACGTATTCTCAAAGCAGTTCTAGTTTGAATGGCCCTTTTACAACTACTACTCTCTTGGCATAGTCTTCAAGAACCCAAAGCCACACTTCCATGCTACAAAGAAGCAGAGTAGAAGAGGGTATACAAATGTTTCAAGGTTTGTAAAACATCTTCCTCACAATTCTGTAAAGTAGATGGTTCAAGTATTCTTATCATAGGATTGAGGGATTGAACTTTAGAGATTAACCAGTCCAACCCCTCATTTTAGAAATGAAGAATTAAGGCCCATAATAACTGCAATAACTCGCCCAAGGTCACACAGGTAGTAAAAGAGGCAAAGCTAGGATTCAAGCTCAGGTTTTCTGACCATGTTTGCCTCTCTAATATAATTCTGGATTTTGAGATTACAGAGAAAAAGGAAAGTTCAGTCAATAAAGGGAAAAGAAAAGAAAAAAGAAAGAAAAGAAAAGAAAAGAAAAGAAAAGAAAAGAAAAGAAAGGAAAGGAAAGGAAAGGAAAGGAAAGGAAAGGAAAGGAAAGGAAAGGAAAGGAAAGGAAAGGAAAGGAAAGGAAAGGAAAGGAAAGGAAAGGAAAGGAAAGGAAAGGAAAGGAAAGGAAAGGAAAGGAAAGGAAAGGAAAGGAAAGGAAAGGAAAGGAAAGGAAAGGAAAGGAAAGGAAAAGAAAAGAAAAGAAAGAAAAGAAAAGAAAAGAAAAGAAAAGAAAAGAAAAGAAAAGAAAAGAAAAAAAAATTGTGTCAAATAAAGTAAGGCAAGAATAAAAGATCTTTTAGCCCAGGCCTCACAGTAGAATATTCTTGCCTTTCAAGAAAGAACTGATTGCTACAAAGGGGAGTTAGGTGGTATCAGGACAGCTGCTGGGAGCTAGCAGGAAGCAATATTGTGTTTTCTACAAGTTATCAACAAAGATCTAGGTGGAGTAAGCCCACCAAGTCTTTGCCTTGCTAGCTGACAGGAAATTTCACCTCTTAGTAGCAACTAAACAAGTTTTAGGTCACAATTTGGACCATCAGTAAAGTTGTTAGTCTCCCAACCAGCCCGGTGAACAATACTACTTCACGCTACAGCCAAGCCCAGAGGCAGTGTCTACTTACTGGAAGTTGTCACCACTATGGAGATTGTTAGCACGTAGTAAGCCATAGAAAGTCACGTGTGTATTTTCCGATGACATGCTCAGGTCATGTTCTTTACCTTCCCTGATCATTGTGCGTTTAAGAAGACTGGAACATTTCAAAGCCAATTCCAAAGCATCCATCCAGCACCTGCCTAAAGGAATACATAGTTTAGTGTAATTAAATAAACTCCAACAGTACCCACTTCAATTTAACTATTAACCAAGAAAATATACTCTTTCTAACTGAGAAACTGACACTGTCAAAATTTAACAAAATACATTTTTTTCCTTGAAGCTGTGAGATAGTTTCTATTACTTTTGTCTTAGTTTATCCTAGCACTGATTCATTAACTTTATACTTCCAAACAAGAGGCAATGTGGTGTAATGGATAGAAAATTGGCCTTGAAGTCAGGGAACTGGGTTCAAGCTTTGCTTCTGACATATATTGCCTGTGTGGCCCTGGACAAATAAGTCACTAACCTCTCTCACAATCAATTTCCTAAGATGATAAATTGAAGCATATGTGCCAACTTGCATTGGTTAGAGGAGTTTTCTCATCTAGGAGTTCCCTTCCCTATACCAATCAAATCATAGGTCAGTTCTTATTCCTAAATAAGTTATAAAGTATTCTGCAGATATTACAGATATATATTTGGTTTTTACACTTTCCCAACAAGAAATTTTAAAATGTGGCATATCAAAGATTCCTACATTATATGTTGTGCTCTGGGGCTGCTGGAGACATAGTAGCTTTACTATGAGGCAACACTATATAGTAGTCTGAACTTGGGTTAAAGTTAGAAAATTTGAGCTTGAACTGGATCTACAAGTTACCAGCTGGGTAAACTTGGGCTAAGTATGTGACCTTACTAGTCCTCAAGTTTCCTTGAGGACCTGTAAAACTAGGAACGTGGGATTTTGAAATAGGAGGGATCTAAAGATAACCTTATCCAACCCTTCATGGTATACATTATATATGTCTTCCTTACCTTACAGGTAATAGAGCTATATATTAAGGGTAATAATATGCAAAACAACACTGTAAACTGTGAAAGACTATATAAATATATTATCACATAAAATATGAAATCTTTTTAAAATATAAGACCATCTAGCTTTCAGATATTTACTTACCATTAATTATTACCCTAACACTGGGGACTATCAAATAGTTCGGGTAAATCTACTCTTTAAAGTAGTTATACTATAGGAAGAAATTAGCTCTTTTGACTGCCATGATTCATGTTATACATTTTACCTGAGTACTATAAAGTTGTACCTATATCAGATTAAAATAAATACCCCATATTTTTATGTAAAAAAACCCTTTATTTAGTCTAGCACAATGTAAGGCTCACTTAATGAGGCAAATATTGTTTTAAAAGAATTTCCTTAAAAAACTAAAAAAAAAAAGTTAGTTTCCTCCTCAATTCTACCTTTCACATTTTAAATCAGTTCAGTTTTTTTTAACCTTCTGAAATTCAGCTTTGTGAAAAGATGTTTAAAATAAAGATATTCTCAGTTGCTACTTCACTGCCATAATCAGAATGCTTCTTGTTTCTCTATTAAGTGGTGTGAAAACAATGGGCTAAAATAAAATGAACAGATTTTACAGTTTAACAATATAATTGTTGTACTGGTTAAAAGGCTTATAATTATCATATTTTACAAATTCTATAAAAACATAAATCTTACCAAAAAGGCTTAAAAATAATCAAAAAGAAAAGGTATTTACCATCTGATTCGGAAGTAGCTCGGATGATCAAATAACTGCTAGGCAAAGGCTGAGTTATAGATCCAACTGCTTCACCTTTTGGGCCCTTAAAATATAAACAAAATAAGTCAAGTATAAGAAGATGCCAGTCTTGATTTCTTACAGTTTATTATTACCCATATAAGTAAAGGATGCTAATTTGGGGGTTTTATGATGTATGAAAAAAAATGCTTCCTACAACTTTAACAATATTACACAAAAGTATCTGGTGAACTGGAAAGTGTTTTTTTAATAGGAATTTTAGCTTTCTTTTTTTTGTTTTTGTTTTTTTTAAGTGAGGCAATCGGGTTAATTGACTTGCCCAGGGTCACACAGCTAGTATGTGTCAAGTATCTGAGGCCGATTTGAACTCGAGTCCTCCTGACTCCAACGCCAGAGTTTTATCCACTGTGCCCCCTAGCTGCCCCAGAATTTTAGCCTTGCTTTCTCAATCAAACACGGATCATTAGGGGGAAAAAATTTCTATTAAAACATTTCTTATAACAGATATAGCAACTGACTTGTTTCCTAATCCCTGATAACATCACCTCTAATTATAACTAAAAGAAACCCAATTTATTCTTCCCGAGTTCATTTCAGTTAAAGTGAAATGTGACTTTAACTCAAAATTCTAGTTCCACAGTACTCCACAATAATAACAAGATAAAGAATACTGTATAATTTCTAGAGGTCTTTAAACATACTTTAACTGTGTTAATGTATTGAGAGAAAAGATAGAAATGTGGTTACAAATTATATGGGTGAAAATAATTAATCTTAAATGGAGTTCAAGATTAAAAAATTCTCTCATTTCATAACAAGTGAAAATTTTGTTTTTAAAAGCATATGATAGAAACCATAATTTGTTGTTTTAGGAAAGGAAAAGAAGAAAGCATTTTTACTTGTTGAGAAATAACACAACATACAGTACCAAGTAATTTCCACACAGGATCACAAAACTCAAGCTGGAAGTGTTCTGAGAAACTATCCGGTTCAACTTCCTCATTTTACAGATGAGGAAAGGGAGGTCCAGAGAGGCTACGAGACTTGTACAAGGTCAAACATGTAGTAACGAAGCATCAGACATGAGGTTTAAACCCATGTCTTCCAACTCCAGAACCAGTCTCTCCATAACAGAAAGTATGAATAGTCAAAGATTTTTCAACACCTAATCCTACCAGTTAAAACAATTCAAATTGTCATTAGATCCTGAACTGAACAGAGACAAAAGGAACTACTGAGTAGACAAGGTCATTTATCTGGGAAGGAAATCTAAGGATTAAATGCAAAGCAGGGCTTCAATAAAACATGTGTAATTTTTGCTAGAAGGGATCAAAATGCATTCAAGAAGATTATCAAATCAAAAAACAAAAGACCTAGAGGATTTCATTCCAGGAGTAGGGGTACTTGTGAAGCATATTTAAGTTTAGGATATAAAAGTAATGAATTAAAACAAGATAAGGAAAAAAAAACATTAAAATAACCAATATGCCATCAACTAACCTCACAAAAAAGCTGAACATTTTCCAAATACGTCCAAAATAAAAGTATGAGTTAGTTCTGCCTTTATGATCCAAACCACTGACTTCATAATACTTGAACAACTGGTTCTAAGTTTTATAACAGTGTCTAACAGGCACAAATTTGCCCCTCCTTCCAGCCTCTTTTTCCTTTGCAATCGCATAACGGATATGATTTTGAGAATTTTGGCTGTCTTAGCATTTATTAAATGCCTATTATGTGACAGACACTATGCTAAATGATGGGGGGCAAAATCCATCAATTATTACAAGTTTTTGTAATTGCTAAACAGTATTCTAGCTCAAGATCCAATCCAACAAATATTTATTACGTGTTTATGTGCTGGGCCTTGGGCTAGGCCCTGTAAACAGCCCCTCCTCAGTGTCACTTTCCCTCCCCTCTTACCCCTCCTCCCAAAAAAACCAACACAACACAACACAACACAACACACCTTGCCTCTAAAGAGCTTACATTCTTCTGGAAGGATGTTACACATACCCAAGTACGTAAATAACAAACAAAATACAAAATTCCAGGAGGAACACAGCTTAACCTCTAGGTGGGCAGGTGAGTAGCTGGGTGGAGGGCCATGCAGAGGTAGTCAGTAAGAACTGTTCTTTGAAGGAAACCAGGGATTCTAAAAGGTAAAGGGTAAAAACGGAGTACATTCTAAACAAAGGGCACTATCCAAGGAAAGATGAAACTGCATAAAGAGTGATTCTAGTATCTAGTAGGCCAGTCTCAAATAGAAAATTTATGAAGAATTCTGAAATAAGACCAGAGAGGTAGATGAAAAGAGCTAGGGCTTTAAATACCAGGGTGAAGGCTTTGTATTTTATCCTCTTAGCCTTTTATGATTTGAATAGAGGAGTGGCATGGCCAGATCTATGTTTTAGTAATATTATTTTGGCACCTGGGTAGAGGATGGATTGGTAAGGAAAAGGACCAGAATCAGGGAGACTAATTAGGAGGTTATTACAAGAGAATAAGATAGGAAATGATGAATGGCTAAATTAGGATTGAGACTGTGGGTCTAGAATTGCTAAAGAGGTAGAAAAGGCAAGACTTGACAAGTGAATGGATTTGAGGGAAAAGAAGATGCTATACGTAAAAAACCATCAAAGGGCACATATAAGGTTTTTCTTTACATCAGAAACATACAGCATATTACTCTCAGAGGAGCTATAGCATGACATTTTGTTGAAAAAATCACTCATCTCAAAAGGGAGAACAATGTTATAAATTCCACATTCCTAGAAATTTGCTATTGCTGTTATACCATGCTGGATAAAAAAAAAAGGTCATAAAATTTACATTCTCCGCTGAGGTGAATGCTATACCTGTTAGAAGATAGCTTGAGTTGCAGGTCCACTACCTAATACATGTATGCCTTTGACAAGTCATTCAATGTCCATGGTATTTCAACTTCCAAATTTATAAAATGAGAGAGTTAGGGCATGTTTCCTAAGGTCCCAGCCTGAAATTCTACAGTCGATGGGCATGATAAAAGCATATAATAATACAAAGTATACAAAAGGATATTACGATATAAAGCTAAGTGGAGTTACTCCTAATTAGCCCTAATTATAAGACCACCTCACTTGCTTTAAAGGAGCTAAGCCCCTTGTGTTATTAGAAAATTTAACTGTCTTACATGAATAGTAAAGTAGTTTAGACTGTTCCTGATGGCACCTTTAGTCTGAATGCCAGTAATTTTCATAAAGATATTCTGGTAACAAGAGGTAGTGTAGCAAGGCTGAAAAACAGCCAGCCTTGAAAGTCAATTAGGAAACCCCAGGTTTAAGTCTCACTTTTGACACACATTGGCTGTGTGACCCTGAGCAAGTCATTTAAATGCTCAGTGCCCCAGGTGACTTACTAACACTATAAATTGAAGAGCAGGTGCAAACTGGTATTAGTAGAAAACTTTTCCTCATTCAAAGTTCCTTACGTCAATGAAAGCAGACATCTGGTTCAAAAACTTTTGAATAATGTAAATAAATTCAATTTTTGATCATGAAATTAATGAATGCTTAATGTCGATGAATGCTAGACCCTGGTGGGGATGGAAGGGAGAAGAGAGGTGAAGTAGAGAAAGATCCAAAGGTCCTTAT
The DNA here is from genome assembly GCF_003287225.1 of Phascolarctos cinereus. Taxonomy (NCBI): domain Eukaryota; kingdom Metazoa; phylum Chordata; class Mammalia; order Diprotodontia; family Phascolarctidae; genus Phascolarctos; species Phascolarctos cinereus. The sequence continues at coordinate 242,908,322 of NW_027555514.1, forward strand.
CCTTCACCTTACAATCTAGTTAAAGCCCACACTCACAAATAAAATAATATTAAATAGCCACACATTCACAAATGTAACATAGTAAAAACCGAATCTACACATGTAAAAGAAAGAAAAAAGAAACAATATGAGTGGGAGTACACGAAAACAATTTCTGGATGAACTTAAATTTAGATCTTGAGACAGAAGAAGCCATATTGGAGAGCCATAAAGAGTATTTCCAATGAGATAGAATGCATATATGAAAGCAGAGAAACTATAAAATAATCATTAAATGCATTTTTACTTATTGATTTACGCTCAGCACTATCCTTAAGAGTTTTAATTCCTACCTTTTATGTAGGTACCAACTTCATTCTTACCTTAACTGCCCAAATGGACTGTTCCAAAGGATGGAAAAGTTTGAAACAAAAGCCATCCTTTTTGGATGGCCGCTCAATAAGTTCACAGGCATTCAGAAGCACTGTTCCCACCCACTGACCATTTTTTTGGGTTTTATATATCAGCAACACTCCAGGTTTCAACACACACCAAAGCTTGGTCCAGCTCTTAAGTGTACCACGAATCTGTAGAAAAACACATAAAATGTAAAAAACAAATGTAAAAAATCTGTAGAAAAACAAATTGCTCATTTCATGGGAAACATTAGATACAAATTAGATGATGGTAAATTTATGTTTACATTCAAGAAACGATGTTAATGTTTTAGAATTTAATTCTTGTGATTAAACAACAAGAGCAAATTCAATTCCCTAGATACTCTGTTCCTCAGCAATGACAGGTATTTATCATTCAAGGGTTTATACCCAAGTTAAATTTTAAAATCAGAAGTTGAACATTCTCTATTCTCATCAGATGTACATGGCTGAGGGTTCAGTTCTATGGGAACAAGGATTAAACACATTTAATAATAATTATTTTTTTCCTATCAATGTTTACTTTCATAGAAATATTACTTTTCCATGGCTCAAGGAGGCAATGAACTTGAATGCATGGCAATGAAGTTCTTTAAAATGCAGAATAAGGTCATGACCTTTGTTTCTTATTTACATTCAATTCTCAATTATCTCTATCCATGTTAATCTATGGCTTACTCCTATTTTCTTGCATAAGCAGGTTAATATAAGGATCTACACTGAAGTAGAAGGCATCCGAGCCAATGGAAGAGGAATATGTATTTCAGACAGACTGTATATACATGCAAGAGATGCTTAGGGAATGGATGAGATGAAGAATATGTTCTCCAGAGGAGAAAGGGGTTTCATCTCTACTGATGGCACAAGGACCTGGGGTAAATGACTGGTGAAGAATAAAGGCAATAATTGGTGAATGCAGGTCCAAGTTTAGACCTAGAAAATCAGAGCCAGAAAAGTTAACAAACAGGAGACATATAAACAGAATGAGAATCCTTGTGGTATATAGGGCTGAAAGCAACAAGCAGAGCTAGGTCAGTAAGATAGCAATGGTCTGGGGCAAACAAAAGGTTTACATTGTGATGCTTTATGGGCCTAGTGGATACCTTCAATTCTTAATCATCCAGAAGAAATCTAATTAAGATTGAGGCTTACTGAAGCTGAAGCAGTCAGTATTCTCTGGAAGAGTTTGGAGCTAGAGTTCTCAGAATATAATGGGGAAAGTGGTAAAAAGGGTTAATTTCTGGGAAAGAGGTCCTGGGGCACCTCAGAGTCTTCCAAGATTCCCCTCAAAGTTAGAACTAGGTCTAACTGAACTCTTTTTTTTTCTTTTTTCTTGCTTTTTAGTGAGGCAACTGGGGTTAAATGACTTGCCCAGAGTCACACAGCTAATAAGAGGCCACATTTGAACTCAAATCTTCTGACTCCAAGATGGGAGTTCTATCCACTGCACCATCTAGCTGCCCCCAAATGAACTCTTAAAAGGTCACTCCACTTCCACACCCTAACTATGGAGTCCATGACAATGACAGAAAAGCAGTGGAGAAAATGAATAAAGGGAAGGATAAGAAACAAAGTACTGCTCTGACTTCTGGATTACAACTTTTAGATCATCTGTACCTTCTCTCAACTAATGATGATAACTGTGTACACTGGAATAATAGGGAAAGCATTAGACTTAAAGAGTCAGGAAAGATACAAGGAAAAAATTTACTAACAATTTTGAGCTGTCCAAAAGCCTCCTCACTGGGCATATCCAAGCAATGTGTGACCATTGCCAGGTATATTGTAAAGGCATTTCTCTTTCAGGTATTAGTCAGATTAAACAACCTTCAAGCTGTATGATCCTGGGATTCTGAGACTTGAGTTCAAATGATGCTTATTTGCTCTGTGACCATGGGCAAGTCACTTATTAGCTCTGTGACCATGGGCAAGTCACTTATTAGCTCTGTGACCATACGCAAGTCACTTAATTTCTTCAGACTCAGTTTTTTCATCTATAAAAAGGGATAATAATCATAGTACCTATCTCACAAGTTTATCGTAAAAAACAAATGACCTAATATTTGCAAAGTATTTTCCAAAGCATACAGGACAGTATAAATGTTAGCTATTATATTGTTAATTTTTCACCAAAACAAATGTAAAATTTAACCATGCTATCATAAAAATGCTGTTCACAATTCACAAATCTCACATATACACAAATCACTTTTCAATTAATTCCTATGCATATTTAATTTTTATTGTCAAATCAGAAAACATTAATTTTCTTACTTCCCATTAAGATTAGAACATGGAACCTCTGGAATGCAATTAAAAGCTCTTCTACTAGTAGAGAATAAGCCGTCCAAGAGTTGTTTTCCATGATATCTTATGGGGTTTTTTGATTCCAGAAAATAAACATCAAACAACATAAAATTCTAGATTCAACACAAAGTCTGACCTTTAACCAATCAGCCATAACAATAACTGAAGGGTCTGTGATTGTACTGAGTAATTCTTTTGTGGCTCTCTTCTTTTCTTCTCGGTAATTTTTCTTTTGTACCTATTTTAAATAAATAATATACAATAAATATATGATAATTTTATGAAAATGAGCAAAACTCTGAGAAAAAGACACATATGCAGAATATGGAATAAAAATTCTCCAACACCTAGAATCACTGGATCGCATACTCATGAAACTTTTAAAACTAGAAGAGATCTTACAGGTGATCTGATCAACAACCTTTATTTTACAGCCAAGATAACTGACTCCCAAAGAGGTTAAGGCACTCAAAGTCATATGATTAGGAGAAAACATGGGTAAAATTAAAAACCTATGCTCCATTAGTCTAAGTCAGTGTTGCCTATTAAACCTAAAAGGCAGAACAAAGTAAATATAATCTTGGCATGACTATATTACATTCATTTAACAAATCAACAAGGTTTTACCTTCATAAATAAGTTACTTATTAGGTAATCTGTAAAAGAAATAACTAGTATAATCTAAATTATTTTCTATTCAATCTTTTGGCTGCAATAAATTTACCCAAACAGAAAAAATTCTCCAACAGCAAGCTGAACAAAATGATATCTGTAAACTTAAAGACATATGCCAACAAAATGTTATTTAAAAATTGTGCATGAACAGATTTCTTTTAAAAGTCAGCCTACTCTCATTTATGAGCTTGATTTGTAATAAATTACAGTACCAGGCTAACAAATGGACTGGACAGAAGGTTTATTAAAAAAATCAAAAGAATTATTTTTATTACCTTTGTCAAACTTCTTTCTCTGCTGTTTTACTGAGCTTAAGGCTGTAAGTCTATTTTCTATGCTATTTAACTGAATTTAAGTCTACTATACAAAAAGGTAAGAACAGTCAATGTTGAAGGGGTTGTGGCCAGAAAGCTTTCAGCAGTTTATTGAATAGAGGGGATGACATGGTTAGACCTGCACTTTAAGAAATGCATTTTGATAACTGAGTAGATTCCTTTCTTTCCACAATCTTCCCCTCTTTCTAGCTTCCTTATTATTATCAAGGCCACCACCATTCTCCCAGTTCACCCAAGGTCACAGCTTAGATGCCAGCCTCACTTCTTCACTCTTTTTCACCCAGTGTATTACATCTGGCATCAGTCTTGTTGATTCTATCTCACAACATCTCTCCTAGAAGCATTTCCTCATCACCTCATGCCTGGACTACTGCAAAAGCCTTCTGGTGGTTCTCTCTGTCACAACTCTCCCCATTCCAGTAAACTCTACCATAGAAGAATTTAAGTTACTGATACTTAAAACTGCACCAAGACTTTTAGGACCGCCTAAGTATTAAACCGGACAATATTCCTTTAAGCAATAGCAAAAAAATCATGCTTAAAAATGGTAATGCTCATTACTTAAGCAAAGTACTTATAAATGTGCTATCTCTAAAAAAAAAAAACTTTTCTTAATTAAAAAAGCCATTACACATTGAAAAATTAAATTGGTATGATTGTTGTCTTGACTAAAAGATCTTTCCAACAAAAACTGTATACCTTTTATCTTCCTTTTTTTAAGTCAGAAACAGAATCAGGGGGAAAACTTCATCTAAAAAATAAAATTTTACTGATATCTTGTTTTTACATTACCAGCATTTTCCAATATAACTCTCCCTCATCCCTCTCCTTGCACTGTGACCCCACTGCTTACAACAAAGAAAAACAAAAACTTCAGTAAAACTAACAAAACTACCAAAGAAAATATTGCACACAGCGTTATGCACCTACACACCCCCTACCTCTGCCAGAAAGGTAGAAGGTGCTTCCTCATAGCTTTTCTCTGGAGTCAATGTACTTACAATTTTCACAGCATTCAGTTTCAATTATTGTGTTACTGTTGTTCTTTCAGCATTTCACTTTGCTGTGGTCAATGTTTTCCTGGTCTGCTTGTATCAGTCAATGTTTTTCCATGCTTCTCTGTATTTAGCATTCTTATAGCACAGGAATTTTCACGTAACGCAACTTATTAACCATTTCCCAATTACTGGGCATTTACTTTGCTACTACAAAAAGTGGTGCCACAAATATTTAGAGCACTGTCCATTGGTAATATAAGGATTTTCTTCTAATCTCGCGTCTGCTTGGGATGTGTAACTGGCACTGAGATTTTTAGGCGAAAGGTATGGGCATTTTAGTTACTTTCTTAATTCCAAATTTTTTTTCAATATGTTTGGACCAAATTCACACAGAGAACACTGCAGTGTGTTTTTCCACAACATTCCCCTCTTCCTGATCTCCCCAGTAGTATCAAGACCACCACCAACCCAGGCTCACAACTAAGGTGTTAACCTCCGCTCTCAACACCACTCACGTCCAACCTGCTGCTCTATCTTGTTGGTTCTATCTCCTGGAGGTGCCCCCTCCTCACCTCCTGCCTTCTCTATCACAAGAGCCTCGTTGGTGGTCTTTCTGCCTCAAGTCCTTCTCCATACCACTTCATCCTCTACAACTGTTTTAATCCCAATTTTAAAAAGGTTTAGGTGTCTTGTGTGTGTAAAGTTCTGTGTGTTAGGAAGGAATGACAACAAGAAGATAGATAGGGCTTCTGCTCTTAAGGGGCTTACAATCTAGGAGGAGCAGCTAGGTGGCACAGTGGACAGAGTGCGGGGCCTGGAATCTAGCAGAAAAGACAAGACATCAATAACATCCATATAAAGAGAATATTTTAAGAGCAGAAGATCCTTTCTTACTCATCAGTGAGGGAAAGGTAAACAAGTCATGGTACATGAACACAATGCAATGTTCCTGTGTCTTAAGGAATGGTGAAAACAATGGTTTCATAGAAAATGTATGTGAACCAATCCGGAGGGGAGTAAGCAAAAGGAAGGGAACAGTTCATACAGCACAAATGACACTGTAAAAATGAAACACTTTGGAAGAATTAAAAACAATGATCAATCATGCTTCCAGAAGCCTAATGGGAAAGAATGAGTATCTTCCTCACAGAAAAGTGATGGACTAAAATATGCAACATAAACAGGTTTTTTTTTCACATTTTTTGACATATTCAATATGGAAATCTGATTTGCTAGACTATGCATATTTGTTACAAAAGGCATTTTTTTTTAATTTTTTGTTCGTTTTTTTTTTCCCCTTCCTTCCTCCTCCAGTAGGAGTAGTGAGTAGGAGAGAAAATAAGTGCTCATTCATTATAAATAAACGAATGAATAAATAAATAAATAAATAATAAGATCAAGTAAGATACTATGGAGAAAGTAGCATTCAAACGGAGAACTTAAAAAGTAAAAATAAGAATAGTGGAAGAATATGGAGAGTACATATCATTCCAAAAGCAACAGCTGAACAAATACATGGTTAAGGGAAAGTGGAGACTGTGTGCATGGAACTAAAGGGAGTGGTTCAGTTGGACTGGAGTATAAAGAACATAACGTGAAACAGAATGAGATAAGGGTATAAAAAGTAGTCTTAAGCCGGAATGCAGACAGGAAGACCATGAGCTCCATGATTAAATGAATGACTGAAAATCTGGGAAAATCACTGAGAGGCTGGCAGATAACAGCACCAAAGATGGGTTGAAGGTGGCATAAATGAAATGCATGCATTTCTAAAGAAGAAAGAATACTGAGAGATGCAGATAGAGGAATGGCAATTAGCTGCAAAAAATATACTAATCTCGCCTCTCGGCCCTACAGTACTGAACCACAGAATGATTTGAGTCATCTATGATGGAGAGTGTGGGAAGAGGATGTATTGTACCCTGGGGAATTCCAAGTTCCACTAAAGCAAGGAATACTGACTGAGATTGATAGATGATGTTTGACCCTGGGCAATTCACTTAACCCCAATTGCCTCACAAAAAAAAAATATGGTGATTAGATGATGAAATTAGATGATGAAAAGAGTTTATTCAGGCAAGAGACCTGAATGTGGATTCTACAGGATGCAGTGGTTCAAGGAGTTAACAGATGGATGCACTGGTTTGAAATGGGCTCAGCGAGAAGTTGGGATGATAAGAATAAGGATCAGGATTCAGAAGGAGGTAATACTAGAATGCAGTTTGCCTTATTCACCTCCCATTCAATTCCACTGCCTTGCAGTGTGGCACCTGACCTCATCATTTGAGAAACAGCTCTTACCAAGATCAACAATGAACTCAACTGGTAAATTCAATGATTGCCTTTCCTTAGTCTTTATGAGCTTAACCACTATGGCTTTTCCAGCGACCTTCACCAGTTGTTCTTGAAAGACTAAAAGCTATCCCTCAGACTTTAGACTGCGCCATTTTCATTTCTTTCTCTATATTTTCTATATTGGTGTTCTCAACAATCTATTTATTTAGTACCCCAATCATTCTCCTGAGATCCACGATGACATCATTAACTGTTTGCTACAAATCTTCACTTGAACTTCATACAGACATATGAAACTCACCACATCCAAAATGGAACTCACCATATTCCTTTTATAGACCCATCTACCTCTTGTGATGGATAAAAAGTTCAAGAAACATGGTTTCTGGGTAATTATCCAATAATGTTAGCATATTATTAATAAAAGGATGGTCATTTGGCCATCTCTGTTAGACCAATGACCCTTCATGGAACCCATTCAATGCTTCTATGCCCTTGGAAAAATGGGTGTTCCTAAAGGTGGAAATCAACTCTGATTGGTTAACAATTAATGAGAGAATAAATATCACAATCAGAGGTGGGCCTATTCTAATGAGGGTCTGGGGAATGTGGTTCTGATAATTCAATTCTGGTCAAAGAGAATTATCTACATTTATATCATCTATCTAACAAAAGGGAGAACCCACTTTTCCCCAGACATGGCTGAGTGAAACACAATGGGCTGGAATCCATCGATTCACTTAACTTTACCTTCTGAACAGATCTGAGTTCTCCCTCTCCGTATCAGCCCTGTACTTCAAAAGGCTGCCTGAGTAACCTACAGGGAATGATTTCTGAATGAGGAAGTAGAAAAGAGGGAAAACCTTGGTCCTAATTCAATAACTAGCTATTAAATACAAAAGAGAAATCATCATTTCTCTCACCTCCAAATTTGTAATTTCTATTGAGAGGATTCAATCACCAAAATTTGCAATCATAGTCTCAAAGCTGTTTTTCTACCTCCTGCTTTTATGAGAGAAAGTTTTAGGAGATGGAGCAGGACTTGGACAAAATGAGGTGATGGAAATCGTGTTGGAGACTTTTAGTTCGTTCCACTTAAGTAGGTCAGAGGTTTAATGTAAGCAGGAGATATTTGGCATTGTTTTGGAGTAACTGAGGAAAAACATGAAGAACAATCTTCTGACCCAGATATCGGTCCAGACTCTATGTCCTGGCTGAAAGAGAAGCAGGACAATTTAGAAAGCTATAGGAGACAACCCAATAAGAGTCTGAGGAAAAAGAGAAGGGTAATAGTAGCTGGCGATTCCTTGACCGTGAGGACTGAGGCAGCCATTTGTCAACCTGACAACAGCAGAGACATCTGTTGTCTTTCCTGGGCATGTATTCAAGACAGATAATCTTCCAACACTTATCAAAATGGGTGACAAATGCCCACTTTGGTTGGGTATTGCTGCCAGAAGGATATTAAAAAGTACTGTCAACAATTATGAAGTCTTAGGTAAGAAAGTGAAGATCATAAATGAACAAATTGTGGTTTTCTCACTGTGGCCTCAAAGGAAAGGGATGCAGAGGTTAAGAAAGTGGTGTCTGAGAATGGTATCTGCATTTCTAGACCACAACCTACAATACAGGGATGATAAATTCTAAGATATAGATAGAGTACACCTAATGAAAGCTGACAAGAATGTATTTGCCATTTGTCTTGTAAATCCAACCAAAAGGGTTTTGATGGCACCTCCTGCCAAACTGGTGATAGACTTAAAATGCAGAATGAAGAATGCATTTTTGGACATGGCCAAGAAAGGGATTTGTTTTCTTGGACTTTGCATAGTTGTCATGTGAGTTTTTGTTCTCATTGTTTCAAAAGTGCAGTTTTAGTTGAACGGTAAGGCAGGAAGCTAGACTACAGAACATTTGGAAGCAAATAACTCCTCAATCTGGCAGAGGTAGGCAACATCACCTACACCTAAAACTGAGGACAAATTCAGTGGAACAGAAGCAAACATCCCCTCAGGTCCATTTCTTGGAGTCAGGGCAAAAGAGAGTTAATGGGGGATGTGTGTGTCTGTGTGTAAAGTATTCAGTTTCCCGGTTCAGTTTATGGTACTTGCACTGTAAGTGAATCACACGGAGGAGGGAGGGAGGGAGAGGGAGAGTGAGAAGGAGAGGGAGAGAGAGGGAGAGAGAGGGAGAGGGAGAGGGAGAGGGAGAGGGAGAGGGAGAGGGAGAGGGAGAGAGAGAGGGAGAGAGGAGAGAGAGAGAGAGAGAGAGAGAGGGAGAGAGAGAGAGAGAGAGAGAGAGAGAGAGAGAGAGAGAGAGAGAGAGAGAGAGAGAGAGAGAGAGAAACTGACTATTCCAGTATGACCAGTTTTAAAGACACAGAGTATTCAGTTATGCAGCCAATCAAAGAAGACTACGCTTACCTACATAGTAGAAGAATGCAAGATGCAAAGTGCCTCCTCAGGTGATCTAGGCATGCTCCAAGCCTCATTACATAAGTATTTATTATCTCTCTCACATTCCTCATGTCTCCCTTCCCCACTGAACAATTAAAAAACAATGAGAACAAAAACTATCTTCTCTATGCAGATGATTCTCAGAGCTACAAATCCAGCCCTAATCTCTCTCTTGAGCTCCAATCTCACATCAACAATTGCCTATTAAGATGACTCAAACTGGATATCCCACAGGCATCTCAAAACAGAAGTGTTAGAAAGGTTTTTTTGGTAATTTTTAGGAAAAAGTCTGTCAGCCAATAAAACGAAATCATACTAAAAATTGGCTCACCTTAAGAGATTCCTTTTTGGTGAGCTTGCTTGAAGATGAAATGTCCTTCTCTGAGCCATTATAAAGTTTGGATTCAGACTGTAATTACAGAAAAATCAACAGAATAAGACTGACTGAAATCCCTATCTAGAGCTCTATTATCATACAGATTCTTAAAATAAATAATTAAATACAGTAACAAAACTATTCCCATTTAATGCAATGATATACAAAGTATATAACATGGAATATAAAGTTCTTATTTTTTGTGCATATGTGTTTTTAAACAATTATTCACAACCTACTGCAACCAAAAAGTCTCATTTGGTAAGTTATGAAGGTAAACAACACATTTTGTAGATTTTCTGCATTCTCCTTCCAAAAGAACATGAAGAGAAATGTCACATAAATTTTAGTTTTTCAAGGAATAAAAGCAATCCCAACAAGCTGTTAAGCTGTCAGAGTAGCTCTTAAAACTCATTAGTAGCTACACTAACATTAACAGAGATAAGGTTGAACAAAATGTTCATGTTACTTTACTTTTTAAATCTTTTCCCATGGAGTAACTTGTCCACAATTCAGCTTGTCCACAAGAACCACAGTACTTAAAAAACAACATACTTAAAAAACAACATACTCAAAACACTCAACCCTTTCCACTTCTTTAATGTACCCTAAGTTTTATTAGAAAGACAGAAAGTAAAAAGTTCCTACTAAAACCTTGGTCCAGCATAGCTGCACTGTGCCTTTCTTTGTATCCTCAAGAGTTTGGTTTAGTGTCTGGCCACATAGTCTGTGCTTAATAAATGCTTGCTGACTGACATAGATAGGTGATATCAATCAATCAGCCAATCAAAATATGTTTTGTATGTGTCAAAGATTAAAAACTAGCAATAATAAATCTGTCACATATTACCTAAAAGGGAATGCACTATTTAATGCTTAGAAATCAGTCACGTAGCTCCAAAAAGGTATACTTGAATGTTACCATGGTACATTTAGAAAGAGAAGTCAAAGCTGCCCATACTTTGGATCTACTCAGTATGTGGGTCAGATTCAAATATAATCTACATATGGAGATTAGGAAATTTACCTTTGCTACACACAATTCTAAATAATGATGATGATGATGATGATGATAGCTAACATTTGTACAGCACTTCCTAGGTGCTGCCAGTCACTGTACCAAGCACTTTACAATTATTATCTTATTTGATCCTCACGACACCCCTGGGATGTAGAGGCTATTATTATCTACATTTTACAGATGAAAAAACTGAAGCAGACAGAAATTAAATGATTTGTCCAGAGTTACACAGCTAAATAAATATCTGAAGCCAGAGGCTTGGGTTTCAATGATTTTCATCACACTCCAGTAACTTCCAGAGATTGCTAGTAAGCTCTGGTATATAAGAACTAGCAAACAGGAGGACTGTCACATGATTTCAGTCAATGACAACAGTAAGAGGCCACCCTTCCACATTCCCCTAATCCTTGACTGGTTCTGAAAAAAGAAAAAAAGTTATCAAGTACTAAGATCTTCTATAGTACTTATTCAATGACCTGATATCACCAAGAAATGATGTGTTCCACATAGCAAAGCATCTAAATTTTTTTATCTTAACCATTTCAGCATTGAAATATAATAAAAGCTAATTTTTATAATGGAAATACTTCTAAAGTAAATGATATACAACTCTGCCTTTTAAAATCAAAGACACTGAACAATTCAACATAAAAGTTTAATATATGTTATTTGACTATCAACCTAACCACTGTGATAAATAACTACAATGGATTGTAATACAGTGACACATAGCTTTCATAAGACTTTTCTATTTCTTCTAAAATTATGTTTTGAATTTTTTTGCTGTGGTTGAGTTGTTTCAGCCACATCCAACTGTCTGTGACCCCATTTGGGGGTTTCTTGGCAAAGATACTGAAGTGGTTTACTATTTCCTTCTTCAGCTCATTTTACAGATGGGAACTGAGGCAAACAGTGTTAAGTGACTTGCCCAGGGTTGGGATGGATTTGAACTCAGGTCCCTCTATCCACTGTGCCAACTAGCTGCCATTCTGAATTTATATCTAAAATAGTTGAAGTTGCCAGAAGTCTGACTTTCTAATAAGTGGGGTGCCCTACTATAAGTGAATAACTTGGTGTCAGGAAACAATATTTTAATTTCTGGACCTGGGCAGATGAAACAGAAATGATAGGGGACAAAGGGACAAGGGACCAAGTAGAAAAGCAGAGTTAGCTAGGGCTGATAAAAATACATACATTTGCCTGGAGACCTGTGTTCTGTGAAAGATTTCACTGTGATCTACTTCAAGAAATGGTAATTTTACCAAGGTAACCCCCTCATTGATGCAGATTTTAATTCCTCTGTAACTTGAGAATTGGTCTGAGTTATTCTGGTTAAAAATTTCATGACCCTGCAGCCAACCTAGTGTCTCTTCACTAACACATGCAGGTTACACCGCTGACACAGCCTTAAAGAATTCAGGATCACTTCTACTCTGTTATACAACTTCAGTGGGGGAAAGTACTACATCAATATGAGGAGTAATTCTCATTACTACATATGTATTTAAAAAGGCTAAATAAAAATGAAAAGGGTAAGAGAAAATGGACCACGTTTATCTGTTAAGCCAAACGCCAAAGAGAAGTTGATCCAGTACTAAAAGATAAGTAGCATCCAAGGGCCTGGTAATTCATAGGTGAGAATATCCAAGAAGACTAAAAGGAAGTAATATCCACAGCCTTGGTTGCTGATGTAAAATCAACAAGAATTTATTAAATGACTCATATACCAGGCACTGTGCTAGGTACTGGGGATAGTATGAAAAAAGTCCCTGCCCTTAAGAAGATTACAGTTTAGCTTAAATGAAAATAATACACACACACACATATACATATACATATATATATTATATATATATATATATATATATATATATACACACACACACACACATATATATACACACACATATATATATACACACATACACACAGGTAGTCCGTCACTTAGTCCACAACACACACACACACACACACACACACACACACACGATATATTCAAAATAGATACAAGATGATTTTGAAGGAATGTAAAAGACAAATGTGAATCCATAGCTATTATTGAGATTTGGTAGGAAGAAGCAAATATTTGCACTATATAAATGGAAAGATATACTTAATTTAAAAGGAACAAATTAAAGATGCTCACAGAGTAGCACTGCATAGTAATAAGATACACTCCTGAGGGGAAATCCATAAACCAAAAAGGAAAAGCATGATGGAGGATATTTTGGTGAAAATTCATAAAGAGAAACAGAAATGATATCTACTCTGAGGCCACCATTGACCACAAAGGAAAAAATGGCTGAGTTAAAAAAAAAACAAATCACAAACTTGGCATCAAGATCAAGAACAAAAGATTTTACATCTCTAGCCACCTGCTGAACCCTGCCCTTTCCTCTCCTCTTCCAGTAAGTGCAGAGTAGCTGATAAATTCTTGACTTAATTTGATGATCATTTTATTTGCCAAAATGTGGAAGAAACAATGAGATAGCCGTAATTCTAGGTCTGAAATGGAGAATAACAAAGAACTAGTTGCCAAAGTAGAAATCATGTGAAATTTAGGAAAGCACGCCTGTTCAATTTAGCACTCATGACAGAAATGTAGGGGAAATCCAGGCATGCCCTGATACTGAAAAGCAGTGTGACATAGTAGGTAGAGCAACGGAGTTAGAATTGAAGAGGCCTGTGTCTGAATCTGACCTCTGATACTTTCTAGCTGAAAGCTAAGTCTGTTAACTTCTATGAACATCAATGACCTCATCTGTAAAATGGGGATAATTATACCTATTCCTCAGGGCTGTTAGGAGGATCAAAGAGGATATTATATGCAAAGTACTTTGCAAACCTTAACCTCCTATATAGAGGTGAATGATGATAATGATCCCAAATTGGAGGGTACAGACATAAAAGATTTTAGATAAGATAAAGGTATAATTTCTTTTTTTTTCTTTTTTTTTGGCTAGGCAATGGGGTTAAGTGACTTGCCCAGGGTCACACAGCTAGTGTCAAGTGTTTGGTCTGAGGCCAGATTTGAACTCAGGTCCTCCTGACTTCAAGGCCAGTGCTCTATCCACTGCACCACATAGCTGCCCCCTTAAAGGTATAATTTCTATAAGGCAAGTAGTCTCAAGAGGGATAGAATGCTCTCAAGAATGAAATCTGACACAAATACAAATAGTTATGATGAAAAAGAGAGAGATGCCTAAAAAACACTGATACAGACATATAAAGAATTCAATTACCAGTTCAGATTTTAAAGGATATATACAAAAAAAGGACGCAAAAGTAGATTACTGACAATGAATACTAAAGTGCGATGTGTGTGCGTGTGTGCGGGTGTGTGTGTATGTGTGTGAGTATACATATATACATATATATATATATATATATATACACACATATAAGAATAATGTGAGGAACATGAGCTAAGAGTTACAACAAAAGTAAAGGAAAATGTAAGGTGTCCTAAAAGCCTTCACTTTAAACTATGCTAAGAATTTTGGGACATTCTATATGTGGACAGAACTTTTAACGCATATCAAAGGCAAAATAAAGATTAAAGTAGGGATAGGACCACTGCTTAGAGCATATGAGAAGATAAAAATGGACAACTTAGAAAACTATTCACAGCTTAGCACAACTATTCAACTCTTATATCTTTGTGGTTTTTCTACAAAAATAATTATATTCAAATTGTAAAATATATAGAACAAAAAATAATAGAGAATTGAAAGTGAAGATAAGTGAAGAAGGCTATCCTAAAAGAATTCACATTACCAGATCCTGACAAACCATATCCCAAGGTATTAATAGAATTAGTATATATGACTGGCTCAGCCACTAGTGTGATCTTTGAGGAATAATGGAAGCTATAACTGGAGATAGGCATATGAGGTCTTGATTTTCAAAAAATGGAATATGAAATTATAAAATAATCAACTAAATAGTCTGACTTGAATTCTTGGAAAAATTTTAGAATTATTAAAGGAATGATTTGTGAACATCTAGACCAAGGCTTCTTAAACTTTTTCTACTTGAGAACCCTTTAGTGCTTCTTAAACTGCATGTTGTGATCCCATATGGTTGTGACCCACAGTTTAAGAAGCGCCGATAGAGAAACAATGATAACAAAAGGCTAGCACTACTTCATCAACAGCAGGTTAATAACATACAAATCTAATTTTCTTTTCTGACTGTGTTACTACACTGGAAAATCAGGGGAATGCCACAAACACAATATACCCCTGATTTTCATAACCACCCTGACAAAATGTCTCAGGCAAGATTATGGTTTTTGAGTTAGATTTTTATAGTAAACTGAGGAAGCTAACAAAAAGATCTCAACAGAAATTCTACAAGTGAGTTAAAAATCATTTTCTCAAGCACAAGATAGGAGAGATACAGCTAGGTAGCAGTTCATCTGAAAAAGACCTAGGGATTTTGGTGAACTGCAAGCTCAAAAAGGTTTAACAGGTCATACAACATGACAGTTTAAAAAAAAAAAGCTAATGAAACCCTAGGCTACTTAATAGAAGAATGGTAGCCGGAACAAGGGAAATAATAGTCCTAACCAAGGAGAGACTTTGCCCTGGTCCATCCACGCCAACATTTTTATCTCAAGTTGTATGGGGCACAGTTTAGGAAGGCATTAAGAGCAATTCAATGGACAATAAACATTTATTAAGCACCTACTATGTGCCGGACACTGTGCTAAATGCTGGTGATAAAAGGCAAAAAGGCAGTCCTTGCCTTTAAGAAGTTCACAATCTAATAGGGGAGGCCACATACAAGATGAAGCTGAAAAACAAGGGGAGGGGGAAAGAAAAGTGAAGGGGGGGAATACCTAGCACAGCGGGCATGATGAAGTCCTGCAGCTAGAGTGGGAAATAATGAAGTGACTGGGCTGGGCACTCTCCTTAAATTATAGAAAATCTGGCAAGAGCTCGCTTATGTTCACCCTCCACCTTCAACAATCAGAGGAAGAAAGAGGACCCAAGAGCAGGGTGCGAGGAGGTGTGAATTTCAGAGTTGATTTAATCTTACAGGATGATGAGTTTCTGGAGAACATGAAGTTTAGGAGAGCAACCAGATGGTAACCAGAATGATGAGAGACCTATAAACTGTGACAAACAAGTACTGACTGAAGAAAACCGATTCTAGCTTGCAGTGGAGAAGACTTAGAGAAGACATGACAGCTATGCAGGTTTATCAAAGAACAAAGATTAGACTTCTCCTGGTTGGTCCCGGAGGTAAAAGTCTGAAGAAACTGGTGGCAGTTGCAGAGAGGCAAACTGAGATGCTATGTCAGAAAAAGCTTCCTAACAATTAGAACTATCCAAAAACTAGAATGTGCTGCTGCTTCAGGAGACTGTATCTTCACATGATTTGGAATGATTTAATGGCCATTTGGGAAACATATTATGGTATGAGTCTTTTTAATGTCACAAACCAAATCATGTCAATTGATACATACCTATATAATATCAGTTGGCCACTGACATAGATATTACTGCTGTCATCTTTTATATGCAAAATCTACCATAACAATGCTTTTAGGGACAACAGAAAACTTACCTTGCTTTTTGACATAGAATGTGATGTTTCTTCTCTATTTTGAGACAGATCATCCTTTCCTCTTTCAAAACCTTAAAAAGAAATTTATTATTATTAATACAATTATACTGCTACATTTACTTATTTTTAATCTTTATTTTTGGTCCAGATTAACTCTATAACTTATACTCTTAAGAAGCTACCAGAAACACAAAGAATTTAAGTTACCTGACTGAGGTCATAGGTATGTATGTCAGATACAGGACCTGAACTAAGGTTTCCTGACTTTAGGACCAGACCTCTCTCTGTTTACAACACCATGGTGCTTCTTAAGTAAATCTACATAAAACTGTTTTCAGTACATTTAGATAGGTATTGGTTATTTTTTAAATTTTTTAAAAATCATAAATTTTAGTTTTCAACATTCTCTTCCATAAGATTTTGAGTTTTTAAATTTTCTCCCCCTCCTTCTCCTCTCTGCCCCCCCCCAAGATGGCATGCAATCTGATATAGCTTCTACTTATACATTCATATTAAGCATATTTTTCCGGTGTTGGTCATTTTTAAAATTAGTCATCCTCATAAAATAATTTAATATAGTAAATTGAAAGTCATTGCCTAAGAAGACAATTACTAAATTCTACCTAAATTAATCTATTTATTCAATGCCATACCAATCAAACTATCAAAAATTATTTTACAGAGCTAGAAAAAATAGCAAAATTCATCCAGAAGAACAAAAATTGATATCAAAGGAATCAATGAAAAAAATGCAAAAGAAGTTGGTCTAGCCATACTAGATCTCAAACTGTATCAAAACAATCTGGTACTAGCCAAGAAATAGAGTAGTAGATCAGTGGAATAGATTAGGGGCAAATTACTATCGTAAATGAACACAGTATTCTAGAATATGATAAACCCAAGGATCCAAGCTTTTGGAACAAAAACTCAATATTTGACAAAAACTTCTGGGAAAACTAGAAAACAATACGGCAGAAACTAGGTATAAACCAACATTTCACATCATATACCAAGACAAGGTCAAAATGGGTACATGATTTATACAAAAAGGATGATACCATAAGAAAATTAAAAGAACACAGAATAGTTTATCCATCAGATTAATGGATAAGGGAAGAATTTAGGACCAAAGAAGATACAGAGAGCATTACAAAATCTAAAATAGATAATTTTGGTTACATAAAATTTAAGTTTCTGCAAAAAACAAAACCAATGCAACCAAAATTATAAGGAAAGTAGAAAAATGTGGAAAAAATTTTGCAACAAATATCTCTGATAAAGGCCTCATTTCTCAAATATATAGAG